>NC_138548.1:314047628-314772628 GCF_964273705.1 Natrix helvetica | reverse complement strand
TGTATGTATGTATGTATGTATATATATACATATATGCATACATACATACATACATACATACCTTTATCCTATGCATAAAAAAAACTATAGTGTGTTGCATTTATAAAATCAATGAACTGCTACAGAGCAAACAAATTTTTATTTCTGCATGCAACAAAAATGTTTTGAACTCTGAAAAAAAAGATGGGTCGAGAACGTCAATAAATTGCTTGCTGGCTGGTATTGTACATTGTCATTTGTGACACATATTTTGAGTGACAGAGAGCTGCAGCAGAGGGATAAAAGAGCCACATGTGGATCCAGAGCTGCGGGTTGCAGACCCTGTTCTAGTTTCTACGGCATCAATTTTCTGATTAACAAGCTGCCAGCCATGCCCTGCCCCTCTTGAGATGACTTCTCATAAAGTCTACTAATCTGAAATCCAGAACTCACACAAACCTAGCAAGCTATGTAGGGAACACTCTCTTCAGTGGCAATGCTGAAAGGCTGCCACAAAGAGAAGACACAGTGGCTTCTAAAAACATTCAATTGGAGGAAAATTACACTCCCAGTCATCATGTTCTGCCCCCACGAAGAAAAGATCAACAATCTGCCCATTACACCTGGCAAGGGATGGGCTATTTCTATGAATCGCTTGGTAATGAACACTAATTCATGGACAAAAATGGATGAGGTGCAGGTGTGCCAGAAAGGTAGCACTTGAAAAGTAGGGTAGAGGGATTGTTTCTTTTTTAAGTTTCTGGTTTTTTGTTGTTGTTTATAGCAATAGCACTTAGACTTATATACCATTTCGTAGTGCTTTTACAGCCCTCTCTAAGTGGTTTACAGAGTCAGCATATTGTTCCCAACAATCTGGGTCCTCATTTTACTGACCTCAGAAGGATGGAAGATTGAGTCAACCTTGAGCTGGTGAGATTTGAACTGCCGAACTGCAGCTAGCAGTCAGCTGAAGTAGCCTGCAGTGCTGCACTCTAACCACTGTGCCACCTTGGCTCTATAAATCCATAGATGTTCTCAGGAGGCCACTCTCAGGTGTGGCTAAGTCAAGTTGAGGGGAGACTCCAGAAAAGTTCTGTCTGTGAGCTATAGCCTTCATGGGTGTATAGAAACACCTACACAAAAGCAGGAATTAAAAGAAATGCAATCTGCAGCAGAGAGGGCAACAGGGGCGAGACGTCAACTGAGTATCCAGCTCTTGAGGAATTAGCTGCAGATCGTTGTAGGCTGTGAAGTGGCAGAGCTCAGTATTCAATGGATCACCAGGGCAGCTGGTTTGAAGTATTTAATTAAAGACAGAAATTGACTATCCATTTCACATCGGTTCTTTGTAGTTCATACAATCCAAATTGCACTTATTGTACAGTAAGTTTCATTGCATTCATTGGATTATACCTCAGGGTAAACATTCTTTAAGTAATGACAAAGCACCTAATACCTTTTGCGCAAATGAAAATAAGCACCATTGAATGATTATTGGACCATTATTGGACACCATGCTTCAGCAGAAGTTATGCACACCCTGTGCAAAGATTTTGCAGAACACGAGTTGCTATTAATTTTTTTTTCCAATTCAGGCACTCCCTTATCAAAGCCTGCTTTTAATTTGGAGGTATGGTAGTGATTATTCCCCCCCCCCCCATGTTACTGCAAATGACAAGTCTCCCTCGGGATGAATAAAATGGATCCCACAACAAATGAAATCCCAGGAAGCAAAACTGAGGGATCCTTTGATAAACTACTTCTTGTGTTCTTTGTTCAGATTCTCTTATTTAGAGGCAATGCTGAAAGAGAGAAAAAGGAAGGAAAAAAAATGGACCAGGAAGCAGAACTGGGAAGAGGACTGGAAGAGGGGGAAGAAATGAAAGTGACTCTGGTACCAAGGTGTCTCCCTGAGTCTCTCAGATTGGTTCAGGCAGCCACCACACAAGAACTGGAGTATGCCAGCTGTTCAGACCCACCCCCACAGTCTGGGGCGGCAGTCAGTGTTACAACATCTAATTTCTATTATTCATTTACCCAAAGTCTTGAAACCTGTTATTAGCTGTGTTTGTGCAGAACCAACCATCAATGCAATTGCTGACATTTACCCTCACTCAAGCACAAGTGAGAGAATTTAAAGCATGCCAGATGTGAGAGGCCCATCTTCACAGCATGGAAAATTATTCTGATTAATGCAAGGATTCAAATAAAAGACAATGAGGGAATAATTGGAGATCATACAGCAACCTATATTTACAAAAGCATGCTCTATATGGGAATCGGGGTAACGCAATGGTCGGTGTCTTGCACTGGATCAGGGGACATCAATTCAATGTCTCTCAGACTCAACCATCTTTATGTATCTCCAAATCCCAGTTCAGCTAACAGAATTTTTTTGTCCAATGTGGAGCCTGTGGTTGATTTGGAACAGTGATGGTGAACCAATTTGGCACCGAGTTCTGAAAAGGGAGCACTTCGCATGCATGCTCATCTGGGCCTTGACAGGAAGCAGAGCTGCCCAGGGCACATGTGCGCACCAGAAAATGTACTTCTGGTTTCTGGTGCATACCAGCCAGCAAGTCGTCCGGTTACTGCCATGCATGGGCACATGCCAATCAGCTGGCTGGAAAACGGAAGATCAGCACTTCCAATTTCTGACACTGCCACATGCACAAAGGCCAGCTGATCACCACGTGCGCATGCATGCCAGAAACCCGGAAGAGGAACGGACAACGCCACGTGTGCCAGGCGACATGGCTGCACATGCCACTTTGGGCATGCTTGCCATAGGTTCGCCATCACGGATCTAGAAGTAACGTGGTTCAATCTATCTTGTAGAAGATGAATGGATAAGTCTGTATTTTTTCTCTAATGTATCATTGAACGAGGAAAGGTTCATGGAGGCCTTCACTTTGTTTTGATTTAGAGCTGTATGCTACCTGGCCTGTAAAATAATTGTTAAAGTCCTAAATGACTTTAATCTGATAATCAAGTCAGACATTATCAGTTTTGAATCCCGTTTGCTCCAGAAAATTATAAGGTAAAGGTTTTCCTGTCCAATTATGTCTGACTCTAGTCTAGGGTATGATGCTGACCTTCGTTTCTTGGTTGACGGAGCCAGTGTTGTCTGAAGACATTTTCTGTGATTATGTGGTCAGCATGGCTATATGACCAAGGAATTTAGCAATTCCTCAAAAATAGGGATTAGTTTTGTAAACAGATTTCTTAATCATCAGACAGATTGTTAATTATAATAAATGTTGAGATTAATTAGGAATTGAAATTATTTTTATAATGTACTCTTGTGTCTTGTTTCTGAGATAATGGTTTAAAAGACTGCAATAAGTCATTCAGACTAGAAGCATCTATTCAGATGTTTGTTTTTAATGGATTTGAGTACATTAATTTTCCATTTACGTATTTAGACCTTTTAAAGTTCAGTTACAAGAGTTTAAAACAACATAATATGTGTCTTAATGCAGTTGTTTAGGCACATCTACATTGGAGATAGGGCCAGTTTGGTCTAGTGATTAAAGCACCAGGCTAGAAATCAGAAGACTGTGAGTTCTAATCTTGCCTTAGGCATGAAAGCTGACTGGGTGATTTTGGGTTAGTGTCAGTGCTGGGTTTCCAATTTTTTTACTACCGGTTCCCGTGTAGGATTGAAATTGTCTTGGCAACGTTTCGGCAAGATCTCACTTGCAATCTTCAGGCTTGGGCTTAAAATGCGATCGGAGCTGCCGTCTTTCTGTAAATCTTGGTGGCAGGGGATGGGGTGCTGGCTTTGTTTCAGTAAGTGGAATGATTGGTTGTGTGGTTGTATCATGATTGGTAGATTGGTGCTGATTGGTGCTGGCTGTGTGTGCATTGTTGTTTTGTATTGTAACGGCCTGGGTGGTGGGTGGTGTTCGTTTGTTGATTAGGGCTGGTTTCCAGATGTTTGGTAGGAGGAAGGTATCATCACATTTATTCATGCTGTGGGGGTGTTTCTCTATTTCGATGGCTTCCATAATTATTCTCTTGTTGAGGTGTTCTGTTTTGGAGATTAACCTGGCTCCTTCAAAGTTGATTTCATGTCCTGTAGCTTTAAGGTGCTGGAAAAGGGAGGAAGTTTTTTCTTTTTTTCTTACTGCGTTCTTCTGTTCTGTGATGCAAGCATTTATTCTCCTGTTTGTTTGTCCTACATATGTTGCCGGGCAGATTTTGCATGGTATTTCGTAGACGCCTTGGTTTTCTAGCTGGATTTTGTCTTTGGGGTTTCTTAAGATGTTGGCTATTTTTTGGTCAGTGGTGAAGGCTGTCTTGATATTGTGCTTGTGGAGAATTTTGCTGATTTTATCTGTGCTGCCTTTGATGTAAGAGAGGAGGGCGATGCCATTGTCCTGTTCTGTGTCTTGGTTTTTGGGGTGAGTCTCCTTTTGGATTAGGTTGGTGATTGAGATATAATACAGCCCAGGTTCAAATCCCAGTAAGGGTATGGCTAGCTGATGAGAGCTAATTAGCTCGAAATAGATCTATACTAGTCTCCCTCTATTTATTTATCAGTACAAATACAACACAACACAACACAACACAAATATAAAAAGGCAACATTAAAAATAAAAATATGGTTTTCTGCCTGCATGGTCTTTTGTGATGAGCCGAAGGACAGAAAGAGAGAGTAGTGACCTTCCTCCCATATTTAGGCATACCAGGGGTTGTAACACAAATACATACCTATTTCCCTGGCTCAACTGATAAGGAGGCGATTCTGTGGCTTAGTGGCTAAGACTCCTGCCTAAGATATAATACAGCCCAGGTTCAAATCCCAGTAAGGGTATGGCTAGCTGATGAGAGCTAATTAGCTCGAAATAGATCTATACTAGTCTCCCTTTATTTATTTATCAGTACAAATACAACATATAGATAGATAGATAGATAGATAGATGATAGATAGATAGATAGATAGATAGATAGATAGATAGATAGATAGATAGATAGATAGATATAGTTACAAAACCTCTGTGGAGTGGATAAATTGATATTAGAACATTTATTTGTATTTCACCTTCATTATTTTTTTATAAATAACTCAAGGTAGTGGACATACCTAAATACTCCTTCCACCCTCTATTTTCCCCACAACAACAACCTTGTGAAGCGAGGAGGAGGAGCCAATGTCCCTACAGTACGGATGTGCAGTCTCGATGCTCTGAGACTGCAGCTGATACTTTTGTCACTGAGGGGTCCAATTGGACCTAAACCATCCCGTAGAGACGGTGAACAGGAAGACCTGATGAAGTAGGGATGGCTAAGGAATGGAAGAAACAGAAAGACAAAGTTTGTCCATCTGGTGAGGAATCCTTTTTGTTTTGAAAAAGACTGCCCTTAAAAACACCCTTTTTTCATGCTAAAGTAAATCCTTAAGCAGAAGTTAGTGGCAGAACTGATCTTCTTTGGTTTGTTTTGGTTAGTCTTTGGTTAATGCTCTTCGCAATTTTTCTTTCCTTTCTCCCTCCCCTCTTCTTTAAGTGAACGGACCGGTTTTTCTTCTTTGGCTCCTTCCTGCTTTATTTTTCAACTCAAGGACTAAAACCTCCCTCTCTACTCTAACAAAAATAGTCTATTATTTACTATTAAACTCCATTTAAGAACTTTGTCCCTCCTAAATCTGAGACAACACAAGAAAGTGAAAAAAATACTTGAAGTCTGTTGCTCAAAAGCTACAGGCTAGAGTTTTTTTTTTCTTTTGAAACTACACATTTGTCCCTGTTTCTCCTTTGATCTCACTGTCTTCGTGCTTCAAAGCTTGGTAACTAAAAGTGATAAGAGTCAAAGGTACAAACTGTTTACCACAGCTGTTCCTTGAGAGCCTTATTGGTACTGGGAGGGGGGGGGAAACGGAACCTCTCTCTTGTGAAGATTAAAGCTATAGTGGCAGTAATTTATAATTTGGAACATGGAGCAATTTTCAGAAGAGGAATCTTTAATTTTGCAAAAGATTTGGGATGCAATTCAAAAGTTATTGGAGGTAACTTTGAGAATTGATAAGAAGATAGAATCTATATCAGAAAAAAATGAGGGAGATGAAGCTCCCAAAACTGAGGAAAAAATGAACACAAAGATAAGAAAACTAATGAATTGCTTTCTGAAATGATAGTAGTTGAGAGCAAAAAAATGGGAGTTTGGAGGGGGGAATTCGATGGTCCAGAGCTCTACCCCAAATTTCAAGGCACAAAAGAAGAAAAAAGAGAAAAAAATGAGGGTTTTAAAGAGATAAAAATTTATCAGAAACAGGATTGACAGTCAAAGCTAAATCAATTAAAGCAGGGAAAGGGATTACCTAAGAGATCCAATAGAGAACAAGGTGCGGAGAGATGTCCATAAAAAGTTTACCAAGGAAATAAACAGAAAATTAATTCCACAAATGGCAAAAGAAATAAGTTTACATGTCTTCTGGTAAGGACACAGGTTGATATATGAAAATTGATAATAAAAAATAATAATAGCTAAATTTGATGATTAGCAAGTAGGAATTTAGTAATTTTTAGACTGCTTGCTTAAATAAATAGTTGATAATGGTAACAAGGTATATTTCTATATTGGCTGGAGGTGAGGAAACTGGATATAAGTAATAAATGATTTTCTTAACAAATATTAATGATAATAATAATAATGAAATGATAAGAGTTATAGTTAATGACATATATATGCACTGGTTTAATATAAGGAATTTGGATATAAATTGCAAATAATTTGGGGGAAAAAGGTTTAGAAATTACTTTGAGTATGTTGGATATATGAAAGTAGATAATAAAAAAATTAACTAAGTTTTATAATTAGTAAATAGTAATTTAGTAACTTATAGCTTGTTATGTTAAATAAATAATCGATAAGGGCAATAAGGTATACATATATGTTGGTTTGATGAGAAGAAAATAGATATAAGAGTAAAGGTTTTTTTTTTGGTTAACCAATAGTAATTCGAACAATTAACAATGGAATGATAAGGATAAGGGATAGAGTTAATGACATATATACATATATGTACTACCATAACGAAAGGAACCTGGACACAAATTGTAAATAATGATGTTTTTTTGGGGGGGGGAAGGGTTTAGAAATCTTGTCAACTAATTTTTGTTTAGAATATGTTATAAAGGTTTAAGGCTTTTGGGTGACTTTGTAATAATTAACGAAATGCCATTAGGTGGTTGTGTTTTTAACTATGGATTATTCTAGGTAAAAGGACACTAAAACAATTTCAGTCAAATGAGAACTATGATATGTTGAAAGTAAGACTTATTAAGAACTTTGACATTTGATATGAATGTAAGTAATGACTGTGGAAGAGATGCCCGAAAGCTAAATGTAACCAATTGACACACTTTCTACAAGATGTAATGTAAGATGATTATTTTTTGTGTGTGTTGTTTGTTTAATAAAAAAAATGTATATATAAAAAAAACCTTGTGAAGTGTGTTCAGCTGAGAGACATTGACCAGAGGTGGTTGCTCCCGTTTGGGCCGGATTGAGCGAACTGGTAGTAGCAGCGGCGGGAGGCTCCACCAACCTGCCTAGCCGACAAAGACCATCTGAAAACTGAATTACACACTCTCACAAATGTATTAATCTCCAACGGATTCCAAAGAAAAGCAATTACCAACCTAATCCAAAGGGAACCCCCCCCCAAAAAAAAAAACAAAGACACAGAACAGTACAATGGCATCACCCTCCTCCCTTACATCAAAGGCAACACAGATAAAATCAGCAAAATTCTCCACAAACACAATATCAAGACAGCCTTTACCACTGACCAAAAAATAGCCAACATCTTAAGAAACTCCAAAGACAAAATCCAGCTAGAAAACCAAGGAGTCTACCAAATACCATGCAAAATCTGCCCTGCAACATACATAGGACAAACAAACAAGGAGAATAAATGCACGTATCACAGAACACAAGAACTCAGTAAGAAAAAAAGAAAAAACTTCCTCCCTTTTCCAGCAACTTAAAGCTACAAGACATGAAATTAATTTTGAAGGAACCAGGTTAATCTCCAAAACAGAACACTTCAACATGAGAATAATTATGGAACCTATTGAAATAGAGAAACACCCCCACAACATGAATAAACATGATGATACCTCCATCTGGAAACCAGCCCTAGTCAACAAACGAGCCCCACCCACCACCCAAGCAGTTACAACACGAAACAACAATAGACACACAGCCAGCACCAATCAGCACCAATCTACCAATCATGATACAACCATACAACATTCCTCTTACTGAAACAAAGCCAGTACTCCACCCCCCCCCCAAGATATATAGAAAGATGGCAGCTCCGATAACACTTTAAGCCCAAAACCAGCCTGAAGATGGCGAGTGAGACCTCACTGAAAAGTTGCCAAGACAATCTCAATCTTACATGGGAAAAGACCTAAATACAACAAGACCAGCATGCATATGTGTGTGTGTATATATATATAGATGGATAGATGATAGATAGATAGATAGATAGATAGATAGATAGATGATAGATAGATAGATAGATAGATAGATAGATAGATAGATAGATAGATAGATAGAGGGTCAGATGGTCAAGATCTTGTGGGATTTTTGCATACAAACGGATAAAATACTGGAGCATAATACACCAGACATCACACTGGTTCAGAAAAATAAGGTCACAATCATAGACATCGCAATACCAGGTGATAGCAGGGTCACTGAGAAGGAATATGAAAAAATCGCGAAATACCAGGACTTAAAAATCGAAATCCAACGATTATGGCACAAACCAGCAGTGGTAATTCCAGTGGTAATCGGCACACTGGGTGCTATTCCAAAAGCACTGGAATTACATTTAAAACTGTTAAAAATTGACAAAAACACCATCAGTCAAATGCAAAAGGCCGCACTGCTTGGATCCGCACACATATTACGAAAATACGTTACGACGTCCTAGGCCCTTGGGTGGGGCCCGAGTAGTAATTAATGCCAAATCTGGCGAAACAACTGGCCGCTGTGATACAATTCTGTTGATGCAACAACAACAACAACAACAACAACAACAACAACAACAACAACTCCGCCATTGCCGGATGAGAAAGGAGGAGGGTTGGGGTCAGATTGGCAACCTGGCCCCATAAAAACTCGCCAACCCATACAACATGGTGAAAGAAACGAATAAAAATTCTATACCGCATCGGTCGTCGTGCGGGTTATCAAGGGCCGCGGCGGATGTTGAGGTCCCTGGGCATCCATCGAAAAGTGGGCTACAAGTGGACCAGCCAACAAAACGACAGAAATGTAGTGCAGATGATAATCGTGCCATAATGGCCTGTTATTACAACTCAGAGCCAAAAAAAAAAAAAAAAAAAAAGAGGCTATTTAAAGCGAATGTATGATTTATGGAAACAATATCCAGATTCAAATGAGCAGATCAAAGGCGATTTATTATACAGCATAAAGTGTTTAGCGAAGTTGAACTTGAGGAAATTCAGGCAAATTGCAAAAAAAAAAAAAATCACAAAAGGAAATAACTGATACTCATGACACAACTAAAGAAATCATAGTAGAACTCCCAGAGCAAACTGCCAGAGAGGAAATAACAACACTACCACCAGAACCAGTTACCATTGAACCAACTGATGAACCAACTCAAAAACAAAAAGAACTGAAGGACAAGATCATGGAGCATTTTCTGGCTAGGGAGGAAAGGCAACATTTACCATAATTAAAAACTATCCCTAAGAAAAATTTGGGTCCTGTCATGAAAATGGTTAATGCAATGCTTTCAGCAATTGAATTGGGATCCATCGAATCAGTTAATGTACAGTACAGATGTAAAAGTCACTAATGAACTAGGCATTAAAATCAAAGCACCTAAGCACACAATGGAAAAAGCATCAAAGCCAAAGTGGAAAATCCGATTAGAACAAAAAGTCAAAAAATTAAGGGCAGATGCTAGCAACTTAAAGAACATCCATGAGCAACGGCTTAAAAACAGAAAAAATCATAGATCAGCTAATCAGAAGATATAGATTGGATACAAGAAACATAAATGAATCTGTAGAGATTGTAAAACAGCAGATAACAGCAACAGCTAGAAAAATTGAGAGATATGAGGCACAAATCATTCAATACAAACAAAATCAACAATTTCGATCAGACCATCGGCGTTTTTTATCAAAGTCTTAATGTGAATGGTGACACCAAAAGTGAAAAACCGGAAAAGCAGGCCACAGCTGAATTCTGGAAAGAATTGTGGGAAAATGCAAAGGACTACAATAAGGAAGCAAAGTGGATACATGACTTTGAGGAAAGCATTGGTAATAAACAAATGCAAGTATTAGAAATAACAACTGAGATGGTCAAAAATTGAGTTAAAAAAGTAAAGAATTGGACATCACCTGGAAATGACCAATTACATGGTTTCTGGCTCAAATATCTGACCAGTTTACATGCAATGTTGGTCAGGCAACTGAATGAAATTTTACAAAATGGTCAAATTGATGAATGGTTGACAACTGGAAAAACATGCTTGATTCAGAAATGCCCAATGGCCAACTAAAGGAACAATACCTGAAAACTACAGACCAATAACATGCTTGCCAACAACCTTTAAATTACTCACAGGCATTATTGCAGATAACATTATGGATTATTTGGAAACAAACAACATCTTGCCAGTAGAGCAAAAAGGCAACAAAAGAAGGAGTAGGGGCACAAAAGATCAGCTCCTAATTGATAAAATGATATTAGAAAATTGTAAGAAAAGAAAAACGAACTTGAATATAGTCTGGATTGATTATAAAAAGGCATTCGACTCATTGCCACATAGTTGGATCATAAAATGCTTAGAAACAACTGGCATTAGTAAAAATATTACATCCTTCACTGAAAAAGCGATGAAACAATGGAGAACTGAGTTGGCAGTAGGGAATAAGAACTATGGAATGGTTAATATCAAGCAAGGAATTTTCCAGGGTGATTCACTTTCACCTATTCTCTTCATCATCGCGATGATCCCACTATCAGTAATCTTAAAAAAAAATGAAATTAGGCTACCAAACAGCCAAAGAAGCTGAAAAAATTTCACATTTATTATATATGGATGATTTGAAACTCTATGGAAAGTCAGAAATAGAAATCCAATCACTGACAAACACAGTCCGAGTATTCAGCACTGATATTTCAATGCAGTTTGGCATGGAAAATGTGCCACTGTATCCATAAAAAGGGGCAAAATCACTACATGTGAGGGAATTGAAATGCCCAATGGCCAACTAATTAAATGCAACGAAAATGAAGCCTACAAATACTTAGGCATTCTGCAGTTGGATAACATCAAACATGGAGAAGTAAAAACTATTGTCAGGAGAGAGTACACCAACAGAGGAAAATTTTGTTAGGAAAATTTTGAAATCTAAATTAAATGGTGGAAATACAATCAAGGCCATAAATACCTGGGCAATACCAGTTATAAGATACACAGCTGGTGTAGTTAACAACTGAACACAAGCTGATTTGGACATTTTGGACCGAAAAACCAGGAAACTAATGACAATGCACTACAGTTTACATCCACGCGGTGACACTGATAGACTATACCTGCCCCGGAATTACATTTAAAACAGTTAAAACTTGACAAAATCACCATCAGTCAAATGCAAAAAGCTGCACTGCTTGGATCTGCACATATATTACGAAAATACATTACGACATCCTAGGCCCCTTGGTGGGGCCCGACTAGTAATCAATGCCAAATCTGGCGAAACAACTGGCCGCTGTGATACAATTGAATAATAATAATAATAACAACAACAACAGCAACAACAACAAGAACAACAACAGCAACAGCAACAACAACAGCAACAACTTAATGGCTTAGTGAAAAATGTGAATGTTAGGTTCATTTTTTCAAAGATTGGAAATATTTGGTAATTTTAGTGTTCAATTGCTTTCAAATGCAGCAAATCCCAAAGATGCTTTTTCAAGAGATAGTGGACTTTCTTTGTTTTTCCTGAAGTTCCTTCACTTCTTATCCAAGAACTTCTTCAGTCCAGCAAATGTTTCTCCAAAGCACCTGAGGGCAGGCCAAGAAGCAATGGGTGGAAACTAATCAAGGAGAGAAGCAACTTAGAACTGAGGAGAAATTTCCTGACAGTTAGAACAATTAATCAATGAAACAACTTGCCTCCAGAAGTTGTAAATGCTCCAGCACTGGAAGTTTTAAAGAAGATATTGGATAGCCATTTGTCTGAAGTGGTTTAGGGTTTCCTGCCTAAGTAGGGGGTTGGAATAGAAGACCTCCAAGGTCCCTTCCAACTCTGTTATTGTATTCTATTCCATTCCATTCCTATGGAGTATTGTTCTTACAATGGGACAGGTTAGGGATCAAATACAAAAGACAATTACAAATATATTACTTAGAGAACAGTATTTGCCCCATTAGCTTAAAACTTATTCAGAATTACATCTTATGAAACAAGGACAAGCAGCTTGATGAAGGGGGGTTGTTTCCTCAGAGAACATTGACCCAAAATATAATGGTTAAGAGATGTGTTCTGTATTTGGGAAAATATGTCAGGAACAGAGGAAATGTTGGGGCAGAAAATCAGAGCCATACAGGAAGCATAGAGATGACTTTGCCAACCAGGTTTCCCTTATGCTTAGCAACAAGCCCTGGTGGGCTCTTGAATGTTTTCACTGGTTGGGAGTCTTGTTCCTTGGCAGGAATTAGATGTTGGCTCTTTAGCGTCCAGTTCTATCTGTGAACACAGCCAAGCAATAACAGACAAGCTGGCCAAATGAACAGCAGTCTTGGAAAGGAGATTGTTCAAAGACTTTCCTTTTTCAAAGGACGGCCTGTAGCCTTTGCATTCTGGCCGAGGACTTTAACTGGAGAAGAACTTGCTGAGTGAAGGCGCAAGGGATCTAAGTGTTCCAACAATGGACCACTAAATCAAAGCCCTGATAGAAGTAAGAGGCAGGAAGACATTGTACAAATGTGAAACTGGCCCTGAAAGCATCTGTGCCCTTTTCATGTTATACAAACACATTTTCAGCCTCTATTGCTGTTCAAATGGACTTCAAAATGCCCGATAAATCTCAGAAGGTTTTAATGGATGACAGCAGGATTTTTCCACTGGTAAAAACCAATCACTTAGTTTACATAGTTGACTCTAGTTGAAATGATTGTATTCAATTTACATAATGTACTCCAGCTGTAGACAGAGCTCAAGGCCTTGCCACAGTATTTTGATTTATTTCTTCCTTTAGTTCTGCCAACAACATATCTAGAAAATTGTTACCTTATCTTTTCCTTAAAAGGTTCCTAAGGCGATTTTATGATTGTCATGGTTAACTTATAGTTTATTTCATTGCTTAACAGTTCAAGAGGTAATAGTGCACTCTTATCTTAATTTGGGCTTCCTTTGTGCTACCTAATCCATTGGGTCCCAACCGCAACATTTTTTCCTTATTTTCTTATTCATCATATTCAAAAATAGTTTGAAGATCTACTATAGAAGTTAATTTAGAGTCACAAATGATGGTGAGTAAAGCCCCATTTTTAAAATCCTTTTCTAACTGAGCACTAATACACTTCAGCACTACATTTATCTATCAGGCTAATTTCACCAGTTTGGAAAATATAAACGAGAAGATAGACAACCATGAGCATCTTAAAAGATAGGTTTCCCCAAATTGAATGACATCCAAATGTGTGGACCAGCTCCCAGAATTTCCTTATCAGCATGTACACTGGTGATAATTATGTAAGTTGAAATCTGTACATCTGGACAGCATATGGGACAAGGAAAGTTATATTAAGAACTTGCAGGTAATCACAATAAGCTTCGCCAAATGACTTGATGGTCATTTCACATCAACCAGCAACCAGAATTAGGACAGACAGATGAGAAGATGAAATCCAGTATTACTTGACCACACAGTTAGAAATGTATCTCATATTCCTGGAAAATAAAACGTGCAGAATATTTTGTTTGAAAGGAAAGAACAAAATCCCACAAATCTGAAAAACAAAAATATGCCCCCTCTCTCCTAAAATTCTCTCAGGTTCTCAAATTCTGGAAAGTTATTTGCTTTATTTAATGTTTCCTAGTGAAAATGTAGTGTATTGTATTATTGAATAATAAGATTTCTGGTTAGAAATAAAAAATAAATTAGAGCATTGGAGAATGATGGACACAACGTATTCTATGAAATATTATGACATCGATGCAATACTATCCTACAAATTCATTTTGGGCAAAGGTGTTTTCATCCTCATCACAAAAATAGGATCCCCCCCCCGCAAAGTTAAAAATAGAATTTTAGTAGCTAGTGACCTTCCAACACACTCTAGCTTCTTAACCCATTCAGGCATTAACAGTGATTTTTTTAAAGGAATATAGATTAGGGCTATGCATAATTTGAAAATCATTTAGGAATGTTTTAGACAAGAATAGCAGTTCTGTGCTATCTATCAAAGCACCCTGACCATTTATATATATATATATATATATATATATATATATATATATATATATATATATATATATATATATATATATATATATATATATATATATATATATATATATATATTTGTGTTACAACCCCTGGTATGCCTTATTTATCAGTACAAATACAACATATATATATATATATATATATATATATATATATATATATATATATATATATATATATATATATATATATATATTGAGTCTGGAAAAGGACTGCTTTAGAAAGGAGCAGAAATATACATTCATTCTTATCAGAATTCTGGAGGATTTCTTTCTGATTTTTTTAAGCAGACACACACCTATTGTGGATAACATCCTATAAAGATCAGTTCCCAGTTTAAAAAAAAAACAGGGCACTTCTGCACAAGTTTCTATTAGTTCATTTATTATAAACGTACATCCTACACTCAGTACAGTTATACATCCTTCTCTCAATTATTCTTCTGTTTACAAACAGTTCAGTGTTACCAAACTCCTATCTTGTTTCATGGTTTTAAAAATGTAGGTCGTTTTGAAAGGAATTTCCTGCCAAATTGTGATAAACAGTTTGTGATAAATGCTAGAAGATAACAGATAAATATTAAGAGTACTCATGAGAAAATACATTTGTGAATGTATATGAAAAGGAAAAAATGAAACATTTTACAAGAAAAAATTGTTGGTAGTATTGAAAGGAATTTTCTGCCAAATTGTTTCCACTGCAAATAATTTGTTTGTTGCATACCTGTTTGAATATCTCTTTGTGAATGAAAAGTGGATTATAAAATGCACGAATATCCCTTAGCTTGTGAAATGAAATAAAATTTTACCAAGGTTCATAATATATCTTACCTATCAAATGACATTAAAGCCTTACAAGTTTTCACTGGCTTAGATTTTGATATGAACTGGAGGACTGAAGCATTTTCACTCTTTTGGTCCCCTAGAAATCTATCACTTCAAGGAAAAAAGGAGAGAGGGAGAGAAGCTCTGGGGGTCAGGGAGATCAATAGTGGCATTAGATCCCATCATACATCCAAGGACTTCATCAGAAAAGGGCAAGCTCAAGTTACCTGGATGTAATCTGGATGATCTGAGCTATTTTTCAGGAAATTAGTTCAGGTTTTTTGGCTCCGGTACCATGCCTGACAGAGAGACTTTTTAGAATTGTAGAACCTTGTAGAGTTGAATGCTCAGTCAGCTGGGTGCTCAGGAAAAGCACTCCTTGATTTCAGTAGGCTTTTAAATCAGGGATAGGAGACAAGTGATGTATGTTAAAGAAACTTTCCACATCTGGATGTTTCCTCCCACTTAATTTTGGAGTCACCCTAGAATTAGCTGCTTCCTTTTCCTTTGCAGTGGATTTGGCTGTATTGGAAGTCCACTCTTCTTCTATTTTGGATTTCTTAACTTTATTACACACTGTCATGTACATTAAACTTGCTACATTCCGCCCCCCCACCCTTAGCCGAGATCACATCACATTCTCTTTTTGGTGTGCTGTGACTTAATTAGTGCAGTGAATTAGTAAGCTGTCAGGGGGAGAAAATAGTGTGAACTGAAAATTGTAGCAAACTGTCCTTGTGCCAATTCCAAAACCAATTTTAGAAATTCTCCAGGTGAAAAGGAGCACTTAGCACGAAGCAGAGCCAACCCGTGGCATGATAATCAAAGAGAATCAGGGGAGATCTGTTCATCCCTAAAAGAACCCCGTTAAGATTTGGCAATAGCCGCAAGGGAGTCCAGGTGGCAGGTTCAGATTAATCAGAGCTCTATTTTTATCTTGGAATCAAGCCATTAATCAATACCTTAATTGTCATTCAATGATTTACCCAGGTCTATAACATTATCATTTAGATTGAGTGGACACTGGATTTTGTGCAGATATGTATGTATGTATGTATGTATGTATGTATGTATGTATGTATGTATGTATGTATCTATGTATTGTGTCACAACCCCTGGTATGTCCAAATATGGGAGGGAGCACACTGCTTCCCTTTTCTGTCTTTCGGCTCACTCCAGGAGACCAACCAGGCAGAATACCATCTTTTTATGTTGCCTTTGTTACATTTGTGTAAATAGATAAATAAAGGGAGACTAGTATAAATCTATTTCAAGCTATTTAGCTCTCTAGGTTCGAATCCCGTAAGGGTATGGCTAGCTGATGAGAGCTAAATAGTCTGAAATAGACCTATATTATTTATCAGCACAAATGCAACTATATATATATATACTATATATATATATATATATATATATATATATATATATATATATATATATATATATATATATATATATATATATATATATATATATATATATATATATATATATATATACACACACACACACACATATATGCTAGTCTTGTTGTATTCGGGTTTCGGCAAGGTCACACTCACCATCTTCAGGCTGGGTTTTGGGCTTAAAGCGTGTTCGGACCTGCTGTCTTTCTATAAATCTTGGTGGGGGTGTGTGGAGTGCTGGCTTTGTTTCAGTAAGTGGATTGATTGGATGTGTGGTTGTATCATGATTGGTAGATTGGTGCTGATTGGTAGAAAAAAACCACACACCAACCGCTACTTAAACGCACAATCTCATCACCACCCTGCACAGATCAACTCTGTAGCCAAGACCATCATCTCCAGAACCAAACGCCTAGCCGACAAAGACCACCTGAAAACTGAATTACACACTCTCACAAACTTATTAATCTCCAACGGATTCCAAAGAAAAACAATTACCAACCTAATCCAAAAGGAGACTCCCCCCAAAAACCGAGACACAGAACAGGACAATGGCATCACCCTCCTCCCTTACATCAAAGGCACCACAGATAAAATCAGCAAAATTCTCCACAAACACAATATCAAGATAGCCTTCAACACTTACCAAAAAATAGCCAACATCTTAAGAAACCCCAAAGACAAAATCCAGCTAGAAAACCAAGGAGTCTAGGAAATACCATGCAAAATCTGCCCTGCAACATACATAGGACAAACAAACAGGAGAATAAATGCTTGCATCACAGAACACAAGAACATAGTAAGAAAAAAAAGAAAAAAAATCCTCCCTTTTCCAGCACCTTAAAGCCACAGGACATGAAATTAATTTAGAAGGAACCAGGTTAATCTCCAAAACAGAACACTTCAACAAGAGAATAATTATGGAAGCTATCGAAATAGAGAAATACCCCACAACATAAATAAATGTGATGATACCTCCCACCTAACAGACATCTGGAAACCAGCCCTAGTCAACAAACGAGCTCCATCCACTACCCAGGTCGTTACAACACAAAACAACAATGGACCCACAGCCAGCACCAATCAGCTCCAATCTACCAATCATGATACAGCCACACATCCAATCATTCCACTTACTGAAACAAAGCCAGCACTCCACACCCACTCACCAAGATTTATAGAAAGACGGCAGCTCCAGTCATGCTTTAAGCCAAAAACACCATCCTGAGGATGGCGATTGAGACCTTGCCGAAACGTTGCCAAGGCAATCTCAATCTTACATGGGAAAAGACCTGAATACAATAAAACCAGCGTATGTATGTTTGTATGTATGTATGTATGTATGTATGTATGTATGTATGTATGTAGAAATTTCATAGAAATTAGGAGCGTGTTCCAGTCCTCCCTCTCAAAAATGTTATCTTCTCACCCCATTTAGCACATTGTCCCATTTTACTTTTGATTTGTTGGCATCTCTTTTATTAAATTCACATTCCAGCATGGAGTACAAAACATAGAAACACTTGTAGCAGGTATGAAAGCAGGAGATCTTTCTTTGTAAACTGAAGGCCTCACACTTTGTTTAACAGGGTCTTTTTTCCCTTCGTCTTGGAAGTCTACCACATGGTGTTGTGAATGTGGGCAAGCAAGGCTAGTAGGTATCTGTCTGTCTGTCTGTCTGTCTGTCTATCTATCTCTATCCATCCATCATCTATCCGTCTGTCTGTCTATCATCTATCTATCTATCTATCTATCTATCTATCTATCTATCTATCATCTATCTATCTATCTATCTATCTATCTATCATCTATCTATCTATCTATCATCTATTAAAGGTAACGATAGGGCAATAGGCAGTTCTCTCAATATGTATGAATGACTGAAGAAGGATTGATCATATCAGAAAACCCTGTATGGAAACTTTGAACAATAAATGTAAAGTCAAGACTATATAGAATTCAAATAAAGAACAAGAAATATTTTTTAGAATAAGAAAAGAAATATTTTTCTAGTTAGGAATGAAGCCAAATGCTTTTGGAGTTTCAAAATTTATTTATTTGGAAATGTTTGTTCAAGAGAGCAAGATTGCAGTTTAGCAGTTTAGTACATTACATCTTTCTTCTCTTATAATCTTTAGATCTAATATTTGGTGTTTGATCCAGGAGTGTTGATTGTTTATTAGCACCCATTTCACCTTTGAGTAGTATGCCAAGACTAAGCTCTAGAAAGCAAGATACACGGGGGGGGGGGGAGGAGAATAATGCTGAAATATAAGTTTGCTTGCTTGCTTATTTTTTAAAAAACCTTACAAAAGGTTTAATCTCTTAAGGGAGAATATTACACAAAACAGAAACAGCACAAAAGTCCAGAAGTTCCTTTCAGTTGACATTCTTTGGTTGTTGGTATCTGCAGCATGCCCAATCTGCTGGGTCAAATTGGATGAGTAAAGAGTCATGGTGGTGCAGTGGTTAGATTGCAGTACTGCATGCTATTTCTGCCAGCTGCCAGTAGTTTGACACTTCGAATCTCACCAGCTCAAAGTTGACTCAGCCTTCCATCCTTCTGAGGTCAGTAAAATGAGGACCCAGATTGTTGTGGACAATATGCTGACTCCGTAAACCACTTAGAGAGGGCTGTAAAGCACTGTGAAGCAGTATATAAGTGTAAATGCTATTGTTAAATATTATTGAAGAATCCCTCAGATAACTCAGTCAAAGCCACATAGGGCTTTAAAGCTGACAACCAGCATATTAAATCATACCCAGGAACACAATAGTAGCCAGTGCAGCACATGTTACATGTCCATGTATCTGACATCATTTACTATCTATGCATTCTGCACCAGTTGAAGTTTCTGAATGCTTTTCAAGGGCAGCCCCATGTAGAGTCCATTACAGTAATGTAACTGAGAGGCTCAAAGGCATGGTGAACTCTCCTGATCAAGGAATCAATGCAACTTGCACACCACATGGCATCTTCTCCCCACATCTGCCACCTGCTCTTCAGGAGCAGCCATGAGCCTAGAGCAGCGATGGTGAACCTTTTTTGGCTCACATGCCACAAGTGGGGGGAGCGCAGGGGGGTCGGGTGCAGACATGCCGCACCCATAATGCAATGCATGATTCCCCAGTGCGCATGCGCGCACAACAGGCGCAACTCCCCATTTTTACATGCTTTTTTCACCCTCACCAGGCTCCAGAGGCTTTATAGGAGCCTGGGCAGGGCGAAAAGAGCCCCCCCGCCCCCCGGAGGCCCTCCAGAGGCTTCAGGGACCGTCCGGAGGCTTTCCTGACACCTTCGGAGCGCTCAAAATGATCCTCCGAGCAAACCGGAAGTGACTTCTGGTTTGCTCGGAGGGTCGTTTTGAGCGCTCCGAAGGCTTCAGGGACTGTCCGGACGGTCCCTGAAGCCTTCGGAATGCTTAAAACGACCCTCCAAAGTCATTTCCCGTTTGCTCGGAGGGTCATTTTAAGCGTTCCGAAGGCTTCAGGGAAGCCTCCGGATGGTCCCTGAAGCCTCCGGAGGGCCTCCGGGGGGGCGGGGAGGCTCTTTTCACCCTCCCCAGGCTCCTATAAAGCTTCTGGAGCCTGGGGAGGGCGAAAAAATGGCTTTTAAAAATGGTGAACTCAACCCTGACAAATGGCTCCGTGTGCCACCTGTGACACACGTGCCATAGATTCGCCATCACTGCCCTAGAGCATTCCCAGATTACATATTAGGCCTGTCAAATCCAGAGGTGCTGATGGAAACATCTTGTGTCCAGAAGATCTAAATACATACAACCAGTCTTGCTAAGTGAAAGCAC
This sequence comes from Natrix helvetica, assembly GCF_964273705.1. Classification (NCBI taxonomy): domain Eukaryota; kingdom Metazoa; phylum Chordata; class Lepidosauria; order Squamata; family Natricidae; genus Natrix; species Natrix helvetica. The sequence goes on along the minus strand of NC_138548.1, from coordinate 314,752,090 downwards.
ATTTCTCCACCTCTACTGCCTGACAACCTCCAGACACTGAGATTGGACATCCATGGCATCACTCAAGAAATATAATCACATATCATCTATATACTGATGATATGTCACCCCAGACTGATAAATCATCTCATCCAGGGGCCTCGTGTAAATGTTAAATAGAAGAGGAGGGAAGACCAAATCCAGAAGCACCCTACAAATAAAGACTGCAGGCTAGACTTCTTTCCCCCAACTATATTAATTAGAACTGATCCCATAGAAAGGAGTAAAACCAGGACAATACAGTGCTGCCCTCTCCCCATTCCCAAATTGAGTGTGATCAATGCCTAACAGTCTTGAATTCTGATCTGAACCTTGATTCAAAGGGGTGTAGATAATTTACTTTCTCTGGGGACCTCTTAAACTGTCATGCAACCACTTCCTCACAGCCCTCTCTAAAATGGGAAGAATGGAGACTGGACAAAATCTGTCCAGGATAGCTGAGTCAATGATCCCTTGAGGACAGTCTCAGTGCACCACTGTCTCTGTACGAGCCAGTAGGATCGTTCCCTTTTTCAAGGACATAGCCCCCACTACCTCCATCAATCTTCCAGACCCAATCCCTTGTCTCACCCACATAGTCATAATATGCCAGGAGGGATACAATGAATTAGAGTGGCCAAACTAGCAGTTGAAAGGGTCCTGTTTAGTTTATCTGGTTCCATGAATACAATCTCTTCCCAAGAGGCATTGCAAGACATAGCCCCCACTACCTCCATCAATTCTGCTTTAAAGCTGGAGTCCAACATAGAACAAATTCAAGCAACTTGCCTACAAGGTGTGCAACATTTTCCTCACAGACACCTTTACGTGAACTTCAGTATTGCTCCCTCCAAGGAGGGACTGAGTCACCTGAAAAAGGGCTGCTAGGCAACTATTGGAAAATGAAATAAGGATTGAGAAATAATTGCCACACTTACCGTCATGAGTTAGGTCCTAATAATGTCTCTAGCTCTTGTCTGGTCATCTTCACTTTTTGTCTGCTAGCAGCGACACTTTGAGCATCTCTTAGCCTGCTTAGGTTTCCTCAATTCAATTCATTTGGTCCCTGGACAATGACTCTCAAGCTACTTTTAACTCTGCAGTCAGTGAAGGTAGGTTAAAGCTCTCTAGGACCATAAGTTCAGGAAATTCCATTGCAAGCCCAGTCAAGTAGTTCAGGCATGGAGGTTGCTATATAGTAGGGAGGCTGGTACAAAAGCCACAATCCCAATGGCCCCTTCCCAGTACCCAGTTTAAGAAATAGTGTCTCACAACCAGCAATCTGCGGAGTGAGATGCCTGCATGCTTTCAAAGGTATCTTGGATAATCACCACCACCTCACCTCCACTTCCTTGAGATCTTGATTGGTTGATGCCAGGCAGTTCCCAGAGAGCGTAACCTCATCCTTCTATCCCAGCCAAGTCTTAGTGATGACAAACCAGATCGTCCTTCTCTTCAACAATTAAATCATGGAGAAGAGTAGCCTTATTGCAGACCAATCTAGCATTTAGCAACAGCACTTTAAAATTAATTCATATAATTAAGATTACTACTCCTGATATAAATGAGTAATTTCCTCCATCTGGCCTATCAAAAATTACAATTTGATAGAATCCAAGACCCATACTTAAAGGTTTCTGAGGTAGTATCTTGCAACATTGTGTATACTCATAGATTTACTATCAGGCCCCAGTATTCCTCTTACATACCTACATTCTAAAAGCTGTTTCAAAAAACTAAATCACCCTCTCAGTTACTTGCAATGGGATATATACATGCAAACAGAACAAATTGAGTGAGCCTTGTAACAATAAAGCTACATGTTTGTATAGCAGCCCAGCCATCTGGAGATATCTCTTTAAAGATTCTGACAAATATTTTTCTGTAATAAGGGCTTGCTTTCTTCGTGTGTGTATATTTTTTTAAAAAAATAACATGTTAATTGCCAGTCTCTAGACAACCAAAATTACATTTATGATTTCCATAAAATCCAAAGTGTGGCAGATCATCTTAGAAAGGGGCTTCAGCTTTCCACAAAGGCCTGCTGGAAAGCCTTCATTTAGATTAATGAAGGGGCCGTTTATTGATTATGTAACAGTCATATGAAGTTTAATAACAATATAGAGGAGGTAAATGGATTTGCCTTGGAATTTAACTGGGCCATAAATAGAGAGTGGCATCACCATTAATTCATTAAAGGCTTGGAGAAGTGCAAGGTATTCCAATTAACATTTTACAAAGTGGTTGTAGCATGTTAGTTATGAACCAGTATTTGTCATTTTCCTTTCAGCAATTAAATGATACCTAATTCCTTGGCTGTGCTGGAGCTGTCGCCTTTGATCGACTTCAAAGTCCTGCAGAAAGAGTTGCCTTAGTTAAAGAAGTGTGTGTGTGTGTGTGTGTGTGTGTGTGTGTGTGTGTGTATGTGTTTGTGTGTGTCCATGTGCTGTTTGTATTGGTTATTTGCAGTTGGTAATGCCTTAAATGAAATTAAAAAGCTTCTTCCTGAATATATGAATATGCTGCTCATCCAAGAGTGGAATTAAATATCTGTTAGTTTGCTACATCTTCCTTAACCATGACTATTGGCCTTGTACCAGATGACTTGGGAATTTATTTAACAAACAGTACTGACTTTGTAGATCTAAATTAGAGGCTTATTTGAAATACTTAAAGAGCAGCCATTACTGTTTGCCCTCAGTGAAAATCCAAGTTCTGGTTACATCTCCGCTTGCTAGGATTAGAACTGTCACAATATTTATTTAACAAGATGAGGCATACTAAGCCATGCTGCAAACACTGCCGTGCCAATACGATGACAAACTTACTGCTTTTAAAAGTGTTTCCTTGGCTGTATGTGATCTCTCACTCCCTTCACCCCACCCTTCTCTTCCAATCTGGCCCTTTTCAGTTAATTCTGCTGCTTCTTAGGTTGGCTCTGCAGTTTTCATTTAAATAGGCCATAATTCCAGTCATCTCATCCAATTGTTGGTCTTGTCGGAGCCGAGAAGATTGCTATCTGCTAGGATAACAACTGGAAGAGACAAGCTGTAGTGTGGTAAAACAGGCCAATGATTTCTTGGCTAAATGGGGATGCGGAAGGAGAAATCAAAATCGCACAAAGCAAGTTCCATCTGGGTCCACAGTGGGAAAGTTGCTACTGCTGCTGCAAAAAAGACCTCAGGTGCAGTAGAAGCACTGAATAGCAAATAAAGACTATACATTCTCTGCAGAGTCCTACCATTGACTGGTAAAAATGATCTTCCCTAGAGCAGATCTTGCTAAACTAGTTCGTCTTCCTGACACTGTTTTGTTTCTCTCCACATTGTTCCTTACGTGTTGAAATTGAGAAAGGACCTCACTTTAACTAGAAGGTTTGCTTTAGGCAAAGTATAATGATGGGGTCAGTGCTGAATTATGTTCCTCCCCCATAATGATTTTTTTATTCATGAGATCTGGATTACCAGCTCTAGGATGCAGAAGACGAAGGATCAGGAGATGGCAGCAAAGAGTTAACCTTTTCTGTATCTCTCTCCTGCTAACTAGTGGTCAATCTTGCATTTGCAACTGGTCAACCTAAAGCTTACAAGCCACAGAAAAGGACTTAATCATTTTGCTTGAGGAAAATCCTGTCCCTGGCAATTTGCTTTGACTTTTCCTTTGGGTGTCATTAAGTTGGCAGCTGTATTTGTTCAGGGTTAAATGAGTGAATCTGATTCTTATCCGTCTCCTTATATTCTAACTTTGACTGAACCCTTTGTGGAAAGAATTACTCAGATACGGTCCAACTGACTTTATACTCTGGAATTGCCTCCCTTAAGGAATTTTAAAAAAATCTTTATTTTTGCTTTCAGAAAGAATCGGTTCCATTTAATTGCTTCATGTTCAGCTAATTATTGGTTGTTTGCTGTTTTATTTTTTAAAAACATATAATTGGACACATGTTGTGTAATTTTACTTCTGTGCTGATTTTATTTTATCTGTAACCCGCTTTGAGCCTTTTAGAGAAGCAGCATATTAATGTCTTAAATGAATATACAAACATTATAGGGAAATGTTGTCTGCCTTAGAAATGGAGATGGAGAAAAATTTAATTTGGTTAACATTTTAATTTGAATTTATTTAATGCATACTTCTCAAATTAATACATGAATTAAAATGCAGTTATATTTCAATAATCACACCTTTTTGAATTTTGGTAATGTAGTTCTTTAATTAAAATGTGAACATAAAGTGTGTATATTAATCAGAATAATATATGAAGATTCCCCATATTAGTGAAAGATCTTTCCAAAAATATGCACAGAACTTTTATATCCTTCAGTGCCTTTTCTAATAAAGCCAGGATTGGATGAATCTTTCAAAGAAGTCTAAGATTAGATGTGCTTGGTTCTAATGTCTATGGAGGTCAAAGAGATGAGACTGATATTTCTCTTCCCAGAGAAATGAAGAAGCTCCCTTGGCTGACCTCATTACTCTGCCCATTTCAGATCCACTAGGATCCTTTCAAAATACCAGAAAGGTATTCTAAAAGAAGATTCTCAAAGGTGATTTTTTCTTCTTCTTCAAAAGGCAACTGGACTGTTTTTTTCCTTGAAGAGGAAGAAAAGGTTTTGCTTCTCATCCAAGAAGCTTCATCAGTTCTGATGGCAGGAGGATGAAAGGATAGTATTGACAATTGTGATTGGATGGGAGCAGTGGTGAAATTCATTTTTTTTTACTGTTCTGTGGGCATGGTTTGGTGGGCGTGGTATGGCTTGGTGGGCATGGCAGGGGAAGGATACTGCAAAATCTCCATTCCCACCCCACTCTGGGGCCAGCCAGAGGTGGCATTTGCTGATTCTCTGAACTACTCTAAATTTCTGCTACCAATTCTCTAGAACCTGTCAGAATTTCACTCCTGGATGGTGGGCGATGGTGGTGGGCGATGGTAGGATAGGTTCTGATAGGATGGGGGGGGGGTATAAGGTTTGCATTTCTTTGTAGTCAGCTGGTCGTTAGCACTCTCTGAAAGCTGTTGAGGCCACTTTAAGGTTTATCTGTGCACTCAGGGTTACATGAATCAGAGTGCTATTGATTGTGGAGTCTTCTTGGAAAAAAGCACCTTTGAGATAACTATGACCTGGATGACTGAGACTCTCCACAGACATCTAAAAGAGCACCATGGCTACAGATGCAATCCCAATCTGGCAACACATTAGTACTACTAGACTATTCTCTTCATAAAGAAACTGAATTGTGGCCCCAATTAGAAGCCAAGAAATGATATGGCAGAAAGCTTGTCTATAAAATTGTCCATTTGGAGTATTTACTGGATTGTGAAGAATATGGATTGAAATAATTCTGAACGTTGCTTCTACTGAATCCTTAATGAGATTGTAAACCTGGTTCTGTCCTAAAAAATAAAATAAAATTGCATCTGGGATCGACATGATTTTTGTGTCTGTGTGCATGCTTATATATGTGTGTTATGATATTTTTCTCTTGTAACATTTCAGACCTTAACATGAAATCCCACATTCAAAGCACATATTTATTACTTCCCTTTCTGTTTCTATTATTTAGGCCAGTGTGAGGATAATTAATTGACGGTAGTGACAAAGGGAAGATAACATTTAAAAAGGAGAAGGATGATCATCTCACCCATTGCCAACATCTCTTTTGGAAGTATTGAGTGGCAATCACGTTGATTTCACAGCACTGTGGTAGAACTTCAAACATGGCCACTCAAGAGAAGAAGCAAGCCTCAAAAAAGAGTGCATCTATCCTAGAGGCAAGTGCTTTGCAGCTCAGCTTATAGAGGATGAGAAAACAAACATGGAATAGATTTAATTTGAAATATTAAAATTTAGAAACATTGTGGCAGAATTGATTCTATCATTCTGACATATCTTAAATTAGTCTTTCCACAGTGGGGTGTTTTCCAGATATTTTAAACATAAAGCCAGTTTGACCCAACTACCCCTTTTCCCAGTCTTGGATAATGACATAAGGGAGGAAGGACACACACACTCTCTCTTTTTTTTTTCCCTCGCTCTCTCTTTCTGTGTGTGTGAGAGAGAGAGGGAGGGAGGGAGGGAGGGAAGGAGGGACGGAGGGAGGGAGGGAGACTTGTTTTATACAAGCATTTCGCCAGTAGAAATCAATTTGCTAGCCTCAATCCACAAATAAGCTATTACAAATTGCCCCATTACTCCCAGGATATACCCAAATTACTGGTGTGTGTAATTACCCTCAGTTTAAGAACCACTGCACTAGACTTTCCTATTTCAAAGTAACATGATCGATCCTCAGCCAGTATGGGTGTTACAATCTGAGACAGAAGTACTAAATCGTGGAAGGTGGTGAATTATTGAAATTATATGACCCTTTTTCCCTGCCCAAATATCTGTTATAAAAATATCTGCTTGTAAGATTGCCACCAGATGGCAGCTGTTTCTTCTAAAGTGTGATGCTTCCATATCACACAATCAAATCATTGGGATCTTTCAGACTGATCAAGCAAGGTATATTCAAACCATAACCCTGTGACAACCCACTATCTCCTTCCTTGAATAACCCATGTGACAGTCTTTAAGTAGATGCTGCTAGTTTTTTCCTCTTATATACAAATGAGGGAGGGCAATCAGGAATACACAGTACAAGAAGTTGGCAGCAAAAGAAAGTTTGTAGTTCAAAAATATTGAACAGAATTGCATCCACTATGAGGGTAGATGGATAAAAAGGATAAAAACCTGGCAACAATTGTTTAATTGGAGCTTTTGTTCTCATATATCTGATGATACTCAGATTCATCAAATAGAGAGAGGAAGACATGCTGGTAACTGCATCTCTGGCCTCCATGTGATTATGAGGTGCATCTTCACCTTTCATGGAGATGAAAGAGGAATCCAGTTGATACAAATAAGTAAATATGTGTATAGGTCACAAGACTTAGCAGGTGACAGAACACTACCTTGTTTGGTAGTAAGTTAAGCAAAGTGTACAGTGGTTAGGAAACTACAAGGAAATAGGCTAGACTTACAACCAAAACCTACCACCCTTAAAAGAAACCTGACTAAAAAAGCTCAAGTAGAAGGAAGAACTGCAAAGAGTCTAAAACATCATGGGGTTGGAAGGAACCTTGGAAATCTTCTAGTTCAATCCCCTGCTCAGAGCAGGAATCCCAGACAAATAGCTGCCTAACCTTTGTTTGAAAGCCTCCAATGATGCCAGGAAGTAAGCTAGTCCAGTGCTTAGCAGCAATCATAGTCAGGAAATTACTCCTCAGTTTGAACCCAAATCTTCTTCCCATTGGTTTTTGACCCACCACCAGAATCTATGGAGAATAAATCCATACTATCTTCATCTTGACAATCCTTCAATTATTGGAAGGTTGCTATTGGGAGGTTGTTAATATATCTTCTTATATTTTATGTTTTACCAGATGATTGATAAGGGAAAAAAGTGAGTGGTGGTATGTACCCCTTTCCATGAGCCGCATGGTATGTAGAAGTTTTTATTATTTTATATTTTCATGTAATGGTTTAGCAATGTAGTGAAGAATTAAGCAAGCATTTATTTTAGCCACTATCGGTCAAATTCAGGTTATACTTTGTCTTGTCCTTAGTGAGATACCTGTATAAGTAGAATGATATTTCTCAACTTCAGTCCAATTAACCTTGAGAACCAGATACTCCTTAACTTTGAGATGATCTCGCTGCCACCTGTTAGAAAGAAAGATTAATTAGCCTTGATAATCTCATTCTTGGCAGGAGGATAATGCAATTCATGATCAGATAGACTTGATCTCCTTGTCCTGGGTAATATCCAGTGAAATGAAACCATTGAAAAACAGATATGCATAATTTTTGTTCAGAGCATATGTTTATAAGCTAGTCAGAGATATCCAAGGGGTGGAACTTTAATGCAGATATAACTGGGAGCATAATTATAGTTAGGAACAAACACAGAGGCATCCATGTCATTAATTAAAACTTTGACTAGCACAAAGTTTATGACAGACCTATTTATTTATTTATTTATTTATTTATTTATTTATTTATTTATTTATTTATTTATTCTTAGCGCTTATAGACCGCCCCCTCTCCCGAAAGGGACTCGGGGCGGTGTACAGTCCATAACAGAAATACATCATGAATAACTATAAAATAGAATAACTATAAGACCTGTGGCTGTCCCTTTGATATAATTGTTCAAATCATACAGCCCATTCATGTATCCTTTCTGAGTACAATCATTCAGCCAATTATAAATTCATCTAACATCATTTAGTCCAGAGGTGTTAAACTCGCGGCCCATTGGCTGGATTCATGCATCATGCACTGGCCATGCCCATCCTCAGTTTAGTGGAGGGGGGGAAGTTGTGATATGTCACGTGATGACAATGTGATGACATGCGTTTGACATCCCTGATTTAGCTCATATTTTGCTATTTTATTGATGAAGTTGTGAAAGACATCAAGTGCTTTTCTGAGATCAAAGTTAGAGAATGTCCAAACATTTCTTTAAACTATTTCTCTTAAACTAGTAAGAGAGTTTAAAGAAACTCTCTTAAACTCTCTTAAACTAGTAACCTCATCAAACAGGATATAATCTGGCATTATTTGTTTGCCACATATCCATCCTAGTTCCTGTTAATTTTCTGCCTTCCTATCCAAGTGTTCACAACTAATTTGCTTGAGAACTTTTGTTTCAAATAGACATTAAGAAGATTGTTCTGCAATTTCTCATTTCTCAATTATTTTTTGGAAGACAAGGACAATATTTTGCTCTCTAATCTTATGGGACCTCCCTAGTTCTCCATAATTTCTCAGATGTTAGAATTAGTAATTCTGTGATCAGTTTTACTACTTTCAATACCCTACAATGTAATTCTAGAATTGTGTATCGAGATGGGCAGCTATATACATGCAATAAATACATTATTTATTTGACCCCAGAGATTTTAGCGTTACAATTAACTAAGTACTCTTTTACTTGTCCATGCTGAGCTGCCGTTCCTTCTCCTGATAGTGGCACAACAATGTAGACTAACATAAAATATGAGTTGACATTTTGGCTTTTTACCAATACCCATTAACATTTCACCAGTTTTTCAAAGCAGCAAACCTAGAGCTTTTTAGCGTTACTTTTTCTACATAAAGATATAAAATTGGAAAGGAACTATGAAGAAGCAGACAAAGAGAATGAGCGATGTAAGGAGGAACATCAGATGATATGAAAAACAGGAGATGTTCATTATTTTGGCTAAGTAGAGAAGGACCTAATGATTGACAAGATTATTTCTAAAGTCACCACGTTAAGCTGCAATCATTACAAATTGGGGTGAAATTCTTTGCTAAATTTAAAAAAAATGATTTTTTTGTGCATTTGTATTACTGAAGTGCACAATGAGAATACTCTGTAAATAGCCTAAACAGGGAATACACACACACACACACACACACACACACACACACATATCAATGTGGTATAAAATAATTTTATCAATCATAAGTTATTCCTTTTCTGATTGGCGGATTCCACATATGGTATATTCAACAGTAAAAGGCAATAGCTATTAGAGACTGAAGTTTGCTTGGTGAATGTGTGAACATTCTTAAGAGTGAGAATCTAGTCTGAAAAATATTAATGAAGCAGCATTTCTATAACAGAAAGGAAATTTATTTACAGGAAATATTTTATAGGGGTAAGTAAAGTCTAGCACCTGGCTGATTACATCCTTCTAACAAAAGAATTCAAGGGTGTGTGTTCTGTATGTGTGTTCCTGGGATGAATAACCGAAGAAGGGGATCTCAGATTAACCAAGAGCAAGCAGAGTGACAGACAGAGCACATGGACAAAAATCCTCAATTTTTTAGCATCACCTGATTGCAATTTTAGACATGAGATGCAGAAAAATCAGTGCCACTGGATTTACATATCTAACAATAGAATCATGTGACAAATGTTGGTATGGATACTTAGCTATATATAAAAGATAAACTGACATGTCATCAATCTCAGTTTCCAGTGCAAAAATATTAAAGAGATACTGAATGTGTCAATACATAAACCTTGCTGGAAACACTGTGTATTGAATGCTTGAAAAATATATGTTTTACAAAATTAAAATTAATCTTTCAAATATTCAAAACATAAGGACTTTGCATAGTAAAAAGACACATCTACACTACAAGGGCATGTTGGGTGCATCTTGGGTTTATTCCAATTTAAGTTGATAGCGACTTGTGAATGAATCTTTTTCTTTCTTTCATCTCATCAAAAAAAGATCTGTAATAAATCATCTGTAATATATCCCAAATTCTCCAAAAACAAAGAATTGCTTTTTAAAACAGTTTCAGTCTGTGGTATAAAATTTCTTTAATTAAATTTTAAAGAGACAGTTTGGTGTAATGGTTTAGGCATCAGGCTAGAAATCATGAGGCCTTGAGCTCATCTCTCTTTGATAGCCCCAGGAAGCAGGCAATGGCAAACCACTTCTGGAAAATTTTGCCAAGGAAATTGCAGGGATTTGCCCAGGCAGTCACCAGGCGTAAACATTGAGTTGAAGGCACAATATATATATATATAAATTTACAGCTATTCACATGTTGTCTAACTTTGTGTAGTTAGATTATTTTAAAAGCTCAGCTTCAGTAGAATTATAGGTGCAGTGCAGCGGTGGGATTCAGCCAGTTTGCACCTATTTGGGAGAACTGGTTGTTAACTTTCTAAGCAGTTCGGAGAATTGGTTGTTGGAAGAAATCTCCTTCTGTTTTTTCCCCACTTTACAGGGATAATCCTGTAAGGAAGGCAGGAAGGAAACATTCTGGTGTTGTTTCTAGCCTCAACTTTATTGCCCTGCTTACAGAAACTGACTCTCCTGTTAACCCTTATTCCATTGTAACAACTAAGGTGAATTGCCCATCGATGTGAGTGACGTTGAGTTGGCCACGCCCACCCAGTCACATGACCATCGAGCCCTGCCTACCTAGCTGGTCATTAGGGCAGAGAATCGGTTGTTAAAATCTTTGAATCCCACCACTGGTGCAGTGATCATTTATAGAAGGATTGTCCTTGATTTACAAACATAACCAGGGTTAAATTTTTGTTTATAAGTGATATCCTTCTTTGAACAAGCCATCACGTGACCGTACATGATTTTACAACCATTTTTACTGCAGTTGTTAAAGTAAATATCCACAAGTTTTAGGTGATTCTGGCTTACCCAGTTGGATCTCTTATTGGAAAGGTGGCAAATTGCAATCACATGTCCATAAAATGCTGCAAATCTCACAAATGTGAGCCAGTTGCCCAATGCCCAAATTACAATCACAAGTCTACTGGGATGCTCTGAAGATCATAACTTTTGTGGCTAGGTTGTAAGTCACCTTTTCCAAGGCCATTGTAACTTAAAACTTTTGTTAAATGAATGATCATACTACCTATAGCATTATTCATTCTCATTCTCATTCTCATTCTCTCTCTCTCTCTCTCTCTCCCTCCCTCCCTCCCTCCCTCCCTCCCTCCCTCCCTCTCTCTCTCTCTCTCTCTCTCACACACACACACACACACACACACACACACACACACACACACTAGATTTGGTCTTAACCTTCCATTATAAAGAGAAGAAACAAGGATAAGAGACCCACAGTTCTGGGATTAGACTAGAATTTAAATGCAGATATGCAAGACTGAAATCCAGCAAGTGCAATTGCTGCAGTGCAAGCAGCACGAACAATTCTACCCCATTTTTTTCTGCTGTCAGGAATTAGCACTGTTGGATGTCTTCCAGGGACCATTTGGGGGCCCAATGCCAGCTCAATTATCCCCCTTTCTTACTGCAATGAGCCTGCCTATTCTCATATCTCCCCTCAGCAAATGATTGGTTAGATTGATTGCCCTCACCTCCTGGACAGGTCTATAGATTGGACCCAAAATAAAATGGCAAACAAATAAAGAAATAAACCTGTTACAATATTAGAGAACACAGTATCAACAGTAGACACCTTCAAATTTCTAGGTTATGTCATATCTCAGGACCTAAAATGGACACCTAACATCAGAAAGTCATCAAAAAAGCACAACAAAGAATCTTCTTTCTGCACCAACTCAGACAGCTCAAACTGCCCAAGGAGCTGCTGATACAGTTCTATAGAGGAATTATTGAGCCTGTCATCTGCACCTCTATAACTGTCTGGTTTGGTTCTCAACTCAACAAGACAGACACAGACTTCAGAGGATAATCAGAACTGCAGAAAAAAACAATTACTACCAATCTGCCTTCCATTGAGGACCTGTACAATGCACTCCTATCCTCAAAATGATGTTACAGAACACTGAACACCAGAACAATTAGACACAAGAACAGTTTTTCCCCGAACATCATCACTCTGCTAAACAAATAATTCCCTCAACACTGTCAAACCATTTACTAAGTCTATTAATCTACTATTAATCTTCTAATCGTTCCCATCACCCATCTCCTCCCAATTTTGACTATATGACTGTAACTTTGTTGCCTGTGTCCTTACAATTTATATTGATTGTTTCCTAGTAGGATTTGATTGCTTATTTGTACCCTATGACTATCATTAAGTGTTGTACCTTATGATTCTTGACGAATGTATCTTGTCTTTTTATGTACACTGAGAGCATATGCACCAAAGACAAATTCCTTGTGTGTCCAATCACACTTGGCCAACTAAAAAATCTATTCTATATTCTATTCTTTTCTTTTCCACTTTGAGTGAAGCACAGGTATATAAAATAGTCTTAGGTGATATTTACTACTGGACCTATTTGTCTCATTGAAGTAATATTTGGGTTGAAATAGACAGGGAACATTTACAATCCTAATAAATTATAATTAAATTGATGGATCGGCAGTTCTATACCTGTTGCTTCCCGGGTTCTTTTTGACAGAGCAAAGAAAAGATGTTTGCCTATGGCCTTGAGCATACCCAGAAACGCTGTGAATTTAGACTTTATAAAGATTTTATGTCTGTGATGGATTCCAACGAGTCATGATTTTACCCACTGAGTGAAACTGGCAGTTCAATAAATGTATAATATAATGAGCATATCAAACCAAGCTTCTACCCAGGAGTCCTGATCCCAGGACATATTTGAGAAATAATTCAGCTCAAGGACTGAATTCACAAACTGATGCAAATTAAGTAACTGTTGATAATTGGTATCAGCTATGAGAGAAGAAATCTAGCTAAAATGAGACAGGGTGCAGTCTTGTATTTCTGTATCTGAGGCATGAATGTGTCTACAATATACATTTTGATAAGTCATCTTTCTTGACATTGCCTTTGCCTCAGTCCCAGCCAGGGGTGGGTTCCTGCCAGTTCTAACCTCTTCTATAGAAGAGGTTCCACAAATATACAGTGCTGTTTAGAACCGGTTCCAGCTCCCTCCCCCCGCCCGTCCGCACATCATCAAGATGAAGAGCGAGAGGAGGAATTCTGAGAGTGAAGTCCACAAGTCTTAAAGCTGTCAAGTTTGAACACCATTGGGGTTTTTTTTTCTAAAGGTTTAGGGGTGCAAGGGTCTTGTAACTTGACAGCTTTAAGACTTGCGTGCTTCAAATGCCAAAGTTTCTGAGCCAACATTTTGGTTGCTAAGCAAAAACGTTGTTAAGTGAGTTTCACCACATTTTACAAGTTGGCCATGCCCACCCAGTCCCATGACTGCCAAGCCACTCCCACCCAGTCACATGGTTGGCAAGCCACTCCCACCCAGTCACATGGCTGGCAAGCCACTCCCACAAAGCAGGCCACACCTACAGAAGAGGTTCTAAAAAGTTTTGAAACCCACCACTGGTCCCAGCCCACAATCTAAAGGGAGCCTTCTTTGCTCCCATTTTAATGAAGTGTTTTTTTCTCCCCCCCCCCCCCCAGTTTTTGCCATGGATATAATCCAACACACTTCAATAATAATAATAATAATAATAATAATAATAATAATAATAATAATAATAATAATAATAATAATAATAATTTATTTGTTAGCCGCAACCCTCTCCCGAAGGACTCGGGGCGGCGTACAATAAAAACAAATAAAATACAAATATGGACAAACATACACAAGAACAAAGACATATACGTGTACGTGGAGGAGGTAGACAGATGAGTGGAAACAATTAAAATCACAATTTAAAATCCCTTAAATAAAATTACTAAATTAAAAACCCGTCAGGAGCGATATGAAATTATGGTTGAGCCAGGCCAGCTACTTGGAAAGTGGGTCTTGAGCTTTACACGGAAGGAGCGGAGGTCAGAGGTAGTCCTAATATCCGGGGGGAGGTCATTCCACAGGGCTGGGCCCGCCACAGAGAAGGCTCTGCTTCTAGGCGCCGCCCCTCGGCACTGTCTGGTGGACGGCACCTGGAGAAGTCCCTCTCTGTGCGAGCGGATGGGTCGCAGGGATGTATGGGGCAGGATACGATCCCGCAAGTAACTAGGTCCTGAGCCATGGAGCGCTTTAAAGATCATTATCAGGACCTTGAAACGCACCCGATAGACCACAGGAAGCCAGTGCAGCTCGCGCAGGAGAGGTGTCACATGGGAGTACCTTGTACTCCCCATAATTACCCGCGCGGCCGCATTCTGGACCAACTGTAGTCTCCGAGCGCATTTCAAGGGAAGCCCCATGTAGAGAGCATTACAGTAGTCCAGGCGAGACGTCACCAGCGCATGAGTGACTGTGCGTAAGGCGTCCTGGTCCAATAGGGGGCGCAATTGGCGCACCAGGCGAACCTGGTGGAACACCCCCCTTGCCACGGCTGTCACATGGTCATCCATGGACAGCCGGGCATCCAGGAGGACGCCCAAATTGCGCACCCGCTCCACGGGGGCAAGTTGAACGCCCCCAATGGCCAGGGATGGAATTAACTGGTTGAACCGGGGGGCCGGAACCCACAGCCACTCTGTCTTGGAGGGGTTGAGCTTGAGTCGGTTGTCATCCATCCAGACCCGTACGGCTTCCACACACTGGGACATCACTTCGACGGCCTCGTTGGGGTGGTTCAGGGTGGAAATGTACAGCTGAGTATCATCAGCGTACAGATGATATCCCACCCCGAAGCTCCCCTGCCAACACACGTTGCGTCCGGCCGGAAAGGTAGGAGCCGAACCACCGCAAAACGGTGCCCCGGACCCCCAACCCCTCCAGTCGGTGCAACAGGATACCATGGTCGATGGTATCAAAAGCCGCCGAGAGGTCTAATAGGACCAGGATAGAGGAACAACCCCTATCTCTGGCCCTTCAGAGATCATCCACCAACGCGACCAAGGCTGTCTCTGCGCTGTGCCCGGGGCGAAAGCCGGACTGGCGCGGGTCTAGATAATCATTTTCCTCCAGATGTCATGGAAACTGATAAGCCACCACACTCTCTACAACCTTCGCCAGAAAGGGAAGGTTGGGGACAGGACGATAATTGGCCATCTCCGTAGGGTCCAGGGAAGGCTTCTTGAGCAAGGGTCTCACCACCGCCTCTTTCAAGGCGGCCGGAAGAGACCCCTCACCCAACGAAGCGGTCACTAGGCCGAGGAGCCAGTCACGTGTAACCTCCCAGGATGCCAGTACAAGCCAGGAGGGGCACGGGTCCAGTAAACATGTGGTAGGTAGCAGTCGTCCACGCAATCTGTCCAAATCCTCGATGACAACCAAGTCAAACTCCTCCCAGAAAGGTTTCTCAAGACTCGCCACGGACGTCTCCACTGGGCCGCTGAAGGGGACCCAATCCTTCCGGATTTGAGCGATTTTATCCTGCAGATATTTCCCAAATTCGTCTGCCCTACCCTGTAAAGGGGCCTCCCGCGGCCTCTGAAACAGGAGGGAGCGGGACACCCGAAACAGGGCGGCAGGGCGGTTCTCTGCGGATGCAATGAGAGCGGCACAATATTGACGTTTGGCCGTTCTCAATGCCACAAGGTACGTCCTTAAATGGGCTCGTACCTGTGCTCGGTCAAATTCGGAACGGGAGGATCTCCAACGACTCTCTAGGCATCTCTTGCGGCGCTTCATCACCCTTAGCTCCTTGGTAAACCAAGGAGCCAGGGTGGATCGTTGCCGCTGGAGAGGCCGCAAAGGCGCCACCCAGTTCAAGGCCCCGGTAGTCGCATTGTTCCACGCGACTACCAGGCCCTCTACCCGAGGGCGGGTCAGGGCTACAGGAGGTGGCCCAAGCTCCATTTGGAACCTATCTGGTTCCATCAGGCGCCTGGGGCGGAACCATCTAGTGTTTTCCGTGTCACGATGTTAAAAAGTTTGCTAGGCCTGAACTGCCTGAATTGACACTCAAGAGTTAAACTAAGAAAGCTTTATTGCGCAGGTCATAAAACAAAAAAGGGTTCTTATCTGAAAGTGATTTATTGCGCACGCGTTACACATTCCAAAAATTCCTCTCTTCTTTGTTCGGCAGCCAACTTTGGCTAACGTAGTTTTCATTATCAAAATGTAACCAATTAGTTATTTTCTGTTTTATTTTATTATTAAAGTTTGTTTATTAATTAGAATACTTTTAAAGACTTATTTTTCTCAATATCTCAAAAGATATGCAGAAGGGAATCAGCCACGGTTCATCGATCTCTAACAGGGTGTTTTTTTTCCCCTGACAACTTGGTAGCAGAGTTTTTGGCTTTTGATGATACCAGCTGAGATGACTACAATTTATGGCTGTATTTTCCCTTCATGCTATCTAAAGATAACCGACTAAGCCTAATTAGCAATGTCGAAGAAGAGAAAGAAAAAGAAAGATGGGGCGAACACAGATGGATCAGCTTCCTCTGACAAGGAGGCTCCCTCGGACACAGAGAAGCAAGATCAAAACGTGCTTCAGGAACAACAAATTCCTTCAGGTGCCGAGCCAAATATGGGAGAAGGAGCTACAGGACGCGACATCCACGAAACGAGGTCAGTGGTTCCTCCTTCTAAAATATCTCCAGGAGATTATGAATTTTTGGGGGCCAAGCCAAAACTTCCCACTCTGCCAGAGCCACTCCATTCCCAGACCCTCGCAGATTATCAAACGATTGATGAATGGCAACTGCCGGCACAGAAAATATCCTCCCACGCAGAAAGCAGATTTTATAACATCTCCCCAGATGATGAGCAAGAAATGCAAAGCTATCTAGATCAAATAGAACTGTTTGAAAAATATGCTAGGGAGGCGAGAGTGTGTTTTGAAGAGATAAGGCGAAGTAGAAGAAGCTCCCCCACTCCCAAAATGTCTGAGGACGCCATCTTGTCTTCTTCAAAACAACAGCCTAAGACACACCCCACAGAGTTCATTGGTCAATTAGAACAAAGAGACATGTACACGTCACCGAGGTCACGTGGTCCCTTTGAGTCAACTGAACTCCCGCATACGTATAGAAAGGAGAGGCAGCCAAGAAGTGAAGCTGCACTGCCATCTGCTGGCGGAAAAAAATTATTACAGCAAAAGATTAAGCAATTGGACCAGATTTTCAGAGATATGTCTATGAGTCCTTTAGAAGCCAAAACTTTGTCTCCAAAGGTTAAGTCTTCAACACCTCCTGGCGGTGTGGAATTCTCCCTAGATGGAATAAGGCAAAGCCAAAGGCGAATTCGAGGAAGCCAATTTGATGTTGCCACGCAAAGGCCAATGATGCAACCCCAGCATCCCCTGGTTCAACAACCAGCTTTGCAACCAGAGCAACAAATTGTTCCTCAGCAGGTATTCACAGTCACCCCCTTGACTGGTGAGTCCAAATTAAAGGAGTCAGGAGAGAATTATAAAGCCTGGGTCAGTGAAATTGCGCTCTTGCTTCGAAGAGAAGGCACATATTCCATGGTTTTTGATCCTCCCCGTCAACCCTGGACACCTGCAATAAGAAACCTTGAAAACAGAGCAATCACGACTTTACTCATGTCAATGGAAATTGAGATCCAAGGTATCTTTCCACCTGATGCAACTGCCCAAGAAATATGGGCTATTTTGGAAGATTGCTACAGGCCCGTTTCAATTGAATCCTCATGTTTGCTCATGTCTGAGTTCCATGGTTCGAAGTTGAAACCTGGTGAACGAATTGGTGGACATTTGACCAAACTGAAAAGAATGAGAAGTGAATTGAGACAAAATGGCCATGTAATCGATGATATCCAAATGATTAGCATCATCATTAACTCATTGAATTATGAATGGAAAGATGCTGTTGCAAAGATTAACTACGTGCCTATTGCTCAACGCACAGTTAACCACGTTTGCAGACTTTTAGTGGAAGACGAAGCTATCAGGTTAGCTACCCCACATCTGCAACGGCCTCCAACGTCGAAGGCTCCAGCCAGACGTCCCTTCCGAGGAAGAGGCTACGCTCCAAGGATGCCAAAATGCTACACCTGCAACCGTGTGGGACATGACACCCGGGATTGTCCCCAACGAGTTCCAGCTCCCGTCACGTACCAGCCCAGAGGAACAGATTCCAGAGGCAGAGGTAGAGGCGGAAGACAAGGTCGTCGTGGTCCAAGGCGTGATTCACAAGCTCCACTTGCGACACTGGCCATAACCAACGTTCCACAACCTGATCCAAAGTTCGACAGACGTCTTTTGTGGACTTTAGATAGTGGAGCAGCTGTGCACGTTACCCACAGAAGGGAACTTTTCACAGAAATGGGCGAACCAGAGCCCGAGTATCGAGAACTGTATTCCTTCACCAACCACACCTGCAAGGTTATGGGAAAAGGAACTGTTTACATTGAAGAGCTCGATACACACATCCCTGATGTTTATTACATACCTTCAGCAACCAGTAATTTGCTTAGTCAAAGTCACTTGTCTAGAGAGTTAAAGTTCCAGGTTCACCACCTCGAAAAAGCAAGTTACTTAGTTAAAGATGGTGATATTGTTGCTGAAACCATGCTGATTGGTGGTGTTTATTACTTAAAGCCAAAGCCTAAAGGGCAAGCACAGGCAAGTATGCAAACTCCAAAAAGGCACAACGCAGACCCAGAGAGAGTTGTCCCAGAGAGAGAAAGCGTTACTGTGCCAAAGGCTCCTAAAGCCAACAAACAGAGAAAACAGAAACAGATTGCTCAAAGCAAGCCTGAGGGTCCTCATGAAACTGTTAATGTTGAGAATTCACTAACTGGTAAACCTTTGCATTCCAGGTGTATTCACAAGTGGCACAGAAGATTGGGGCATGCCAGTTTCCGTGTTCTTAGAAAGATGCCGGAGTTCGCAAAAGGTTTGGATCTAAAGGGGTGTAAGGTGTTTTTGGATTGTGCGGTTTGCAAAAAGGCTAAATCCAAGGCGGCTGCAATTCCCAAACACGCTACACGCCGGTCAACACGCATTTTTGATTTGGTACACACTGACATAGTGGGTCCTTTCCCACCAACACTTGGTGGCAGAAAGTATTTTTTAACAATTGTAGATAATCATTCTAGATATGGATTTGTATATCCTATGAGAGAGAAATCTGAGACCTTTCAGATCTTTAAAGACTTTGCAGCATTTGTTTCTACACAATACCAAGTTCGCATCGCCAGAATCCAGAGTGACCGTGGTGCAGAATTCATGTCTCAGCGTTTCCAGGACTGGATGCGTAAGAATGGAATTCTTCATCAGACATCTGCTCCATATACACCGGCTCATAACGGAGTCGTAGAAAGAAGACAAGGGGTTCTACAAACCATGATGCGTTGTCTTCTAGAAGATGCCAATCTCAGTAACGCATACTGGGGTGAAGCAATCAAATATGCAAATTACATTGTCAACCGTACTTGGAGCAGTGTAATCAATCAAACTCCTTTCTACATGCTGTATGGCTACAAGCCTGATCTCAAGAACCTCCACATTTTTGGTTCATATGCTATGGTGAACACTCCCTTAAGTCAAAGAAGAAAGGGAGGTGCAGTAGCAAAGAGACTGAGATTTATGGGTATTGATGATAATTCAAAATGGTACAAATTCATTGATACTAAACATGTGATTGTCATTTCACAATCTGCTAATTTTGAGGAAGACATTGACTGGTCCAGGATTCATTCCAATGATCCTGAAGTTTATTTTCCTAGAGATGGTGTTCCAGATGCCACGCAGCCTGATGACAATTCGCAGGCAGATATTCCTTCTACCAGTTCTTCACAACCTGATGTTCCGTCTTCTCAAGCCGCGGATGCTGATGCTAGCGACGAACGTGAGGACGAGGATGATGATGATGAAGAAGAAGAAGACTGGTCTGTTGTTCCTAGACGCTCCAAGAGGGCCACAAAAGGAATCCCTCCACAACGTTATTCATGGCAACTGACAAAAACACCATTACCTTTGATTTGCAACGTTACTCTTCCTCCAGAGACATTCACACAAATCAAACAGCTTCCTGATTCAGAACAAGACAAGTGGTATGATGCAATGCAGGATGAAATGGACAGTTTAAAGAAACTTAATGTATTCACACCTGCAAAACCTCCAGCAAACAAGAAAGTCATTGGCACCCGATGGGTCTACAGAATCAAGAAGAAACCGAATGGTGAGTCTTTATACAAAGCCAGACTGGTAGCTCAGGGTTTCGCTCAACGTTATCCTGAGGACTACACAAACACTTACTCACCAACAGTCAGAACTGAAAGTGTAAAAATTGCCTTAACCACTGCAACTATTCTTGGTTTAGAAGTTTTCCAATTTGATGTGGACACAGCTTATCTACATGCAGACCTAGATGAAGAGATCTACGTGAGAAGCCCTCCAGGATTCCGAAAGCAAGAAGGGGATACCTGGTTTCTGAACAAAAGTCTTTATGGTCTGAAACAGTCAGGTTTAATGTGGTATTTATGTCTTACTGACAAACTAAATTCAATGGGCTTTATTAAGTCCGAAACTGATGAATGCGTGTTCACAAAAAGATCTAACAATGCATATGAGATAATTCTTGTTTATGTTGATGATATTGTTTATATTGGTCCAAATAAGAAAATGAGTGAGATTTTTGCTAAAAGTTTGCAGAGATACTTCACACTAAAATCTTTAGGACACATTAGCACTTATTTAGGTGTTCAAATTGAAAAGACACAGAAGGGGTTTAGTCTTTCACAAGAGGAGAAAATTGACCACATTCTACATCATTGCAACATGAAAGATGCTAGCACAACAAAGACACCCATGCAAACAGATTTTCACAACTTAACACATGAACCAAGTCCTGAGTTCGAGGATCAAACACTTTATCGTTCAGTCATTGGTTCACTATTATACATTAGTAGTTGGACCAGACCTGACATCGCACTTAGTGTTAATCTTTTATCACGACACGTAGGTAAGGCAACACAATTTCATTGGTCATGCATTAAGAAGTTGTTGAAATACCTAAAACACACTAAGCACATGAAGTTATTGCTAGAACCAACACACACTGATCAACCAAAGTTGATTTGTTTTGCCGACGCCGACTGGGCGAGCGACAAGAAGTCACGCAAAAGCACTTCTGGTTACATGATGTTCCTAAATGGTTGTCCTGTTTACTGGCAAGTGAGAAAACAGAGTTTTGTTTCATGTTCATCTACTGAAGCTGAATATGCTTGTGTTTCAGATGCTTGTAATTCTCTAACGTGGTTTGATGCTTTGATCACAGATATCTGGACACGTCCGATTCGACCAATCACCGTGATGGAAGATAATGTATCTGTTGTTTATATTTCTGAGTCACATTTCACAGGTTCTAGGTCCAGACACATTGACATTCGTTATCAAAACACAAAGCAATTAGTTAAGCAAGGTTTTGTTAAATTGCAATATGTTTCTACACATGATCAGATTGCAGACATGCTTAACAAACCACTTGCCGCAAATCAACACGAGTATCTGCGAAAGAAGATGTGCCTTAATTGATGATTTGATGACGTCAGCCCAGACTAGCAAAAGAAGGGGTGTCACGATGTTAAAAAGTTTGCTAGGCCTGAACTGCCTGAATTGACACTCAAGAGTTAAACTAAGAAAGCTTTATTGCGCAGGTCATAAAACAAAAAAGGGTTCTTATCTGAAAGTGATTTATTGCGCACGCGTTACACATTCCAAAAATTCCTCTCTTCTTTGTTCGGCAGCCAACTTTGGCTAACGTAGTTTTCATTATCAAAATGTAACCAATTAGTTATTTTCTGTTTTATTTTATTATTAAAGTTTGTTTATTAATTAGAATACTTTTAAAGACTTATTTTTCTCAATATCTCAAAAGATATGCAGAAGGGAATCAGCCACGGTTCATCGATCTCTAACAGGGTGTTTTTTTTCCCCTGACATTCCGGTTCTGCCTCCCCGCAGCGGGGGGTAGCACCAGGGAAGTCAAGTCGGAGGAGTGAGTGATCTGACCATGACAGAGGAGTGATGGTTAAGTTCCCTCCTCCCAGATCACTCAACCACTGGCCAGAGACAAAGACAAGGTCCAAGGTGTGACCTCCCTCGTGTGTCAGGCCCTGAATCAATTGAGTCAGGTCCATGGCTATCATGGAAGCCATGAACTCCCGAACCCCCTCGGATGCTTCTCCCACCAATGGCAGGTTAAAATCCCCCATCACTAAGAGTTTGGGGGTCTCAACCGCCACCGATGCGATCAGCTCGAGGAGTTCAGGCAGGGCCGCTGATGTATGGCGAGGAGCCAGGTATACTATCAGCAGGCCCAACTGTCTCCCAGGGCCCCATTTCACAACAAGGGATTCACAACCGGACGTCTGTGGCACAGTGGACTCCCTCAGCTCTAAGTCCTCCCGAATAATCACTGCTACCCCACCGCCCCTTCCCTGGGCCCGGGTCTGGTGAAATGCTCGGTAACCTGGTGGGCACATTTCCACGAGGGGTAAACCTCCCTCGTGGCCCAACCAGGTCTCCGTTATTCCCGTGAGGTCCGGCTCCCCCTCCAAAATTAGATCGTGAATGAGGGGGGCCTTATTAACAACGGACCTCGCATTGCATAGCAACAGCCTCAGGCCCTGGGCCTGCAGTTCCTGACCACCTAGAACGCGGGGGTTGGTACAAGCGACCGGGTGTAACCAGCACTCACGGTCTCCCAACCGACTGCGAGTTCTTAATCTGTCCTCGTATCTGCCCCTCCCTACGACCGTTGGAATCAAGGAGCCCTGTATAGGAATGATATCCTCCCCCCTCTCCTCCCTTCTGCTCCTTCTGCTCGTGACCCCACCTGGTGACCTGGCTCTGTCAACACTCCTGACCTGACCCACCCACCCCCCAACCCCTGAACCCCTACAAGTTTTTAAAAAACATTTAACTAAAAACCCCCTAAGTCTCCGCTTCCTCCACCTCTCGAGATTAATAAATCCGTCATCAAGGTGGGCCCTCGAAAGGGCGGAGGGCCACACCTGCGAGAGGGGGGACTCCCGCAGTAGGATTAGGTCTAACCTTGAATACATATGATATTAAAAAATTCGTCAGGGCCTAGGCTCTGTGCTGAGGATGTTCTGGCCAATAAGCCATAGTCCAATATAATTTGAAAAAGCCAGGGTTCCGGTGCGGAAGAAAATTGTCCAGTCCTAGATGGGGTGGTGGTGGTGGTAGTAGGCTGGTCGGGTGACAATCGATAAGTGGGGGCTGGTGGGTGGTCAATGGTGGATGGCGAGGGGTAGTTAGATTATTGTTGGTAATGGGCAAGGGGCAGATGGTCAATCAAACGAGGATAGGGAGGTAATCCTCCAGGGCGCGCACAGATGGTAAACAGGGGCAAGTTGTTAATCAAAAAGTCAGCAGGGGGGTAGGTGGTTACAGTCAAGGAGGCAGCTGGCAGGAGGTAGATAACTCCTCTGCCAAGCCTGATGTTGAAGCCTCCTGCCAGTCCCCAACAAGCCCCCCCCCCCCCGGTCTCTGAGCAGCCTCCTGAATCACAGCCCTCCTCCTACCAGGCCTTCGGCATTTAATTCCTGCCATGGCCTGCATCTTCGTTCTTGGCACCAAAAACCACCATTCCAAGCCCCAACGCCGCTCCTACCGGCCTCCAGCCTTCCTGCTCGACCTCCAACACCTCTCACGGTCAGCTGCAGGCCAGGGAATTCGGCGTTCGGCGTTTCCAGCCGTCGCCGCCGCGCTTGGATCACCGCCGCTCCAGGGTCGGCCACTCCATCCGCCGCCGCCCCAGACCTCAGTTCCAAGCCACAAGCCTCCAATGTCGACACCAGCACGCCCCCGCACGCTCTAGACGCCATTTCCTAGCCTTACGCCGCTCCTCCGATCTCCTCCGATCTCAAACGGCGAACTCAAACTCCTCCGATCTCAAAACGGCGTCTCAGGGCGGCGTCTCCCATCGGCTGATCACCGGCCCATTCTCCGAGCTTTTTCCTGATCTTCAAACCACCCTGAAAGACCCGCTTGGGTCGTAAAAAGATCCAGGGTGGCTATTTGTTGGACACCCGGCCCCCATGATGAAAAAGGGGACCGGCAGCACCCCTGCTCCCTTAAAAGAGCCCCGCGGATCTATGGAGCTCTATGGCAGACCGCCATTTCTCCAGGAAGCTCCTCCTCCTCAATGACATTTTGATGTTGCTGCCAGAGTGAGATTACTTCAACTGACTCCATCTCCATCATCTCCATTTCTATCAGGTTGCATTTCTATTATTTCCATGTCTGTCTCTATATGAGGTAAACAGAGAGGGGGGGAAGGAGAGAGAGTGATTGATTCTTGTTTCACATTCATGCAGTGGTGAAATTCATTTTTTTTTACTTCTGGTTCTGTGGGCGTGGCTTGGTGGGCATGGCAGGGGAAGGATACTGCAAAATCTCTATTCCCACATCACTCCAGGGAAAGGATACTGCAAAATCTCCATTCCCACCTCACTTTGGGCCCAGCCAAAGGTGATATTTGCTGGTTCTCCAAACTACTCAAAATTTCTGCTACCAGTTCTCCAGAACCTGTATGAACCTGCTGAATTTCACCCCTGCATTCATGGCCCTGAAAGAAACTTTAATGCATCAGATTCATAGACTGCAAAAACCATTTTTATTTCCTTTAATATCTTTATGGTTTTTGAGGAAGTACTGTTTTCTTTGAAAACACCCAGCAGAACTACAATGCCTATTAAGATACACCTCTAACCTTGTGTTAAATCCATCACATCAAAGTTAATGCTATAATGTGTATCCACATCCTTTATAACAATTGTAGTTTGCTTAGCCTGGGAAGTAAAATCAATTTATAATTTTCTCTCTTGGTTGGTATCCAAGGAAAGGAACTGCTGCTTAAAATGTTCATAGAATTTCTCCCAAGCTCTTCAGCAGCTGGCATGCTGATGTAAACTCTGGGAGACAAATTCCATCACATTTGATGGACATTAGATTCAGGAAGGCTATCCCACACTCAACCCTTTCTTTGTGGCCTATGCAGTGAGCAAACTTTCTCTTTCCAAATGTCAGTACTTCTTCTCAAATAAAAGTAAGCAAATCTAGAACCTTTCTGAAACTATTTCATTGTTTTTAAAAATTTGAAGTCTTAGGTTCGAAGACTCCATGTGGCACAAACCACTCCCTGCAATTTGCTATTGCCCACGTTATTCTGAAGCTGGCAGGAAGTACAACTTCTATCCGAGGGTTGGCTTCAAAAATTCTAGCAAGGGGTTCCCTGCCCGGTTGCTGGGTGAGCGTGGCCATGGTTGGCCACCTGCCAATCATGGGGGGGCATGTTTTCCCTCCCTGGGCTCTAGAGACTTTCCTGAAGCTTCTGGGAGGGTGAAACCAGACTCCCCGGGTTCTTTTTTCACCCTCCCTGGGCCTCCATGCACCCTGCACTTACCTGCATCCAAAATGGGTCACGTGGGGATTCCTGGGAGGGGAGGCATGGTTGGGGCCAGCCAGTAATGGGATTTGGGAGTTCTCCAAACTGCACAGAATCTTAGCTAGAGGTTCTCCTAAACCCCTGCAAACCTCCAGCAGTCCATCCCTGCTTCTATCACAACATGGGACTATCCCAAGGCATTTCAGAATGTGCAACTATCTGACAGAGTTAGCAACAGTCCATTGAGTAACTGATGTTGAGAAATAGATGAGAAGATGAACAGTAACACCTCTCCCATCTCCAGAAAATGTTGGTGAAAATTTTACTCCTAAATATTTTTTAAAAAGTGGGTATCATTTCACTGTTTTGGAGGAGGAAAATATTTCCAGGAACCGTAGGAGAATTTATCTCTGACAATCGGTATATCAGCCCAATGAGACTGGAACCAGGAAGCCTTAAAGAAGAGTGCATCTGTCACCAAGGAAACAGGCAAAGCAAACAAATGGCTTGAGCTATAGGGAGACAGGGCAGTCCAGTTGCCATGGTAATGGGGATAAAGATCCCTACTCTTGGGACCTCAGACATTTCAGAAAGCATAGGAAGGTAGCAAGAGGCACTGGCCCAAGCACAGATAGTCTCCACCCCCCACTCCCACCCCAAAGCAGAAACACTGTATTTAAGGCCAAGGAGAAGTAAAAAACACCAGCTGTCAACTTAGCAGTGGTACATACAAGACACACAGAATGCACCATGGAAGCAGATGATTGCAACAAAATGTCTATTGTAGGCCTTTTTTATAGTTCCTATTATTTCAGTCAATGATAATCCAGATTGACTGACTGATTGATTGATTGATTTCTGTGTTTTACAGACACAGGGGAACTGTATTCTGGTAGATGATGAGGAGGAGGGTGATGGTCAGAGGTGTTCTCTCCTGTTCAGGCGAACTGGTAGTGGTGGCTGTGGGAGGCTCCGTCCACCTGCCCTGACGTAATGCACGAGCACTGCACATGTGCAGAAGGTGCGCACACTCACATTTGTGAACTGGTAGGGAAGGTAAGTGAATCCCACTGCTGGTGATGGTGTTGATTGCTGCTCTACTATCATTGCCACCATCATGATTCTGACCTTTGGAAGGCTTTCAGCAGCTAAGAGGTAGTTAAAAATGTTGGTCAATTGTTTTGCCAGTCTCTCATGGTTTATTTAGTTTTCTAAGAGTTCTGGACAGAGAATCCAATATCTTCTTGCAATATAGAGGTATGCTACTTGCTTTGACAAAATCTCTAGGTCATTGTAACATCACTTCTGGAACTTTTAAGACCAGAGAGAATTTATTTTGTGGTCTCCTGCACATCTAGAAAGCATCTCCCTTCTGATAAAGTTCTCCCTTGCTTCTTTTTTTATTTGAGTTTCCAAATGCTTCTACATATCACTGCTTACCTCCCTGCACTCATTGATCACTTTTACAGGGAATTTTCTAACTGATGGCCATCCAGTATATTAGAAAGTAGGAACAGTAAAATGGTTTCAAAATTAAAATCGGTAATAAAGGAGCAATTGCACTGAGACCTAAAACAGCAACTCATCAATTTTTTAAAATAAATAAAATCACAACACATAAAAACAAAAATTGAGTTTCTCCAAAAAAAGGGAGTCAGCAACTCTCAACCCTGCCAAAATAAATGAGTCTTCATTGACTTCCTAAATTTCAGCAACTAAATACAAGTAGGCTTTCAAAGTAATGGGGTCAGGAGAGAATATTGCATGCCTACCTCCTATATTCACTCCAATAGGATTTGAATTATGGTCTCTGTAGCCAGTCCCCTTGAAATGAATGGAAATA
Organism: Natrix helvetica; assembly: GCF_964273705.1. Taxonomy (NCBI): domain Eukaryota; kingdom Metazoa; phylum Chordata; class Lepidosauria; order Squamata; family Natricidae; genus Natrix; species Natrix helvetica. The sequence goes on along the minus strand of NC_138548.1, from coordinate 314,724,505 downwards.
TATTTCCATTCCAAGTATCAGACACAACAGGAATTTTGAAGTGAAATTGACTGCTCAGACTATGGCTTCCCTCACCAAAAAACCCCAGTCTTCATTACAGAAGGCTGTGACTAGAACATTTCTCCACTCAAATAAATGGGTCAGCAATGGAGGGCATTCCAGCTCAACAGAGTCAAAGTTGCCTCCATTCAGTTTAGTAAAATTTAGGGCCTAGCCCAGAGATGACACAACAAAACCCAACTGAGTTCATTTTTTTTTAATTTGCTTACTTCTAATGGAAAGATCTGTAGTAATAGAAAAACAGAGTGGGAAGGGACCTTGGAGTTCTTATAGTCCAACCCCCTGTTCAAGCAGGAAACCTTATACCATTTCAGTCAAATGGCCATCCATTATAAATTTCAAGTGTCGGAGTACTCACAACTTCTGGAGACGTCATTCTACTGATTAACTGTTCTGTCAGAAAATTTCTCCTTAATACTAGGTTGCTTCTCTCCATGACTAGTTTGCTTCTTGTCATTCATTCAGGTACTTTGGAAAATAGGTTGACCCCCTCTTCTTTGTGAGAGTCTTTTAGATATTGGAACCCTGCTATCATGCCCCTAGTCCAGGGGTGGGATTCTATCGGTTCGGAGCAGTTTGAGCAAATTGGTAGCTCCAACGATTGGAGTGAACCGGTTCACCCAATGATCAGATGGGCCCACCCACCTGCCCATGCTATTTTCCTACCTTTATCTTCTCAGCTGATTCACGTGGCAGAGCAGATTGCCACATGAATCAGCTGTGTTACTTAGAAACCTGGAAGTGAAGATTTCTTCAAACTGCACAAGATCACCGAATCGGTTGTTCCATCACTGCCCTAGTCCTTCTTTTCATTAAACTAGACATACCCAATTTCTGCAACTGGTCTTCATATGTTTTAGCCTCCAGACCCCTAATAATCTTGGTTGCTCTTCTCTGCATTCCTTCTAGAGTCTCAACATCTTGTTTTATATTGTGATGACTGAAACTGGATACAATATTCTTAGGGTGATCTGACCAAGGCATTATATATCACTTCATGTGACCTTGATTGTATCCCTCTATTAATGCAGCCTAGGAGCATGTTGGTTCTTTCAGCAGCTACAGCACACTGCTGGCTCATATTTAAGTGATTGTCCATCAGGACTCAGATTCTTCTCACAGTTGCTACTGTTGAACCAGACATCACCTATTCTATACATGTGCATTTGGTTTTTCTTGCTTGAATGTAGAACCTTACTTTTCTCGCTATTGAATTTTATTTTGTTAGACCATTAGCCTAGCCTACTAGAATTATTCTCAGATATTCTAAGATACGGCTACTCTGAACCTCTTCTTCCCTATCCCATCCAGTTCTGGATTGCACAGTTTTTTAATCAGAATCTCTTTCTGGAAAAGCTCTGTGTTGTCAAAACTCTTCCCCACTGCTCCTATAGGTACACATTTCATCACAGATGTATGTAAGGTTAACTTAGTTCAGAATCAGCCCACCTTGCGTTTGGTTCAACATCCTTATCAGAACAGGGTAAAGGCAAGTGAATTTTATACATATCACTGCATGTAGTCAAGTGTAATGGCTGTTTACATCGAAGGTACAGTCAAAGCAGATGTATCAATGTGCACAAAGAAATCTTATCTATGCAAATCCCTTTTGTGTTTCCATGGCCTCTTTAACATTACCCTCCCCAACACCACCCCTCCTTCAATTCCAGATTTCAAAATGAAATGTTTGCTGGTTGCACAGGGATCTCTCAGGTGTGTAGTTTCCCTCTGTGGCAAATTGGAACTGCTGATGCAAACCTGCTCAGATTTATTTATTTATCCAGAAGAATTGAATAAATTCAATGCCAATCCCCCACCCCAAAATAATAATAAAAAAGCTAAGCCTCTTTTTCACAGACCAAAGAGGAAAATAGATTGGAATCTCCAATTAGCTAGCTTATGTTAGTCAAATATCTGTACTCCTTACATGGCTGTTTTTTCTTTCTTATTATTATTTTTAAGTTTTTAAATAAAAGCCACCATGGAAAGTACAATACAATACAATAGCAGAGTTGGAAGGGACCTTGGAGGTCTTCTAGTCCAATCCCCTGCCTAGGCAGGAAACCCTATACCGTTTCAGACAAATGGCTATCCAACATCTTCTTAAAGAGTTCCAATGTTGGGGCATTCACAACTTCTGGAGGCAAGCTGTTCCACTGATTAATTGTTCTAACTGTCAGGAAGTTTCTCCTCAGTTCTAAGTTGCTTCTCTCCTTGATTAGTTTCCACCCATTGCTTCTTTTTCTACCCTCAGGTGCCTTGGAGAATACTTTGACTCTCTCTTCTTTGTGGCAACCCCTGAGATATTGGAACACTGCTATCATGTCTCCCCTAGTCCTTCTTTCTAGTACTTTCCATTTCCCATCTACAACACTATCACTCTCTATCTAGTTCTTCCACATTTAATGACTGGTGCTTAGGAACATCAGCATAACTATTTCTGTGGGGGGGAAAAACCCTTTGCCTAGACAGAAGTGTAATTACTATAATACTAATTATATCACAATAAACTTGCCTTCTAAGCTGTCTTTGTTATGGAATTGATAAATATTGGAGATTTCATAGATTACAAGCCATTTTAACCAGTTGGAAATGAATGGAAAAGGCAAAAAAATATACCAGAGTATTTTCTCTAGGAATAAACCAATAGCATGCAAATCTGAATTGTTCTTTATGATTTGAAATAGATTATTTAAATATTATATTAATGTAATTCTGTTGGCCTGCCTTCATTTGATCTGCCTGGATATAGATGAAGATCAATACATTAGATAGCGCCTAACGCTGTTCCTGCAAACAGGGTTATCTATACATATATTCCTTCAAACCAGTTAACAATATGAATTTTCCCATAGCAAAAGCCATAAATAGAGATTCCAATGAAGCAAACTGCACTGGTGGCTAATTCTTCCACCAAATGTTTTGCCGAGTGTCATGGCAGTGATTAGGTTGTCAGCAGTGGTGGGTTCCTGCTGGATCGCACCGGATCGCGCGCGTTCCCTTTCAGCGCTCCACCTGGCTCGCGCGCTCCCTTTCAGCGCTACACCTGGCTCGCACGCTCCCTTCCGGCGCTAAAACTGGAAGTACAGTTTTGCCCCGCCCCTGGCGAAGCAACGACGCCTGCCTGTGCTCCACCAGCTCGGCTGGGAACGGAGATGTTTCCTCAGCAGAGCAGAGTGCCTGAAAAGTCTTTTCAGGCGCTCCGCTGAGGAAACATCTCCGTTCCCAGCCGAGCTGGTGGAGCGCAGGCAGGCGTCGTTGCTTCGCCAGGGCCGGGCAAAACTGTACTTCCGGTTTTAGCGCCGGAAGGGAGTGCGCGAGCCAGGTGGAGCGCTGAAAGGGAGCGCGCGAGCCAGGTGGAGCGCTGAAAGGGAGCGCGCGAGCCAGGTGGAGCGCTGAAAGGGAGCGCGCGAGCCAGGTGGAGCGCTGAAAGGGAGCGCGCGCGATCCGGTGCGATCCGGCAGGAACCCACCACTGCGGCAGATGTTTCTCTATCAAGGCACAAAGAGAAAATATTTGCTGCAAACTCTTCATAGGTGTCCGGAAGGGCAAGTAAATGCTCACTCCACTCAGATTTATTTAGGAAAGACTTAATCCATGTTAAATTCCGACAATACTAATGGACAGCCTTGAAAAAGTCATACTTTCTCAGTCAAACTTACTTTCCAGAATTGCGTTTTGATGTTAACGTAGGATTTTGGGATGCTTTCCATTTTCAGAGGAAGACAGAATGCAAATGCAGCAAATATATTCTGATATCTAGCTGCCCGCTGAGCAGATAATGTCAAATGGCCAGTTTCAAAGTAACCTGAATAATGATATTTATGTGAAAGGATTCATGTGATTCCTAGTCCCTGAGAAAAAAAAAAACAGAGAAAAATTCAGGGTGAGTTTCTCAAAGGTATGAGCAGCAATTTTATTTCCTGAATTCCCTAAAGCAAAAATCCATCATCAGAAAAGCCATATCCTGTAAATATACCCCAGCAAGTAGATTCGGTCAGTCTAAAGATACAAGATAAAGATAAAAATACTATACAAAGATCCATTACTTATTTGAGATGAATGTCTGTTTGAGCTGAGCAGAATGAAAATAGTTTCTGGGAGTGGGATCTCTGCTTTAATTGCTAAGTAGTGCAACAGTAGTAAATAGGTTGTATCAATAATCCCAGCTGTGCCCCCACCCCCGTATGTAGGTAAACACATTTCAGATGTCACAATTTATGCTACATCACATCTAAGTATCTCTTATGCTTTCCAATAAACAGAAATATGTGGGTGGTAGCCAATATTCCATTCAGGGGTTGCACAGAACATTGGAATGCCTCAGCCCAAGCAGACAATGCAGTGTGTGGAGTTGTTTAAATGCTCCAAACAGGGGGGGGGGGGGGCGGAAAGGCAGCAATATTCTTTCTCTGCCCACCCACCAACAATAGCAAGTGCCTGCAGCAGAATTATAAATTGTGCATGATGGAAGAAAGTGCATTTGACATCTACAATAGTAAATGTTTCTTCTTCATAGACCATATCAAATCAACAGCAGACACTGTGTTGGCCATCCATAGGAAAGACAGTCATTTGGAAATGTGGAACATTCTGTTTGGGACATTGTTCCTTGAATCCATTTCTTGAGGTTTGAAATACTATTGGTTTATTTTTTTTTTCAATTTATTAAAGTGAAAGACTTATATTTAAGGATAGGAGGGTTCCGTCCAATATGCATTTCTGAACAAGGTGCATGTATATGGGAAATATATGGGGTTATGGACACTTCATTAACATAATGTGCAAAAAAGGGCCATTGAGGTTTTAAATCCTTTCTCTTACAGTCCTTGTACATTGCAAAAAAAAATTAAAAATTCTTTAAAAAAATCAGGGGGAGGATTTCTGGATTCCTTTGTCCTATTAACATTTACACTTTTGACTTCTTCTGAGATTTTTGCAATGAATCAGCTTTCAGATCTCTCTCTCTCTCTCTCTCTCTCTCTCTCTCTCTCTCTCTCTCTCTCTCTCTCTCTCTCTCTCTCTCTGTGTGTGTGTGTAAGGATAGAAGAGCCATGGTGGTGTAGTGGTTAGAATACAGTTTTGCAGGCTAATTCTGCCAACTGCCAGGAGTTTAATTCTGACTGATTCAGCCTTCCATCCTTCCGAGGTCAGTAAAATGAGGGCCCAGATTTTGGGGACAATATGTTGACTTTGTAAACCGCTTAGAGAGGGATGTAAAGCACTATGAAGTGGTATATAAGTCTAAGTACTATTGCTGTTGATATATATATCAGTGTGTGTGTGTGTGCACGCACACACATTCATGCACACACATACACACACACAATAAGTACACACATGCACACATGCATACATAATGGATACACATATAAGTAAGATTCCACTTATTTAAACTTTTCAAAATGTATATGTGTAGGAACTGTATGTTTGTCTATTTGTCTATCTGTCTATCATCTGTCTAACACAGAGAGACACAGACAAAAAAACATTTTCTTGAACAATACATATTATCATATATTGATCTGCCCAGTATAAACCTTGTATAGTCATTCTTACAAAGGTATGGATTAATGCATGGAGTGTGAGGGTAGGACTAGCTGCTGTGAATCTTCTGCTTTTATCCATAAATATTGTATGTTTGAACTGTGCAGAGCAATCCTGCACATGTTATTCTGAAATGAGTCCTATTGAGTACAATGAAATTTACCACAGATAGAACTGCAACTTCAAATTTCCTATCTGAATTGTTCCTGAATGATAAATTGATCATGTTTTGTCTAATAGAGGAATGACAGCTTGCACCACCATTATAAAAGATAACAATAATTATGGGAGAGGGGAAAACTATGAATCCTGCTTCCAGACAAAGGAAATGAGGCACAAGATTAGCATAATGATAAAAGACTATTGCATGATAAAGCCATTTTTAGCCAAAGGAGAAAAAAACACACATTATAAATGCATACACATCAACAAAACCTTAGAGGAAAACATCCTATACTGCTGGGGCCTCCAGTGTTGCAACATTGTCCTCGTAGATTTATCTGTTGATATACATCAGGCTCCTTGCTCAAATGACTTTTTTGGTATTGACATAAAACAAAATACCAGTGTTTAGAACAATTTCCTTCTCCAAAATGGCTCTTCCCCCCAAATCTCCAAACTCCTAATTACCTTTCTAAAAAAAATTAAAATAATAGGAAGCTACAACTTTTGGACATATAGTATAGCCTTTATTGTCATTGTACATCATGTATACAACGAAATTGGTTGTACATGTGGATAGCAATATATTCCCCATGTTCAGGAAAAAGAAAAAGACAAGCAGATTTTGTATTGTATGGGTGGTTAGGGGAAGGGGTAGGATTCACCCAGTGCTCTATAATTGATTATGGCACCCATTTAATGAACGGCTAAGCTTCCTGACAAAGAGTTAGTTTGGAAGAGCACCTAAGTAGGATCTCTACATTTTAAATCAGCCCACTTGTCCCAAATAGGGGAGATCTCCCACTGTGGGGTGATTGCAACAATGGTCCCCTGCTTCAAAATGGTAGATTTAACCAGGTGATTAAAATTCCACTCCTTTTTAAAGTGTGCTATGTGCATTGTGCATATACAAAAGGTTCTGGCCTTGGTCTGCTTACACTCATCATTTTGAAGTGGATGCCCCTGTATAGTTGGAAATGTGCTAAAAAGATGAGACATTTGAGGATTAAGAATCTCAGGAGGATATTTGTTTACATTTGAATGCAATTTTGGTCCAATTCATATTTAATATGCCAATTGGAATGTATTGAATATGCTTAAGTGTATATTTTTTACAAATAAACAAGAGAGAGATGAACAAGAGAGTTTATATAAATGTGTGTAAAATGCATTTATTAATAAATGTCTAGTAGTGTCCTGAAAATGTGCATCCTAGGAAAAATACTCATGAAATTGAATATAATTCTTCTAAAATGTCATGTTGATCTGTGGTAACAGGACAAAATGAACTCTAGGTAAAGGTAAAGGTTCCCCTCGCACATATGTGCTATTTGTTCCCGACTCTAGGAGGCGGTGCTCATCTCCATTTCAAAGGCAAAGAGCCAGCATTGTCTGAAGACATCTCCGTGGTATGTGGCCGGCATAACTAAACACCGAAGGTGCATGGAACGCTGTTACCTTACCACCAATTTTGGTCCCTATTTTTTTACTTGCATTTTTACATGCTTTCGGACTGTTAGGTTGGCAGAAGCTGGGACAAGTAACCAGAGCTCTGTTATGTGGTTCTAGGGATTCAAACCGCCGAACCACCAACCTTTTTGATCAACAAGCTCAGTGTCTTAGCCACTGAGCCACCACGTCCCTCAAATGAACTCTAAGGTGGGAAATAAAGAAAACCCAAACACATTTGTAATGTGCTCATTTACAAGCTAACATATGAAAATAAAGAGATAACTTCCTTATTTCTACAGGTCTTGTTTTGTGAAAACATACTCTTTTTTGCTACTATACTAGAGAGGCTGTAATTAGAAATAATGGAAATGGATGAAAAGGTAATGGAATGGAATGGAATAAAGCTGTAAGGGACATTGGAGGTCTTCTAGTCCAGCCCCCTGCTCAAGCAAGAGAACCTATATCATACCATTTCAGACAAGTAGCTGTCCAATCTCTTCTTAAAAACCTCCAATGACCTCCAAAAACCTCCGATGATACACCCAAAACTGCTGAAGGTAAACTGTTCCACTGGTTAATTGTTCTCACTGTTAGGATGTTTCTCCTTAATTCCAGGCTGCATCTCTCTAAGATTATTTTCTTGTCCTGGAAAATATAATTGACCCTCTTTTCTTTGTGGCAACCCCTCAAATACTGGAATGCTGCTATCTTGTCACTCTGAGTCCTTCTTTTCTCTAGATTAGCCAAATCCAAATTGTTCAAGTCTGGCAAGATCTTTTTGGATACTGAGCTTGTCTTCTGGGGTGTTTGGCTATTTTTTCCAAATTCCTATTGCAATGTGGATCCAAGCCAAAACTGCTGGATATGCAGGGAACAGCGTGGATATATTGAGAAATAGTTAAAAGAGGAAAAGATGGAATGCAAATACGACAAATTAAATCCCCAACAGAAATTGAGTGATTTGTTAAGAGTTGATGTGGAATGGAAATGAGTGAAATTCTGAAGGCCAACTCCCCCCAAAAAAGGTATCAGAGAATGAAGGGGACTAAGGTTCCATTTTTAACTTTTACAGTGGGCAATTAACCACAATCAGAGGATCCCCAAAATGCTGCAGAAAAAGCACATTATTCATCATCGAATGAAGGATAGTTAACAACATACAGGATTCTGGAGTTTGGTTGAGTAACCAAAAACCTAAGTAAAAGAACAACAATTGTGGAGGCAGCATAAGACCCATTTCTCACATTTGCTTTCTAAGTTGCACAGTCCACACATAGTAATTACAATCACTTCATTTTCACGTGGAAGCAACCGGCACTGATGTGTAAAACTCGTAAGTTACAACATCAGACAAACACTTGAAAATTAGTGTTTTTTTAATGACAATTTTGAAATTCTCACCTTGGGATATCTTTCCCACACATGCCTCCCAATGTGAAAATGAGATGGTAAAATTACTCCAGCAAATTTAGCTCTACTTGCAAATCAAAGACTGCTTGTGAAAACAGGGTTTTAAGAAGCCCATCTAATTTACTTTACTGCAATATATTTAGTTATTCGTTTACTCTTCAGTACTACACATTTACTAGTTGTGGTTTTTTTTTCCTGTTTTCCTGTTTGAATAAGTATTAGTCTTAAATGTTGTATCGGAGGCAAACTAGGCCACCGAGATCTGGGTTGATAACTTGAAGCCGCAAAATAATACTAAGACTTCTAATTGCTTGTCTGGATTTTTGTAACTTAAATCTAGTAGTCTGAGAACCGGTTTAAATGATTCTAATTGCAAGAACATGTCATTATACATGTTTACAGGATTATTATTTTCCACATTTCTTCACTCTTTCAAAGCCTTCAAAATAATTTCCTTTGCCTATTCTATTCTCCATTCCTGTCTTGTGTATGTGCTCACTAACAATTATCTTAAAGGGTCCAAAAGAAAGATTTCAACCACTAACCTTGAAAACCAAATTAAATTCTGACTGGAACCATGAAATGTATGTTTCACACAAGCATTGGGTAAATATTTGTTTCTATTAAAATTGAAAAATTCTATCTTGGATAGCAAAATATGACTTGTGTTTTATCTTTTAAAACATTTTCATTCAGGAGGCAATCTTTTTTTTTTCCAACTCTATTCTCTTATTTCTTTGCAAAGTTTAAAACTTCAATATTCTGAGTGTGAAGATATACTATCATAGTGTGACAAACCTCTGGTGTGTTGCGGCACAACAAGTCCCTTAGACTTTCGGACAAATGGATCTCCTGCTAGGACAGCTGGAATTACCATAGAGCAGGGGTGGGTTCCTGCCGGTTCTAACTGGTTCGGTAGAAAAGGTTCATCAAATCTACCGTAGCTTTTAGAACCCGTTCTACCAGTGGGACAGTACCGGAACACCTGCCCCGGCCCCCTCGCTCACCCCCCCGTCCATCCTAGGAGGTCTGGTCACCAGCTGAGGCCTTTCTTGCCAACCCCCACCCACCCAGTCCCCAGCCTTGCCTAGCTGGCTAAGCCTGCCAGGCCACCTTACCTGCTGCCTGGTCGCCTGCCTGCTCCTTGCATCCATTGCATCAGAGAGCTGCTGATTCTGCCTGCTGGTAAGCGACCCTTTTTTTTCCCCTTTATGCTTTTAATTTTTTTAAAATTTTAATTTATTGTGTATAGAATATTTTTAAATGGTTTTATTTTAATTTATTGTGTATAGAATATTTTTAAATGGTTTTTAAGGCTTTTTAAAAAATTATTTATAGAATACCTTTTTAAAAAATATATTTTTAGGGAATTTTTATTTATTTATTGCTTATGGAATATGTTTATTACAAGAAATGTTATTGATTTTTGCAAATGCTTTGTTTGTGATGCAATATATTGCTTTTAAGTGTGCAGGTTGGTGCATGGTTTATGTGTCTCAAAGTGGCTGCTCTTCTATGGGCAGGCCAGGTTTGTGCAAGACAGCTTTGCCAGATTTTGTGTGTTTCTGTGTGATACCTGGTTGTTTAGGTAATTGTGAAGTGGTTGCTGGTTCTGTGAGCTTCCTGGCACTGTCCTTTATAATTTCCCACAATGCCTTGATGGCTTTTATTCCAGTGCTTTTGTCTTTCCTGCCATTAGGGTTAGGGGAAAAAAATGGTTTCATCTGCAGTCTTTTGTGGGGAAAGTGTTATTTTTGGGTGTTTTCCTGGCACTATCATAGTGTGTGTGTGTGAGAGAGAGAGAGAGAGTGTGTGTCTTTGTGTGTGTAATGTCCCACACTTATCTACACATTATGATGAAGTAATAATATTTCCTTCTACATTTTAGTGACCTTTCCTTATATAATTGGTGTTTTCTTTCATATTTTAGATTTCTAATTTCTGTTTCTGTTAGTTAGCAATTGATTTAAAAAAATCCAACGTGGAAAAGTATTCAAAACCTTCTTGATTTTAATTGTCAATTTATTCATTCATTCCTGCACATTCTAATATTTATTAATTTTCATATCTTTGTTTTTCCACTGCTGTGCAAACACAACTCCAGCAGCTGTTAACATGTGTAAAATTAAATATGTATTGTATTTCCTTTGAAATACATAACAAAATATTACTGGTTTTAAATCCATATCTTGCTTTACCATTGCTTCTAACCATGACACCACTAACTTCAATAGCTACTTGGTCTGTCCTAAGTACTGAACCTAATTCATATATTCCTGTTTTTTGAACTGAGGAATAAATTTCAGAAAAAGAAATCTGTATTGCTCTGTGAATTTACCTATGACATTCAATCTTGATCTAACTTCTTAGATGAAAAACTATATCTTTCCTGTTTGTTGGGGGACATCCTTCCTGAAAAGACTGTACATTGTTGAGTGAAAACAGAGGTCCCTTCTGTTCCATGTAGTTTATTCCTCAGCTTACAACCACAATCGAGTCCAATATTATTTTATTTCTTCTGCAGTTAGTATTATTTAACAGGATGAAGAGGCAACAGAGTATGACCGCTAGGACAGTCATCTTTCCTATGTAAGTACCGTGTTTTCCCGAAAATACAACAGGGTCTTATTTTCTTTTTACCTACAACATATGGCTTGGGCTTGATTATGGGGGGAGGGTTTATTGTTTTGGAGTTGCTGCGCAGCTGCTCTCTTGCAAGTGGGCTCCCAAAGAGCCGGGCACAGCCTCATGGGCGAATGGCTATGTTGCGCTGTCGCAGCAGTGCAACACAGCAGCCATGAAGCAACCACGCTCATGAGCAGCCACCCGGCAAATCCCCTTTGCAGCTGGGCACAGCACCATTCACTGACCTAGGGGTATCACCAAGCCGCATCAGCACCTGTTCGCCGCCGCCCGGCTCCCGCGGCTTGGCGCCTTCCAAATGCCAATGAATGGCGCTCTGCATGGCTGCAGAGGGGGGTTGCGCAAATGGCTGTTCCGCTCTCACTCACCTGCCTCCCAGCCTCACGATGCATGGCCCAGTTCTCATTATGGAGCCGGGGCACCTCCTCTGCCGGCGCCATCCAAGCCTGGCTTTTTATGCAGCTTCCAACCTGAGCCTTTCGGCAGTGGCCACTCTGGGTGCATGCTCTATGTTTGTGGGCCAGCTGCCTGCAGAACATACAACCATAGAGCGTGCACCCAGAATGGCCACTGTCAAAAGACTCAGGTTGGAAGCCGTGAAAAAGCCAGGGTGGGATGGCAGTGGCAGCAGCAGCGGAGGTGCCCTGGCTCCATAATGAGAGTTGGGCCATGCATTGGGAGGTGGGTGAGCGAGAGCGGAACAGCCGCTTGCACAAGCCTCCTTTCCAGCCGTCCAGAACACCATTCACTGGCATTTGGACAAGCCATGGGAGCCGGGCAGTGGCAAACAGGCGTTCATGTGGCTTGGCGATACCCCTAGGTCAGTGAATGGCACTGTGCCTGGCTGCAAAGAGGGTTTGCCAGGTGGCTGCTCGTTAGCGTCGTTGCTTCATGACTGTTGTGTTGCACTGCTGCGACAGTGCAACACAGCCATTCGCCCATACGACTGTGCCCGGCTCTTTGGGAGCCCGCTCACAAGAGAGCAGCCGCCTGGCCACCCCCCTCTTCACCTGGGACCCCTGCTCACTAACCTAGTGGTATCCTGAAGGCACCAAGCAACGCAATCACCTATGCCTCCCCCCAGGTTCCCGCGGCTTGGCACCTTCAGGATACTGCTAGGTTGGTGAATGGCGCTCTGCCTGGCCGGAGGTGGGGGGTTGTCCAGGGGACTTATATGCAGGGGGGGGTTATATTTTTGCCCACCAGAAAAATGTGGCATGGCTGTAATATGAGGACATGTCGCATTTTCGGGGAAACATGGTAGCTGTTTTATTGCTTTGTGTGCTGGTTTCATCCTTAATGTGGTAGTGCATGCAATTAAAGTCTTTCTTTCTGTGTCTCTTTGTGCAGGCCATTCATTGGAGCAAGATGGTCAGTGGGTGACTTCAACACACAAAAGGACAGTCATCTTCCTTTTCTATTATTTTGTGTGCTTGTTTCATCCTAATGCAGTGCATGCAATTAAAGTCTTCCTTTCTGTGTGTCTTTGTGCAGGCCATTCATTGGAGCAACTGTGATCAGTGATGTAGAAGACCAGCAAGGAAAGTCATCTTCCTTCTGTAAGTAGCTGTCTTTATTGTTTTGTGTGCTTGTTTCATCCTAATGCAGTGCATGCAATTGAAGAGTTCATTTCTTCTTCTTTTTTAACAAAAAGTTTTATTGGTTTTACAAAAAATTTCAGGAAAGGGGATAGTGGATAAGGTTACAAATTTTGACAGCTACATTATGCAGGAAATGGCACTCCCCCCAATTCTCATAACTTTCACTTATTAATACATTAAGTATTAATACATTAATTAGCAATATTTTGACAGCATATTTTTACCTTATATCTTCAAGAAATTTCAATCTATTTTATATCAAATAGAAAAAATTCTCTGTATTAGCAATTGCATTATTTTTCTAATTCACTTTTGTGATCTAAGTTTTCTCGGTGTTGCCTCTTCTCCCCCCACCAGCAAGGCTCTGGCACCTCCCGTGTCCTGTGTATCCCGTGTGGTATCATCAGTTTTATCTAGGAGCACTTTATTTTTTTCCATGAAGGCTTCAGCCTCCATAGTTGTGTTAATTCTAACTCTAGTGTCCTCCCAGAATATCAGCATACCTTCTGGCAGAAGCCACCGAAACCAAACCCCTTTCTGGTATAATTTCTTCACTAAAAGCGAATATTTTTTTCCTTTATCTCTAACTTTCTTTGGGATTTGTTTCAGGATGACTATCTCTCTATCCTTGTATTTTAACACTTGCCCCCTTTGTGCACTCAGAATCTCATCTCTTGTAGTCTTTCTAAGAAATTTAATGTGAACCTCCCTTGGAACATTATGTGTTCTAGCGTAAGCTGAATTAACTCTATAGACCAGGTCAATATCCCATCCCAGCTGTTGCCTGTCTTTTTTAATATATTCAGACAATAACTTTGTCATAATTTCCCTCAAATCTTCATCATCAGCCTCAATTACATTTTGAAATCTAAGGAAAAAAGACATCCTTTCAAACTCCATTTTTATCTGATGGTTCTCAAGTTCTTGATTTCCTCTCTGGACCCCCCTCACCTCCCCCCTCAACTCAGCCGTCCCCTCCTCCAAAACTTCCAGTCTTTGCGTACTTTGAGCCATTCAGTTTTGATTTTCTCTGAGCTGTTCGTTCATTTCTTTTAGTTGATTCTTCAATTCCTCCTGCCCCTTTAAGATCTTTTGGAGCATCTGTTGGGTTATAGAGTTCATTTCTGTGTGTCTTCTTTGTGCAGGCCATTCATTCGAGTCAGTTATATTGAAGACTGGCAAGGACAGTCATCTTCCTTCTGTAAGTAGCTCCTTTATTGTTTTGTGTACTTAGTTTAATCTTATTTAAGTAGCAAGTACACAAAATAATAAATTTCCATTTTTATATCTTTTTGTAGATCATCCATTGGGGCAAAGAATTCAGTGACATCGTCTTGGCCACTCCCACCCGATCACATGATTGCCATGCCACTCCCACCTGGTCCCATGGCCGGCAAGCTACTCCCACCCAGTCACATGGCCAGAAAGCCACTCCCATCCAGTCACATGGCCCGCAAGCCACTCCCACCTGGTCACATAGCCAGCAAGCCACTCCCACCCGGTCACATGGCTGGAAAGCCACTCCCACAAAGCAGGTCACACCTATAGAAGATGTTCTAAAAATTTTTGAAACCCACCAGTGCCATTGAGCTTTTCTCAATTAATTCTATTTGTGCAAAGGGCATGTCGATCAGAAGGTTGGCAGTATGAGACCCAAGCACCACTTTCTTGCCCAGTTCCTATCAACCTAGCAGTTCAAAATCATGCAAATGCAAGTAGATAACTAGGTATCACTTCAATGCACCCTGATATATAGTCATTGCATCCTGGCATATACTCATGCCAGCCACATGACCACAGAAAATGTCTTCAGACAAAGTTGACTCCCTTGGTTAGGATACAGAGATGAACACACTACCACCTAGAGTCAGACACAACTGGGACAGGGAAACCCTCTGGTGAAAATAAGGCTCCACCTTTGTAATTCCACCAAGGGTAGATTTGGGATTTTCTGGCTGGACACAAGCCAACATTGGGGACTACTGCTCTTGATGGAGCACAGCAACAGTCAGTCTCCTAGCTTATGCTTACCCCGCAGTCTATATAACTGAGCAGATGCAAGAGAAAGGAGTGGCATGACAACAGTAGTAGCAGCAACAAAAATCTTTTTCTCTTGGAAGCCCCTCTGATTTCTTCTACCCTGTAGAGCCATCCTCTCTATAGTAAATATGGTGTAAAAACTATGAGGATAATGGAGTAAGAATCAGTATCTAGTTTGGCTAGATTCTTGTTGTTGTTAGTTGCAAAGTTGTGTCTGACCCATCACAACTCCATGGACAAAATTCCTCCAGGCCTTCCTGTCTTCTACCATCC
The DNA here is from genome assembly GCF_964273705.1 of Natrix helvetica. Lineage (NCBI taxonomy): Eukaryota > Metazoa > Chordata > Lepidosauria > Squamata > Natricidae > Natrix > Natrix helvetica. The sequence goes on along the minus strand of NC_138548.1, from coordinate 314,709,317 downwards.
TCTGGAGTTCATTTAAGATCACACCGACTACTTCGGCAACTCCATCCAGTCACCTCATTCTCTGTTGTCCCCTTCTTGTTTTGCCCTCAATCTTTCCCAGCATTAGGCTCTTCTCCAGTGAATCCTTCCTTCTCATTAGGTGGCCAAAGTATGTGAGTTTCATCTTCAGGATCTGGCCTTCTAAAGAGCAGTCAGGGTTGATCTCCAGGGTTGATCTCCTCTAGGACTGACCGTTTTGATCACCTTGCAGTCCAAGGGACTCGCAGGAGTCTTCTCCAGCACCATAGTTCAAAATTGGCTGGGTTAACCCATTTTTTAAATTTGAAATTCTGGGACTGTGATATATAAATAACTAATAAACATCTATAGATTTTGCTTCATTGGTTTCAGAAGGGAATTTATTACTAATTTCCTCCCTAAATGGAATGTTATGCCCACATGCTCTTTGTGATTCAGTAATGCCATAAAATTTATTAAGTTCTGCATTTCTGGACTTGAGACCAGGAAATCAAAAGCACTTTTCTTTTCTTGATTCTAAGAGCTTGACAGAAGAGAAAAACTTTGAGCAGAACATCTAAAGGCCCCTCAACTGGGCAAAATGAATGGTTCAAGCTGGCCAGTGACACACAAACACTAATAAGCCTTTCTCTCAAGATCACTCAACTTCAGGCACATTCAGGGGTGGGTTCCTGCCAGTTCTAACCTCTTCTATAGAAGAGGTTCCACAAATCTACAATGCCATTTAGAACCGGTTCCAGCTCCCTCCCCCCAACCATCTGCACATGATCAAGATGAAGAGCGAGAGGAGGAATTCTGGGAGTTGAAGTTCACAAGTCTTAAAGCTGTCCAGTTTGAACACCTCTGGGGTTTTTTCTAAAGGGTTAGGGGTTCAAGGGTCTTGTAACTTGACAGCTTTAAGACTTGCACACTTCAATGCCAGAGTTCCTGAGCCAACATGACTGGAGGATAAATTCTGGGAGTTGAAGTCCACAAGTTTTAAAGCTGTCAAGTTTGAACACCCCTGGGGTGTTTTTTTCTAAAGGTTTAGGGGTGCAAGGGTCTTGTCACTCAACAGCTTTAAGACTTGCGTGCTTCAAATGCCATAGTTTCTGAACCAACATTTTGGTTGCTCAGAGCGTTGTTAAGTGAGTTTCACCACATTTTACAAGTTGGCCATGCCCACCCAGTCACATGGCTGGCAAGCCACTCCCACCTGGTCACATGGCCAGCAAGTCACTCCCACAAAGCAGGCCACACCTACAGAAGAGGTTATAAAAATTTTTGAAACCCACCACTGGGCACATTTAATATCCTCTCTGTAATATTGTCCTCTTTCACACAGGATTATTTACCTTCTGCCCTTTTTTCTGGGCATTGAAAACCCAGTTCAGGACTGTCTTCCCATTGGGATGATTTGCACACGTTTGTTTTTAAACAAAGCTGTTCCCATGCATGCCATTCAAACAAGTAGAGGATGTAGAATAAACTTTACCACATGTGGCTGGCAATGTGAGGCATAGTTAGGGTGTGTAATTGTGTAGATTGGTAAAATGAGGATCCAAATTGTTGGGGGCAATATGCTGACTCTGTAAACCACTTAGAGAGGGCTGTAAAGCACTGTGAAGCAGCATATAAGTCTAAGTGTTATTGCTGTTGCTATTGCTCAGCTGATCTCTGGGCTATCATCAAGATTTCCAGCAGCAATCTTGCTCAGTTTTCACTAGAAATAACTGCTATTGGACTTAGAAAACTTTGCATCTACAGTATGTCAGTGTCCTACTACTTACTGAGTTATCTTCCAAAGAAACAGCAGTGGGATTCTTTCACAGCAGAAGTTCTAGATGTGAGTAAATGCAAATCTGCTCCAGTCTGATTCCAGTTGTTGAGCCAGATCATGCATGAATTTCAGATCGCATTCAAACTGAGTTGAATCTTTTGAGTCAACAAATCATTTTGGAGACTTCTGATCTCATTCAACCATTTATTTGTCTTGAACTAATCTCCTAAGCAATGTTTCCTATAGCCCTAACAAACTAAAGATTAGCCATTTATTATTATTATTAAGCTTTTGTGGATCATCATCCACATCACAAGATGCATAATGTATAATCTTGATAAAGCAGTGTTGTCAGAATATTTCACACCATTTCTCAGAGATTAAACTGAGTATAAGATTTCTTATCGCTCTCCTTATGTTAATCAATAGGTCTATGTGAGATGGTTTTGATTTGCTTGATAAACAGGTTTGCACCGCTGAAGTGTTAAAATCCTCTTTCTCAAAGGAAAGTGGCAACACATTTGCCCCCCAAAAGGCACTTTGTAGAGACTTGCAGCATACTTGCAGCCTTTTCTCTTTTTCATATAGTCTCTTCCATCACTCACAAAAGCAACAAATAAGTTTCCAATAGCTGGCTAGAAGCATTGGAAGGGACTACTGTGAAGTTCAGTTCTATACAATGCATCTTCAAAATTATACAAGTGCTCAAAAAAGCTACAGTAAAGGTACATGAATTTGAACCAGGGGATGTGTCTTCTTTTTTTAATTCCTCAAAATGAGGAGACACAAAATAGTTTTGAGAAGTTCACTGCAAAGTGAGGCACTTCTTTGAAGCTTTGTGTAGCCCTATTACCCAACTCATCAATTTAAGAATATTTAATTGCTATTTTGTTAAAAGTCACCACCTACAGGTAATTCTAACTTGTCTTTCACCTCTCATCTTATCATTACCCGTTCCTTCCTCATCAATAGATACAGTGACTCCTTCCCTCCTTCCCTCCTTCCTTCCCCCCTTCTCTCCTTCCTTCCTTCCTTCCCTTATTAAACAGAAAAAGAGTTTCACCAGAAAGCACAGTATCAACACTGAATTTTGGATTTAGTTCCAGAATGTGGCTACCCTGGAAAAACATATGGCTCTTTAAAGTGTTGCAAATAAAGCTACATTCACATTCCAGAGGACCTTTCTAGAATCAGATCCAAAGCTCTACAAAACTCCTAATGCCAAGAAATTCTTATAAATAAAAAAGGTTGCTGGCCCAATGAAACCTTCACAGAAAGCTTTTGGTTGGATATTCTTTTGATCCAATGTATTTACGAAATTGTATTAAGTAGAATAGGAATTCTTGTTTCTGAAACATATCACTTTGTTTTATTCATCCTAACAAAAAACAACATACTCTATAATAACCATATAATATATGGTTTAGTTGCTTGGAGGCATTAAATCCAAAATAAAGTTGGCAGTGGCATAACAATCAACACTAACAATGTCTCACAATCTATTTTTATTTGGATTTATTGGTAGAATTTCGTTGATGACATGTCCAAGAAGATGAGCCAGGAGATCTTTCTGTATTGTATCTTCTATTTGTTGAGAACCATAGAAGTGAATGAAGGATGTGCAGTACCTCCTCCTAGCAGTGTTTCTAGTTGTACTCTTTTCATTATCAGTGTTTCTACACTGTCATTTCCTAACTCAGCCCCTGTATAAATAGTCTGTGGAATCGAGCCCAGATGGATTGGATGCATCTTTCATAAAGCTGAGTAATTTAATTATAAAGATCTAAAGATAAAGTATGTCAGCCATCTCACTGGCAGTAGAGACTACTGCGTAATTATCCTCATTGCTAAGAAATTGCAACTTATTTCAAGGATGAATTTATCTAAATTCAATTTATGTCCTTTAGTTTGTGTGATGCTTAGATGGACAAGACAGGAGAGCTTGCTTTTAAACAACTAAAGCTTCGGCTCAGTAAATAGAGGGCCAAATTGATGTGCTGCAACACCTTGCACTAAGATTTTTTGGACTCTACTTTCTGGGACCATCTTCCATGCGGTGAGAACAGGGCTTTATTCATGCACAGATCTCCTCCAGTGGACCACTAGGTCAGTTTCTCTGTTCTGGTTCTCTGTGCCACTGTTTCTCACTCTTTCTTCCTGCTCTAGTTTCTTCTCTTGCCATCCACATACCATCCCAAATGCCTGCTCCAATAGCAATAGCACTTAGACTTATGTACTGCTTCATAGTGCTTTTACAGCCCTCTCTAAGCAGTTTACAGAGTCAGCATATTGCCCCCAAACAATCATTTTACCCACCTCAGAAGGATGGAAGGCTGAGTCAACCTTGAGCCTGGTGAGATTTGAACTGCCGAACTGCAGCTAGCAGTCAGCTGAAGTAGCCTGCAGTACTGCACTCTAACCACTGCACCACCTCAGCCCCAAATTAGTAACACCAGCAGGAGTGAACAGCGTGTTCTCCCATTGAGCCTCTGCCTACATTGAACAAGAATACCTTGTTTAAGTACTTATAGGTGAGTTATCTTAATCTGCCCTGGTATGTTTAAATAGGAACTAGGGAGCTTCTTTTTCTTCCATCCAATCATGCCCAATTCTCAGAGACTGCTCAGCATGCAACCACAAAAACTGACTCATTATTAATTATCTATTCTCACTGTAAGCCAAAAATATTATTAAAAATAAGATGATTGGCATTTGACATCGTTACTGGTCAGTATTTATTATGTGACTATATAAGTTGTTTGCATCATCCTTAAGTGAACGGAACCTTATAGTCTGTTCACATAAAATTGGCTCAGGCAGATGGTGTGATCTCCACTCATAAATGGGATCATGGGGATTTTTTTCCCTTCAAGGCAGAATTTACAGAAATTGACAACACATTAATAGGCACTAGGGTGTGAATGTCTGTTCCAATGCATGCTTCACAATGACAGCAGTGAACTGATTTCCACTGAACTATTCTCCAGGACCTGTTCAGTGGGTTTAGCATGCATTTGTTTTGGATGAAGAAACTCCCAGATTATTATTTTTGGTCATATTTATATACTCAGGGAACCACAGAAAACTGCATTCCTTCAAAGGAATCATTATTGCATTGCCAGGACCAATGGTCTGATGCTATGGAAGTCAGCTTCATATTTTTGTATCTCTTCCTATTCCTGCACCTGTATGCATGGACAGTGATGAAAACTGAAAATCATTTTTGTATAACATAAGCCTATTTTTGAAGACTATTAAAATCAGATTGGTATTTTTCTCAACAAACTATTTGAGCTGAATCAGATACAAGATTTTTAAAAGGTTCCATATTTCATTATATGAAGAGCTGGAGTGGCGCAGTTAGAATGCAGTTAGAATGCAGTTAGAATGCAGTTGCTGTTGTTAGTTGGGAAGTTGTGTCCGACCCATCGCAACCCCATGGATAACGTTCCTCCAGGCCTTCCTGTCCTCTACCATCCTCTGGAGTCCATTTAAGATCACACATACTGTTTCGATGACTCATCCTCATTCTTTGTGTCCCCTTCTTCTTTTGCCTTCCCTTCTTCTTTTGCCTTCTAAAATGCAGTATTGCACGCTAAATCTGCTCATTGCCAGGAATTTTTGATCCTGACAAAGTTCAAGGTTGATTCAGCCTTTCATCCTTCCGAGGTGGGTAAAAGGAGGAACCAAAATAGAAATTTCCCTATATTTTGAAATCATCCAAGGGCAGCCCCAAGATGTGACTGGCAATGAGCAGGAACAGAAACTACAAAGACAAGATAGGGGTTTGCAATGGGAAAAACAAATTTCAAGGTGGTGTAGATTTCTGTTTAGTCAAGGATGGATGGAAGTTCATTTCAGCAGTGCTGTAGGGAAACCTTTCCTGAGTTACTTGCAGTAATTGAAAAGCTGTGCACATTCTCCAAAAAGCTGCTTGCCTTCCAGCAGATGTAAACAGGTGTCAGCATTTACAAAGTTGAGCCTTAAGCTGCACTCAAAGGGAGCTCACATTTTAAGATTGCTGCAACCTTTTAAGAACAGAACATGCCAAAAAGAAAACTTCCTGTGGCTGTGATTCATGGGTTCTTTTTAACTTAGGACCATGAGGACGTCAACTGCAAGAAGTAGGGACTTTAGTGTAATAGCCCAGGACATGAATATTTGTGGAAGTGGATATTTCAATTTTTTTTTTTTTGCAAAGCCTGGGCCAGTCATCCATATATCTCCACAATCTATGCAACAGATTATACACAATTTCAAATTCCTCTCCTCCCCCTCCTCCCAAAGTATGCACTGAGAAAGGAGGGGAAGAGAGGGATGTTTCAAATTTTTCATGAAAATGAAGAAATGCTGAGGAATATTTTGAAAATGTGAAAGCCAGAAATGTTGATTTGTGCAATAAGTGAAGATCAGATGAAACCAACTTCAGGCCTCCATAATGAAATGAGAAAAAAAAGGTTTTGCTTGCTCAGATTTCCATAAAGGAATACTCTCTCTTTAACTCTATCATCTGATTGTTGTAATGTTAATATAGTTCTGTTCTTTGGGTATGAACTGTGGAAACCTGCTGTAAAAATATTTTAAATAAAAAGATGATATTTGGTTAAGGTTTAAAAGCACCAAGTCTAATACATCATGCTGTTTGAAAGCTTTCTTCTGAACACTGCAATTATTAAATGTCCTCTTTTGCTTTAAGTGGATGAATTTCATTAGCATGCTTTACTAGTGCTTTGACCTTTTCAGTATTTTGTCATTTGATTGGCTTGTCATGGCACTCCTCCTTGTAGGTGAGGACGGCAATGTTGTTGAATAGAAACACCAGACAGCAAATCAAAGTGCAACATACTGAAAAGGTCAATGTGGTAAAACATACATGCAACCATTACTCATAGGGCACAGTAGAAATAATTATACTCCCATTTCCATATTGGCAAGTTAAAAATGTACCAAAATATGTAAAGAGCCAAAATCCTCAGGTCACTGTTCAAGTGAATTAGAACAACAAATGTGCCTAAATGAACTTGCCATCTTTAAGCTAGAGAACAGATTCAGAACAATATTGTTCATTAGAGTGCAAAGATTAAAATGCATATACGTGTGTTTTTGGATGATCTAATTTAGCTTTCTTCAGTTTGATAATCTTTCACTATTTTGGTTGAGAGAAAAATAGAATAGAATAGAATAGAATTCTTTATTGAACAAGTGTGATTGGACACACAAGGTGCATAAGCTCTCAATGTACATATAAACAACAAAGTGATAAGTCATGTATTATAGATCATAGGTACAATCATTATTCATAATATACAACAAATGATAAATCACACAAAAAGAGTATCACTTGTGTAAAACTCTGTAGAGGTTCTTAGTCATCCAGGTCATGGTTGTCCCAAAGGTGCTTTTTTTCAGGAGGCTGCTGGCCTTTTTTGTTTTTTCTTTTGAAGACATTTTGCTTCTCATCCAAGAAGCTTCTTCTGAGTGAGAAACAAAAATCTTCAAAAGGAAAAAAAGCAAGAAATCCCAGTTGCCTCCTGAAAAAGCACCTTTGGGACAACCGTGACCTGGATGACTGAGAATCTCTACAGACTTTTAGCTACACAATTTGGGATGAACACCCTTTGAATGGTGTGGGAGTAGAAATGGATTTCCAGAGGAGAAATTGCAGAGAACAGAAACCAGGAGCACTACTCAGGCGACCTTGAGAACACAGATAAACTTTCAAGTGCTTCAACAACCCTCTAAAACAGTGGTGTCAAACTCGCAATGGCACGTTGCCACATGACATATCACAACTATTTTCCCCTTCACTAAAACAGGGCTGGGCATGGCCAGCACATGGTGCATCCAGCCTGCTGGTCCCCAGTTTGTCACTCCTGTTCTAAAAAGATGCAGATTACCAGCTGTCTTTAAGGAATATAAATCCTTCCATTCCCCTCTCTCCTGTCAGAGCTGAAGAAGCTTTTTGGATGAGAAGTGAAATGTCTTCAAAAGAAAAAACAAAAACGTCCAGCTGCCACCTGAAAAAGCACCTTTGGGGTGTTTATCAAAAGTTCATCACTTTTGACAGAAGGCTTCTTCAAGGTGGAAAATGATTGTTGACCAGAAAGTGGACATTCTCTCTGCTGCCTTGATATTAAGGAACATGCTGCCCCCCAGTTATACATCTGGAAGTTTCACACTGTGTCCTAGAAATGTCTGAAAATTGCTTTTTAAGCAGGAATTTTATACGAGTTGATGTTACACATTAAGTTGATTTAAAAGAGTTGACTTTACATTTATAAATATTATAAATATATAATCTACAGATAATAAATCTAATCAAAGTGGATTGATTGGAGTAGTATAAGAATTGTAAATACAATAAATAAACAAGCTTTTAGCAACTCTTTTAATGAAAATATATGGGACATTATCTTCCTATAAAGTCATGAATCTTTTAGTTATCTTTTCTGTATGTTTGCAGAAGAACTTAAATAGTAGAGGATGTTAAAACAGTGGACTCCTATTTTGGAATAGGGAAATTATTACACTGGCACACGGAGGTCCTATTTTATTTGCATTAGTTGAAACTGTTATATTCAGATGAGAGTTCAAAAGCAACGTCCAACTTAGCATGTTTTATTTCTCCCAGCACTCATTCTTGCTGTACTACAGGCAAATATTCTTATTGCCAAGGTAACTGGATCAGTTCAGTTATGTCATTTTTCATTATTGATTAAAGAAATAAAAATGGCATTTTCTGCTGAGACATTGGTGGTCCTGGAAGCACATTAAAGGCAAGCCAGCAACTTAAATAAACAATCATGTGGACAGGCCATTGGTACACTTAATCATCCTGGTATATCGGTTCTTCAAACAGTCAATCATCTGAAGGGCTTTTGAAAAGCCCACAAATCTCTGGATTGATGAACAGTTGGAAGCTAAGCATGAAGCTCAAATGTCCCCCCTGTAGCTCCATTGTAGCAGATTGTAGCCACATGGCAGCACAGAATTAGAGTTTTCAGCATTTCTCTGCACTTTTCTAATGGTCGTTTGGAGTTTTACAGGCCGGATGTCACCTAAACGGAATGGAGTTCAGAGAAAAAGAATTCCTAAAGAAGGAAGAGAGGAATGTTTCAGAGAAGAAGGTACTTTTTCATCTTCTTTATGATGAGACAGTGACCAGGAGATATTAAACAAACTATTTTGTCCATGTTATACTGACTATGATGAAGATAGAAGCAGTGCAAATTTCTTCAGGACAGAGTGAGGTAAAATGGTGGTGGTGGGGAAATCCAGAAGAATTTTTGTGAGAAGAAATCGAGTCGTGTTTGGTTCACAGTTTTAGCCACGAGAATACTAGGTAGCGATAAATGTCCTCAAATTTAAATGTCATTATGAAAACTAAAGCAATAACATTTTTAAATTAACTAAACATTTTTTTAAAAAATCCAAATAAAATGTAAAAAATGCACCAAATTATAAATAGGAGAAAAAAGATGAAAAAGGGGGAAACAAAACATACAAAATGTAAATTTATAGATCAGCATAGATAACCAATTCCACAAACCACTAAATAGTTGGGGTCATATGTTTGTGTTTCTGATAATGAACAATAAGTCTTTGGATTGTAAGCTGATTTTCTTTGTCCAGAAGTCAACTCCCGTATGATTGAGACATCTGAGAATATTACATCTCAAGATTGAGTTAATGCATGCAATTCTTTCTTACTGAAATGGGACAATATATTTAAATAAAGCATTAATTTCACTGCATCTCCACAACATAAATGCAATGAGGTCATTTCTAAACTATTACTTCTTGTTGAAAAGGATTAAAACATGCCAGGAAAAAGAAAAGAAAAAGGATACACACAGACACTGGCAGACACATGCAAACACACACACACACAGAAAATATTTTGAGAAAAAAATGTAAAAAGCAAAACAAGCAAAAAATATTAAAATGATATTTTGGTAGCCCTCTCTTTCTATCTCCTTCAACTCCCCCCCCCCCCCAACTACTACTGGTAACTACCTACTACTTGGATATGTTTTTATACTTTACTTTGGACATTACTACTTATTTTCTGTTTCTGTCATTTGCTATTATTATTTAAAAGAGTTTTTCTTTGTCACAAAAAAGGCATATTCTAATTAGCTTGTCTTGCTGTGTGATATGTTCTATATAAGGCAACAACAACTGCTTGAATTTGGTTAGATTTCTGCTGTGGATATACTGTCACTTTTTTTCCCCTTACCACAAAATCAGTTTTACTCATCTTTGAGTAAATATTTCTTTTCCCAAACAATAATAATTGTTGAAGTTGTTAGGAAAGTTGCTATTTTTTTTAATGTGCATGCAACACCTGTAAAAAAGGAACACAATTTCAATTATGCAGTCACAGCTTCCACCCAGACTTTTTTGACACACAGATCCTCTGGACAATCCTGAATACTAGGTTAAGCTAAAACTTAAAATATAATTAAGTTTTATTTAAAAAAAGCAAAAAATTAATAGGTAGTTGATGTCACTTTTAGGACTATTACCTAAAACATCTTTATACCTTTCCAAGTGCTATCTCAGGAAGGAGAAGCTATTAAAACTGTCCCAGAAACAGCAACTACAAGTATGCTACACTGAAGTAATAACCGGGGACAAAACTTGCATCCAAATATGATGTATCAAAAGACCAATATAATGAACCTTACAAGCAGAGCAACCCTCATAGTCTGCTCATTGCAGCGTTAAATGTAGAATCTCATTAATATAGCCTATAGCACAATTATCTTCCTCTAGTAGCACCATCTAAACCCTCATCTAAATCCAGGAAAGGGTTTCATTTCCATGAGAATTCAAAAGGACAGGGGCCCATAGCAATCTTTTTTTTTTGTACTTGATATCTTGCCCTGCAGGTGCACCCAACACCTTCCCTACTAACCTTTTATGAATTAGTCAAGTTGGTGGTTTGAATGAACGTTCAAGGTTAGATTGGTTGGTATTTAGCAAACTGGTCAGCCATCTAAATGTACTGTTTCTATTAATCCGTCTGTTGCTCTTTTTTTTTTAAAAAAAGTAAATTACTAAGAGCTGAACAGTTTAAAAATACTTGTGGAAAATAAATAAACAAATCCAGCCTTAAGACACAGCCCAACAGTCATGATAAAATATGTTAGCACAACATTTGCTTCCCTATTGCTGAGCCACTCTGCTGCAGTAAGAAGTCCAGAATTTGATTCCATTACTTCATCTTCCACTAAGCACTATCCACTTCCACCATGATTACTTCATCTTCCACCAACTACTGTCTAATTGGTAAGAGAACAATCACTCTCTTTAATGTAGAATTGCACTATTATAGGTTGATTCTTGCTTAAGTGTAAGACTTTACTTTTCTGTACATTGAATTTCATTTTATTAGGTAGGCCCCAGTGTTCTAATCTGTCTGATCCATCTGGATCTTGAACCTATCGTCTAGGGTGTTGGCTATTCCTTCTAGCTTAGTACCATCCACACATTTGGTAAGTTCCCCTTCTATTCCCTCATCTAAGTCATTTATGAAGATATTGAAGAATACTGGGCTAAGATGGTATTCCACTGCTTACTTCCCTCCATGTATTTATTTTATTTAGCATATGGCAAATACATGGACTTATAGTAGTTCAAATGTTAACCCTTCATGTAGATGTAGTACCATTAAGGACTACTTGTTGAATATGGTTTATCAGCCAGTTACAAATCCATCTGATGGTGATGCTATCTATCCCCACTTTTTTCTAGCTTACCAAGAAATAGGTTATGGTCTACTTTGTTGAATGCCTTGCTGAAGTCTAAGAATATTGTGTTCACAATATTGTGTTTGCTGGTCTACTAATTTAGTCACTATGTTGAAGAGTGAAATAAGATTAGTTCGGCATGATCATTTTTTTTTTTACAAACCCATGCTGATGTCTAAGGTAATCAGTTGACTACTTCTGTTTATGGGTCTTCTGAAGGAGTGATAAACCTATGTCCAAAAATATCCAAACATGGAGGAAGGACAGAATTGAAGCGAACTGGAGTGATTCATAATAAGCTAGTCCATGAGCTAGATGGAGTGATTCATAATAAGACTGTGCAGCAAGTAAGTCTATTTCTGTCTTTGGGACAGAATCTCCATATGTAACCAAAGAAGCAGAACTGAATAGGCAAAGTAGTGTACAAAAGGAACCTCATTAACAACTTCATTAGCAATGAAGTGTATATATTCATGGGCAAGAAAATAATGTTGTGAGAAGAGGGTAAATACTACTTTAAAACTGCAGCAGCTAATGACTTTAAGATGAGTCAACTGTTGGCTGGTGCTGAGATGAAGGCAATATGACATTTTAAATATATTACTGGGGCATGTTCTTGCTGCAGTTACAAGACATAAAGATGAGACCTTGTACCTTTTTATTGCATTTTCCTCCAATTCTTTATGATTCCAACAATAAATATCTTGCTTTATTAACCTTTAAATAAAGTAAGCAGTGAATTTATTTAAATATACATTTGATTATTTAAATAGTGATTTAAATAAATTTCATTCCTATACCAAAAAAAAAAGCTCTCTTTGGAAATCATAGTGTAATGTGAATTATGGTGTTATATTAGAGAGACTGGCATACAACTTTTATGTAGCCATCAGCCGGAACTGAGGTTACAATATTTAATCACAGTATTCTGAAGTAAACAATTTATTGTGTGTCACTGCCCAGAAAGGCATTGTTCACCTGTATGGTTAAATACAATGTGTGTGTTTGTGTTTTTTTTACTATAGCAAACCAAAGAAGGAATTTGGGCATTTTAGATGAAGATCTTATACATTAAAAAGTTTTTCACAAAATAACTAACTACCAGGTTTGCTCAATATCCAACAGATTAGTGGCCAATTTAGCGATTTTTTTTCAGCTTCCACTTACAAACTGTAAGGTAACAAGATGTGAAAATACTTTTTTATCAGGCTTCTTGGAGAGTAGGTTCCAGACATACAAAGTCAATATTATCTCTGTTCAGACACATAAAGAAAGACCTTCAAAAACAACTTAATCACATAAATTGACAATCTTCATCCTTCATCAGTATTCAGAATCATTGTCCAAAGATTATAGTATACCAACATTTTTTTGCATATTGTATGTATGCTATAATCATACATATATATGTACAGTATATATAATCATACATATATTACCTACTTCTATATAATTCAATATACTTTTTTCCAGCCATTAGATATGTTCTTTCAAGCTCAAGCCTCCATTTTTTATTTCTTTTCAATTCAGGGAGAAGATTAATTTGGTTGTTGGCTCTTACATACAGTAACTTATAATTAACACTGCCAGAGTAAAACTAGCCAAACATTTCACACTATTAAGATTTGTTTTAAAGGTATAAGCTTTCACGAATTACAACTTTATCAAAGGCATCTACAACCAGAATCTTCAGAAGGACATCTTTGCCAGCACTGGTATGTTTCTTTCCGCTTACTTTCTTCTAACACCAGATATCTAGAAACCCTTTTCTGTGGCAAACCTTTGCTCTTTATGAACTTCTACTGGGTAGCTGGTGCAGATAGGACTTGAGAACCACAAGCATTCTTCTAAATAAGACAAAATAATAATAATGATAACAACAACAACAACAACAACAACAACAACCACATAATTGACCACATACTCAGCTGCTGTAAAAAAATCGCGCAGACTGATTATAAATTGCGGCACAATTCAGTAGCACAAATGATCCACTGGAATTTGTGCAAAAATTATAATATTAAAACAACAACAAACTGGTGGGAACATAAGCCTGAAAAAGTCACCGAAAACCAGATGGTCAAGATCCTGTGGGATTTTCGTATACAAACAGACAAAATACTGGCGCATAACACACCAGACATCACACTGGTTGAGAAAAATAAGGTTACAATCATAGACATCGCAATACCAGGTGATAGCAGGGTTGAGGAGAAGGAACATGAAAAAGTCGCGAAATACCAGGACTTAAAAATCGAAATTCAACAATTATGGCACAAACCAGCAGTGGTAATTCCAGTGGTAATCGGCACACTGGGTGCTATTCCAAAAGCACTGGAATTACATTTAAAACAGTTAAAACTTGACAAAATCACCATCAGTCAAATGCAAAAAGCTGCACTGCTTGGATCTGCACGTATATTACGAAAATACGTTACGACGTCCTAGGCCCCTGGGTGGGGCCCGACTAGTAATCAATGCCAAATCCGGCGAATCAACTGGCCGCTGTGATACAATTGTATAATAATAATAATAATAATAATAAATAAATAAAAATAAAATAAAAATAAAAAACCCAGACACCTACCATCACTAATGATGAGAAGAAACCAACAAAATTCCACTTTGAATGATCACCCGGGTCAACAAGGAACATGTCAGATGCTATGACTCCTGGACATCTGTCGAAAAAGGGGCTACAGGGCTCAGTTGTTACTGCCAGGGAACCAGGGCATGCAATTGCAAAGCGACTGGAACCAAAGCGCAAAACTTGGACAACCAAAGAAAATTGACAAATCCTCAAAAATTACTACCAGGCAGAACCAATAGCCAGGGGATTTCAAAAAAGAATGATGCAACTGTGGATGCACAGAACCAAGCAACTATCGCCCAATTACTTATCTGCCAACAATGTTCACACTTTTTACAAGGATACTGGCAGATTCAGTATTATGATGGAAAACAGTTTGTATCCAGTAGAACAAAAAGGAAATTATAAAAATTCAAGAGGAACAAAAGATCAGCTGCTCATAGACAAAATGGTACTAAAAATGCAAAACGAAGAAAAAGAAATTTAAATACGGTGTGGATTGATTACAAGAAGGCATTTGACTTATTACCCCACAGCTTGATTAATACCTGTCTGGAAAACTTTGGAATCAGCAAAAATATCTGTACATTTTTGAAAGAAAATATGCAAAAATGGAAAACAGTTCTAACAACAAATGGAGAGAACATTGGTGAAGTCAACATCAGACGAGGAATCTTCCAAGGGGATTCACTTTCACCATTACTGTTCAATATTGCATTAATTCCACTGACAATAATCCTGTGAAACACAAAACTGGGATACCAAATCTCAAGCCAACATGGCAAGACAAACCATCTACTATACATGGATTACTTAAAAATATATGTGAAAAGCCCCACTGAACTTAAATCAATAATCAAGACAGTTCAATTGTTCAGCAGTGACATAAAAATGAACTTTGGACTTGAAAAATGTGCTATATTATCCATGTGGTGAGGAAAAATGAAAAAAAAACAGAAGGAATAGAACTGGGAAATGGAAATATAGTGAAAGCATTAGCAAAGGATGATCGCTACAAGTACCTAGGCATATTGGAAGCAGATAACATATTGAATTGAAAAGTCAAAGAGTCAACGCAAAAGGAATACATCAGGAGGGTCCACAAAATATTAAAATCAAAGCTGAATGCTGGAAACATAATTAAAACCATTAATACATGGGCAGTTACAGTGATGCACTACTCAACTGGAATCATCAACTGGACTCTGGCTGAACTGGAAAACCTGGACCAGAAAACACACAAACTTTTGAATATGTACCACGCTTTACATCCATGAAGTGACATCGACAGGTTGTAGCTGCCAGGAAAAATAGGAGGCAGGGGGTTATTGCAAATCCATCAAACTGTAGAAGAAGAAAAATGAAGTTTGAATGATTATGTGAACCAAAGTACAGAAAAATTGCTGCAGGCTGTGAAAATGGAGAACAGCATAAAAACAACAGAAACAAAGGCAGAATATAAGGAAAAACAGCTGGATGACAGATTAAATAGATGGAAAACCAAAGCTTTGCATGGACAGCACTTGAAAAACATTGAAAGAAAATGTGATGACAACTTGACATGGATGTGGCTTAAGATGGGAACTATCAAGAAAGAAATGGAAGGTTTAATACTGGCTGCTCAAGAACAAGCACTACAAACTAATGCCATGAAAGTGAAGATACAAAAATCCACTGACAACCCGACCTGCCAACTTTGCAATAACAAAGTTGAAATTGTTTCACATTTAATATGTGAATGCAGCAAAATCGCACAAACTGATTACAAAGCTAGACATGACCGAGTTGCTAAATTAATCCACTGGTCATTATGTAAAAAATATGATTTAGCATTGTCGATTTAGCATTCCAAAGAGATTCCTTAGTGGACCAAACTGGTATCAGTCTCTTGATTTCAGGATGTGGGGAGTAATGATAGTCAGTTCTGTAAATGATAGCTTTAAGAGGACATTGATCTGAGGCAAATATCCCCTCATAACTCTGAATGCTAAAATGTTCTCTTACTCACAAAGTGAGATGATCCATCTGCTCCATGGTGCCTTGCCCATTTCCAAGCTAAGTTTTTCCCTATAAAAGATACTTTTTTTTTTTAATGGAGGAAAAACTGTACAGGAGCTCTTCTCAAGAGAAGTTCTTCAGTTTTGATTTTGCTTTGAATTCTAGCTCCAGTGTTAATTTGCATACATTATATATTTGTGCTTCTCATGTAATACGTGAATAATGAATGTCTTTATCTCATTTACAGCAAGGTGCACTGTTTTCTCTTTGATATTACATGGGGGGGAAATGAAACATAACCTCCCCCTTCAGATATAAACCTTTTCTTTGTAGCTATTTGCTTGGTACTTTTCTCACTTCTCTGTGGCATTAGACTTTTTTTTTTGAATCTGGTCATTTCTGAATACTTAAGAACTGAACATATCACAGAAGGAACCATTTTTATTTCCTCTTGCAGCAAAGTGTGTGTGTGTGTGTGTGTGTGTGTGTGTGTGTGTGTTTGTTTGTTTATTTATTTATTTCCCATCTTACTGCGAAGGTGACTCTGGGCAGCTTACAATAGTTCCTTACTTCATCCCCAACCAGCAAAAGCAACCACATGGAGTTGCTTAATAGAAAGGGCAACACCGAGGTATAGCTCATACTTTAAAATAGACATATTTGTTTACAAACAGGGACCAAGAAGAAGAATGTTATGATTTTTCATAACTTCAGTCTTAATCCACTACATTCCTACTCCTGTTCCTGCTCCTTTTTTCAATCCAGATCAGTATACATCTAATCCTCGATTTACAGTCAATCCTAGTGTTTATGACTGTTCAGAATCATGTGATTGGAATTCAAGCGCTTGGTAATGGGCATGTATTTATGACAGTTGCAATGTCCTGGGGTTGGGTGATTAACATTTACAGCCTTCCCAGTCAGATTTCAACAAGCAAAGTCAATGGAGGAAGACAGATTCACTTCACAACCGCAGAGATTTACTTAACAACCATGCAAAAAAAAAAAAGTTGTAGAATGAAGTGAAACTCAGTTGACAACCTCTTTGTTTAGCATTAGAAATTCTGGTCCCAACTGTAAGTTGAGAACTACTGGTAGTCCATTAAAAAAAAATGGCCTGAATGTTCTAATCTAAACTAATTCATTTTTGTACAGGATCATTGAATTATTTCAGGAGGGCATCCTACAACCAATTGACCATGTATGATTTTGACATTTTTTTACCCTCCATTTTGACAGCCAAATTCTGTGCTTTCTTTCTTTTTTTTTTTTAGTTAAAGAGGCACATATCAGGGCTTAACATCCATCCAGACTTCCCAAAACAGATTTAAAATGTTGCTGCAACTTCTTCTGACGGTATCATTGTATCTCCATCGTAGCTCTTGCAGTCCCCGGAAGCCATTAAGTTCCAAATGTTTTGGCTACAAAAAGTTTGACTGCTTTTGTAGTACTCTTGACAGCTGATGAACCAGAGATTGCCTGACCTCAGGCATGCAGCTGGAAATGTTTTCTGCATTACAGTTAAATCTGTGAAACCTGCATTGCTCTCTACCTCAAGCAGATCCTATTCATCCTTTGGACATACTTTACCTCAGGTAAATATATCAAAGGGAAACCACCATCCACCCCAAGATGTAGAGAAAAAAAAACAAAAATTCTGGGTGTTTCTATAGCAGTGGCTCGTATTCTTAGAACAGTCTCCCATCTGAAATCCAATGAATTAATGAATTCTGATATTCATTAAAATGATTGAAACGGTACTATTCAAAGGATCTGATCATTTGTTGTTCAGTCACTAAGTTGCATCTGACACTCTACGACCCCATGGATTAGTCCCCCCCCCCAAATCATTCACTGTCTCCTCCCCAAGTCTACCCAAAGTCATGCGCACTGCGTTGATGGCACTATCTAACCATCTCATCCTCTGCTGTCCCCTTCTCCTTTTGTCTTCAATCTTTTTCCAATATCAGGGTCTTTTCTAATTATCATTGGGACACTTAATAATTCATTTTCATTTTTTGAACCATATATATTATTTGCAGTGGTGGGTTCCGGATCCTGTTGCAACCAATAACGTTGCAACAGGATTCGGCATCCTCCACATAAGCGTGCCTCCGTGACACTCCAGCTGCTCGGCAGAGCATCGTGCAGGCGCTGTATGCACCATGCGTGTGTGCGGAAGCACAGAAGGCTTTAAAAACAGGTAAGGAGTGCGGGTGGGTGGACCCTCTGGAGCACCGTACCAGAATAGTACCCGGTGCTCCGGGCAGGCTCCGGTACACCCATACTGGTTGCACCCATACTGCCTGCAACCCACCATTGGTTATTTGTCTTTAATTGTTTGCCATGATTCCCTGTAGCATATGGCAGTATACAAATCTAATAAATGGATCATAGTGATCTCTGTCCATGCACAGTATTGTTTTGCCTCTGATGGCCTGATTCCTTGCCTTGCTTTCTCAAAGGACAATGAAGTTTGGGGAGGGCTTTACAAGGAGAGAAGAAGGCAACTCACTGATGGAAAGCTATTAAGCAAGCAGTTGAGCCAAGGATCTATTCATCCAAAAAGCCTGTGTTTACTACTGATGGGTAATAGAGATGATAACCTTGTAATCCAAAACCATAATGAAATTTGCATATTTGTAATATGTCACTATAAAATGCAAATCTTACAAACACAATGGGAAGGGCAAAGCAGGAGTTTGGCTCAACTCTTAATGCTTTCCTTTGGCTTCAGACATTTATCCAAATTGAGCTGTATTTATGTAATATAAAGTCGAATGAATATGTAATTGGAATGTATATGTATAGCCATTTTCTTCTCAAACATAAGAACTGTTTATCATAATAGGAAGTAATGCATATTTTGCAGGATAAAAGGTTACTTATTAAAATTCCCTTCCTC
Organism: Natrix helvetica; assembly: GCF_964273705.1. Taxonomy (NCBI): domain Eukaryota; kingdom Metazoa; phylum Chordata; class Lepidosauria; order Squamata; family Natricidae; genus Natrix; species Natrix helvetica. The sequence continues at coordinate 314,690,292 of NC_138548.1, read as the reverse complement.
CAGTCTTTTGTATGTATAAAAGCTTTATTTACATAGAGATGATGTTTGCATTCTTTTATCAGAGACCTATTTCAAGTTCAAAAGATTTAAAAGATTACCAAAGTAAGACTAAGGAAATTTAAAACAAAACAAAACAAAACAAAAATCCCCACAGCACAGCATAAGGGCATGTATTTTCTAGGCATTTAGCCAAATAATATTAATTTCAAATTATCTAACTTTTTTTTTCAGTTTCTCACTGTCCCCAACACAGTATTTTCCTTGATAAGAGACTGAACTCTACTTTGTAAGACAAACAGGGAACAATATTTGCCATATGAGTTTCCTTTCAGAAAATGTCTTCTCTATGTCTGCCTCCCTGGTGTATTCCTTCCCAATCTTATCTTTTCTTTAGGGAAAGATTTGGCTGCAATCTCATGACATGATACCCATGGGTGCCTGGTAATATCTTCATACCCATTTAAATACACTTTTAAATATACATTTATTCAAATATACATTCTTAAATGGTCCTTAATTAATTTAAAAGTATTAATTTCAATCTGTTTAGAATAAATTTGCATGTTTGATTTTTGTAGCTGAGAACCCCATTGGAACTTTTGGGAAATGCAGAAACAGAAGGGTATCCATGTGTTGATTTTAACATTAGTGTGCAATTCTTCCTGGAGTTCACAGTGCTCAGATTCCATAAACTTCATTCCCAGTAGCTCAGCCTTACAATTTCTTTCACTATGCAAAATATTTTTTTTCAGTTAAAGGCCACAATAGGTAGTCCTCAACTTATGACAACAATTATGACTTAGCAACATCCATCACTAAGTGATATGTGTCAACTCTCAGTGTTGTCATGGGGACAGAATGGGGACAGTGCATTCCATGCATACTGTCGGCTCTCCCAACGGGGAGCTTAATTACTTAACACAATTGAACCCTTTTCCTCTTTTTTTCCATGTGTCCCACTTGCAATGTATGTGAAAAAGGCATGGGAGCTTTGATTCCCCTTCAATATGCCACTGGATGCTGGGCTCACTTAAGATCCAAAACGGTTTTTAAAAATCTTTTTCAAAGGAGCACATGTTTAATACACAACCCCAGGAACAAAGATACCATTTTTTGCTTCATGTTCTTTCTCCATAAGACCCCCGAAGAAAGGCAGTACGCGCAAAGCAGGGCAGATAAATACCTTATCTCTTACTCTTCTCCCCACACCGAAACAAAGTGAAGTTTTGTCGAGATGTTTCAGAAAAGCATCCTGCTGAATAGCTTCTGAATCCTCTCTAGTGCACCTAATGCTCTTACTGGAAAATATTTTTGAGCTTAGATTTCAGCAGACTCAAGTGAAGCCAAATAAATAGAAATCTATAGATTTCACTCCTCATCCCTTTACAGGAATAAAATAGCTTTACAAAACCTGGCCTTGAGAAAGGTTGAATGGCTCATCCACCCTCAGACATATCAAGTCTTTTTCACTGTCAGGAGCCAATTCTTCCCATTTACAGAATTGATCTCAAAAGACCTGTAGAAACTTTCCCCCACAAAACTCAAATAAGACATTGGTAGGAACCCCCTTCTGAGCTGCTGTATCGATTGATATCACCAACTTCAATAGCAGGTGCTATGGTAAGAAGGTCAGAAACCTCTGGAGCAGAGCCAATGGGAAGACTGGAAACTATCCAGCTTCAGAAGGACCTTAGAGCAAAGGAGGAAACCCTGCATGAACTAAGATCTGAACAAGAATTATTGCACCTGCCTCATAGTGTTAAGGCACTTCTCTGCATCTACATAATCATAACACTCAGAGAACTAAGGGTTGAGGGGGGGGGGAGAGAAAAAGAAAGGCACATACTTCAGAAGATGATGCTTCCTTTACTCACCCATAATGTCTTTGAGGTTTTTGTTAAAATATTTCTGATATTTTCAAATTTGGCCCAGATTGAAAACAAAGCTATGCAGAAATTACAAATGAAAAATTGCAGGTAGACATTTAAAACAAGCAAACATTCAGGTGGAGATTTCTGCTGGGCCATGAAAGAGTTCACTAGTAAGCAAGAAAAATAAATGTGATATAGAAATAAATACGTTGAATTTGCGACTGACTTTTGTAACACAAAGCATTTCTGATTCACATTCCATGCAGCCAGCTGACTATAGTACACTGTCTCCTATGATACACAACTCTATTTCTCCTTTTCCATTTTATCTATTTTCTGCAATCATTAGCATGCTGAGATAACTGAGCATGCTGACCACAATCTTATATTCTAGAAAATCATTCCAGAAATACAACTGTTCTTCATCATAGTGACTCTTCCACCTTCTCCATAGCGATGCAGATTTTGCTACTCATCTTAAACTTACAGTAGATCATTCATTTATTTAAGGCCGAGATAACCAGTTCTGGGGTGTGGCAGGCTTGGGTCGCTGCTGGTTTGAGTGACCCAGGCCCCTAAGTTACTACCAGTTTGGCCAAACTGGTCCGAACCGGTAGGAACCCACATCTGGATTGAATGCCTTTACAGAATCTAGGCTCCAGGACATATAGACCTTTACAAATGATAATTAATACTTCAAATGTCACTTGACAGCCAGTGTGGTTCCTATAACAGCAATGTTATGCAGTGAGCTTGTGATTGTCCAGTAAGGAGGCAAGCAGCTTCATTCTGTACCAGCTGCTTTATACGCTATTGTTTTGATTGTTATTTCATGAATTTTCACCTTTAGAATTGTGCTGGCCATAAAAGATGCAAACCATATTAAACTGTTTGTGGAACAACATACAAAGTACTGACAATGATATTTGTAGTCACCCATGTGTGAGAGACAGAGAGTGTGTATAAACATTCCTTTAGAGCAATTGCCTGAAAGCTTTTTCTCAGCTTTTTCTCTGAGTCAACACCTAGAAACTTCAAAGTCCAAGTGTAGGAGCCAGAGATAAAAGGAGCCAGAGCAGGATAATCCTTCCCCCCCCTTTTTTTTTCCTTTCCTTTCTTTCTCCTGAGAAGATATGGGTCCATCTAGCAAAAGTCGAAAATGGAATGGTCATTTGAAGATGGCTTATTAAGTTGAGGGTAGCAGGAGTTTAGGCCTCAAGCTTCCCACCTCTGATTTAGAAACTTCTGTGTTAATGTGAGAGATGCTGGTCAAGTCCATGCATTGACATCGAACTTCCACAATATCCTAAAGTATGTTGGATAAAAAAGAAGAGACAAAAGAATAGAAATTTTGACAGATAACTCAGGTTGTTTGTGTTCATTTCATAGATGGGGAAGGCATTAAATCAGGGGTGTCCAAACTTGGGAACTTTAAGACTTGTGGACTTCAACCCCCAGAATTCTCCATGGCTGGCTGGGGAATTCTGGGAGTTGAAGTCCACAAGTCTTAAAGTTCCCAAGTTTGGACACCCCTGCTTTAAATATAGTGTGGATTGTAGTACACCAAGAGAAGGTGGGCATAGACTCTCCTACCTACAGCTGCCACTGCTTTTTGAGCAGGAGCTGGGGATCCCCAGATTATGCCTCAGATCTGTCTGAGGCAGTGCAAACTCAGCCAGGAAAGTTTCTGGCACCAGAAAGTCCAAACACCCAAATTTACTCATGTTCAGCCAAAGCCTGTTGCCCTCCATCCAGGTCCTCACAGCCTCCAGACACTGGGACAGGACATCCGTATAATCACTCAGGTGGCCAGAGATGAATGTACAAAAGCGAATATCATCCTAATATTGATGATACCTCACAATTGTTGGGTGACCTCACATCTGCATGAAATAGTAAACAGAAGGGGGGGAAGGACCAACCAGTGCAGCATATTTTCCTATTATAAATTACAAAAGGCAACAACTGGGGAGGCCGTTACAAAGGGCTGAGGCAGCCATCAAGAAGGTATACCTCTGAAGTCCCATTACATGGCAATATTGAATGGAGGGGACCTTGAGTATTCTTATCTATCTTAACTAGCAGGATGGGCAGACACCCTCAGGAAGAGGTGTTCCCACAAATACTACTGAAGTACGTGAGTACATGATTAACTTGCAAATGCATGATCAACTTGTGCTTCTATTGAGTGTAGAAGTATAAGGAAATAGCTAACAGAAGTACAGAAGAAATAAAAGAAGAACAAATGAAATAATCCAACTGCTATACTCACGAATGCAGACCAGAAAATCCTGTTACATGATTTCCCAGGGCACTGGTGTGATTTACTGTACTGAAGCTGATCTTAGAGGGAAAATGTTAAGGATATCTCCATTATCACAAGAATGCTGATAGTAGAGTTACTGAAGGTAGTCTAAAACAAGGGTCCCCAATTCCCAGGCCACAGCCCATTACCAGGCCAAGGCCATTCATAATTGGGCCGTGTGAGCAGCGGGCTGGTGCACACATACATGCATGCAACTCAACTTGCATAAGTTGTGCTGTGCATGCATGCACATGCATGCCAACCACTGCTTGCACAAGAGTTGTGCATGCATGTGCTCAGGCCTGCTGCTGGCATGGCCCAGTTCTCCTCTCTCCCCCACAGGGAGGCCACCAAGCTGCAGCAGAGATGGGTTGTTGCCGGTTTGGCCAGGACCGGCCGAACTGGTAGTAGTGGTGGTGGGAGGCTCCGCCCACCCGCCCAGATCCTTCTGTGCACGCACAGAAGTGTCATGTGCATGGGAATGCGCCGGAACCAGTATTAAAGAAATTGGCAACCCACCTCTGAGCTGCAGGGTTGGGGACCGCTGTTCTAAAAGGTAGGATGACTCTGATTTCATGAGCAGATCTGTCCAGTTGTTAAATTTCAATCTCCCTCCCTTATCAGCAAACAAACTTTTCATTATGGCCTAAAACTGGGGATGGCCCAGTTCAAACCTTTCCCCTTTACCAAGGGGATATCTGAATTTGATCTCCGTTGCTTCATTCTGCCTTGGAGCAACTATAACACTGTTATACCCCTCAACTTGCAATTTACTCCTGTTAAATTTTCTCTCTGATCTTGTTTTCTTAATATAAAACATAAAGTTTCTTTGATGGTCCTTCTATCACTGAGATATAGGTTTGCCATCTCAGTGCAAACTAGGATTAATTTCTCAAGTAGCCCTGCAGTATAATTGTTCCTCCTAAGCGAAAAGACAGCTTAAAGCTACAGCAATAAATCTACAGCTGCTCGAATAGTGTTGGGGTTCAAATTACAGTGTGGTCCGATAAGGAGGAAATACTGCAGTCTGCAATGAAGTCTACTTCAGGCCAATGGTGGTTCTTACAAGAGAGAGAGGGGGGGAGAGGAGAGAGAGGAGAGAGAGAGAGGGGGGGAGGGAGGGAGGGAGGGAGGGAGGGAGGGAGGGAGGGAGGGAGGGAGAGAGAGAGAGAGAGAGAGAGAGAGAGAGAGAGAGAGAGAGAGAGAGAGAGAGAGAGATGGTAATGCATAGATACCCAAGGATGGTCAAATAACCCCAGAACAGAATCAGATTCAGATGCCACTAGGTCTAGGCCAGTGTTATTCAGTCTTGATAATGTAGTAATGTGTGCAACAGAGTTTCTGCTCAGTTTGCCATTCATCTTGACTGAAAAGGAGCTGAACATGCAGGAAATGGGTCCCATCAATCAAGCAGGGCAAAAAGCACAATAAATGCATCATCGTTATGTGAAAAAAATATTCAGAATATTGGGTTGAAGATGGTGCTTCCATTATCAATGATAGACAGCATATCACCCTGCTCTCTGCATCCCAAGCAATTTGATTTCTTTTCTATATTCGCACTATGACAGCTGTAATGACAAATATCTATGTATCCCAAGTGTCACCTGAAATCCTATTCTACTGAAAATACCTGGAATTTGACAGAAACATTTGGCCCAGATCCCTGTCTTTCATGGCTCCTCCAGTGCAGATTAGGAAAGATGAATGCTATAAATGCCACCCTTCTTATATTCTGCATCTTGTTTAGCATTTATTGGCAAACAGCATTAAGGAACATTTGTCCTACCCAAGCCATCCAACTGATTGGCATTCTGCCATACACTCTACCATTTCATTACCATCTAGAGACGTGGTAGCACAGTGGTTAGAATGCAGTATTGCAGGCTACTTTTGCTGATTGCCGACTGCCAGCAGTTCAGCAGTTCGATTCTCACCAGCGTAAGGTTGACTCAGCCTTCCATCTTTCTGAGGTCAGAAAAATGAGGACAGTTGTTGGGGGCAATATGCTGACTTTGTAAACCACTTAGGGAGGGTTGTAAAGCACTGTGAAGTGGTATATAAATCTAAATGCTATTGTTATCAATATCTCGTAAAGAAGGTGAGTGAACTTGAAATGTCACACTTTGCCGAGTTTAAGGCATCCATTTCAGTTTTAGAAAATCTCCAAAGCCCTTTAAAATTAGCCCGTTCTTAGAAGGATTTGAACAATTTGCCCATCTGCTCTGGTGGCCACATCCCCTGAACCTAGTGAATCCAAAACATGAAAAGAGTGGTCACGAGAAAAAGGTTGGAATACTATAAGAGTTGTTTTAAAGAACTATATTCAATATAAATAAGTACTTCTGAGGGCCCTCTGTTCATATCTCTGCCTTTCAGATTGCTTTCTGGCTCTATAAAGCTAGCAAAGAGCATAAGGTTTAGAAAGCAGGACACCTAAGCAGCATTCTTCTTTTTCAGGTATTGTCTGCACATGTCTCTGTCTCTCTGGAGATCATCGTTGGCACAGGAAAACATAGTGTGGTTATCCTGGAAGGATATTGATTGGTAGAAAACTCTTCTCTTCTCCCTAGTTCAGTCTACTTTGGTATTCCTGTCTTCAAAACAATGGAAAGTGGAAGGTTGAACAAAACGATATCAGAGAGGTTGATGGACATAAATGGGAGTGTACTTTGAATGTTTTGGGTTTATCCAATTGCAGATTATTCTAACATTTTTCTAGCAGGGGACCTTAAGTAATTTCTCAATTAATCAAGGTGAGTTTTGGTTAGCCCACTTATCTCTAAATAAATAAATAAAAATATGATGACATCACAATTAAAAAAAAATCTATCCATTGAAAGTAGTATATCAGAAATTTTTTTAATGTGCATTTCTGCTTTGGTCCAAGCACTCCCAGTTTTCCAACCTCTCTGAATAATACGAAGATACGTTCAGAATGTTAAGATGAGATAAACCACCTCGGAAAGATTAGATGAAAAGTAGAAACAAATTATGTGTTGTTCTGACACTTGAGAAATGTTATCCTAAATAAGATCCCATAACATCTGGAATCCAATTTTTTTAATGCCTTACAACTTTTTACAGTGTTTTTTTAAAAAAATCATAAAACTACTTGGTGGGTTCCTTATAATTTATTATTTGCCTTCAGTTTCTCAAGTAGTAGCTATAGACAACATTGTTACTGGGGTTAATTTAAAAGTTTGTCTTTATTCCATGATTCCCATTCCATTCCAAGATTCACTGGGGAAAAAAAACTGGTTACCTGAGACCCAACTACCAGTCTAGAAGCCATTACCCTGTTTCCCTGAAAATAAGACCTCCCTGTATAATAAGCCCAATCGGACTTTTGAGTGCATGCACTAAAATAAGCCCTCCCCTGAAAATAAGCCCTCCCCAAAAATATTGCAATACAGCAGCATCCATGAGGTGATCACACTCGCCGCCTCCTGCACCTCAAAAATAATACTCCCCAAAAATAAGGCCAAGCATTTATTTTGGGGGTCACAGTAAGCACAGCATCCCTTCATCTCTTCTCCATTAAAAGTTGATTAATAAAATGTTGCCCCTTGTTCATTGTCCCGCATATTCCCATTGATTAGAGTCAGGCAAGGGGCAGGCCTAAGCATAAGGTTGATATGTTTAATTTCATTTATAATTTATTAATTTTTCATTAAGGGCATGGAGGTAACATATTGAGTAATGCTGATTATTGATACTTGTAAATATATAATTGGTCCTAATAATGTATTATTTCTACATAAAACTATTGCTCTTAATACCACTCTTGGCAAATGTGTCCTAATAACAATTTAATAGAGAGAATGTCATCTTATTTATATAACCTACTTGAGGTCAGTGAAGACACAGCAGGATCATAAAAATAACCATGTTGAACCAAACTGAAGTGTTCTCTTGTCCAACTTGTCCAACTTTCTATTCTCTTTGTGGCTAGATACTCTTGGACGTTTAGAAGAAGCATACAGTGGCATTTTATTTTTTTCCATAACTGCTATTTATAGGCATATTACCTCTAGTATTAGAAGACTCATAGTCATTCTAGTCATCAATAACCATACCAAACCGTTTTTGTGTAAAGTGTGAAAGTTGCTTTTTCAGCTCTTTGTGGCTCTGTGAGTTTCCTGCTTGTGGCAGGGACCTTTTTGTGTGAGGTGCAGCTGCTTTTGCATTATGTTGCTTTTGTGTTGTTTTTGTGTTAAAACTAGTGTTTTGTGTTTTGTGTGCTTTTGCATTGCTCCCATTGCTGGTCCTCAGCTAACAAAGCTCTTTTTCTTCCTTTTGTAGTAGCAGCCTTTACCAGCAAAGATGAAAAGGCAACAAACTTTGGTCAGTTTCTTGGCCAAGAAACCAAAACAACCATTAGATTGTTGTCACAACAACCATCACTAATGACCTACATTTTTGCTGGCGCCTCAAAGACAACACTTTTATTTCTCTTATGTAAGTATTCTTACATATGCATCCTTCATTATTCTTATTTAAGTATTAAATGCACAAAATAATTGGTATATTTTCTTTTTGTACGTCATAAGAGAAAAGAAGTGACATCGACTTGGCCACGCCAACCCGGTCACATGACCACCAAGCCATGCCCACCAAGCCATGCCCACCAAGCCATGCCCACCAAGCCATGCCCACAGAACCGATAGGGAAAAATTTTAGATTTCACCACTAATCATAACCAAATGTCCTTAAATCTATATACATATAGATATGTATAGATATAGGTATATAAATCTATTACCATGAAAATTGGGACAGCAATATGACCTACATTCTTCTACTAAGAACAGCACTAAAAAGATCACCTTCTTGATAGCAAATGTACAAATTACTCGGGAGGGAGGGAGGGGGGAAGATAGGAAGGAAGGAAGAGAAAGAAAGAAAGAAAGAAAGAAAGGAAAGAGAGGAGGAAATTCAATAGATTGGTGAGTTTTTCTTCCCCATTTTCTAACAGAAACATAGCTGGTTAGATAGACTAAGGTAGACCCATCTCTTAGTTTCTGCTCGACACCTACCAGAATGGCAGAGAATGCTAAATGTCAAAAAGCTTTCATCTAGCCTAGCACAAGCATTATTTGGCTTTTGGACTAATAAGTATTGCCTTTTAGCTTCCCCAATCACAATGTGATGAGAAACTTCGTTTCTCTCCCAATGTGATAATCCCTGAAGATAAGTAGCTCTTCATTTTGTAGTCTTATTCCCCTTTGCCCTACAACGATGTGCATAATGCAGGGATCATTTTTAGCCTCCTAAATTCAATTAATTTGATTTTTTTTAAAAAAAATACACCTCTTTTGCTCTTCTCAGGTGATCTTATTTTGCAGACAAACATAATGACAATGCAGTGACAGTGCAATAGAGATATTATTGCTTAGCAATAAGAAAGGGCAGAAGGGAGAGAGGGGAGAAAACATTGTCAAAATTACATGGCCATTTCTACCATCTCTCTAAGTGATAATATCTTTTTCCTAATCTAGGGCATACTGATAGGATATTCTTCAGAAAATATTATATGGAATAAATAATAGAATAGTCAATTGCTACCTCTGCTCTTAGCCGCTGCTGCCATTTCAGTTCTAAAACCCTTTGTTGGTTTGTCCTGGTCTTTCTCTGCATTTATGCTTTCTAAATTTGGGTTGCTTAGGAGATGAGGCACTTTTCTCCAATAAGAAACTGCCTTTGTCTTGTAATGGGTCAACATAAAGCTAGCCTATCACATCTTCAAAATCACAGGAAATGTTGCTAAAATGCCAGAAAAATAAAGAGCCCTAAATAAAGAAGAAAAAGCAATAATGCTGAAACAAGAGAACCATTGAATATCTGCTAGCAGATGTTCCTGTACTATCTGGAGACAAAACATGGCAAGCACCAATTTGACACTATGGTAACTTTGCTGAAGTTTATATTGTTGTTGTTGTTTATTTCTCTCCGGTGAAGTGCAGTGAAAAGAAAATGTATCAGGTTAGAATCTTTCAAGGTGTTAATGTTTGGTTTGCGTCTCCATAGTATATATGTCAAAATATTACTGAGGAAATGTCTTCCCCAATACAAATATGTAATTTTGTAAGAATCAAAGAAAATCAATAGAGATAAAAATGGAAAATGGCACTACTGCACTAATAGGAAGTCAAATATGGAATCCTAAATAAAATAAAATAAATAAATATCCAGATGGAAATCTGGAGGGAAGAAATTTAAAGGCCAGGGTCCTTGTCAAACTGCCAATTCAAGTAATTTTCAGCAGAGAATTTTTTTTTCAAGTAGCCATAGTCTATATTTAAATTGATTTTGAATTCAACCCATCACTTCACAAGTAGGCATAATTCTTGCATAAATGATTTGCCTGAACTAGTAAGCACTTGAGGAGCAAAGTGGATTCAATGGATGAAACCTAGACAAATAACAACTGAAATCTTCAGCCGCCATGATGACAACATGCACATGTTATAAAAGTTAACCAATATGTAATGCTTATGTTGCAGTGACTCTACTCCCATAAGTTAAGAGCCATCTCTTCCCCAGTCATCTAGATCAAACCTGGACATTTTGCAGACTCTGGGCCACATCCAGCTCCTTGGGTGCCCTGTCTGTCCCAAATGAGATCAACTGGAAATTAGAAATCAAATCTAAATAAGCACTCCACAGAGGGCAGGAGAAGAAGACAAGTTGGGTCTCGCTTTGTGCAGTCACTGTGAACACCTTCTATCAGCTGGCATCTTTATGTAGTAGTCTTGGTAAAATTAATTACCCACCCTGATCTAGAGGGAGTTCAGTAGAGTTTATGAACTACATACAGTTTTAATAGACTTTGAGTGGTTAAGACCAAAAACCTGGCCAGTTATAGCCAGTTTTAATGCACTCTTTTTCCTCCTTAAATCTCTCTCAGGATCAGGTCTTTTTGGTCCATGTCCATCAATGTGCCTGATGTAGTCTTTTGGGCAATAGAAATTGTGTCCTCCAGTTGAGCCTTACATTTGGACTGGTTAAAAATGGAATAAGAATGCACAATCCTAATTGAAATGTAATAACTTATAACTATTTAATCTTAAAGACCCTTTAGAAATATCAGATGGAAGAATTTAATACTTTTCCATTAATGTTTCAGGAGTTCCACAACTGCCATCATGCAGTCACAGAATTATGGGACAATATTGCTCAAAAAGATTGAATTGTCATTCCATCCAGCTCCTAAACGCTGTCCACCATCACCAGCCTTTGAATGACTCAATCTGTCTCATTCTAATTAGAGTTTATTGAAAAACTAGATGATTGGAACATTCTGTGATTTGGCAAAATGTTTCCAATATAAAACTGTGTTATTGAACAAGCACTTAATGTTAACAGTGGCATTAAGTTATAAGCAGCTATTATAATGTGTGAATGAAAGAATGGGTGGAAATGTGTGAAATGGCTAAAACGAGGCTGGGAACGTCACAAGAAGCATACAAAGAAGATGTGAATAACAAGAGCAAGGTTGAATGCAAATGACAGGAACCAGTTAAGTGCCAAGCTGAGAAAGAGATGTCAATATAGCCGAGAGAACAACTAGATGGAATGTCAATAAGACTCTGTCTCAGAATATTGTGAGAAACTGAGAAAACATGGAGTGTCAGCAAGGATAATCTTGACATGTTGTGAGCTAAAGTGACAAAATACTACTTTTTCTCACAGTAAGGAAAGGAGGTTCCCACAATAATATACCCCCCCATTTCTGAATATAATAACAATGATCTCTTCCCAATGTGTAAAATATAAAATAAACAGCTAGGAGGGTCAATGTGTGGTCCCGATAAACAGAAGAGAGAAGATAGCTTGTACAACAATGTTTTCTATTTTACACACTGTTTAAGTTAACTATCCTAAGGCAGTAGTGTCAAACTTGATTCCATTGAGGGCCACATCAGGGTTGTGTTTGGTCATTGGGGGGGGTGGCCAGGCTGGGCTTGTTCAGCTCGACATCACTTGTGTCAGGGGGGCCTGTGCTTTGCCAGCAAAAATGGAGCTTGGGAGGGCTGCCCGCAGCCCTCCTGAGCTCCATTTTTTGTGGCAGAGGCACCATGTGCCAGTCCATCACTGTTTCCTGGGCAGTCCCATGAGCCAGCGCTAAGCATCCTGTGGGCCTCATACAGCCCCTGAGCCTTGAATTTGACACCCCTGCCTTAAGGTGTGAAAATGTAAGTATTGCATAAATGACTGAATGACTAATACTATCTTTTCTCTGTAATGCCAATCAATATTATTATAATATATTTCGCCTCAATTTCATTTGTCACATATCCTCCCTATCAATCTACACAATGTAGGACATAACCACTTTGCCCTGCTGCTCAGATTATAATAAGAGTTTAATAAATTTGTGTACAAACTTGGTGCATTCTGAAATTAACGGAAGCCTTTCATGGCTCATTGATTGTTACCAAAGGTAACTAACTATCTATCTATCTATCTATCTATCTATCTATCTATCTATCTATCTATCTATCTATCTATCTATCATCTATCTATCTATCTATCATCTATCTATCTATCTATCTATCTATCTATCTATCTATCTATCATCTATCATTCATCTATCTATCTATCTATCTATCTATCTATCTATCTATCTATCATCTATCTATCTATCTACACTGATTAGTTATTACATTATGTGTCACATAGCAAGAAGAACTTGTGGCAGGTGCATCAAGGCATTCATAGAATGGATCGCTCTTCATAAAAAGAATCCATGAAAGAGACCTGAAACAAGATGGATTGATGACATCAGCAAGTATTGTGGGCCCAATTGGCAAAAGAAAGCTCAGGACTGTATTGGTTGGAAACATGCGGAAGAGGCATTCATCCTGCAGTGGGGACACACACACACACACACACACACACTTATACATATAAGTATACATATGCATATAGACTGACACACATCCCTTGTGCCATGCATTTGTGTGAAAAAAGATGGAATGCTTGAGGCTCATTCATAGCAGACTATAAAGGCAAATATTTTGTCTGGCTTATGTTATATTTTTAAGAATACAAAAATAATAATTTTGTGAAAACTCCATAAAACCTCCTCTCAGCTCAAAAATGTGAAAAATAAATGAAAACAAGCAAAAGATGGTTTTCAGGACATGAGGTGAGTCTCAAAACAAGAAATAGTTCCCATGTGAGGTGAGGTGATGACATCAAGTAAAAATGTGCTGGGGGCATGAAAACTGGTGAAGTTTTCTGAAGATACAGAAGTAAATGGCAGTACTTTAGAGCCATCACACAGTATGAATAGTGCCCAGTGAGCCTCCTACTGTGATTCTTCTAGAATGCAAAGCTAGCCTGCCCAGTTATGAAAATAAATAAGCATTAAGTGTTGTAAACTTTTATTGTTTTCATTGTAACTACATTGTGTGAATATGGACACTTGGAAGCACATACAATTCAAATTCAAGTGACAGGAAAATGAATTCACAAACCATTGCACGATAAATATTTGCAACAGGAATTGGATGAATAGCAACAGCAATAGCACTTAGTCTTATATACCAGTCTAAGCGGTTTATAGTGTCAGCATATTGCCTCCAACAATCTGGGCCCTCATTTTACCCACCTCGGAAGTATGGAAAGCTGAGTCAACCTTGAGCCTGGTGTGATTCAAACTGCTAAATTGCAAGCAGCTGGCAGTCAGCAGAAATAGCCTGCAGTACTACACTCTAACCACTGCACCACCGAGAATTGTTTACTATGGTCAGATTATATGGAAATACTCAAGAAGAAAGTTGCCTAATGGCAGCAATAACTGGCATCTCTAGATCTAGACTGAGCCACTACTGGGTCAAAAAAAGCTTACTTTGCCATGCGTATTCTTCAGAATGAAGTTTCTGTTGATCTTTATCAGAATAAACTGGATCAACAATTGAATGGTAAAACTTCTTGCTTAAAGAAATTGGTGAAATTAAATATTCTCCAAAGTGGTTGAATCTATTGTGTTTGTTGAAGAACACCTAAGATGTATCATAAAATATGTAGACGCTGTGGATGCCGAATTAGACAAAATGTTGGACAATAGTATTATAAAAGAACTACATGAAAGTGCATATTAGATATCACATATGTGATTTGTATTCTCCTGACACCTAAATATATTAAATATTGATTTCAATCTAAAATGATAATCAAAGCTGTAGTAGGGGAGTGCCACCCTATAATATTGTTAGGTAATTTACATTCCATGCAATGTGAATGATATTTGCTAAATTAGGTGGTGTTTGAAAATTAAAATTGGCACCTGATTCTTATCATTGAACAACTTTTACATCACACCCTGGTTGTTAGTGGTTCTATAAAATATTGTTTGACTCCCAAAAGCTCCTGAGATTTATCAAAAGGTAAGGAATTCTTTCTTGAAGTGTCTGGAATATGAATAATATTGTTGCATATGCTGAATAATTCTTCAATAGATTGAGGGCAATTTTTGAGGCGTTTCATAAAATCAAATGCCAATTTGCAAATCTTGAAGAGATTGTTAAATTTAGCTATGTTGTCTTAGTTTAAGGAATAAAAATTGATCCAAAGAACATAGAAGGTATTTGGCAAGTCTTTGATCTGAGAATCTGGATTTACTGCATTTTCTCTTATTATAAGTAGCTATATTATGGAATATATTCATAATAATACATATATTTTTGGAACCACTGTGCTTCCTAACTAGAAAAGGAGTTGCTTGGCACTGGTTTGCAGTAGCTGACTCTGCATTTCAGCAGATGAAATATTCATTAAGCAAGGAGCCTTGTCTGGCTTATAATAAGCTGAACACATGAACTTTTGGGACTTGGGGCCATCTTGCAACAGACTCTGAAAGACAGATCAAAGGAGCCTATTAGATATGCCAGCTGTTCACTTTTTCCTCTGGAGTGAAGATATTCACAAATTGGGGATGAAACTGCAGGATTTCTATGAACCAAAGAACATTCTGATGTTTATCCATGGGGGTGTCCACTTGTGCTTTAATGGATCACAAGCCCTTCACACTTCAACCACACAAAACCACCAGTTTGCTTCCTTGCATGCTAGCCTCCCAGTTGGAGATTGCCATTGTACAATGTTCTTGTTCGAAACATTTCTTGAAAAATGATGGTAGCTGATTTCATTACCCGATTCAAAATCACATTCATTGTTAGAAGAGCATCTTCATCAAGATTTTTAGATATTTGTATTTGCTGGACTTTGAGGTATTTTCATTGAAAGAGTCCTGCCTTGCTTCTCAGCAAATGTTTTGCTTGCCAGATTTCATTCTATTTTTCAATTTAATAAATGGTCACAAATAATTCCTGGTCCACCGAAACCATTCAAACATGTTGCTGCTGAACTTCCTGTATGAGAGCATCTCTTATTGTGGGATGAGCAGATTGTTATCCCTGAACATAAAATATGCAAAAAGGTAGCTCATGGGACAACTAAGGCATGGCAAACAAAACAGATTTTGCATGCTAAGTTTTACTGGTCAAAGAATTGTCCTATTTGTGGACAAACTTAGCCTTTACATAATGATCAGCCCCTATGCCCTTTTTCACCATTATCCCATCCTTGGGATCAAATTTGGAATTGTTGTTTTTGGACCCACATAACAAATGTTCATGTTTAAATTACTAGCTCCTTCCACCAAAGACAGTTAAGTTGCCACATAGTTTAGTTGATGTCATTGTCAGGGCACTGCAGGTTATTTTGGATGTTTTTATATAGTGGCTTATTTAGAATGATCCCCAAAGTTTGTAAGTTACTTGCCTCATTTTCCAACCGTATGGCATTAAACCTATCTGTATTTCTTACTGTCCCAGTAAGAGTAACAGAGCTATTGCTACTTGGAAAAATAAAAGACTTTATGGACTGCTGGTTATGAAGGAAGGGCCTGCATAAAAACAATTACCTAAGATTTTAATGGCATATCAGTCTCCTGTATTCAAATAATATATTTGTCTAGGTGCTTCTTTCTTCAGTCTTTTTACCCACCTGAAGTGAAGGGAGATGATTCTGTTAGAGAACATCATCATAAATTTTGGGACCAAATGGAATGTGTTCACACTACACATACAACTGAAGAACACAGTTTTAAGTTGTGAACTTGTGGTATATATTGCTAATAATTTATCAGATGGTAAACTTCAGTGGAAGGCAGAAGAGGGCTTTACGCCCCAATGGCAGATAAAGCAGCAGAAACATCTTCTAGGAGAAACTCTGATTACAAACCTCCACTGCCTTGTGGCTATATCCACTACTGGAAAAAGCTTCAGGAGTCAACCTCCAGGCAAATTCTGGAGCCAGAGTCCCGGAAGCAGTTCATGACTGTGTACAACCACGTTTTGGTAACTCCTGTGACACAGCTGGAACCAATCGTATTGGCTCTGCCATTCCATTGGACTATTTCAGCGACATGGAGAGGGGGGATCTGCTGCTTGGATAACAGTCTGTTCCCCATATTAATCTACCCAGGCCTTGTGCTCTGGAGAGGACACTCCAGCTTTAACTCTTTCCAGAGCACGATACCATAGTCTTTTGAGACGATGGATGCCAATGCATGCAAACTTCAGCCAATGTATAAGAATGTTCACTGCATTATCCTTTGGAACACTTCTGGGTCTTCTTTTGAACTAGCTAGCACTAATACAATATGGTAAGTATTTTAATGAGATATATCATATATATGGCAAGAATATATATCTCTCAAAAACTCTTTAATGAGGTTTATCATGACTGGGATATAAAAATCCTCATAGGCCCTCAGTGGCAACAAAAAGATACAGAAACAGTATACGGTAGAAATAATAGCCCTACACAATGCTTCCTCATCCTTTCATGCCTGGATATGCATGTCCCATATGTGATAAAGCATTATTGCTTTTTAAAAATGCCCTTTGCTCAGTCATGGCACCACAAGAATGAAAATGATCTAAGCCACCACAATTCAAAGGGATGTGAATGTGGGAGCAAGACAGTATGTGTGTAGTTTAACAATGATGATGATTTCCTTCCTCTTCTCCCCAAACAAATTGTTGGGCTACGCTGTAAAAAAATTAAGCATGTTGGTGGCTAAGAATATCAAACAGCAACAATCCTCTGATTATCGGCTTTGAAAGAGTTAGCTGGTACAAAACAAGCGACCATTCCCAAACTTTCAAAATTAGAAAGAGAAGTGAGAGGGGGGGAAAAACTTGGGAACAATCAAAAACCCCAAATCCCTAACATTCTATCTGCATAAACAGGGTAGAAGTGAAAGCAATGAAGTTACTAGTAGCAGCTGTTTGTTGTTTCTCATTAGCCAACTCTTTAAAAAGAATCCTAGCTCTTATCTTCTTTTGAAACCAGTTTGATGGTGAGGCATGGAACTAATCAGGAAAAAGAGGCAGCTGCTCTTTTCAAATCTCTCCTTCCCCTAAAATTTCAGAGCTGGACCCATCTATCTCTTCACAGTCTTTTTGCATTTTTTTTCAGACACTTTTAAAGAACAGAGCCCATCATGTGCTGTGTAACAGTTGGCAAATGCTCCTTTTAAGAATGTTTGCACATTTGCGGATTGATCTTTTTATGATCAAAGTTTAAATAATCCCCCCCAAATTCTTTTGAAAAAAAAAGCTAATCAAATTCAGGGGCTGAATAGAGGAATAAGAGCGAGGAAGAATATTTTTAATTACCTGATTTTAATTAGCAGATTCTGTTTCTAACAAAAAAAAACTTCTTTTGAACAACAACTCTGTAGTGATATCAGAATAAGTGTGAGTCTACGGAGTAATATATTTCTACTGCTCACTTGAGTTTAGACACCACAAATCTCTTTTGCAGTTTAATTGACTTTATTCTGGTCATCAGGCCTACATCAAAAGAAGCCATTATTATACTTAGTGTCTCCAAATATGCTGCAGTTTAAGTCCCAGAAATCCCTTCTACCACAACAAGGGCTTTCTAAAGCTGTAGCAGAGTCAGGTCAATTTTTTGTGTCTGAGGATAAATTAGTCAAAAGAAAGGCCGAAAGCTATATCCAAAGGAAGGGATGACACCAGAGGTAGTATTCAGCAGGTTCTGACAGTTTCTGGAGAACAGGTAACGGAAATTTTGAGTAGTTCGGAGAACTGGTAAATACCACCTCTGACTGGCTCCACCCCCATCTATTTTTTGCCTTCTGAGTCCCAGCTGATTGGGAGGGAATGGGTTTTTTGCAGTAACCTTCCCCTGGAGTGGGGAGGGAATGGAGGTTTTGCAGTATCCTTCTCATGCCACGCCCACCAAGCCATGCCCATAGAACCAGTTGTAAAAAAATTTTGAATCCCACCACTAGATGACACAATTCACCTAAGCAACACAAAAAGTCTAAGAAGACTTTCTCCTTTTCTGTTTCTTTAGTCCTTCTCAGATTCTGACAGAATTCACTGATAATGTTCTGATTGGCAAATCTTTCCTGCATCCCTTTTGCTCACCTTATGGGGATTCTGCCAGTGAGCTGTTTGCAGCACTGTCTATTTCATTATGGGAGGCTCTGCTTCCCTTACCTGCTCCTTCCCCTATGATATAGATGACATTCCTGACCTATGCTGACAGAAGTACAGTTTTAAATCTATTAAATAGAAATTAAGCCTATTAAATAACCTTGAACTCTATGAAAGGTAGCAATTCTATGCAACTCTCTGCCTAATGATCATCAGATTCTTACCATATTAGAAGTCAACTCTGGATTTAAGGCAAAGGATTTAAGGAAAAGCACTGGAGTCTTTCAAAAAGAGACTGGACAAACATTTATCTGAAATGGTAGGGTCTCCTGGTCGAACAGGGGGTTGGACTAGAAGACCTCTCCAAGGTTCCTTCCAACTCTATTATTCTATATTCTAAATCTTCCAAAGGAAGAACAAAAGGAAGAACAAAAAATTATCAATGTGGGCAAAAATCCTGCAAAATCCTGCACAAATACTAGCTTCCACCCTAGTGAGCCTGATAGCAATATTAGCTGAAATCAGTCCTGGAGCTTCCCCCTATTCCACATATAAACATAGGTATTTGCATGTCACACTTGTGTAGTGTGCATACATGTATCAAATAGGGTCATATCAATATGCACACATCCTCACACTACATAATGTTAAGCCTCTCTCTTGTGTGTCTGTTTATGTTACATATGTGTTACACTCAATAACAGATTTTAATATGGTCACCAATATAGTACATACATGTGCACCAGAGATGGGTTCCTACCGGTTTGGCCTGGTTCAGCCAAATCGGTAGTGGCATGCCAGCCTGAGTTGCAGAAGCAGCAGTGACCCAGGATGGCCATGCCCCCAAACTAGTTTCTCAGTTGCCGCCGTTGCCATCATTTTTTTGAGTTCTGCAAACAATTTCAACTGAACTGTGCATGTGCATGCAGTGTTAGGGATGCAACCTGAGGCTTGGCTTGGCAATGTATATAAGCTATGATTACTTTACTGTTACTTTAAATGCTTAAGAGATGTAATTGGTTTGTTACCTCAAGCAGCCATAAGAGGGAGCCAGAATGGCTGTTAGATCTCTGTTTTATTAGATGCTGATCGTGGATACTGTTGATACTGCTCGTGAGTTACTGAGTCTTGCTACTGTTAGCTACTTTGTGTGTTAAACTGAGAATATTGACAACTGAATTACTGAACTGTGTATGACTTGGACTGTTAACCGGACTCTGAATACCTCTATATTTCTACATAGTAAACTACTATATTTTTATACTATTCAGTGTCTCTGTATGCTGGTTTGAGTGTGTTCTACCATATCACTCTCATTACGTGTCTCTGCATACTCGCTCTTCTAATGGGGAGCTTAATTACTTAACATGGCATGCATCCAGTGCGTGCATGCGTAAAGCATGCCTGATTGAACTGGCAGTAATACCGGCTGAAACCCACCCCTGATGTGCACATGCACACACACACACACACACACACACACACACTCTACAAAGTCAAGCCACAACAGAAAGTAACACTTGAATTCATATCTTCTAGTGGTTTAAATTAATTGTCTGTAAACTATGGTGCTCATTTAAAAAATAAGTAAACTGATCTTTATATAGCAATAATTGCCTCATAAATGAACTACTGTACTACAGAGAAAGAAACAAAATAGAAACATGCATTTTCCTGTCCTTCCTTCCATCAGAACCTTCCAAAATGAAAGAAAAAAAAATAAGGCAGAATATAGTTATTTATTCATGTATGATATCACTTTTTATACCTCTCCATTTCTGTAGCATTCAAGCAGAGTTGAGATAAAGAGACAGAAAGAGGAAAAAGGAAGGATAAACCAGATGGAGATTATGCAGCAGAAAGATATGCAGACATTTTCAACATGCATCAGGGAACTTTTTTTTTTAAGTGAAACAGTGTAAAAGTGAATAGCTCAGGGAAAGAAAAATAGTAATTAAAAAAATCCTACTTCTGTCAAGTTTCAGACCAATGACTTCTGCATGTTGGACAAATGTTATTCCATTAGTATAGTAGTAACAGTACACTTAGAAAACCTTAGCTATTTTTTTAAAAAGAACTTAATCAATCCAGAATTGATAATATGTGGATAAAAGATCACAGGATACCTCTAGACCAGGGGTGTCAAACTCATGCCATCACGTCGTCACGTGATGTATTGTGAATTTTTTTCTCCTTCACTAAAACAGGGGTGGGTGTGGCCAGTGCGTGACACATCTGGCCTGCGGGCCAGGAGTTTGACAGCCCTGCCCTAGATTGTTGGTCATATTGGGATGCTGCAAAAACAGCAATGACAAACCTCATCTGTACGTTTGCCAAGAAAACTACATGGCTGTGCCTATCCTGCCACCATAAACCAAGTGGGATTTATGGGAGTCTTTACCTTTAATAAATAAGCTTATTGTAAATCAAAAGGCAAGCATTTCACCATTGTTTTGATTAGTATTCGGATAACACAGATTATGCACATATTAAAATGTTATGCCTGAATTGAAGAAGCTGGATTTATTTCATACTTAGAATTGGATTAGGATCAGAATTTAGCCACCTGATCTACCGTTCTGTTATAACAGAAACAATGAATAATGTTACCTTTTTTAAACACACGATTTCCCCAGAAATGCAAGGAATTGTCCTAATTTAATGTCTTTTTTTTTTAAAAAAAAAAAAGCTTCTGAAATGTAAATTTTAACAGTGCAAACAGACAAAGAGACAGGATATGCCTCCTTTCTCAGTTCAAATTGATAGGTTTGCTGAAATGACTGATGTCCTTGAATATTGATAAGTATGTTTTTGTGAAAAAGCCCTGGTAAATTACACACAGAGACATGCAGACATAAGCTAGGAGGAGATGGGAAAATATTGGAAAGAGGTCATGGCTGGATTTGCTCAACAAATGAGCTCTCCTGTGACTACGAGATCTCATCAAACTTTTGTTCTAGAAAGCTGTGTAAAACAATCACTGACCTTCAAATCCAACCTGGGAATATACAGGCAAAATTTCTACTAGAAAAGCCCATCTGGAAAGCACTCAGACGTTCTTTGCAGAAAATAGTTCCTGTCTAATTGTTCAACTCAACCACAGGGCATATTTCATGTATACTGATCCAGATACAAAGAACATGTAAATATCAACAAGCGTTTAAACGGACAATCTCTATACAGAACTGTATTATGTCTTCTTGTCTTCCAGCGTGAATTAATGTGGAAAACATTTTCCACGGTTTCTAGTAGAACCAATGGGATACTTTAAGGCAGGGATGTCAAACTCGATTTCATTGAGGGCCACATCAGGGTTGTGCTTGACCTCATGGAGCCGGGTGGTCATGATTGGGGTGGGCGTGGCCAACTTGACCTTGGGGGCATCTGCAAAAGAGGAAACATTTCTCCTTTTTTAATGTCTTGCTTTTAGTTTGTTTTCCTAGCCCTCTGCCAGAGAAAATGGGGCTTGGAGGGCCATGTGCACCCCCCAGGCCCCATTTTCAGCTGCAACGGCCTTCTGCCAGTGAAAATGAATCAGTCCCACGGGCCTTGAGTTTGATACCCCTGCTTTAAGGTATTCCAAGTAATTCCAGCTAGATATAATTCCAAGCCATTAAAATATGCAGACATTGCCAACTTGCTGTCATCTATAAGACTTTCCGAGAATAGCATTAGACATGCTAATGTCTAATGAACTGTTTTTAAACATATGTTTTTGTCATATGTTTAAAAACAGTTCATTATGTCCACTTTAAAAAGAAAACCCTTCTATAGCACAGCAAATAGAAGACAAAGGTGTTCTACCTGACATAAGTAGGTACTTTGGATCAGCAGGCTGCATTTACCTTTATATCAAAATCTATAGTTTTATCTCCTACAGCGGGGGTGTCAAACTCACGATGTTCACGTGGCATATCAGGACTTTTTTTTCCTTTGTTAAACCGGGCATATGAAACATCTGTCCCATGGGCTGGGAGTTTGACAGCCCTGTCCTACAGTGACAACATCAAAATGCTATTAAAATAAGTTAAAAATCTGTACATATCAGCATCAGGACTCACAAGGATGATTCCAACTTCATTACAATGCTTTTCTCTCCCCCCCCCCTCTCTTCAACACAACCCTAGAAAACACGTCATGATTTTGATATATTTTGCCATCTAAAATGCATAAAAGATGTGGCGTTCTTGCTTCCCTGTTAATCTTTCAGTTTTTGCTTGAAATTTTATTGAAGGTGACATGATAAATCACTGCTGAGATCAATCTCTTCTTCAAAAGCGAATCATTTTAAAATGTACTATTCTAAATACACACATACGCAGAGAGAAATGAAAAGAACAGAGTAATGGAAACTCAATGGCTTTTCCAGATGTATGTAGTTCATAATGAGATGAAGATTGTCCAGAAATATAGTACCATTGGACAGAGTGTGAAGGGATCACCCAGCACAACCAATATAAAGAATCATTTGTTAGTATTATTTGACTTAAACCTGCACATCTTTTCTGCTGAGCACACATGATTGTTTTATTAGCTGTATGACTGTGCATACATGTATATTTCATTGGTGTAGGGAAGCAATCACCCTCATAGCATTAGCATGCATCTAGCCTCGAGCAACATTTAAGCCATTTGTTTTAACAAAGAAAATCTGTTATTTAATTGAAAGTACAGCAGCTAGGCAGCCAAGAGGACATGGAATATATGTCTTCTGCAAGAATGCTAGTATTTAATTTAGCATTCAAGTCCTGGAAGGGATTTCTACTTAGAACATAGAATAACAGAATTGTTATTACTTGGTTCACTGTACTTTACCATCTTCCTCAGAAGATGTTCTCCTGATGACATCTGAAGTGAAGTAATTTGGGTATAAGAAGAGAATCAGTTTAGGTGTCTTGTCTATAGGCCCATCTTCATGACCAGCATAAATATGAGCTACTGGCCATACCTTGCAGACTGGAATACACAACATTGTCCTCGATTTCTGAGTCCAATTCATACCAATTCCTGAGCCTTTTTGCTGCTGATTCTGACTGCAAAAGGAAGTCTCATATTTCTATCAAAATTACGCAAAGGTCCTGCAGAAGGCATTGTTCCACAAAGAGCTACAACAAACAGCAGTCCAAACTTTGCTGACTTGGAATTAGCTCTCCAGCTTTGAATTACAACTCCATTAAAGAATCACCACACATCTAATGAGCTATTTGCAAAGATTCACTTTTTGCTTGAGATTTTATTGAAGGTGACATGATAAATCACTGCTGAAATCAATCTGTCCTGCTGAAAGACTAGAAAACCTCCAAGGCCTCTTCCAATTCTGTCTATTCTATTCTATTCTATTCTATTCTATTCTATTCTTTATTTTGTAAGGGTACTTTTAAACTCATCTTAGCTCTTCTGCATTGTAACTGTTTGTGGCTTCACCTATTTGATTAAATCACTACTTTATTAGCCATGCCAGGGTACTGTAACACATTTTAGTTGTTTAGATGTTTTGTTAGAATTATTTGTATATTTGTAAGCCTCTCTGAGCAAACTTTTGATTTCAAAGCCCGCATAAACAAATTTAAAGAAACAAGCTAAATGTTATTAACAGTAATTGCTCTGGAAATTCTGAACTGAATAGCAAGATACAATTGCTTCCTATTAGAAATAAAGAAAATAAAAGTTAGTTCAGGGAAGGTTGCTGGGCTGCAAAGAAAGCTCGGAGCCATGGGTTCCTCAACTGATTCTTAGTTACAGGCACTTCTAATAATGTGCAATCTTAGGAGCTAAATAATTCCTGATTGAAAATAACAAATTTGTTTACATACTTTTTTTTAATAATACAGAAGCTTTGAAGTAACTCTTGAGTCTGCTAGTGGCCTCAATTTCTTATCCATGATTAAGTACACGGAATCAGAGGAATCGTGAGACAGTCTTGAAAGAAGCAAAAGCCCCAAGGACCCTTTGTCTATTTGTATGCAGAAGTCTCGATAGCACAGTTAAGTATCTGCCTGTCTAGTAATCAGTCAGTCCATGTCTCCTTGAAATCAAGGGTTTTAAATGCTCCTGATTGGGGATATGTATAGAACACGTCTTGTAGTGAAAAGTATGCTGAATGTTTTATTCAAAACACTTTGAAGAGTCAGGCTAATTAAGTATTTGACCTACTTTACTTAACCACCAACATAGGAGTGAGGAATGATCCCAAGGGTAATGCCTTCTCTTTATCAAATGAATAACAAGTAGAGGAGAAAAGGGGAAAAAAAGAAAGAAAGAACACGCATATACAGCCAGAACATAGTTTTGCTTATCTTCCCAGCAGTAAGATAATTGACAATGGTGGTCAGTACCCTCTTAAGGCAAAAAGCAGTGGTTCCCCCTCCCATAACAACAAACTTCTCTCCTGCAAAGAACAGGAAGAAAGATTGCTATGATGATTTCAGTTGATGAAGCTAAAAAAAAACTAGGTTTAAAGAAAAGTCTTACAGTACATGTCAAAAATCAGCTGCTGAAAAGAAAGATCAGTGTAATATAAATACTGCAGTAGCATAATCAAAATAGAGTCTTCAGACTTAGCCGTGATCCAGAGTTCTCTGTGGAAATGGTGATTTTATTTATTTTTTTAAAAATCTCAATGAACTGGGATATTCCCTTTTTTCAGTGACTGTTCCATTCATAATCCCCACAAAAGGAAGATGTCAATCGAAGGGCGATATCTGGAGTGCATATATCAAATGCATAGCAAAGCGTGTACCAACTTGTGGTTGCAAAGGCCTTAATATATGGCAATATTTTGCAACCAAAGCTATGCCTGTTTTAGTTATTTTGTGAATTTTACAAGTTTGCATTCTTTCTTAATGTACAAAAGAATAAACAAAGCATTTGTAGAAATGAACGTCAGCACAAAATTTTGCGCGAAGGATTGCTCAGTCAAATTACCAACACACAAACAAACCTGCATTCAATACTTTGCCTTGGCAAAGTAGTTTGAAGATGCTTCGCAAAACAACTTTATTTAAAACTTTATATATTAAACTTTATTATTATGATTGGTCACACAATCGGCCATCGGTTTAAACTAAACATAACATTTTAATCCACCTATCAGTTCCTGGGGTAGGCAGATATTGGTTTGATGGTGTTAAATGTATAGTTGTAGGATGTAAACTGTTCCAAGTAAAGCTGCCCTTTTCAATTGACTGGTGGCTATTTTTTCTGTGCTGATGATGTCCAAGTTGATGCTCCAGATTGCACCCAAGGTGCCTATTTTTCCCTGCCCACAATCATTCTATTCACAGGTCCTTGAGATCTTTTTTTGATCTTGTATTTTCTGTATTTTATGTGTCCAATTCTTTCTCTTCTATTCCGCTGTCTCCAGGTACTGCCACATCCACTATCCAGACTTATTTTTTTTGTCTTTCTTATTGGCAATTGTTAAGTCTGAGATGCTATATGGCAATTGCTTGTCTGTTTGGATTCTAAAGCCCCAGAACACTTTGGCGTCTTCATTTTCTATTCCTTTCTCAGCTGTGTGGTCCTACCAGTTATTGCTTGCAGGCAAATGGTATTTCTTTCAGATCTTCCAATGCACCATTGTTGTTACTTTGTCATGCCATTATTAGTGTAGTTAGTCTGTGCAATCTTCTTTCAGCAGCTAACTAAATGATCCACTGTATCTTCAGTTTCTTTGCAGAGGAAGCATTATGCTCTCTGTTGCTATCTGCTCAATTCTGGCTTTCTATGCTTTCCTTCTTAATGCTTGGTCTTGTGCAGAATTAGCCCCTTTCTTTAACTATTTGCTCTTAGCTATTGTCAGGTCTTGTTATAATCTGCTTTGCCTTTAAAAAAAAATACACTGCCTGTTTTGTTTTGCCATGTCTCTTTTCTGTTCTTCATTTGGTCTTTCCTGTAGGCCAGTTTGGTCTCTCCACTACTCATTAAGCCTTCCTGGTATATCAGCTTCAGTGCATCTTCTTCATTGTCCTTCAGATATTTTTCCAATGCCCCCATTTTTTGTCTTCAGCTCTTTGGTAGTTCTGCAACATTCTATACACATTAAAGTCTATCAATATCCTCCTCCTCCTCCTCCTCCTCCTCCTCCTCCTCCTCCTCCTCCTCCTCCTCCTCCTCCTCCTCCTCTTCCTCCTCCTCCTCCTCCTCCTCCTCCTCTTCTTCTTCTTCTTCTTCTTCTTCTTCTTCTTCTTCTTCTTCTTCTTCTTCATCATCATCTTCATCTTCATCATCTTCTTCATCTACAGAAAGAACATGATTGAAAGTTTGATTTATATGATTCTTTATAAATGGACATTTGCCTGCTTTTGCTAATCTTGTGTTGTATCTCCAGACTACAACCACTTGGTTCTCATTGAATGAAATACCTTTCCTGATCTTCCTCAATCATAATTCCTTTTCCAGAAACCTCTGGGCATTACTGATTTTATCCAAGCAAAGTGAATCCTTGACACAAAATGTCCAGAAAGATGAGGCTCAATTATTATATTCACAACGTAAAATATCATTCCATTCCTAATATGATGCTTAATTCATCAGTCAAATTACCAATGCAGAAACATCAAAGAAAGATGGACTCTCCAATTTTCTTTGTGCCCTGCCTATGGTAAGGCATTACAACCACCCAAGAATAGTACAGAAAATACCCAACTTTTATGCCCACTTCCATGGTCATCAAACAGTCAGAGACTTAAAAGCAAGGTTTCTCAGTATTAAAAAAAATAAAGTAATATAAATGGAAGCAATTCTTAAAGTACTCATCCTTAAAAAGTCTTAAAAGTTGATAACAAGCAAAGAAGCTATAGTAACTATGTTCTATCTTATAATTTGCTTATTAATGTCCAAAAAGTAACATAATGCACCAAAAACAGTTTCTGAATTAAATCAGAAGTGATAAGATTTTGCCAAGCAGTGGATTATCATCTAAAATCAAAGGGAAAAATGACATGTTGGATTTAAAATAGTATCCTAGTACTCAACCAAAAAGTGCATTTTCCATTTTGTAGGTATCATGTAGGAAGTTAGCATCCACACCTCTCCTAGAAGAATGAAATATTCTAGGAAATATTAAAAAGGCAGAATATTACATTTTCCCTAAAGGAGAAATATATTTCTAAAGACATAAACTCAGAGCCTCAGCTCTCTGCCCCTCCAGCACATAATTTGGGGCCAATCTATCTACAAGACAAAGACTGGGCCATCTTATCTACAACACAAAAGACCTTTAGCTCCAGGGTGATAGGATTAGCCATTACTCAAGATCCAAACCAGGACAAAGCCATTAAGCCATAATAGTAATTGCCCAAAGCCCCTTCATTACATCACCTAACAAGATTCAACCAAGCCTGGGACTTAAGACAACCTACAAAGTTACCCCTGCATGGCCCCAATGGAGTCTGGCAACCAATCAGAATATATTTCGTTCACAGGAACAGGAAGCAAGTTCAAAACCCAAGAGAGCTCTCTCTGTCTCTCACCCATGTGCTTGATCGCCCAGGACCTCAAACCATGTGATTCTGTCCACCATTAAACTATCTTTCCTATCAGCCTCCATGTTTCCAGTGTCTTTCTTCCCACTTGGAACTGAACCCAGATGGACATTTCTTCCAACAGTACAAAGATAATCTTTAGCTTCTCCTTAGATTTTTGCAAAGAAACATTTCCACTAAAATGGCTAGCATGCAGTAAGAACAGCTTATGCCTGTTTATTTTCTTCTCTGATTTCCTATATGTTAATCTGTCACAAAGTATAGTAAAACTTGCAAAGCCTCATTATCACCTCATTAACTTATCAGAGCAAGGAGGAGCTGTCAATTACTCTAATGCTCCAGTACATTGATATCATCACTCTTGCATGAAGAGAGGGGGGAAAGAATCAAATACTGAAGTTACTCCTCTGTATTCTTGTCCAGTTAGAAAGGCTTTAGAACAAGTGATCTCCCACTACATTATCTTGATAAATGGCTGATAGATAGGACCTACCTGTCTGAAAACAAGTGATTGTACTAAATAGGTTTTTGATCCTGTCCATCTTTTGAAAAGATGTGGAGAATTATACATAGCTGGTTAAGATAGTTATTTTAAGTTTCATGAAAAGGTGGGGGATACAATCATCTGAAGTGCTTTTTAAATTTAAACAAAATCACTTATATTGCATAAAAACATTAGAATCTAACCTTATTTTTATTTATTGATTGTGAAATTTATTTGCCACCCATCTCGTATCTAATGACTGGGTGGAATTATTTTTGAATCAAATAATTCAATAAGAGAGTAATTTTGCTTAAATTTTCCCCAAGAGACACTGTCAGGAGCAGAAGGAGAAAAAGAAAGTTGAAGAAGAATAGAACATTAAAGAGAACAAGAGAAGAGTTAAGAGAAAATGCTTAGGAAAGGAGGAAGGTAAAAAAGAGAGATATTGGTGGAAAATGAAATACCTTGATACTGTTGATATATAGTTAAATAACATAATATTGTTGTGTGGATATCCAATTAAGTAAAATCCTTGTTATATTAACATGGAATTTGATGATATATGCTGCATATAGATACCAGAAATAACAAATGGAAAATGAAATGACAAAGCTGGTGTACTTTTTTCCTAAAGGGCGAAAAATGATTTTGTTTATCTCTTAAGAAAAAAATAAATTTAAGATGGAAATATGGTAAGAAAATGTGGGACTGAAATTATAAATGATAATGTGATATAAAAATTAATTATGCATAAGAGAGAATGTAAAAAGGGGAAAAAAACTGTACACTTTGTAAAGAGATTAAAAAATTTGTAACAAAAAAACAACTTTATACAAAAATAAACTTGTCAGGAGAAATGTTTAGATTTTACATACAACTATACAGTTTCTTTACAAACTCATATATTTATCTGACAAAGTTAGGAACCCTAAGGTATTGTGACTGCTGGATTAGATTTGAAATTTATTGTTTATAGAGGACAAAAAATTAAATCACAGAATATGCCATGCAAATTTTGAGATACAAAACGCTTTCATCAAGCAAGCTTGGGAACATTTCCAAGGTTAATTTATAAGTTCCAAACAGAGAACTGGTTATAAATATGATAAATATGGAGGAATATTTTGCTGTAAGTTCAATTTTCCTGAATAAAACCCTTTGCTGAGTCCAATGCAATTTGGGTAATCATTTGACATATTTCAAAAAAAATATGTGACTTGCGTCTCTTGGATTCTGCTCCTGGGCCCCACTTCTATTTGACATTAACACAAAGCTGCCAGGCGAGGTAAGCCATTGGCATAAGTTGCAGTATCATCAATATATTAATGATATCATCGGTGGTGGTGATATCAAATCAATATCACTTCCTCCTTGGGTTTATCAAGCAATGCGAAAACACTAAATTTCCATTTCCTTTCAAAGAAACTTTGAAACCTCCTTTCATCAAATCAAATAAGAAAACATGGTATCGCCCAACCCAGAGGTACTTTTTCAAGAGACAACTGGACTTCTTTGTTTTTCTTTGTAAGGCATTTCACTTCTTCTCCAAGAAGCTTCTTCAGTTCTGACTGGATGGTGGGGAATGGAATGATTTATATTCTTTGCAGACAGCTGGTCATTTGGATTCTTTTAGAGAGTTATTGAGGCCACCTGGAGGTTTGTTTGTGTCCTAAGGGTCACCTGAATAGTGCAAATGGGTGTGTAGCCTTTTTGGAACTGCTGAAAGGACTGTATTATGCAGCTGTGCTTTCTGCAGGAGGTCAATGAGTAAGTAAATGTAGCATCTTTACCAAAGGGCCTAGAGACCTCTTTGCTACTACTAATATGGGTTGACACTCTCACTGATTCATACTGTACATTTCCGCTAAAGCATGGTGTAAACATGATGTAGTGGTTCAGACATCATGCTAAACTGTAATATATCATTTATAACCACAATAGCTGGATTAAAATGTGATTCACACAGCACACTGAGCTATAATCTCTGTCACCCCGTGTCAGCAGGTGGGTACAAATAACTGAACCTGTTCTGTTACAGAACACAATTTTGAATTGCCTTTTTAGAGATGACTGGTTCTGTTGCAGCTTCCTTTTCTGTAAGTTGCAAAGATTTGTCTTGCTGCAGTGGGTTTCTTGGTTATTGCTTCATAATAAATTCCATTGTTTTTTTTAAACCTTAGTTAGGGAGCATTAAGTTAATTTTAAATTAATTTTTTAACCCCACGGCCATGCATATATAGATGATTGCAATGCACTGGTGAAAACAGCTGCTTTTATTTCTGCCTTTTCATTAAAAGACAGAGTATTCTGAATAACATATTAGCCTTATGAGTACCTTGGATGAACGTAAATTCATCTTATAAGTAGGTTACCTTGGAGAATTTATATTATGCATATATCTATACCTGAAGTATATGTCCTCACATTAATTAAAATGAAATGCCCTTAGCAAAGGACTTGGATATTAAAGAGGAATGGTACCTTTTATGATCTTCATTGCACAAGGGTTCTCATAGTCCAGAAAACTGAGGCTTCCCAGACCTTGATAGAAATCATTTGAGCTTCTAAAATTAATTAAAAATAATTGCTTGGGAAAGAGTGCTTGACAACATTCTCATCCTATCGTTCTTTAATGTGTGAGAAGTTATATGAGCTTCTTTGGGTGGGAGCTGAAGAGATGAGCAGAGCCTAAAGTTCTGCTCCTGTGCTGAACAGGAAGCAGGCAAAATCTGAAAGAGATGGATTCACACAAATACTTTAACCCTGATTTGTTGAACAGATCAGAGAAGCTATAGCATTAACCTGTAATGGGTTAATATCTGCACTGTATATCGGATAATAATACAATTGAGAGAGTCCAGAGGTATTTCATGAGAAGAGTACTCCACTCCTCTACTCATAAAAGAATGCCACCACGCTTGAAATTTTGGGCTTAGAGAATCTAGAACTACGCCGCCTTCAGTCTGACCTAAGCATAGTACACAAAATTATCTGCTACAATGTCCTACTTGTCAAAGACTACTTCAGCTTCAACTGCAATAATATACAAACAAACAATAGATACAAACTCAAGGTAAACAGCTCAAAACTCTAAGTGTCATCCCTAGTCCTCCTTTTCATTTATTGCAATTCCTGCCACCATCTAATTCAACACAGGTGAATTCCCAAAAATACAGGAATTAGCCATGTCTAGCTATTGTGTTTCTTTTAAACTACCTTCAAAATCTACTCCACTAAAAAAGAAAAAACCTTCAAAGTATTGTTTCTCAGGATTATAACAAAGACTTTGAGCAAAAATGCTGAATTATATATGGTTTCATGTGGATTATAGTACAAAATATGCAACAATCAATTTCTTAAATGCAGAAAATCCTCAGTGATGAGAATTAGGAATATTTTGATTAAACATTCTTCGTTTTTTCTTCCACTCCTAACTCTCTTATTTAATGAAGAAGATCTGATTTCCCCCCTAAATAGTTGCTTTGGATGTAAAGTTAGATAAGTTGTATTATAACATATTCACCTACAGCCTTCTTACAGGCATTAAACATTATCATTAAATGGCAACTTGAAACTAAAGACAAATATCCCATTCACTTCTTCCTCACTATCCATTTATTTTATGGATAACTGCACCAATAAATTGGTAGTATCTGTGGTATCACCACTCTAAGGACTCATAACAGATATTGCAATGCAGCATCTATAAACTATAGAACTGCTACATATACGACCAAAAGCATGGGTGCAGTATGAAGAGGACACCTTTATCATAATAAAAAAGGAACAACTAGACAAGACATATGAAACAATCAACAACATCTTCAAAGGATTAAAATTCACAAGGGAAGAAGAAAATAACAACATACTCTCTTTCCTGATTATCCTCATCAGCAGAGGAAACAACAGCAAATTAAAAATGCAAGTCTTAAAAAAAACCAGCCCACACTAACCAAGTACTCCATTTTCAAAGTAACAACTCAACCTCCCACAACAGGAGCTGTGTAAGGTGGGTTGCTACCGGTTTGCACTGGTTTTGGGCGAACCGGTAGTAGACATTGGGACTGGGTCACTGAACTGGTAGGGATGGCAGGTTGGCCACACCCCCAAAGTGGTTCCCCGGTTTCCCATGACATTGTCGGCATGTTTTTTAGTCATTTTTTAATGTTGTGAGCATACGCAGAACAATTTACAAGCAACTGTGCATGTGCAAACAAAGCGTGGCATCCGTGCGAGCGAGCAAGTGAGTTAGCAAACGAAGCAAAGCAAAGTGTGCGTGAAGCAAACCAGCAGTAACGCCAGCAGCAACCCAGCCCTGGTAAGAACATTACTCAGATGAGCACAAACGTACTTCAATAAACCAAAATGCCAGAAAAGGGAAAACCACCTACACAACATCTTTAAATGTACAAAATGGATACCCATGCAACTTTATCAAAAAGTGCCTGAAAACTCAATTTACTACAGCACAACCAACACAAGCTATGAAAAGGATTGCAGTGTCATACATCAAGAACATGTCCCAATAAACCAACAGACCATTGCAACCACACAGCATCCCTTAGCACACAAATCAACTAAAACTCTCCAACATCTAAAGTGAATGAAAAGACACAGTTGCTCAAGAAAGGGGGGGGGGAAGCAATGTCATCTACAATGTACAGTATAAGGACAGCAACAACCACAATGTTGGACGGACAGGCAGAAGATTAGCACAGCACATCAATGCACACCAACTAGGAATCATAACACATGAATATAACTCCTTAATCTCACAACGTATGGAGAGACTCAACCATAGTTTTAACTAGGAAATTGTGGGTATCACAGACCAAGCTAAATCCAAGTGCGCTAAGGAATTCATAAAATTGTGGCATTCAGACAAATCAGCCACCATATTCACACACCATTCAAAAGAGACAATAAAAAACTAAGAAGGGGGGAGAAAGACCAGAACACATCCTCTCCACAACTTATAGGCTGATAAGGAGGGTTTAACATCAGGCAGAAAACAATCAGGCAGAAAACGATATTCAAATCAAGGAACTAACAAGGAGAAAGCCATAATCCCACCAATACTGATAGGGCAGTATATACTGATATATAAACAGGGATGAAAGTCCATACTCATCAGGACTGATGATGTTACCTTGCTGGATAATAAAACGTTTGAAAGCAAACTCACAAGCTGATAAGACCACACTTAGAATACTGCATCCAGTCACCATGATACAAAAAGGATGTTGAGATCGTAGAACATATGAAGAAAACAGCAACCAAGATGTTACAGGTTCTGGAGACTAAATCATACGATGAATGGTTGAGGAAGCTAAGTATGTCTAATTTATCAAAAAGAAGGATTGGGGAGACATGATAGTTGTCTTCCAATAGTTGAAGGGCTGTCACAAGAAAGAGGGGATTGACTTATTCTTTAGAGCGCCAGGAGGCAGGACAAAACGTAATGAGTGGAAACTTGTCAAGAAAGATTGAATCTAGAGGTAAAGAAACATTTTCTGATGGTGAGAGCTACAGATATTCTCTTCTATTGATACTAACGGGTTGCCTGGTTTTTACCTAGTCACTAGTGACAGGTTTATTTGTAGCTCTTGGACAATCAAAGATTCACAAATATTTTGATGTGATAATAGATGACATGCCTAATCAAAATACCCTTTCCTTAAGTACATTTCCTTGTGTTCAATTGTGCCTGATTCTTAAAGACTGCTGAAGAAGTCCCTGCAATTTTCTTGACAAGGTTCTTCAGAACTGTTTTGCCACATTGCCTCCTTCTTAAAGGAGAGAAGGTGAAGAAAGTGACTAGCACATGGTCACGTAGCTGGCTTTGTGCCTAAGACAGGACTAGAACTCAAAGTCTCCTGGTTTCTAGCTTGATGCTTTACCCTCTACACGACACACGCAGAATTATCCTGATATCCTGATGTCTCTGAAGTTCAAGGGAGTGCCCAGTAGGTCTCTCAGATTTAAAGACCTTGTCCATTTTCCATTTTCCTTTTAAATAGCAGAAGTGATTGTATCACATTATAGACTAATCATCTGTCAAATTTAATTTATTAAGTTGAATTTGTTCTAATGCTATGTAAATGAAGAAAAAGAATCACATCCAAACCTTGTAATTTCTGAAAGCATTTTATGCAGTGTGAAGAAACATAGAATCAGATCTTCCACCAATATGTTATGATTAAACATCATTATCATCTGTTAAGTCAAAATGGATCCAAGGATCAGGAAGAAAGAGATCTCTATATCTTATTATTTCATTATTCTGTAAGTTTATTCTTTTGCATTTCACTTTTACTTTTGCCTTCCACTTTTATGAGGCTGAATTTCTAAAATGCATCATAAACATTATATTGATTAATTGAAAAATTCCAAATAATTTTACTTTTTGAAAGCAATCAGCAAGGTAACCATTAGGGAAATATTTCAAAAAAGCAATAATGAAATATTAGTTAAGTTAAGACAATTCAATTCAGTGAATCTCTTAGCAGGAGTTTCAAACTGGGATCCCACGGGCCAGATGAGTCTTGCGCAGGCCATGGCCACCCCAGCTACAAATGGGAAAAATGTCACAAAACGTGACGTGATGGCAAAGTGACACCATGAGTTTGACATCCATGTCTTACAGCTTTACATTCTAGTAAAATGCCATTCGAAAAGAACTTCAATGCAGCTATATGTCAAGCTGAAAACTTTAGGTTTGCAAGATGTTTCCTCCACAAACAAGGACATATGCTGGGTTCATAGTACAAAACCCAGTAATAAATAATTTTGAATCAAGGGCAAGTTTAAGGCGAAACTGAGAAAGCTTTCCAAATAAATTGCCAATAAATTCGAAGTGGCTGAAATCTTATGAATCAGGTACGGTGAATAAAATTGCTGAATTTTCACTGGCTTGCAAGATTTCTTTTTAATTTCACTTTCATTTTAATTTGTTCGACTGTCCAGAATATCGAAAGATTTCAGGCTTCTGGAATAAATAGAAGTCAAGCAATGCAGAAAGATTTGACTATATGGTACAACTCATGTCAATCAAACAGGTCAGTAAATACTCCTTCATTTCAACTGTCAATGTTACAGTTTTATAGTGGGGAAGGATTTACTGGATCAAAAAAAAGGGTACAGGGCTTCAGTGGAAATACCATAGTCACCAGCTTGGAATGATAACTTGTTGCAGCCAACCTGCTGCAGCCAGCTGGCCATGGTCAACTCACCAGGGACAACTTGGAGGACAATTCAACAATTCAATTTAAATATTTAAATAATTAATAACTATTTTAATTTTTGCCATTCACATTTCATTTTGTCCCTCCTCTTGCATCCTTTCTTTAATGATTCTATTCCACCATTTCTTCAATAGTAGTATAACTCTTGTCCTGAAGTGAATTGTCTCACAGTGAGTTGGCTGGGGTGAGTTGACCATGACGAGTTGGCTGCTCCAGGTTGGCTGTGCCCAGTTATCCTCGACCCTCTTCCTACATCTCCCTTGTGGATATCCTTGGTTGACATGATTGATAATAGCAAAGTTGACCCATCACCTATTCAATACCTATCAATTTGGGGTTCTTATTTAACTCATTACAAGAAGAGGTAGTTAAGTGTAGAAAGAAACTTATAAATAAGAAGAATGCAAATAAGTAAATGTACCCAATAGTAAACCTTTTTGTCCAGAAGGGCATCTCTTTAAGATCATGGAGGTCTGAAAAAGAGGTTTAAGACTGATCTCCCAGTATGTCAGTTTCTACATTTGCAGGGCATGCTGTTGAGGGATCCTGGGGTTGTAGTCAAAAATATATGAAAGGCACCTGTTGCAAGGTTACCATATTCAGAACAGACTGGAGTCAGGCAGAGTTGAATGATTAAAGAAGAGGAAAGAGAAAAAGAGGAGAGAGGGGGAGAAAAAGAGAGGGAGAGGAGAAGGAGGGAGGGAGAGAAAGTAAGCCAGATGGGACCTAATAGGTCTTTTCCTTCTCTGATATCTATGATGTACAGCATATAAAGCAAGAGGCAGCTGCTGCTAAAATCGATGCTGAGCCAGAGCTGTGCAGAGGGTTTTTAATCAATCTCAGAAGCCATTTATTGTGATGATCCAACAAAGCAACAGGGATTATCTCTATTACACAAGAAACCGGAACATGGAAGGCAAGAAAAGAGTACAGAGAAGTTCTCTTAGGAAGGTCTGAATGTGCTGCTCTGGCTTCAGTTGCAACTTTGTGAGGATGAAGGGGAAACAGCATTGTTCCATTCTATTCAGTACTTGCTGGAAGTTTTATAAGCAGATGAACTATTTTAGATTTTCATGTTAAATTCACATTACCTAATTAAAAGTAAAAACTCCAAGTTGAGCTTAGTTCTACATGAGTACATGGACACACAACTTTTATATGCTTTATTGTACGCCACCCCAAGTCCTGTCTGGAAAGGGAGCGGCTAATAAATTCAAATTTATTATTATTATTATTATTATTAAATTCTATGAAGCACTGGATTGAATATGCTTTGAATATGAAGAAGAGAAGGTTGAGGGAAGATCTATATATTCTGTATAGCTTCCCCTGACAGGGACAATAAGTATTCTTCCTCGAAATAGGGACCAATATCTTGAATTGGATTTGGAAGCAAACTAGCAATCAGTGCAGTTTGTGCAACAGTGGTATAACATGGGTCACCCTAGGGGCTCTAAAAACTTGATGTATGGCCAATTCTGTGCCAGCTGTAGCTTCTGAATACTGTTCAAGGGTTGTCCCAAATAGAGTGTGAAGCAGTGGTGGGATTCAGTTCTGTGGATGTGGCTTTGTGGGCATGGCGGGGGAAGAATACTGTAAAATCTCCATTCCCTCCCCACTCCAGGGGAAGGTTACCGCAAAATCCCAATTTCTTCCCGATTAGCTGTGGCTCGGGGGGCAGAGAATAGATGGGGGTGTCAGAGGTGGTATTTACCAGTTCTTTGAACTACTCAAAATTTATACTACTGGTTCTCCAGAACTGGTCAAAACCTGCTGAATATCACCTCTGGTGTGAAGTAATAGTCCAGTTGTGATGTGACTAGGGCTTAAGTGACTCAGTACAGGAACTCTTGATACAGGGAAAAGGCACAACTGGTGCATTACACTAAGTTGCACAAAGGCTCTCCTAGCCACAACTGCCACCTGCTTTTCAAGCAAAAGTCATGAGTCTAGGAGAACCTCCAAGTTGTTCACCAGGTTTGTCTGGGACAGTAAAATCTCATCCAGGACTAAAGATGCTAAAGTCCTGGATCCCAAAGCTCCGTGTATTTAAAGCCAATCAGTCTTACCAGCATTCAGCCAAAGCCTGTTGTCTTCCATCCAGACTCCCATAGACTCCAGGCACCATAAGAGAGAAGTGACAGTATCACTTGGGTAACTATTATTTAACATCCTCCCAGAGTCTACAGGAAGCTTTGATAGGTAGAACCAGCTGTACTCCAATTAGTTTTCAAAACATTGTTACCTTTACTTTCTTAACTGATGACTACAAAGCAATTGTAAAACAATTATTCACTTAGCTCATATTCCTTAGAATATGATGTAATGTAATGAAATCTATTCATTACATTACATCTACATTACATTTCTATTATATCACATTACCTTACTATTAGGGAAGCAATGACTCAATGGCTAAGACACTGAGTTTGTCGATCAGAAAGTTGGCAGTTTAGCGGTTTGAATCCCTAGCACCACATAATGGAGTGAGCTCCCATTACTTGGCCCAGCTTCTACCAACCTAGCATGTAAAAATGCAAATAGAAAAGTAGGAACCACCTTTGGTGGGAAGGTAACAGCTTTCTGTGTGCCTTCAATGTTTAGTCATGCTGACCACATGACATGGAGACATCTTTGGACAGCGCTGGATCTTCGGCTTTGAAATGGAGGTGAGCACCACCCCCTTGAGTCAGGAACAACTAGCACATATGTGCAAGGGGAAACCTTTACCTTTAATGAAATCTATAGAAGTTCTGTGTTGCCTTGAAATGGGAACTCATGATTTTACTTGCTTGGAGTACAGTGACCACTGTATTTTTCCCCTCTATAGCTTATTAAATAAATCTGGTTTTGAAGTCTCCAGATTTCAAACTCACTTTAGAGGTGAGATTTCCTACAACAATAGGACTATGATTGTTTTTATGTTTTTCATAGACTGGACTGTAGATCAAACTTCAGCACATCTTTTTCCCTATGTTGTACTGAGCACATCTAAAAATATTTCAATATGTATTATCTCATTGGCTTACCTTTAATTGAAAGTTTACCCCTTGACCATTTTTGTTCATTTCTATAGATTTACATGACTGTCCATTCAACACAGGATTCTGGGCAGATGATAGTGAGTATAATAAATAATATTAATACACAAAAACAAAGGTAGTAAAAACATTGCATTAAATATGCTTGGAGAATGGGGGGGGGGATCCTCACTCCAGAATGGGCTCACTCAGCAACGGGGAAAGACAAAATGGTTAATGCGTTATAAAAATCCAGCAAGGACATCCAAGTAGTTTTGGAATGTACAACTTTTATAAATCTGAAGATATAGAAACATTTGACAACATTTGATCAGGAATAAGCACACACAAGCACATTTTGAAGGAAGAAACATAACCAAGGGGGAACTTGAAGAAGTTATTCAGAACATATGTTTGTTTCAATCTGAGCACCACAGAAGACATTCCTGAAAGTTTGTTTTACTTAAAAGAAGACAATGATCTGTGCTATTATGGATAAACTGTCAGTAGTTGTATAATTCCACATACTAATAGCAAATGTAGAAAATAGCACTATCCATGGAAGTCTGGAGGGAGAACCCAAGATTTGCAGAACTTTAAAAAAAGTGACTATGTTTGTGTTTGTAGTGATGGTGGGGAATCACTAAAATGACTGAATGAGAACTTCCTGTAAATTTGGAATGTGTCCCTTAAGGAAAATAAAAGGGTCTAGGAATGAATTGGAACATGGGGGCCTAGCTGGCACATTGAACAAAAGATTCAACTGTATTTGGCAGGTCTCATTTGTAACAATGTTTGACAACAAGATTAGTAGTAAACAATTCATATGAAGTCTATTTACTGTGTTTTTCTCAGTGGTGATCAGCTGGGTAAGCTTTCTCTTGTAAAAAGCATTGTAAAATGAAGAACAAACAGTTTTCATGACATGATTATTAGGTATGTCATGGCTGAGCTTTAGCATTTTTCACAATTGCAATAATTACAGTGATAACATTATTTGGCAAATGTAAGAAAATATTGGCAAATAGAAGAAGGAAGGAAGGAATTTTCTGGAATAATTAGAAGATTAATGTTAGAGATTCTCAAAGAGAATCCCAAAGAGTTTCTCTATCTATCTATCTATCTATCTATCTATCTATCTATCTATCTATCTATCTATCATCTATCTATCTATCTATCATCTATCTACCTACCTACCTACCTACCTACCTACCTACCTACCTACCTACCTACCTATCATTTATCATCTATCTATCTATCTATCTATCTATCTATCTATCTATCTATCTATCTATCATCTACTATCTATCTATCTATCTATCTATCTATCATCTATCTATCTATCTATCTATCTATCTATCTATCTATCTATCTATCTATCATCTATCATCACATTTATTTCCAAACA
This sequence comes from Natrix helvetica, assembly GCF_964273705.1. NCBI lineage: Eukaryota > Metazoa > Chordata > Lepidosauria > Squamata > Natricidae > Natrix > Natrix helvetica. The sequence goes on along the minus strand of NC_138548.1, from coordinate 314,649,989 downwards.
AAACAATTCATCTTAAAAATATTAAATCTACATTTTAAAATCATAACCCAATAAATCAACCAGAACAATCACAAAAGCAATAAAGCAAGGGGAAAAAGGAAGAATACAAGATGACGAGACGCTCATGTATTCAACTGGGAATGAAAGAGATTAAAACTTGTTTTGGTTAAATTTTAAAGGTCCTGGCTTTATCCACAAAATATTACCTTGGATATATAATTTTATTTAAGAATTTTATTAAGATGTTATAAATAATAACATCTAATACAAATTAAACGTTCAAAAGAATAAAAAATAAAATAAAAGAATAAAAGGTCAAGGAAAAAGTAAAAAGTAAAAATATAATAAAAAGGAAAGAAATGTATAAAGAAGTAACTCGCAATCTTCTTGTCAAGTATAAACAAATTTAGTGATTCTTCACCTCCTCTAAGGCTACAAATAATTATCTCTTCATCTCATACCCATCCCTTAATATATAGACAAATCTATAACACACCAACTTTTCAGTCCTGGTGTCAGCAAAAAATCCATAAAGGGTTAGCAAAGTTTTAACCTTGACCAAATAAACTAATTTTATATTTCTTCCTTTTACTGATCCAGGCAAATTCATTTACCATACATGAATTTACCTGAATCAATAAGCCAAGTCAAACAAATCTTTCAGTATGATTTTAACTCTTCTTCTCAATAATACTCATTAATGCTCAATGTACAACAATACTAAAACTTACAGGCCACCGGGTGAAATTGTGGCAGAAGATTCAGAATACATAAACCATCTACAGAGTCTTTAAGATGTGATTGGTGGTTACAAGTCCAGATGGCTTTATAAACTACAGTACTCCTCCCCGTCCCCCCTCAGCCTGAGACCCTCCACATTATTCAAGTCTTACAGAGTTCCATCCTGTATAGAGTGATTTTTAATTTCCTCCCTCTATTTCTCTTTCACATCCATTCACTTTTTTCCCAGTAGAAGTCTAAACTGGGCTGTGTTGATCTGTCAGTGGCAAGATATATGTAGATGCTGTACTCTGTGGCAGAAGATGTAAAACCACATACAATACTTGCATATTTTAGAAAAATGGAATGAAAGAGATAGAATTCTACAGAGATAGTTGTGTCATGGCAAAATTAATAGTGTCTTCTGGCACTTTAATGATTAACACATTGATAGGTGAATAGGCAATTGAAACATTTAAAAGCTGACCTCTCCTCACCTACATTTTTTGCAATATCTTAAAGGCCAAAGAAACTCTCTCTAGGAGTTTTGAGATTATTACAGTATAAAGTCAGTAAGCTGCAGTAAGAAAAGAAAAGGCATTCCATGCTGATTCATTAAAGTAGTCTTCATCTAATTGTGAGCAATCCTCCTTCAGTGTATTTTTCCTCCAACCAATAAATGTTTTATCACATCCATCTGAGAACCCACAATTTCTCTAAAAAATTAGAGAAGGAACTCAAAAAACACAGCAGGCAGTAGAGTCAGAGAAACCGCTTCTACAGATTCTCTAAGAGTTATATTTCTTAGAATTTATAAAAAAGTAGATTTTCTCAATAAATAGTATTTCCTCTTTTGTCTCATTCCAACACTGCTATTAACATTTGACACAGATAGTTGAAGTTCATTAAAATGAAAATTCCACAGCATGCCTGGAAAGACAATAAGAAGAGGCTTTTAAGCATTGTTGCTACACAATTTCTACATAATTGTTTGATAAAGTTTCAGTGGCTGCTTTTTTTTTCAGGACTCAAAAATTGAGCAGGTAAAATCCAGTTTTATTTAGAATATATATTGGAAGGGTGGAAACAAGGAGAGAACCAACCTAGAAACAGAAATTTCCTGACAGGTAGAACAATTCATCAGTGGGTATTCCATCACTGGAGGTTGACAGCTACTTGTTTGAAATGGTATACTATCTTTTGCTTCAGCAGGGCTTGTGGTGGACTAGTAGACCTCCAAGGTCCATTCTGTTATTCTGTTATATCCTTTGAAATCAATTGTATTTGAACTAGTCATGATTGACTCAAGTCCTATTCAGAGATGTGATTTGCTTGTTCAATTCAGTTTACCCAAACCGGCAGCGGAAATCAACATTTAAGTGTCTATCCCTGAAAATAGTAATGATGACTTGTCCTTTAAGATACCGAATAACAGAATAAGACAGTTTGAAGGGACCTTGGAGGTCTTCTACTCCAAGTTCCTTCTCAAGCAGGTCACCCCATATCATTCCAGACAACTGGCTCTCCAGTCTTCTTAAAAGCCTCCAGTAATGGAGCATTCACAATTTCTGGAGACAAGCTAGGTTAATTTGTACTCACTGTCAGGAAAATTTTCCTTAGTTCTAGGATGGTTCTTTCCTTGTTTTGTTTCCATCCATTGTTTCTTGTTTTGCATTCTGGTGCTTTGGAAAATAGATGGATTCCCTCTTCTTTGTGGCAGCCCCTCAAAAATATTGGAACATTGTTATCATGCCACCCCTAATCCTTGATTTTCATTGGACTAGATATACCCAGTTCCTGCAACTGTTCTTTATATTTTTTAGCCTCCAACCCTATTTATCCTGAAGAAAACATATAGAAATACTTTTCAAATAGCAAGTGCTGTGTTACATCGAAAGAAATACTAATTCCAGGAGCTGTTAACATTCATTTTTGCTGCTTATGGCTGTGCAATGTAATCAAAACAGCCACTCTTTACCATTTGAGGGTCTTTGTTCATCATACTTGCGGAACATGTGAACTGAAAATTCTCTTTAAGTTTGTATTATCTTCTTGGATGCTTGAGGGAAAGTAGAAACTGGTAGGATTGTCAGCATATTCTCTGCCAGTTTTGATCTTTAATAAATGCCAATCCTTGCCATTCTTGGGAGCCAGTCCTGAGGAAATTACTTAGTGGCAAATTGACAACTTTATGTAAGCCAGCTAAATGCAGCTATATTGGATATGAATAAAATGAAATTCAATGGTGAAAAGAGTAAGGTTCTACATTTAGGCAACAAAAACAAAATGGACAGGTACAGTATAGGTGGTACCTTGCTCAATAGTAGTAACTGTGAGAGGGATCTTGGAATCCTAGTGGACAACCATTTAAATATGAGCCAGCAGTGTGCAGCAGCTGCCAAAAAAGCCAACACAGTTCTAGGCTGCATAAATAGAGGGACAGAATCAAGATCACGTGAAGTGTTAATACCACTTTATAATGCCTTGGTAAGACCACACTTGGAATACTGCATTCAGTTCTCGTCGCCACGATGTAAAAAAGATGTGGAGACTCTAGAAAGAGTGCAGAGAAGAGCAACAAAGATGATTAGGGGACTGGAGACTAAAACATATGAAGAACGGTTGCAGGAACTGGATATGTTTAGCTAAAGAGAAAGAAGGACTAGGGGAGACATGATAGCAGTGTTCCAGTATCTCAGGGGTTGCCACAAAGAAGAGGGAGTCAAACTATTCTCCAAGGCACCTGAGGGTAGAACAGGAAGCAATGGGTGGAAACTAATCAAGGAGAGAAGCAACTTAGAACTGAGGAGAAATTTCCTGACAGTTAGAACAATTAATCAGTGGAACAGCTTGCCTCCAGAAGTTGTGAAGGCCCCAACACTAGAAGTCTTTAAGAAGATGTTGGATAGCCATCTGTCTGAAACGGTATAGGGTTTCCTGCCTAGGCAGGGGGTTGGACTAGAAGACCTCCAAGGTCTCTTCCAACTCTACTATTGTATTGTATTGTATTGAACAAGTGCACCGAACAATACAAAATTCATAATACAGGGGATCCATCCCTGAAAGCTCTGAAGCCCAGGAATACAACTGGGCAGAATATTCTAGTAGTAATTAATCCAGATTTATGCTGGAATTATACTTATAGGAGGCCAATGAAACAAGGAGAACCAAAATGTTTCATTCATGCTTAAAGAAATTGCAATTACTTGCCCTATGCTTCCTGGGACAATATTCTTCATATAAAGCTGGTAGCAAACCAAAAGATTAGCTGCCGATAGGTAAATTGTGTGGGCACAGAAATTGAGGCTGCCAGACAGAACAGGAATGCCATTTTTCGTCTTGTGTTCCTTCTCCCATGTGCGTGTTTGCATTTTTCATCACCTCTTTCATTTCAAGATTTTCATGCCCTGGCAAGGAAGAACGAATTGTAGAAATAAGCTGCATGAGAGGTTTAAAGGGGGAAAAAATGAAACAAAACAAATATGATATGAAATCTTCCTTTAACGTATCTTTTTTCTTCTTCTTCTTCTTTCATGAAGGGAAGAGAAAGGAGACAAAGGGCAATAGCAAAAACCTTGCTGAATAGCCTAACTATAAAAATACAACCACAGCTACTAAAAGCCCAATCTATTTTCAAATGATTTGCTCTAATGGAATGTTGCTGTACATCTTTTGATGAGACAGGAGTCTATTTAAAATGACTGGCACTTTCAAATGTGCTTTTAAACCCCATCTGTCAATTAAAAAAACACCAAGGGTTCAGCGGCTGGGAAAAAAAAGATGACAGTAATGAAAAGCTCGGAGGGCAGAAAGAGGGGAAAATACAGAGAAATCTGGCAGTCAGGACAAGAGAGGAAGGGGGGGAAAACCCTGAATCTCAAAAACAAGGGGAAAGAAAATGAAATGACGAGGAAGACTTACAGCACAGCTATTTGTACACAGTAACGCCGAGAATGACAATACTGCAGTAAATACAAAACCTTGCTCCTGTCAGCTTAAGCATACACTGCATTCATTTTCCAGAGACAGAATTTAATTTAATCCTCATTTGCTGAAGTTAAACCTAGGATCACACAAAGTAGCTAGATGAAGAAAATGTTCACGAGTTTATGAAGGGATCTTTCCTATTTCCACTAGATAATTACCAAGTAGTCCCTGCATATCTGGGATGGGGAAAATACTTCCACTTCACAGGCAGTGATATTCTAGACACCAGTCAGCCCCTGCACACACGCACCCTCCCTTTGAATGTTCAGCTGTACCACTTGAGGATATCGAATACTTTTGCTGGCAATTCAAGCTGCAGCTGTGGTTAGGAGTGCCTTTACCCCTACACCAACCACATGAAGTATTTTTAGAAAAATACGAGTATTTTCCTTGGAGTCAGATAGTCTGCTTGCAATGATTCACATCTTCATTAGCTCTCATCTAGATTATTACAATCTGCTCCAATTCTGGGCTGCCATCATGTCATGTCATGTCATGTCATGTGATTCCTATGGCGCCCAACAAAAGACCATCCTGTTAAATTAGCAATAAATAAATGAAAAAAGAAATAATCCTTGAAAGGCATTGTGAAACTAGTACAAAATAAGGTACCAACAACAGCACTTCCCAACCTTAGCCACTTTAAGATGTGTGGATTGCAATTCCCAGAATCCCTCAACCAGGATAGGGAACTGAATCCAGACTTCTTAAAGTTGAGATTGAGAAACATTGACTTAGACCACATTGAACTAGACTTGAAATGACTTCAATGGCTTCTAGTCTGGTACCCTCCATGGGCACCATTCAAGGGGCTAATTTTGATGTAGAAAATATAAATCGGGTGTGTCAAACTCACGGTCTGTGGGCTGGATGCGTCACATGCTGGCCATGCCCACCCCCAGTTTAGCGAAGGGGGGAAAGTCACGCTACGTCACATGATGAAGTGACACTGCGAGTTTGACACACCTGTTCTAAATAGTTTGATGAATTTTTTTTGCTTAGCTTGCTAAAACAAAACCTAATGGGGAAAAGTGGGAAATTGGAACCAGCAGTTTCTAACTTGGAGTCAAGCAAGTTTTACAGGTATCTACTTCTAAAAGGACAAGGTAGGATACAAGGTTGTTACCCCATCTAACCATAAGTGATGCCCACCACCAACTTTTCAATTATCCTTCTTCAACAGGTTCACCCTTTGCTCCAGGGGCTGGCAATAGTAGGATCAGAGCCAAAAGGGCCAGGTTTGCCTCTGGTGAAGTTTGCTGTCATATTCTGTTGCCTGATTTTATACTTTGTGACAGGAAATCATAGCTGATTGTTGGCAATGCTCATCCTACCCAAGGCACTGAAAGATCAACAACCTTAGATGCAAGGTTACTCTTCGTTCCTGGCAAGGTTTACTTTAGTTTGGTCTGAAGGAGATAGCTCTAAATAGCTCATAGAGATAGGTCTTTGTTATGTTTACAAAAAAACTTTCATCATGCTTTTTGTTACTACAACCACTTCAATCAAGTACTTATTATCAGCAAATTCTGTCAATATCCATCACATCTACTATAGGGAAAATAACTGTTGTCAGCTAACTTACAGTAAAACTATAAAGTAATTATATATGAGGGCAATTACATGCTCACCTGATTATATTTTTAAATAACGGTCCGCAAGTCAGCTAAATTATTGATGCGCTCTTCCCACTTACTCCTTGCCCTCTAAACTATTTTAGCTGGAAAAAAATACATTCTCTTTTAAGAGCTTGTCTGAAGTCCACGATCACTTTCAGGTACTGTATATCCTGCCAAATAAAGAAGAAGCTAGCAGAACAGACAGGGCCTTTTCTGTTGTAGCAATCCAATTACTTACTTCCCAAATACTGACTCTTTTGTATGGTTTATTATTCTTTTTAACTGATTATATGACATCAACTCACTGACAGTTTTTAGCAACCGCTAAGACTTTTTTTAGAGTGAAATAATGTAAATATACTGCGGAATAGAATAGAATAGAACAGTCAAACTCATGTCACAGCAGCGTCACCTGACATATCAGGACTTTTTTCTCCTTTGCTAAACTGGGTGTGGGTGTGGCCAGTACATGATGCATCTGCCCCATAGGCCGGGAGTTTGACAGCTCTGGAATAGAATAACAGAGTTGGAAGGGTCCTTGGAGGTTTTCTAGTACAACCCGCCTGCTCAGGCAGGAAACCCTATACCCATGATGGTGAACCTATGGCATGCATGCCAGAAGTGGCATGCAGAGCCCTCTCTGTGGGCATGCGCACCATTGCCAGGTGCTCTTATGGTTTTTGGCACATGATCGTCATGTGTGCTGGAGCCCCGGAAACCTGAAGGCCAGTGGCACATAAGCCACTTCATCTTCGGGTTTCCGACACTCCGGCACACATGAAGACCAGCTGGCCAGCACACACATGTGCACTGGCCAGCTGGTCTTCGAGTTTCCGGAACATGCGTACATGCACGGGCGGATTCCAGTTTGGGCACTTGGTGCCGAAAAGGTTTGCCATCACTGCCCTAAAGCATTTCAGACAAATGGTTGTCCAATCTTTTCTTAAAAACTTACCAGTATTGGACTCAAGTTGTTCCACTAGTTAATTATTCTAACTGTCAGGATCTTCAGATCTTCCAACAATGTCCCTGATGCTGCCCAAACATCCAGTGTAGAGAATTAGAATGGTGACCTTGAGGGAAATAGGCAAGAACAGTTATATATAAACAAAGAGGAATGAAATAGTTCATAATTTATGAGAAACAAGATAGTATTCAGAAGACACTTAGCCAAACCTCTCTCTGATTCATTGGCAAGTACTTGTAAAGAAGGAATATCTTTTAAGGAATGTTGGGTGTCCTTTGATCTTATTTGAATAAGTTACTATCTGCCCATTGGCATTCTTTAACATATTAGTTTGAGGTTGGAACTTCCTTCTGAGTCTAGAAACCAATAAATCGTCATACAATTCTTATAAACTGTGATAGCTTATTGCCCATGGAACCCAGCAAAAGTTAGTACAGCGCAGCTATTGGCATGCAGAGTCCCCAACTCTAAACTTAAATCTAATCTGGGTGTTTTCTTTCTTTGATGGTCTGACCTGCAGAGAAGTAACTATATAACTATTATTAAGAATGGTTGTTCATTGTATGTCTTTCCCCCCTCCATGTTTTTCAGTAATGTGAAACAATCTGCTGCTTTGAGCATCAGGCTTTGAATAACTATGCATACCTATACATAAAAAATATGGTTTGAAAAAAGATTCAAAAGCTGGGCATAGAATTACACATAGATGTAATTAAAGGAAGCATCACAGGTACGGCAGTTCTAGATCTCAGTCATAAGTAATGAGAGGTTTCACCATTTACTCCCCAAAGGTTTTTGTTTTGTTTTTGTTTTGCTCTGATTTGATGTAAGTCCTTTGTTGCTCATATTCCACAATCTTCAAGGCTTATGTTTCCAAATTCTGAAGGTTTAACCTCCCTGCCTAGACAGTTTCCCCCTTTCCTGCTCTGTTTTTCCCTCACATTGCAGACATACAAGAGCTGCCATCACACGCTGGGTTGTTTATAAAAAGCAGAACACGATTCCTCAAGTCTTAATTATAGTCATTTGCCCAGGTTTTGGCATGTCATGATCTCAGTCAGCACTGAAAATCCTCTTCTGGTGTCTGAGTGTTATAAATATTTGTATTACATGAGGCTCTCAGGGAGCTGCTTCCTTTGTATTGTGTAGCACTGGGTGAGGATGTACTGGGGTAATGCAACTATTTAATGAACAAACAAGAGGGCAAGCAATAAAAGGAAACAAGAAGGCTATTGCTATGTCTGTACCCAGGGCCGGATTTTCCTATAGGCTAACTAGGCTTCAGCCTAGGGCCTCAAGATCAAAAGGGGCCTTTTATTTTTATTTATTATCCGTGCCACATTTTTTATAAAGGTTAGTACCAATTACAACATGTTTCATTTAGTATATTGATATATATCACAGTAATGATGTATTTTATTATCTCTCATGTAATTTACAAACTTAAAAATGGGAGGTGAAAGGGCCCCATAAGTGGAATACCCTAGGGCCTCTTTTCATCTAAATCCGGCCCTGTCTGTACCACTGTTAGGGACAGGGTGGCCGTGTCAGTGGTCTCTTTGGGGACGTTTTCAATGTGAAGAACAGAGTAGTACAGGCTTCGTCTAAATGGATGAAACTAAATTATGAACTTGGGGTATGGTGGCTCAGTTGCTAAGATGCTGAGCTTGTCAAACAGATAGTTCAGCAGTTTGGCGGTTCGAATCCCTAGCACAGGGTAACAGAGTGAGCTCCCATTACTTGTCCCAGCTTCTGCCAACCTAGCAATTCGAAAGCATGTAAAAATGCAAGTAGAAAGATAGGAACCATCTTTGGTGGGAAGGTAACAGCATTCCGTGCGCCTTAGGTATTTAGTCATGCTGGCCACATGACCACAGAGACGTCTTTGGACAGTGCTGGCTCTTCAACTTAGAAACGGAGATGAGCATCCACCCCTTAGAATTGGGAACAACTAGCACGTATGTGCAAGGGGAACCTTTACCTTTACCTAAATTATGAACTATTTCATTCCTCTTTGTTTATATATAACTACTCTTGCCTATTTCCCTCAAGGCCACCATCCTAATTCTCTACACTGGATGCTTGTGCAGCATCAGGGACATTGTTGGAAGATCTGAAGAACAAGATGGGGACTTGTCATCTTTTAAATGATATGTTTGTTTCTAAACATTTAGGTATCTGCAATAGGAAACAAAAAAGAAAGAAAAGAAAAAGGATTGATTTAAAGAATAAAGAGCTAAACTGTTTTTTCCCAAATGCAAGTCTTTTTAAAGTTGCTGTTTTTAATCATTCACTTCCAATTTTCTCTCCCTTTCCATTTGAGAAACTGAGACGAACAAGCAAAAGAGGCTTAGGGTTGCCCATCAAGAGTAAGCATCTGGACCAGTGGTGGGTTTCAAATTTTTTTAGAACCTCTTCTGTAGGTGTGGCCTGCTTTGTGGGAGTGGCTTACCTGGCATGTGACTGGGTGGGAGTGGCTTGCTGGGCATGTGACTGGGTGGAAGTGGCTTGCCAGCCATGTGACTGGGTGGGCGTGGCCAACTTGTAAAATGTGGTGAAACTCACTTAACAACGCTCTTGCTCAGCCACCAAAATATTGGCTCAGGAACTCTGGCATTTGAAGCACGCAAGTCTTAAAGCTGTCAAGTTACAAGACCCTTGCACCCCTAAACATTTAGGAAAACACCTCCAGAGGTGTTCAAACTTGACAGCTTTAAGACTTGTGGACTTCAACTTCCAGAATTCCTCCTCTCGCTCTTCATCTTGATGATGTGCGGACAGGTGGGGGGAGGGAGCTGGAACCGGTTCTAAACGGCACTGTAGATTTGTGGAACCTCTTCTGTAGAAGCGATTAGAACTGGCAGGAAACCATCCCTGATCTGGACAGGCAGCTAAGATCAGTATCCATGATGAGGGTGAAATGTATTTTTATTTATATAGCACTGTGTGCAGGTAATCCTCATTTAGTGTCTGCAATGTGGACTGGCAACTTGGCCATTAAGCAAAGTGGTTGCTTCATGAAACTGCAATTTGGCTTATGATCTTCCTTCAGATTTTCTTTGCTTTGCAGACCTGCAAAGGTTGTCAATGCAAGCATTGGTTTCAAAGCTGCTTTTCAATCACCATGTCCACCAAATGCGAATGTTCACTAAACAAGGCAGTCACTAAACAAGGACCGTCTATGCATAGTGTGAAAACCTAAATTCAATTTGGTCTTATTTTTTATTACCAATATTCTTGTTTTTTCTCCCCACCCCAACTCCTTCTTGATTTTAGTAATATGTAAATAACAACCTTGATTAGGCAACCTTTACATTTAAACTCATTAGCAGAGAATCTATTTGTGAACTGGCCTTAATTGAATGGTAAATTATTCAGCGACAATGATGAAATCATGACAGTGTGTTGTCCATGTATTAATAGTGCATGTAGATTCATAGGGATAGTCACTGGGTCTTTTCACCCTAGTGGAATGAAAGGGGGGGGGGGGAAATCACGCAAGCTGTGTGTTTTAAAGCAATGTATAAAAAGCCATAATAATATTATAATGTTTTGTTTTCCATAAATACTTTTTTACGCACAAACATAAACTATAATATACATTTCCATATGAATTTTTGCAATATTTTTCATATGCATTCTTTTGAAATGAAACTTGGAAAAGCACTGAAGTTAAAGAATAACTGCATTGCACTGGGGATGGACAGTTATAAATTAAAATTAAATTAAATTAAAATTGCACTTCACATTTTCATCCTGGAAATGTAAATTATATCAGTTTCCTATATTTCTAAAATCCCCATTATGGGCTAGCACCCTTCAGCAGGAGGTAGCCGAAGAGTTTCAATGTACTTGGTGGCACAGTGGTTAGTGTGCAGTACTACAGGCCATTTCTGTTGCATGCCGGCTGCCTGCAATTTAGCAGTTCAAATCCCCCCAGGTTCAAGGTTGACTTAGCCTTCCATCCTTCCAAGGTTGGTAAAATGAGGAGCCAAATTGTTGGGGGCAATATGCTGACTCTGTAAACCACTTAGAGAGGACTGTAAACACTGTAAAGCAGTATATAAGACTAAATGCTATTGCTACTACTACTCTGGATGTCAAACACACTGATTCGGGATCAATCTCATTTGCAGAAACTTTCACTAAGAATTGGAAATATATTCAAACAATGGATGGATGGTTGAATGTCAATGTATTTTAATTTTCAAAATTATTTTTTCTTCATTTATATAAATGGCTATGACTTGCTTATGACTCAAGAAAGACCTTATAGCAACCTTCATGTTATAAATCATATTAATATCAAGTATCAGAAATAAAACTAAAATTCCAGGTGGTTCTTGGTATTGCTATCGAGTCATTACATTCTGAACAGCATCTCTCATATCTAAGGCTTTTCTTGATAGCAGTTACAATATGGTAAGAATGTCTGAGTGAAAGCCATGGGGCCTAATAGCTGGAGGCCATTCAGACCTTGATAGGCACCAACAGCCTTCTGTCATAAATCTCTAGAGCAGGGGTGTCAAACTGGTGGCCCACGGGCCAGATGCATCACCCTGGCTCCACAAAGGAGAATAATGTCCTGATATGTCAAGTGATGACAATGTGACGCCATGAGTTTGACACATGTGCTCTAGAGCAAAAGGTGTCATGGACTCCAAGGTATTCTCAATAAATTTCTCCAGCACCATAATGCAAAAGTATCTGGATTTCTCATTCACTTCCGGGAGGCACGTTGGGCCATTTTTTGCCCTCCGCAGGCTTTAGGAAAGCCTCCTGAAGCCTCCGGAGGGAGAAAAATGGCTCAATGGGCAACCCAGAAATTAATCCCCAAATTTCCGGTTTGTGCGTTGGGCTGTTTTTCTCCCTCCAGAGGCTTCCCTGAAGCCTGGGTAGGGTGAAAAATGGCCCAACAGGAAGTTTGGGAATGAACTTCTGGGTTGCCCATTGGGGCATTTTTCTCCTTCCAGAGGCTTCATGAGGCTTTCCTAAAGCCTGCGGAGGGCAAAAAAATGGCCCAATGTGCCTCCTGGAAGTCCGGAGGCTTCAGTAAGTCCTGTGTGCATGCACGAGGGGTGGTGGTTGTGTACCCATGGATGTGGGGAGGGCATTGCATTATGGGTGTAGGCACACACATGTGTGACCCCCCCCCCAACCACAGATGCTCCCCCCCGCTTTTGGCATGCCTCAACAAAAAGGTTAGCCATCACTGGTTTAGCCTGACTTTTGGCATAATTTCACTGCTTTATACTGCAGAAGGCACATGGTGTGGTGGCCTAGAGGTAGAGCTCTTGCCTCACAATCAGGAGGCTGTGAGTTCGATCTTAGGTAGAGACAGATATTTATTTCTCTTGACACAATGAGAATATATCTGCTGAACAAAACTCTGCATCTGCAACAGGGAGGGCATCTGGCCAGTAAATACTCAGCTCCAGTCTAGTTGCCCAGACTCCATTCTGCAAGGGATCATGGGGTCATTAAAAAAGGTGAGGATACTGCAGAAGGCACATCAGTTGTATGCAAGAGTTTTATGCCATCTGAAATTGACCAGCATTTGATCACAACTCTTCTTTTACAATGGTGCAAATTGGCCCCAGTTCTGCAGAGACTCCTTTGCAAACAGGTGTTTGCAAATATGTAAAATGGATAGCAGATAGTCTTCACTAGGATGGATTTTCTACCCTTTTATCCTGTTCCAAACAACTAAACATAAAATGCTACTTGCTCAAATTAAGCTATTGGGTCAAGAGACCAGAAATTGCAGTTCACAGCGTAGCTCTATTGCCTGCTTTCTGTGTATACAACTGAGAATGTGTTTAATGTATCTGTGCCCCAGAGTCCCTTTTGTAAAATCAAGGTAATATACTTCCCTACTGTTTTGTGTAGATATACATGTCCTAATGTTTGTGAGTCTCTTAGATATTCCAGTAATGAGGATTTTAGAAGTGCCTTGATGGAACAAATGCATTTATGGAACTGCAGCACAAATCCCTGGTCATCATTACAGTACCTGAATAACTGGCTGTTCCTCTGTTTATGTTTTCCTATCCTTCCCCCACCCAAATGTATCTCTCACACATTGACAACTGTGCCTCTGCAATTCAAACCTGGCTTTTTAAAATGTGCATTCTACTGATGTTTGCATAGTACGTTTCTTTCACTTACCATTAAAGCTTTGTACCTGTCAGCCAATGAATTCTTTCATGCAAAAATAAAAAGAGCAGCAGTCATTATTTGTTTGGCATTAAAACTCATACTGCAACACACCATTGTGCATCAAAGAGATGAAAATTACTTTCATGGCCATGAATTCATCACAGGAGGAAGAAAATACCGAAAGTTAACAATGGTTTCTTTGGAAAGGCCCAGATCTACTCTGGGCTGTGAAAGTAGAATCTATTTTTTTTTTCTTAGCAGCTACAGATTTGCTTGGACTACTGTTGGCCAGGCACCTTTTTCTAACTAATGGAGATGATGGGACTTGGTTTTCTCTCTCTCCTTTACATCAGCGGCCCCAAAGCACAATATTTTATCCATAGCTGCTAATCCCTTTATTTATAGTAGTAGCAATAGCACTTAGACTTATGTACTGCTTCACAGTGCTTTACAGCCCCCCCTAATCAGTTTGCAGAGTCAGCATATTGCCCCCAATAATCTGGGTCGTTTTATCCACCTCAGAAATATGAAAGCTGAGGCCACCTTGAGCCTGGTGAGATTCGAACTGCCAAATTGCAGTCAGCAGAAGTAGCCTGCAGTACTGCACTCTCAACACTGCACCACCGTGACTCTTAGCCCTACGAATCATCGTATTGAACTCAACTCAAATGAAAAGGAGGAGAAATTTGGAAGTGGAATGATTAAAAACAGCAACTTTAAAAAGACTTGCATTTGGGGAAAAAACTTTTTAGTTCCTTATTCTTTAAACCAATCCTTTTTCTTTTCTTCCTTTTTTTGTTTCCTATTGCAGATACCTAAACCTTTAGAAACAAACGCAACATTGAAAAGAAAATTTAACTGCCCAGACTTCCTGGGAGTTGGGCAGCATATATAGGTAGTCCTCGACTTACAACACTTTGTTTAGTGACCGTTCAAAGTTACAATGGCACTGAAAAAAGTGACTTATGACTTTTTTTCAGAGTTACAACCTTTGTAGCTTCCCCATGATCATGTGATCAAAATTCAAATGCTTACCAATCGGTACATAGTTATGACCATTGCTTTCTCCCAAGATCATGTGATCACCTTTTGCAACATACTACTACTACTACTACTACTACTACTACTACTACTACTACTACTACATGATCAGGCCTTAAAAACACAACAGTTTTTATGGACTCAGTCTGGAAATCTTTATGACAAACACTGATTTCAGAGCCGTATCCACCCTGATCCCCTCTTCTAAGGAGCCCTCAGGATGAGGCATCAGGGTGGTTCTAGCAGCTGTTTCCAACAGTTTGGCCCTAATGAAGTGTTATTATCTTATAGTGTTAGCAGCAGAACTGTTGTGCTTAATCATAGGATCAACCTTGGATAAAATTATTCCTCTTGCTAATTAGCAGCAGGGGAACCTTTAAAAAGAAATAAGCAGAGGGAGCAGAAATAAAAGTTTGTCCCATAGGCATGAGCTAGGCTCTAGCATTTGATGGACTCAGCTACTTTTTCAATGAAGGTTAAGGACAATTCCATGTTGCATTCTAACCTATTTCTTGAGGTAGCTACAGAAATTTAAGACCAGGGTAAAGTGAGTTGGCAACAAAGCCAGGCTGTTGCTTAGTATGGCCAATGCAACACCTGACTGCTCATGCCATTCCTACTTACCCTTCTCTAGTTGAGACACCCTGGATAGTTTCTTTGTAGATGGGTCTATACCCACTACCTACATTTTTTTAAGGTGGATTGTTTCCTCTTCATTAGTTCCCATGTCTTTCCTTTGTTTTTTTCCAGATGTTTGCACAGATGAATAACCATTTGCCACCATGTCTTCTTTGAAACTAAAGTAGACCATTTATGGTACAACAATCAAAGTCATAGACTTTGGAGAACTGAGGAGAAATTTCCTGACAGTTAGAACAATTAATCAGTGGAACAGCTTGCCTCCAGAAGTTGTGAAAGCCCCAACATTGGAAGTCTTTAAGAAGATGTTGGATAGCCATTTGTCTGAAATGGTATAGGGTTTCCTGCCTAGGCAGGGGGTTGGACTAGAAGACCTCCAAGGTCCCTTCCAACTCTGCTATTGTATTGTATTGTATTGTATTGTATTGCATTGCATTGCATTGCATTGCATTGCATTGCATTGCATTGCATTGTATAGAAAGAAATGGCTTCCCATCAGTGGTGGGTTTCAAATTTTTTTAGAACCTCTTCTGTAGGTGTGGCCTGCTTTGTGGGAGTGGCTTGCTGGCCATGTGACTGTGTGGGAGTGGCTTGCTGGCCATGTGACCGGGTGGGAGTGGCCAACTTGTAAAATATGAAATTCACTTAACAACACTCTTGCTTAGCAACCAAAATGTTGGTTCAGAAACTGGCATTTGAAGCATGCAAGTCTTACAGCTGTCAAGTTACAAGACCCTTGCACCCCTAACCCTTTAGAAAAAAAACCCAGAGGTGTTCAAACTTGACAGCTTTAAGACTTGTGGACTTCAACTCCCAGAATTCCTCCTCTCGCTCTTCATCTTGATGATGTCCGGACAGGCGGGGGCAGGGAGCTGGAAACGGTTCTAAACGGCACTGTAGATTTGTGGAACCTCTTCTATAGAAGAGGTTAGAACTGGCAGGAACCCACCCCCCCCCCCCCATGTTTCCAATGCCTCTGATTGGACAGCCATTTGTTTTGCAGCAAGGAAGAACTGCTAGTTCAGCTTCATAGAAACAAGGTATTCATAGAAACAAGGCAACTTAAATATGTATTTTTTAAAAAGGAAAGAGAAGGGATGCTTTGCTGTAATATGGAAAGGGTTAGGGTTAGAGATGTTTTACTCAGCCTGGACAGAATCTAAAGGATCCCAACTGTGCAATGTAAGGGTTGAAAGATGCTTTTAGGGTTGGGAATTGGTTATTAATTTCACAGATCTTTTCTAAGTATTGTCGTCATCTCCCCCTCCCCCTCCCCCACTCCTCCTCCTCCTCCTCCTCCTCCTCCTCCTCCTCCTCCTCCTCCCAGAATGGGACAATTCACCTTAGCCATGCAGGATAAATGCATGCAAATTCCATGCAGGATAAATGTGATAAATGTTATCTGCCACTGTTTCTTGTGAAATGGACAAAAATGAAAATAATGTCAAAGGAACAGTGGCAGATAACATTTATTGCATTGAGGTATCCCACGTGGTATGGTCCCATGGTGAGTTGGCCAGGCTGAGTTGTCCTGCAGTGAGTTGGCTGTGGAAAGATGGCCACGGTGAGATGGCTGTGTCTAGTTGGCCATGGTGAGTTGGCCTACGTGAGCACCACTATATCCTCCTCTTGGATTGGGACACATTGTGGGTTTTAAGACCTGAAGATGCAACCAAAAGGTGTTCTTCTTTTCATACAAATTGACTCAAGTTTGACTCTTGAAGGGGGTGGACTTTAGCTTCCTTCTAAATTGCCACATATAGAGGTGACTGCATGCTGTCAAGTGTAAAGGAGGTGCTATATGAGAATCTACACAAAAAACAGTAGAGACAACATCTCACTTAATGCTGCTAACAGCCCATCAAGATTTTAGAGCCATCTTGCTGAAAAATAATTAATAATTAAACTTTATTCAAACTGTTTGCAGTCTTTATTCCCCCCAAGGCATACTTTAGGTTTGTTGTGAGGTTTGTCAAACAAATTGAACAATATTAATAATTCACATATTCATCAAGAGTAGATATAGAAATATAACCTCGAGTAGTCATTTCAGGACCTTTTTTTTTAAAAAAAGAAAAGTGAATATTTTCTGCTCTTTTGTTTGCTTACACAGTAAAAACGCAGGATAATAATGGCAAATAACAGGTGAATAATCATTTCATAGCAGATATATTTTTTTCCTTAAAATGTCCAATATTTCAAATTTCTTCACAGAAGGTTCTTCCCTTTTTTAAATTTATCTAATTTATATAGCCATTTTCCTTTGAAATTGCACGCCAAGCAATGCCAAATATTCTCTGAGCATCTTATGGTGCAGGGCAATTTCCCTGTGTATGAGTTATCCCCTTAGGACTGCTTTTTGCTTTTGTAAAGATCTAATTTTGCAACAATTAGAGGGGATAGTTCCTTGTTCCCTGCACCAGTATTTTAAATCATGCTGTATTTTTGTAAAGCACATGCATAGCATTGAGGTGCAATCAGCACCGTTTTTGTATCCCTGAAAAATACAACTATTGTTTCAGTTGTAATAATTTTTAAACACACACATATATATCACAAGCTTTCTATTTATACCAAATATTGTATATCTTCACACAATGTAACGCTTAGGTGCTAGCCAAATGCTCACATAAAGTAGTGATATTTGATGAAATTACTCAAATATATTTCCATCCCCCCTCCATTCTCTTCTAGTTCACAAATGGGCAGAGATAATAAGAGAAAATAATTTTTATCATGGTTGAATATACATGGACATCTTTTTTTTCCTCCTTGTGTGAAAATCAATAGTAAACTAATGAAAGAAATGTATTCAGATTATTACTGTCCAGGAGGACATGGTGGTGCCAGCTCCATCAAGGTTAAGTTCGATTTGTTGGGAAAACATCGGTACATACCTGATGTTGCTATCTATTCAATAATCAAGTGGCCGCACATAGGAGACATCGCTTTCTTCCAGTGTGGTTACACGGTGCATTTTACCACCATAAGAATTAGTTGTGAAGTAATTTATTCTGAAGAACTGTTCCAAGGTCATTTAAGGAGCTATTTGAGGTTGGAGATTCCAATTTCAGCCTGACCTCTTAGTATACACACAAAGTGGTTCCTTCCAGATGTAATGGGCTCCAGTTCCCAGAATTCTTTCCAGCAATGGCCACACTGCTTGGTATTTTGGAAGTTAAAGTCTCAGGTCATCTAGGAGGAAAGCATGCTCTAACCATGAATCTTATTTTTATTTATTGTACACCAGCTGACAACCCGGCATTGCCCAGGTATTTATAGACATCAAAGCATTTGTCTGACAGAGAGCCATTGAGAGGTGCCTTTCTTCCCCCTACTCCCTTGCCCATCATCCCTGCCCTCTCCCTTCCCCTTCCCATGCATTCCTCTTTCCCTCCCTGTCTATAATCCTGGCACTTTGCCCCAAATCCATCAGGCACTTCCCCATTGGTCCACTGAAGGGTGAATGTCACGGCTGACTTTCCAGAGGAAGCTGCAAAGGAAATGACATCACAAACAGGTTCCACTCTAGAATGCCACACTTACTCTCCTTAACAACCCAGACTCTTCCTTCTCCCTCCCACGACATCACAACAATTGCTGCTCTAGGATGCTGAACTCGCTCTCCTTAAGAAGCCAGGCGTTCCAGAATTATGCTGGAACACACACACACACACACACACACACACACACACACACACACACACCAGGGGTATCTTACCCCCCAGGATTTGCTTCCAGACAGTAAGTCATCCATATACCAAGTTTGGTTTAAACTGCTCAAAGCACTCCAGAGTTATGCTGCCTGGAATCCACATTGTATATCGGACATTACTACAATTGAGTGGTTCCAAAGGTATTTCATGAGAAGGTTACTCCACTACTCTGCTCACAATAGAATACCTTATGCCACCAGGCTTGAAACCTTGGACTTGGACCAGTGGTGGGTTTCAAAATCTCTTACTACCTATTCTGTGGGCATGGCCTATTTTGTGGGCGTGGCATATCAGTCATGTGACTGGGTGGCCAACTTGATGTCACTCACCAGGAGATGTCATGGATTGGGTAAAATGTGAAGCTCACTTAACAACGCTCTTGCTTAGCAACCAAAATTTTGGGCTCAATTGTAGTCATAAATCAAGGACAATCTCTACATTCCTCTGCATGGCAGCCTTGTCCTAGTAAACTCCTTCTCCTTTCTGGCAATTTCCTCTCTGTTAGGGGAACAAAAATAATCCAGACAATGTAAGGTTTCCTTCTGGAGCAGGGGGTTGGATTAGATGAGTAGCCTTCTAGCCCTAAATTGCTGTGCTGTTTTCCTTCCTTCCTTCCTTCCTTCCTTCCTCCTTCCTTCCTTCCTTCCTTCCTTCCTTCCTTCCTTCCTTCCTTCCTTCCTTTCTTTCTTTCTTTCTTTCTTTCTCCCTTTCCTATATGGGAAGCAGCCAACCCCCTCCCAAATAAAATATTATTCCCAGAAAAGCTCATTCTACATTCCTGCCAGATAGAGATAATAAGATAATGAGCCTATAGAAAGTTTGGCTCCATTCAGAAGCAGGGAATGATCCAAACCCTTTTAGAAACACAAAGCCCATATTGCACAAACCCCAAAATTTCAAAAACATAGAACCATATAAGAATCCTACCTTTTATCCAGTTTGTTGTTCAGTTGACCCAGAAACAAACTGCTGAATGTCACTTTGCAAACTTCCTTTTTTCAATTTAAAGCAGGTTTCAATTTAAAGTTTGCAGCATTAAGACTTGTGGACTTCAACTCCCAGAATTCCACAGCCAGCAAAGCAACCTTGGCAACTTTAACACTTGTGGACTTCAACTCCCAGAATTCCTCAGCCAGGCATGCTCAGTTCCAATTTAAAGCAATAGCATTTTTTCTACTTTGCTGAATCCCGGTTAAAAAGTGAGATTCTTTCTTTCTTTTTATTTCTTTTATTTTCTCCCTTCCCTTCCTTCCTCCCTCTCTCCCCATCTCTCGTTTAGTTTTTAAAACCTCTTTTCCCTTGCCTGAACCGGCAGGGAAAAAGGCCTTTAAAAAAAAAGCTTCTGATGGAGGTTTGGGGGCATGGCCAAGCCACCATTACTACCGGTCTGGTCCGGTATGCCAGATTTTCACTACCTCTTCTGGACATGACCAGGAGGCTTGGACAACCTAGCACTACGCTACCTATGGTCTGACTTAAATATAGTACAGAAAAATTGTCTGCTACAACATCCTACCTGTCGATGACTAGTTCAGCTTCAACTGCAATAATACACTGGCAAACAATAGATGCAAACCTAAAGTAAATTGCTCCAAACTTGATTGCAGAAAATACGACTTCAGCAATAGAGTGGTCAATGCCTGGAATGCTCTACCTGATTCTATTGTTACTTCCTCAAACCCACATAGCTTCAACCTTAAACTGTCTACTGTGGACCTCATTCATAAGAGGTCTGTAAGGGGGCATGCATAAGCACACCAGTGTGCCTACTGACCCTGTCTTACTGTCCGCATTTATCTGTATTTACTTCCTTTGCTCATGTTTATGTTCATGCTTATACCTGTTATCTCATACATGTTTGACAAACAAAATACACACACACACACACACACATACATACATACATACATACATACATACATACATACATACATACATACGTAATCTTGTATGTATGCTATCTTTCTGCAGAAATGACAGATAGTTAGAATGAGGATCTCCTTCTATTTCATTTTCTAGTGAAGTAGATTGGGCTGTTTGCCGCACTGTGGGTGAGCTTCCATAGTGATCAGTACTCTTCAGATTGGCTTTCCTCATCTCTTCTCTGGTGGTCATACCATGCTAGCCTTTATCCTTTAAAGGTATAGTCCCCATTTCTGCCAGTGTACATTGCCTCTTCCGTTCCTTAGTTTGTATCATCTGACTCTGAAGTTGGCCTGACTCTGCATTAATAGTGAAATAAAACCCTCTTCAGGGGCACCTTCTCCCATTACACTTGGAGCAATGTATACATCATCCTGACTTGGCCTCCTTTGTCCCTCTCCATATATTGTATTAAGAATTATTTTGTTCTGCCTCTCTACCAAATTAATATTTTCATTTCCATCTGTCAAAATATGGGGCTCTCTGAAATGCAAGATATTGTCTTGTTAGTGTTGCTGTCATAATCATTATATCTCCTCTAATTCTTAGCCTTTAGAGGCTGCTAATGGTGTTGAATACTGAAAAGCTGATAATAACTGATCGTAGTCTCAAAAGAACAGTCGCCGTCTGAGGAAAATCATTCTAAGTATTAGCTACTTTAAAGTGGGCTTTAAAGTTCCCAGAGGAAGCAACCATGTTTGAATCTAATGGCATCTATGTACCTTATAAAGAAATGTAAGTGGGGAGGAGGGTAATATTAAACAATGACTTTATACTATAGGCAGAAGACAAACAAAATTATTTAATTAGCACACCATTTATCTTTGTGGGCTTTTTCTTTTTACAATTCTTTAAATATCTCTGGAATTTTTTTAAAAAAATACTTATCTCCCAATGATGACTGTATAATGACAGTAGTATGGGACTAAAATGCTACTGCTTGCTTATAGCCCTGGAACGCATTTCTTTAAATGCTTGCACACAATCGACAGAATATTGCCCGACTAAATCCAATGGATATATCTTGGGAGAATTTAGGGAGTGGCTATTCTGACTCTCTCTGTCTCTTATTCATCTCTGGACTGGGCTGCCTTTTTGCACACACCCCCACTCCATGTATTCCTTTCCTCCTGGGGAACTTCCACTTCACAGTAGTTCATCACATCTCTAAGCACCATCTTTCACAATACTGGCTAAAATTGATTCTAGTAAGTAGGCTTACTGTAGGCTGTAAATCTCAAGCTATATTTTCTATATATTACTAAATTTGGATAACATTAATGTAAGGTACAATCTGAATCTTGTTATTTGGTGTTCTATGTCTCTCTGTGTGTGTGTGTGTGTGTGTGCATAAAAGGTAAAATGAGTCCCTGTGTATTTTATCCCGCTAGTTGTTGCTGATTATAGGGGGCAGTGCTCATATCCGTTTCAAGGCCATTGAGTCAGCTCTATCCAAATACATTTCTGTGGTCATGTGGCCAGCATAACATCATGGAACACTGTATCTTTGTAGTGGTACCTATTTATCTACTCACATGCTTTCAAACTGCTAGGTTGGCAGGAGCTGAGACAAAGACAAGAGCTTGCCCTGTCATATGGAGCTTGGGTCTTGAACCTAATCTCTCTCTCTGTCTCTCTCTCTCTCTCTCTCTCTCTGTCTCTCTCTCTGTCTCTCTCTCTGTCTCTGTCTCTCTCTGTCTCTCTGTCTCTCTCTCTCTCTCTCTCTCTCTCTGTCTCTCTCTCTCTCTCTCTCTTTCTCTCTCTCCCCCCCTACACATGTGTATGTATGTGTGTTCATATATGTGTGTATGATAGAATAAAATGTAAAATAGACATATACAATAAATTATGTTGAGACTTCTTTTACTTAGTGTCCAGGCACTGGACACAAAAAGATATGTTTTACACATATGTTTAAAACAGTTGCAGGAACTGAGTTTGTCTAGTTTAGTAAAAACAAGGACTAGGAGTAACATGATAGCAGTGTTCCAATATTTGAGGGGCTGCTACAAAGAAGAGGGGGTCAGCTTATTTTCCAAAGCACCAGAAGGCAAGACAATAAACAATGGATACAAACTAATCAAGGAGAGAAGCAATTAGAGCTAAGGAGAAACTTCCTAACAGTAAGAATAATTAACCAGTGGAATGGCTTTCCTTCAGAAGTTGTGAATGCCCCAACACTGGAAGCTTTTAACAAGAGATTGGATAGTCATTTGTTTGAAATGGTATAGGGTCTCCTGCTTGAGCAGGGAGTTTGACTAGAAGACCTCCAAGGTCCCTTCTAACTCTGTTATTCTATTATAAGGACCAATATGATCAACAGGAAATATTATGTTCTGTCCTACACTTCTAAATTCTCTGGATCATATTCAGGTTTAGTAAATACAAAAATGGAGAAGAAAGAAGAAAAATTTAATAAAGCTACATTAAAACTGCTTTCCAGGTATGTTTATCTAAGACCACTGAGGCTTCTGTGTTCATGCGGCTTGTAGGCTCAAAGGATTTTAGGAAGCAAAACTAATGGGTAACAGACTGAGGATGCAAGAACTTCTAAGGATGGATTGATAGATTCAGAAAGATTTATGGAAAATGGTAAGTATAATTATTATGTGTGCTGCATTGATTTAAGAGGACTGCACTGCCCCAAATTGAAATGGCTTTTATGTATTTGGACACATCCTTGACCAAAAAAGAAATCCTTTTTCTCTGTTGATGAGACTAGTTGCCATGGAAATGTAGGGCTGGATACAGGGGGCAAAGGGAGGTTTTGCTAAAGCAAACTTTATATATATATATAGACAACATTCACAGCACTTTTATTCTTATTCTCTCTTGAGCAGACACTTCCATTTCTTCTATTTGTTGCCACCCGATGAGGAAAAAAGTTTCCTTAATCTTTTAATTTAGGTTAGATTTCCTCTTTTTTCCAGACAACGCAGTCTGGCAATTAAACTACTTATCTTGAGACTTCACGCTGGGACTAAATGCCTCTTGTTCATTTTTCCCTGTCTGTGAATCTTTATTACTGATGTCTTCCCATTGTTTTTTATTAAAGCGTCATATGTCTTCCTGCTTCTGCTTCATGAAGAACCAGCCATTTTTCTGATAGATAACTCCAACCACATCAGCTGTATCGTAAACAATAGATAATGCCCAACAAGTACAGTTTTACAGCCTCTGTCATTCACTTTATTTTTATGACAGAGTAGTTACTCAAAATACTGTGCTAGGCAAGCTAGGCTGGGGTGGCTCTACGTTTTACATAGGCTTTGATGACTGGTCTATCCCATTCACCACATTTTGTGAAGCTGCACTCTCTTCTATTGGTACATTTAATACCAAATAGGAATCCATCATAGTATTTATACATACATTTAGGGCAGGTGTGGGGAACCAGTGGTGGGATTCAGCCAGTTGACATCTATTCAGGAAAACCAGTTGTTAACTTTCTAAGCAGTTTGAAGAAACGATTGCTGGAAGAAATCTCATTTTGGTTTTTTTCCCACTTTACAGGGCTAAACCTGTAAGGATAGTTCCCCACCCCTGATTTAGGGGTGCCACAAATTATATTTGAAATATGCGGATGAAACAGCAGGGGTGGCTCTTATCCGGCACGACAATGAAGGTGCTTATAGGGAGGAGGTGAAGGATCTCATGGACTGGTGCAATAAAAGTAACCTGCTTCTAAATGTTAATAAAACAAAGGAGATCATTGTAGATTTTAGAAAGAGCCAACATAGTCCTGCTCCACTCAGTATCAAGGTTGCAGCCATAGAGATGGTCAACAGTATTAAGTATCTGGGGATGCAGATAACTAACAATCTGAACAGGTCTTTCCACACGTCATCCTGAAGCGTGCAAACCAGTGTCTGCATTTCCTGCATCGGATGTGAAGAGCACATCTTTCTCCTTCTGTCCTGGTCACTTTTTATGGAGGAACAATTGAGAGCATTTTAATAAATGGCATCACTGTTTGGTTTGGTGGCAGCAGTGCCTCAGGTAGAAAGTCCATACAGAGAGTGGTAAGGACAGCCAAGAAGATTATAGGAAGCTCATTTCCCAGTATTCAGGATACTGCTTATAAATGCTATGTGCTTAGAGTCAGTGGTGGGATTCAACCAGTGTAAAAACTGATTTATTGAGTGTGCGCTTTGCACATGCTTGCGCCAAACACACACTCCACACGTGCACAGAGCGTTTGAAAACAGCTCTAAAATTTAACTTCTACTGTAGCCCTGGTGAGTAAAACAGCTGAGATGTGGCAATCTGCTCTGCCGTGTCTATCAGCTGAGCTTCAAACAAAGGAAACATAGAACAGACTAGCGCAGGGGTGGGTAGGCAGGATCAACTGATTGCCAAAACTACCGGTTCACCTGAACTGGTCCGAACTGGCTGAATCCCACCCCTGCTTAGAGCTCAAAACATTGTTAGAGATCCACACACCCATTTTATGGTCTGTTTCTGTTGCTCCCCTCTGGGAGGAGGTTTCAAAGTATTTCTAGCAGGACTAACAGATTCTGCAACAGCTTTGTTCCCTATGCCATCCATCTGGTAAACTCACAAGATTTGTTTTTTATGCCACGTACATGTATACATCTGAACTAGACTATGGTGTTTCTCTATGTCATATATGTGAGTACGTGTGCATATTTTTTAAATTTATGTATACATTTATATTTATATTTATTTATTCATTTATGTCATGTTTATGTAGTATATATTATAGATGGTGATCCTTTGAGAGCTGTATCCAATGAAATCTAATTTTAATGTATGCCAATTAGTGTACATTCAAAGTGACAATAAAGTTATTCCAAGTCTAAGGGGATCACACAGATTCAGAATAAGAATGCTACAGTCAGGATTCTGAAGCCGAGTATAAATGAATCCAATTGCTGTTCCAGTGCTAAAGATTAAAGATAACTGTTAGTCAAAAGCAAAGCTTGGCCTATAGACATTTATGGACAAAACACGCACATACATATGCATTCACTCTTATGATGTTTGTGCTTGGGAATAACTACAAACACTTGTTTTTATTTCTTTTACATTAAGGCTTTTCTTTTCAATCCATCAGACCTGAAATTTCTACGAGCTGAAAAAATACGGCAATTTTCAATCTGATGTAAAATGATGTTGAGAAGTAATCTATACAGGTTTTTTTTTCCTGGTCTATAATTCTGTTCTAATGTATGATTGTTATTTAAAGTATAGCCAGAAGCCAATAAACGGTAGTTATGCTGGGAATAAATTTCAATGGCAACATCTCTTCTTCTTTGAATTTACCTGGGGGGGTGGTGGTAATTATTTGATAACATTGCCATTAAAGTTAAAGTCAGCACTGCAAGGAAAGTGTTCTCGTACACCTAGCAGTTTTAGGTGCCCAATATTTAAACCTGCAGATCAGAAAGTGTTTTATCTCAATTTTTTTTAAAAAGTTCATTATAACAACTAATGTGAGAGTGGTCATGGGATACAGTTAAGGGGGGGGGGAACCATTCACCAAGATGGAATATTTTGCACAAAGAAGACACACCCAAATGTTTTGAGGTTGGGGTGTTTTTTTTTAAACATTTTACTTACTGCAATAGATTCTTTAAAAACCTTTACAATCAACACTGCCTGAACATGGCATAGTTTGGAAGTCATTGAAGGCTATTATGTGATGGTAGTTTATTTTAAATTAGAGCATTTTTGTATACATATATCTCTATCATCTCTATCTCTATATTTTATATATGTATGTATGTATGTATGTATGTATGTATGTATGTATGTATGTATGTTGTATTTGTGCTGATAAATAAATAAAGGGAGACTAGTATAGATCTATTACTATTTAGCTCTCACCAGCTAGCCATACCCTTACTGGGATTCGAACCTGGGCTGTATTACATATTAGGCAGATGTATTAGCCACTAAGCCACAGGCTCCCCTCCTTATCAGCTGAGTCAGGGAAATAGGTATGTATTTGTGTTACAACCCCTGGTATGCCCAAATATGGGAGGGAAGTGAGCCGATAGTCAGAAAGGGGGAGTAGTGAGTTCCCTCCCATATTTGGGCATACCAGGGGTTGTAACACAAATATGTACATACATACATACATACATACATACATACATACATACATACATACATATAGACATATAGACATATATATTTGTGTTGTATTTGTACTGATAAATAAATAAAGGGAGACTAGTATAGATCTATACCGTTTCAGACAGATGGCTATCCAACATCCTCTTAAAGACTTCCAGTGTTGGGGCATTTGCCTCCAGAAGTTGTGAATGCCCCAACACTGGAAGTCTTTAAGAGGATGTTGGATAGCCATCTGTCTGAAACGGTATAGGGTTTCCTGCCTAGGCAGGGGGTTGGACTAGAAGACCTCCAAGGTCCCTTCCAACTCTACTATTGTATTATTGTATTATTGTATTATTTCGAGCTAATTAGCTCTCATCAGCTAGCCATACCCTTACTGGGATTTGAACCTGGGCTGTATTATATCTTAGGCAGGAGTCTTAGCCACTAAGCCACAGGCTCTTCTCCTTATCAGTTGAGCCAGGGAAATAAGTATGTATTTGTGTTACAACCCCTGGTATGCCCAAATATGGGAGGAAGGTCCATACAGCTACAGAAGAGTCAGTGAGTTTGAGTTGCAAACTATTTTCACACCTTTCATTGATAAGGATAGTTTTCTTATTCATTTTATTTGAAAAGCCACAAGGTTATATATGCAACTACAGCAATGTGTGTTGATTATTAGACTTCTGTCTCTTATTTCTTTCATTATATAGCTCTTAAGCAGAAAATTCCTAACAGTGAGAACAGTGGAACAAGTTGCCTTCAGAAGTTGTGGATGCCCCATCACTGGAGCTTTTAAGAAGAGACTGGGCAGACATTTATCAGAAATACTCTTAGTCTCCTGCAAGAACAGGGGATTGGACTAGATGACCTTCAAGGCCCCTTCCATCTCTATTACTGTTACTAAATAGCAAATCATTTAAGAAAATATAGGGAATCAACATTACCTCATCTTTTTCACTTTAGTAGAAATGAAACTTACTTATGTCTTTGTGATACCGGTAAAATTTAACTGAAAAGAAAATCAAGCATGTTTGAATTAGTTTTTTTCTTGGGAAAAAAAGGATAATTTAAAGAAATCCATCAGCTGCTCTAAGCACTTAATATGGCAATAATACAGCCAACTGTGTTCTAGATTTTTTAGAAAAAAAAAGTTTGCAAAAAAATAAAATCAGCTAATCCAAAATGTTCTTCAAAGTATTTGAGTTATTACTCCCCTAACTATGTTATTTCTTTTGTGTAGGACATATATGCACAGTTGGTCAACATGTAGCACTTCTTTTTGATTCCCTTCTGTACCAGCTTGTGGGGTGTGTGATCCAAATGGATGCCTTAAGCTCTGAATCTTGGAGGTTAGTCGATACTCAAACACAGATGGGCTGCCTGGAGTCCAACCTCAAATAATTTCTTCCATTTTTCTGTAGAAATGATAAAAAAATGACTTACATGGGTAATAAAAAGAAATATTTATATATATCCTCTGAACACAGGGAATTTAACAGGAGAAATTTCAGGTCCCACTTATGTCTTATCTGTGCCGTGGTGGCACAGTGGTTAGAATGTAGTATTGCAGGCTAATTCACTGCTCACTCCAGGAGTTTGATTCTGAACAGCTCAAAGTTGACTCAGCCTTCCATCCTTCTGAGGTCGGTAAAATAAGGACCCAAATGATTGGGGGCAATATGGTGACTCCACTTAGGGCTTTAAAGCACTATGAGGTGGTATATACTGTAAGTCTAAGTGCTATTGTTATTGCTATATAGAGATCCCACAGAAATATATTAAGTATTTAAATGTTGTCCACTTTTGTCCTACATGTATTCTAATTATGCAATTATTTGAAAATCCTCATTGATTTTCAGATCAGTGTGTCAGGGTTCCAAGTCATAGATCTATTGCAAGCAAGAATTCCGAGGCAGGTAGGTTCTTCAAAGAATAGCTTTATTGGAAATATCAAATTGGCACATATCTGGTGAAAACCAACTCTGGGAAGCCCCTTGGTTTCCACCTAATTAAAAGTAAAAGTCTCCCCCTTAACCTAAACAATCAGTCACATGATCCAAGCAAGGCAACGTCTGCAGGTCATCACTCCTCATTTTTCCATCCAGGTGTGAGAACATCCTTGGTTCCCAGGGGAAAGTATTTTATTTTGACTACACAAACCCAGCTATCACCTATCTCCACTCCCTATCCCTTGCTCCAGCGTGGCAACACCAAAGCTGCAAGATGGCTTTGGCCAAGTCAGCATCAGGGTTGACACAGTGTTTAAGAACTATATTGCCTTTTGTTTCTAACATCAAAATAAAATCAGTCTGTTTAACTAAGCAGGTTATTGGGATAGCATTTGGTTTTAAAAAACAACAACACTGCATCTGTTTTCATTCACAACTTTTCTTAACATATGGGACGTCATGGCAATGGTACACAGCTTCCGCTAGTGTGCAGAATGTAAATTTCCTGAGAGACTTTTTTCCCAACATAAATAGTCACAATGTCACTGGTTATGTAAATTTTCCAGTGCATGCTTTTACCAATGTCCCAGACTTTTTCCATGAGTCTGTGGTTGGAAAAGTGTATCTTGCCATCTTCCACATTCAGAAACAAATTGCAATTGCTGTTGCACATTTACAGTAATTGCTTATTCTTCCTGCTGCTTCTCCCATTGTTTCATCGTTTGATGCCCCTTTCAAGATTATTTTAAAGAAAAGCAGCATATAAGTGCATGATGCTGCTCAGCTCTGACCCTTTCATAGCCCCTTCAGTTGTTTAACCTCTCATGGGCCACTTAAGGCATTCAACCTCACGGTGTTGCAGTTGAATCTGTGAATCTCCTCTACTGAAAACTGTTATTTGAGAATATGTCAGAAAGTACAAAAGCCTGAGTTATTTGATCTGGGATGACTGCTTTACATATGCAGATCATTGTTTGATTATTCGGTTCAATGACAAAAGAGTGAATGAACTCATCTTGGATATTTTTAAAGACAGGAATCAAATTATGTGGTAAGACATTGCAGATAAATGATTTTTTTTTCTCTAAATGCCTCAACAGTTCAAATTCTGTTTCCATGAAACAATCACATTATTCATATAATATGATGCTAATATTAAAGTATAAATATATATAATCATCACCTCATATTGGGACTATTTTTGCAATTGCTTTCATACCACCCACATGGGTTGCAGGAAAAACATGACAGGCTCAGCTTTCAGGCAAACTTTTATCTCTGTGACATTTTGCAAAGCTTGTGCTGGTCTGAAACCAATTGTGTATTTAGAAGCATCTATGGATGGTTTAAAAAAGAGGATTGTTTGGAAGGTCCTATTGGGAGCAATGAGAAATCATTGGAAATCACCTCCTGCCATCTTGCCAACCCCTCATGACCATATGTACCAGGTTATTCCAATTTGGAAAATTATCATTGGATAAACTCAGCAGGTGTTGGATGAAAGACAGCGCTAAGAAACCTCAAAAGAGAATGAACCCATTTTTTCTACCTTTACTACAAACCTTTCCCCAAGCCTTGAGTTGGAATAAAGATCCCTCAAGATGAATCAACGCAGTTGTAGTTATGAGTATGCCACTGAAAGAATTGAAGGACTAGGCTAGGGGCACCCTGCAAGTTTTGTCTCTCTGAGAATAAGAAATAATTAGACAAAAGGTGGGGGGAAGGCTTATTGGGGGGAAAAACAAGCTCTGAATTTTATATGAAGCTGCAACACAACAAAAGGTCTCCTCCGAACATATAATTTATTTTATATCATTAAATTAAAAAAAATATTTTATTCCTGGCTAACCTTAACTATTCTTGGCTTGCAATCCAGCAGGTTCCACCCCTATGAATTCTCCAGAGAAGAAGTCATGTTAGGACTGTTCAGATGGCTCTTGCTGAAATCCAGCTTAAAGCCACAAGAGTACAATGCAGATGTTGTCCCCAATGGGGAGATGTAGACATGAGCGTAAAGCACAATGTTATGACTGGAGGTGAAGCATAGGAGAAGTTGATGATGTACGATGCCTGAGTGGGTGTTTATTAGCTTTTTAGAACCAGTTTGGCATTTCCTTCCACTGTTGTACATGTTTAAAAATAACCTGCTGCTTCACTGAACTTATTGGCTCTGGGGAAAGCCGAAACATTTGGATAATCAGGTACCTTGGTGAGCTGATGCTGATTATGGCAGGACTGAAGGTCACGTGGCAAATTTCAGATAGCGAAAAATGGTTATTTGCTATATTTTATTAAAACTGGGGATGGTGCTCTGAAATGTTTCCCTTAGCAGAGATGCCTGGTTAGATCAGACACTACTGCTTTCTTTTTAAGATATGTTTTCCTCCCTGCAACCTGCTTCCTTCCTTTAATAATAAAAAAAGAATCCAGAATTTTCAGGCAGTTGCTTTGTTCTCTGAGAACTGTAGGATAAGAAAGGGAGCTTCATAAATGTCTTACCTTTCTTATTATTTCTAAAAAAAAAAACATTTTTTTTTCTCCACACACTTAATTTTCTATACCTTGTTTGATATGTCATCATCTGCTACATTAATTAAAAACAGACTGGCTCCCATCCCTTGTTTGGTACTCTTGAAAAACCCTGACTTGCAACCTTATTATAAATCTGATACTATTGTTCATATAGATGGAAAATCTGAGAACAAGGCTTCCTTTGAGGAGGGAGCAAATGACAAAATGTACATCATAATGGGATGCAAACTCTCTCCATTATGCATTTAATGTGTGACATTATGATACAGATACAAAATGCCAAACCTTTCCATGTTCTGTCACAATGAAGGCTTTGTCGTATTGATGTCATTGTGGTTAGGAACAGATATATCGGAAAAGTCCATCTCTATCTTATTCACTTGTTGAAATGCAAAATATTCAAGCTTTATATTCTAAATCTAAGATGGAAGCTGCCAAATTTCTAAAAAAAAAATTGGCTTGAGAGGGCTTCCTAGATGGTTTAAAATGTGAGGTTAAACAAGATGCTCCACTGCCCTTCTTAATCATTTTGTGCTTAAAACAAATTTATAAGAGCCCAACATACATTGTACAAGTGTTTCTGAATAACTACCTAGTTAAAAAAAAAAATCAGCATGAAACGTGCAATGGTCAGAGAATTATGAAGGGGGAGTTATTTGAGGCTTTGAAACATGTAGTGTTGTCAGCTTAATTAGCATGACAGTCATTAAAAGTGTAAAACTGATTAGAGAGAGGGTAGCTGTGTAAGCTAGTTACTGTGATTAGAAATTAAATCATTCCTTCCTTCCCACCATGTTCTGTTCTTCTTCTCCATAGATGAATAGTAAAGTATGTGTTTTACATCCAGATGGTCACATTCTGACCTCAGATATCTCCAGCTGGAGTGGAGAAGACTGTCTTAAATCCCAGAAGACCACTGTTATTTGCTATTGCTAATTCTGAGCTACATAGGGTGATATGAGAGAGTATATGTTTATGTATAGCTTCTTCTTAACTAAAAGAGCTTGGCAAGGGTTGGAGAAATGTATCAGGCTGGCTAAATAAATACTTAAAGCCTCCTCAAAGTTCTGAACCAATTTATCTTACTTTCGATTACCTTAAATAATCCAAGGCTGTCTTAATGCATGGGCTTGATGGGCACTTGCCCGTGGGCCCCTATGTTCACTAATAAGGGCTAACATACACTAATCTGTGTATGTTAACCCTTCAATGCACCTTGTGCCTTATAAATACAGCAACAAATTTATTACATTTTACTGCATTTTAATTAATACTAACATGCAAATATATGTTTAATTTTATTGACTATTTACATTTTTATTCCTGTGAGTAATTGTCGTAGGGGCCCCAGTACACTGCTTTGCCCGGGACCCATAATGCTGTTAAGACGGCCCTGGCTGCCTCAGATAGAATTTCTCCTGCTTAATTAACTACATCAGGGGTGTCAAACTTGATTTCATTGAGGGTTTCATCAGGGTTGTGTTTGACCTCGGGTGATGAATTGGATGGCGGTGGGCATGGCCAGCTCAACATCACTCGTGTCAGGGACATTTGTGGTGGCAGGGCTGAGGGGGGTCCTTCCTTCCTTCCTTCCTTTCTTCCTCCCTCCCTCCCCCCATCCCTCCCTTTTCTTCTTTTTCCTTCCCTTCTTTCTTCTCCCCCTTCCTTCTTTTCCCTTCCTTGCTCTCTTCCCATCTTCCCATCTTTCCTTATTTTTCTTTGTGTTTCCTCTTTCCCTTTCTCCTTTCCTGTCCCTTGTGGATGCTGAAATGGAAAAAGGGAAACATTTCTCCTTTTGTTTTGTTTTGCTTTCAGTTTGTTTTGCTAGCCCTCTGCCAGTGAAAATGGAGCCCACGGAGGTGGGGAGGACCATGTGCAGCTCCCCCAGGCCCCATTTTTGCTGGCAGAAGCACCATGGGCCAATCATTCACTGTTTTCAGGGCGGCCCCCGCATGCCATACCTAAGCACCCTGTAGGCCGTATCTGGCTTGCAGGCCTTGAGTTTCACACCCCTGAACTACATAATTCTTGTATGTGTGCAAACATAAGTGTATGGTTTGTATGTACTTACCCTTTTAGGTTTATTTTATTATACATACCCACACACAAAAGGTGTGTGCATGTGTGTGTGTGAGAGAGAGAGACGCACACAAAGAGAGAGAGAGACAGACAGACAGACAACCTTGTGGTATAAAATGCAATGTAAAAATTGAACAATTATAATTGTGTGCTAATAGGCTAATTTCTGCATGCAAATCAGAGGTGGATTGCAGGAAGTATGCCCTGGTACAGGCGTACCGGAGCCTGCCCGGAGCACCGGGTACCCTTCCAGTATGGTGCTCCGGAGGGCCCACCCACCCACCCACGCTCCTTACCTGTCTTTAAACTCTTTGGCGCTTACGCGCACGGTGCATACAACACTTCCGTGACGTTTCGCTGAGCAGCTGGAGTATCGCGGAGGCTTGTGGTGGCATCGCTGGATGGTAAGATGCATGCGCATGCTGCATGCGTATCCATGCATGGTGCACACGTTCATGTGGAGGACGCCAGGCCCGGTTTCAACTGTACCGGTTGCAACGGGATCCGGAACCCACCACTGATGCAAATGTAACTCTGAAGGAAATCTCTTGAGCTCACCCTTAACAAATATCTTGTATAGTTAGTCATGTTTACCATAAAAACATATAAACATGTTTACTATAAAGTACATACTTCATAATTAGTCATATCTACAGGATTATGTCACCCATCCTGTCAGATCAGGCACAGAGGCAAACTCTGAATCCTGTCCATCAGGGAGAGTCATCTGATGGGACCCAGAAAGAGAGTCTTCTGGAACATCAATTCAATTCACTCCAGTATTGCACAAGGCTTATATAAATAAACAATCACATTAATTGGGGCAGTTCATTGCATGGATTGTAAAATTAACTAGAAGCTGATTGAAGGGATTAAGATTTTCTTTACTGATAAA
Source organism: Natrix helvetica (assembly GCF_964273705.1). Taxonomy (NCBI): domain Eukaryota; kingdom Metazoa; phylum Chordata; class Lepidosauria; order Squamata; family Natricidae; genus Natrix; species Natrix helvetica. Next base: position 314,615,676 of record NC_138548.1, on the reverse strand, counting down.
GTTGCTGTATCCCTTTTTTTGGTTTACTGTAGTTAGATTAATCCTAAGAAAGGACAAAGTGAGAAGTTGAGTGGAATGATAAACCAAAAGTGAAGCCAGGAGTAAAACAGACTTTCCACCAGCCCAACTTCAGAAAAATGCCGACAGCCCTTAAAATGAATTGGTGTCATGTGACAGGCAGATATGATTGACAATCAGTTCAAAGGGTACATGCATTAAGGGCCCTCCCCAGAGATTCCTTATAAACAAATTAAAATGAAAGTGAAAATATTTCTAATAAACCATATGAGACAAAAACGTCCAAAATAGCATTTTGTATTCTTTGAAATGGAAACTGAAATATGTAGGAAGACCCTCAGCAAAACAAATGTTTATAAGCACTGAAGAAACACACAGGGAGATGTGTTCCATGCAACTGGGCATTTGTCTAAGACAGTCAGGGTGTGGAGTTGTCTTTGGTCATGTGACAGAATACTACTCATTTGTGTCCAGTTTTAGGTATAACTCATAACCCCAATCTCTTCATATATGGAGACGTGTATGGGATGACATATACATACTAGATTATGTATGCCAGGGATCCAACAATTGCTAAAGGTTTCTGCCAGGTTCTTGTCTTTATTTTATGTAAAATGTTTATTAGAAATCAGGAATTACAATGCTGTGCTTTATTCCAGTGTCAACACATGTATGAAGTGTTTAATCTTAGAAGTAATTTACAATGAAAAGTTAGTCTTAACATAGCCTTGCCTGTTCTGTACAAGAACAACTTTTATGATTACTGAGTGACTGTCCAGATAGTAGATTTGTCTTCTGTTACATCAGAGGATATTTAGAAACTTGAGTAGGTAGAAACTGCGAGGATGCGACTGTTTAAAAGAAAGTTCCTAATGATAGAATAAAAGCTGGATTTACTTAACGACTATGCAATTCACTTAACAACTGCAGGGACCTGATTAACAACCATACATAGCAAAAAAGAGGGGGCAGAAAACCGGGCAAAACTCTGTTAACAAGCCCATCATTGATGGAAATTCTGGTCCCCATTGTGATTGTAACTACAAGTAATTGTAGTTCCACAAGTCCTGAATTAAGCAGGGATTGCAATGGATGGATAACTTCAAAAATCCTCCAAACTGACATGTTTCTATATAATTACTAAAAGAAAGACAAGCAATCCATGTGCTTTTCACTCAGGACACAACAATAGATATCCCTCTAGAAAGTCAACTAGCACCCAGGAGTAAGCAATAAAAGAATCAAGGGCAAAGTTCAGATAGATTGCTTTGATTGTGGGAATTGGACCAGAATTGTCAAACTCATGGGCCATGGGCTGGATGCATCAGTGGTGGGTTCCTACTGGTTTGGACCAGTTTGGTCAAACTGGTAGTGGTTTGGCAGCCTGGGTTGCTGGAACTGGCAGTGACCCAGGCCTGCCATGCCCCCGAACTGGTTCCTCGGGTGCTGCCGTAGTCACTGCTATCTTGTTTTTCAGTTCTGAGCATGCACAGAACAATGTTAATTGCACTGCGCATGCGCTCATCAAGCATGCATGCACACACAAGTGAACCTGCAGTAGTGCCTGCCGGAACCCAGTCCTGGGATGCATCACACGCTGGCCATGCCCATGCCCAGTTTAGTGAACAAGTCCAGATACATCATGTGATGCCACCATGACAATGTGAGTTTGACACCCCTGTACTAGACCAACTCCTGCAGAATCTAGCATCCCATCTCCATTACAGCACCGAGGTTTAAATCCTATGTTTATTTCTCCCATCTTTATTTGGTAGTGGACTTCTTGTCACTCATTCCTTGGATAGGCATGTGTGGAAAGCACCTGCTCCATGCTGTCAGGTTCTCTGTTTCCAGTCTTGGCATCTTTAGCCTTCACACTTCACCCTCATGAAAGTGTAGCTCCATCTGTGGGAGCTTGACATTGTTTGAACTCTTTTCTCTGGTTCAGAAAAACCCCCATCATTGCCTGTGTGAGGTATAGAATATGCAAAACATGTCCTTCATCAGAAAAATAACCCTGTAATTTATTTTCTAATTACAAAAGACTATAGGATTTTTTTTAAAAAAAAGGAAATTATGACTTCCAGATGGTGAATTGTACTTTAGTGGGAAAAAGGAAAAGGAGAGTCAATCACTGGCTAAGTGATAAGGTAGCAAGTGAACTACTAAAGAAAAAAGAAACTCATTACACAAGATACTAAATTATTCTTATAGAGACTTCGGATTCTTTCCATTTTTCTACTTTTTATTCTAACACATAAAGCAAGCAATTCCATCTAGTCCTTCTTCTAAACGATTAGCATTTCCATTTTAACTTTTGGTTTTGATTGTGTTCCATTAATCTGCCTACTCTCTTCTCCTGACCTATTCTTTCCTTTCAACATGTTTCACTGTGTTTGCTACAACCCTATACAGAAGTTGTAGAATTAGGGTGGAATCCATGGTAATATGGCTTCGCCACAGAGCAAGACCATACTGTATTCTGCTGTCTCTTAGATTCCCATTAAGTCCAGCTTTGTCTGGTTTGATTTTGGTTTATGAGAGAAAAAGATACACCTTCCTAAAAATCATAGGATTGAAATGGGCCATTGAAGTCACTAGTGTAAGTCCTTGATTAATAGATAATTCAAATTAAAGCCTATCAGACTAATGGCTCTCTAGAATGGTACAAAATCCTCTTTGAAGAGGAACCAATTACATTTCTGGGTATTTGTTTCACTGTTAAACAGCTCTTATTAAGCAGTTTTCCTAGCATTCAATCAGGATCTAACTTCCTATAACTATATCATTTCCCATAATTTAAAATTATTCCATATTTGTGTATTTGGGAACAATAATGAATGGGTCTTGATCTTCTTCTGCATGGCATCAAGTACTTGAAGATCTTGTTCTTTAGCCCAGTTTCCTTTTATTAAGCCTAAATATGGCCAGTTTTTTTTTCAATCTCATTTCAGAGGATGTAGTTTCTAGTTCCCAATGGGGAGCCCTCATTGCCCTTCCCCAAACCTCTTCCAATGTCTCTAAATCCTTAAAACTATGCTACAAAATGGAAATTGAGGGAGAGTCAGAGCAGAATGGAGTGGAACAATTGTTTCCCAAAATTTGTAAAGTATACCTTGTTTGGTGTATCTTCCTATTTCTTTTCTTGCAGCTGCATTGTTGAAGTCATATATGCTAAGCAGTGCTGAGTCATATTCAGTGTGCAATTCTAATATCTTTTTTTTGCAAATATCTGAAATGGCCGCGAAGCACTTTGAAGTCTGACAAAAGTTATTGTAAGCCATTTTGCGAGAAAAGCTTACTATACAGACACTATTACCCAACCAGGAGTTCTCTATCCTTTACTCACTTTTTTGTTTTATTTTATACATAAAATTATTTAATAAATTTCATTGTGCCAGTTTATTATAGAGAGTAAAAGTATCAGGCTATACAAACTGGGAAACCAAGAGTTTTAGTCCTACCTTAGGCAGAAAGCCAACTGGGTGACCTTGGACCAGTCATTCCCTCTCAACCCTAGGAAGGAGGAAATGGCAAACCACTTCTGAAAACCTTGCCAAGAAAACTGCAAGGACTTATCCAAGTAGTTGCCAGGAGTCAGCACTGATGCAAAGGCACATACCAACAAACCCAAATTGTGCTGAAATATTCAATCAATGTATTTATTGTAAATTTATATGCCACCTGTCTCCTGATGAAGAATTCTGGATGCCGTATAAGTGAAAGCTATATATGGATACAACCTCATTAATGAAATAATATAAACAGGCTAATTAGCATAATTTTAAATGGAAGACAAATGAGAGATGAGGCGGGAGGGAACACATAAGATATACTTGACAAGGAGACATGGGAAAAGGTCACCTAATAGGAGCAGGGAATCGAGCAGTTACCATTTGTATATATGACCAAAATACAGCTCTTGCAGGGATAAAAATAATTACAGATATCTCCCAGTTTCCAATGCAGCCTACAGGCATACTGGTATATCTGGTCTCTTTTAGGGATTAGCCTGGATCAAAAGTTTTCTCTAAATTGTATGTAAATGTGGGAAGAGTGCAAATGAAGTGATATCACTACATCTGTTCCTAAATATAGTATGGGAATTCTGTGCTTTGTACAATTTTAGAAAATATTCTAACATTGCATTTTATATAGCAACCTCCTATTAGCCAAGTTAGTATATTTTCTAAAAGAAGAAAGGATAGATGATAGATGATGATAGATGATAGATAGATAGATAGATAGATAGATAGATAGATAGATAGATAGATAGATAGATAGATAGATAGATAGATAGATTTGTAGATATATAGAGATAGAGAGATAGATATGTATATACAGTATATAGAGATAGACATATACATACATATGCAGAGGTGGTATTTAGCCGGTTCACACCATTTCACCCGAACCGGTGGCAAAATTTTTGCCTAGTTTGGAGAACTGGTAGCGACGGCCAGCTGGCCACACCCCTGAACCAGTCCCCCTGTCGCTGGTTGCTCCCTCCCCCATCTGGTCGCTGCTTACTTGCACTGCCTCTTTGCACACTGGCTCTCAAAGAGGTCGGCAGCTGGCCGCAGGCTGCTGAAAAGTCCTTCAGTCGGTGAAAAAGTGGCTGCTGTCGCTGCCATCTTCTTCACGCATGTGCCTCCCATTGCCTTGCACATCCCATTGTCTTGCAAGTCCACTTGGACTTCCAACACAATGAGATGCACATGTGTGAAGAAGATGGCAGTGATGGAAGCCACTTTTTCACTGACCTGAGGACTTTTCAGCAGCCTGCAGCCAGCCGCTGGCCTCTTTGAGAGCCAGTATGCAAAGAGGCTGTGGCTGAGAGGCTTCTTTGCCAGCCAACCCTTTCCCAGCAGCGGGAGTTTTCGGCTCGCTAGGGGCCACCGAAAACTCTGGTCAGCTTGCCTTCTGGACTGGACTAGCCTCCACGGAAGGTAAGCAACCAAAGAGGCAGTGGTGGGGAAAGTGGGGAAACAGTGATGATTAGTGAAGGGAGGGCCAGGGTAGATAGGAAAAAAAATCCTTAAAAAATTCCTACCTTTTGCTGTGGGCGTGGCTAGGTGGGGGTGAATGTCACTGAGTGGGTGTGGCGTGAGTGATGTCACAATGGACATGCCCACTCAGTCACATGCCCCCCACCTAGCCATGCCCACCGAACAGGTAGTGAAAATTTTTGAATCCCACACTGTATATATGCTACATATTATTGTTCTTAGTTGCAAAGTAATGTATCTCCATTTGGCTGCAATAGAGCAAAATATTTCTCTATAAGTAGGGAACCAATTATTCATGGTTTTGGGAACCAATTACTCAAATTGTAAGTCTCTGGGGACTATGTATGGCCAAGCTACAATTTCTTTTATCTTTATAAAACTTGATGATTCTTGAGGAAGCAAAAATAACCACATGATAACAGGTTTCTTAATTAGCAGCTAAAGGAAAACTTCACATATAAAGCCAATAATTTTTTTCATTTTTGCTTAAGTCAAAGTAGCATTCTAATAAGATGGAATCGTGTCATTGGGTCTGTGGATTTGAATTATTTTACTGAAACAGAATTGCTTTACCTTTAGTGGCAAGACAGAATAACTTAATTGCAGTATATCGCAAGTATGTGTACACTATTATCAAGAAAAAACAATTCTTTGGCTTGAAGTGAAAACAAATTAAAATTAATTAATCAGTGGAAAAAGCTTTATTTGATCAGGGAAAAACAATTGAAAATATCAAAACTGGCTGGAGTAACAGAATAATCAAATCAATACACACTCTCTAGTATTGGAACGAAGCCACTCACTATGTTCCATGGATATATGTGAATCTTATTAAATTCTTATTAACTTCCAAGTGATTATATTAAATAACATGAGCTACTGAAGAACAATTTTGCTCCATTTGCTAAGTTTAAACCTATTTTATTCAAGTGGAATAAAGCCATCCCACTTGGGGTATTTTGGGGTATCTTTTATTGTTAAAAAAAAGCATTTTCACCTCTTTGGCATTATCCATAGCACTGTGATTTGCTTAGGGCAAACCAAAGATCCATTTTAATTGTGTAGTGCCAAAGATGGGTTCAAGAGATGAAATTGGTGAGAACAAAAATCGCATGCTTGCCATTAGTCCAAGCTAAAAAAAAAAAGTAACCAGGAACCAAATAAGCTCATGAAATTAGTCTTCTGTTATTATCAGTGAAAATAACTGGAAGTGGCCAGACTGAAATATCCCATTTCTAATTAAGTTTAAGATACATCTAGGGTACAATTATTGTAGTAATTGTTAATGTTGTCAAAATTAGGGTACATACCAGGTATCAAGGGAGCTGTTCTTCTTTTTCTCTTTTGGCAGATTTTCTGAAGTAAGAATTTAACATAGCTTTTATTAGAGTTAAAGTTGTGTTGTTTTAAACTGCTATATTGCCATCCGCTATTTTGGCAGCTCTAAAGAAACAACATTTTTGCTGCTGTTCCTTCTCATCTGTCACTCCATATACACAATGATCATTTGAAAAACTTGCGAATTAAAATTCAACTGTGGCACTGGGGCTCATTGATCACAATTCAGAGAAAGAGTCTTGCAAGAAAGACAGAAAGCTGTATGAGAGAATGTGTTTGCATTTCCAGTTAAAACTACAGACATGATGCTACTGAAGACACCCACTGCTTCTCAATCTCAATGTAAAAAAAAAAAATTGAAGCTGCTGACGGAAAATGAAGGCATTTTATAATTCAGCTTTTTTTTAAGATGATGATATTGGGGACTACTTAAAGATATGCTAGAGTACATGGGATGTGGTGGCTCAGTGGCTAAGATGCTGAGCTTGTTGATCAGAAAGGTTGGCAGTTTGAATCCCTAGCGCCATGTAATGGAATGAACTCCCATTACTTTTCCCAGCTTCTGCCAACCTAGCAGTTTGAAAGCATGTAAAAATGCAAGTAGAAAAATAGGGACCACCTTTGGTGGGAAGGTAACAGTGTTCCGTGTGCCTTCATCATTTAATCATGCCAGCCACATGACCACAGAGACGTCTTCAGACAATTTTTCCTCTTTGGCTTTCAAATGGAGATGAGCACTGCCCCCTAGAATCAGGAATGACTGGCACATATGTGTGAGGGGAACCTTTACTTTTAGAGTACTCTGGTATTTTCTAGGATTAGAATTTAGGGAGAGAAATGTCAGGGAGACTTCATGAAGACAACGGACCGACCAAGTACTCAGGAGAAGGCATCTGATATGATTTTTTTTTATATTGTCCAAGTTTTATTGGTTTTAAAAGTTTTACAGGAAAAAAAGGAGTTAAAGGGTTACAGGTCTCGCAACTTTTACAAAAAAAGGTAAAAAAATTATGAACATTTACATAGATATCAGCAGTTTTAAGTTTAACACAAAATCTTCAATATGTTTCAATCGTTTTGCTTTTTATCACTTCCATAAAGGTACATTATAACAACAATTGCAATGATGTTTCAATTCATTTTTGTGATCTGAGTCTTCTTGTTGTCACTCCCTCCCCCCCCCCGTCCACTGGCAGAGCCTCAGCCCCTCCCTGCTTTATTCCTTGTGTAGCCTCCCCCATATCTCCTAAGAGGGCACTGTGTTTTTTAATAAAAGCCTCTGCTTGCTCAACTGTGTTGATTCTAATTCTACTGCCCTCCCAAAAAATCAACATGCCTTCTGGTAACAACCACCTGAATCAAACCCCATTATTGTATATATTTTTTTTGCTAAGAAGGAAAGTTTCCTTCTCTTATCTCTTACTTTCTTTGGGATCTGCTTAAGAATGGTTATTTCTTTATCCTTATATTTTAATGGTCCTCCCCTTTGAGCTCCTAGAACCTCATCTCTTGTGGTTTTTCTAAGAAATTTAACATGAACTTCCTTTGGGACATTGTGTGTTCTAGCATAGGCTGAGTTAATCCTATAAATCAGGTCAATATCCCACCCAAGCTGTTGTTTGTCTCTATTAATATATTCTGCTAACATTGTGGTCATAATCTCCTTAAGATCTTCATTTTCAACTTCTGGCAAATTTTGAAACATAAGGAAAAAAGACATCCTTCAAATTCCATTTTTATCACATGATTCTCAAATTCTACATTCCCCCTCTGGACCGTCTACAGGTCGTCTCTCATCCCGGCCACACCCTCCTCCAGTACACCTATCCTCTGCTCATTCCATGTGGCTTGTTGTTGCGTCTCTCTGAGCTGATCATTTAAGTCCTGCAGTTGTTTTTTCATTTCGTCCTGTCCCTTTAAGAGGGCTTGAAGCATCTGCTGAGTGGACAAATCCTTTGAACTCTCTTCAGAGGCTTTGGGTTGTAAAAAAGATCCCAGATGTGATTGTTGAGCAATGGGGCTGGACATGGAGGATGTTGGGGCCGAAGAGGGCGGTAACCTCTTCGGACGCATCATGACGTTCAGAGATAGTTATTGTTCTATACAGAGAGATGGTGCCTGTGAGAAAGCACAGCCAGTAGAGACCACCAGTTGAACAAATCCAAAGGAGAATAAGTCGTTTAGTACAAAACTAGAACAAATAGGTGGATCAAGATATTCCAAATCCCGGGGAAAAACTTATTTGAGGAAGTTCCTGGAGGTCTCTGGAGTGGAAGTTAGTTCAAAGCCACAAAATTTTTTTAGGGAGGAGTCTCATGCACAAAGACAAAGAAGAAAGAGGAAGTGGGCCATCTTGGCTCAGCCAGTACAGGTGGTCAGGAAACAACAAAGTCAATTTAGAGAAGAATCAGCTCAACCATCCTTTCTCTCGCAGTTGTTATAAAAAAAGAAAAAAGAGAGAATTTTCCCCCATTAATTACGGGAAGTGAAAGTGTTTCAAACTTTCTCTCTCTCCTTTGCAAGGGAGAGATTGTCCAAGTGCCGCTTTTCCGAGGAGGGTGGAAATTCCCCCCCTCCAATTCTAACTCCTCCAAAAGTTGAAACAAAGTCTCAGAAAAAAAAACTGCAAATCAATCACTAGGGTAATAAACTGTAAAAGACCTGGGGAGACTCCCTGCCTCACTGCACTTCTGCTGCTGCATTCAAATTAATTGCTTCCTTCCAGGCTGCATCGGCGAAGCACGCGGTGGCATTCCGCACGCTCCCCACACTCACTGGCTCCTGGGGCAAGGCTGGAGAACCCCCATGGCCGCTGCTGCTCCAGAGGGTCCCAGCAAGCCACCTCTAAGGCAGGGTGCCCCTCCAAGGCACCCTGTGCTCCCCTGCGTTTCAGGGGAGCCCACCCAAGCAGCGAGAAGGCGGACGTGCATGTCCATCGCCTTCAGCTGCCGGAAGTGATCTCCGCATCTGATATGATTGATGGCAGTGAAAAGGTAGCCTTGGTAGACTTTGACATGGATTTTTGCCAGGCATTCTCAAAAGCTATATTGGTACCTGAGGAATGCCTACTGTGGCTGGAAATCAGGCTGCAAAGACCAAAGAGTAAAAGTACTAATAGCAGGCATCCAGCTTGAGTGGTGAACTGTGGATTTTCATTTTAGGAAGCTCTGCCAGGCACAATTAATGCTTAGAGGAAGTAGAATGTAATAAGAATGATTGACTGGAGATTAGAAGTAAAAGGACCCTACGATACCGGCAATTTGGGTTGGGGCTCTTGCCTATAGCTAGGGCCCCAGTGAAATAGAGACTCCTATGTTCCACTAAATCATTCTTTTTAAATTCTGCTTCCTCTTTAAACCCCAGCCAGGAATCACTATTTAAGGAGTTGGTATGCATGCAAAGGATTGGATTAGATTTGGAAGAAGGTCATGGAAATGTGATTCTTAGGGGTCTTCTTGTTAAAAAAAATCAAGGAAACAATTGGTCCATTGCTGGGAGAAAGTAGCAAGAAGGTGACAAGCAACAGGGAAAAAGCAGAACTACTTAACTCATTTTTTGCATCTCTCTTTGCACAAAGAGAAAAAAACAGTGCAACCTATCCCTACAAAAAACAAATTAGGAACACAAGTTAAAATAGGGAAGAAAACGGTAAGTGAACACCTGTCTACCCTAGACAAGTTCAAATCATCAGAACCAGTTGGATTACATCCCAGGGTTCTGAAGGAACTGGCAGATGAGATCTCAGAACCGTTGAAGTATACCTTTCAAAGATCCTGGAGCACCAGGGAACTGCCAGAGGACTGGAAAAGAGCTGATGTACTTCCCATCTTCAAAAAAAAAAAAAAAAAAAAAAAAAAAAGCTCCAAGAAACCACAAACCTTTCAGCCTGACTTCAATACCAGGGAAGATTCTGGAAAAGATAATCAAGCAACGAATTAGCGAACACCTAGAAGCAAAAAAAGTAATAACCAAAAGCCAATATGAGCTTGTCAAAACAGATCATGTCAGACTAATCTTATTGCATTCTTTGACAAAGTGACAAAATTAGTGGATCAGAGGAATGCTGTTGATTTAATTTATTTGGACTTCAGTAAGGCATTTGATAAATTAGAACCAAATACTAGATAAAATAGAAAAATGTGGGTTAAACAGCATCACCACCAGATGGATTCATAACTGGCTGACCAACCACACTCAAGGTGTAGTCCTCAATGGAACTGCATCTACATGGAGGGAAGTATGCAGTGGAGTACCCCAAGGCTCTGTTTTAGGCCCAGTACTCTTCAACATCTTCATCAATGATTTGGACAAGGGAATAAATGGGGAACTTATCAAATTTGCAGGTGACACCAAGCTGGCATGAATAGCCAACACTCCAGAAGATAGGTTTAAGACACAGAAGGATCTTGAAAGACCTGAACATTGGACACTATCTAACAAAATGGAATTCAATGGTGAAAAGAGTAAGGTTCTACATTTAGGCAAGAAAAACGAAATGGACAGGTACAGTATAGGTGGTACCTTGCTCAATAGTAGTAACTGTGAAAGGGATCTTGGAATCCTAGTGGACAACCATTTAAATATGAGCCAGCAGTGTGCAGCAGCTGCCAAAAAAAGCCAACACAGTTCTAGGCTGCATAAACAGAGGGATAGAATCAAGATCACATGAAGTGTTAATACCACTTTATAATGCCTTGGTAAGGCCACACTTGGAATACTGCATTCAGTTTTGGTCACCATAATGTAAAAAAGATGTGGAGACTCTAGTCTAGAAAGAGTGCAGAGAAGAGCAATAAAGATGATTAGGGGACTGGAGGCTAAAATGTATGAAGAATGGTTGCAGGAACTGGGTATCTGTTGTTTAATTAAAAGAAGGTCTAGGGGAGACGTGATAGTAGTGTTCAAATATCTCAGGGGTTGCCACAAAGAAGAGGGAGTCAAGCTATTCTCCAAAGCACCTGAGGGCAGGAAAAGAAGCAATGGGTGGAAACTAATCAAGGAGAGAAGCAACTTAGAAGTAAGGAGAAATTTCCTGACAGTTAGAACAATTAATCAGTGGAACAACCTGCCTCTAGAAGTTATGAACACTGAAATCTTTTTAAGAAGATATTGGATAACCATTTGACTGAAGTGGTGTAGAGTTTCCTGCCTAAGCAGGGAGTTGGACTAGAAGACCTCCAGGGTCCATTCCAACTCTGTTATTCTATTCTTGCCTAGTTTGGGTAGCTTGGCCAGAAGACTGGTAGACTAGGATACTTGAGGATGTGAATATACTTATGGTATGATTTTGCTGGAGATATGGATATACAGTAAACCACAGTCTTAAGAGTAGGAACAAAATTATCCCAGTTGTGATGAATCTAGGAAGATATGGTGAGAGATGCTGAAGTTGTTCTACCAAGGAAATAAATCAATATAGTGGACCTTGACTTTGCTTCAAAGCAGTTGTGTTGTGATCTTTATATGAAGGTATTACAACAAACAGTTTGCTATGGTCAGATCACAGAGGGAAGTGTGCTTTTTGTAAGTAGTTAGTGGGATATCCTTTCTTTTTTTTTATTAAATAGTTCACATTTGACAACATGCATGCTCTTTGATCACTGTAGTGCAGGATTACATCTTTCTGCATGTAATTGCAAAGACCGATTGTCTACCCATGTAGTATTTCCAACTAGTACTCTCCAGGTGGTTGAACAATAAGTTCCATAATTCCCTGCCAGCAGGTTTGGAAAAAAAAACATGCTGGCTGAGAATTCTGAGACTTATAGCCCAACTAATTTGGAAGGCACCCCATGGGGAAAAGTTACACTAATGTGTTCCTGCTGGTCTCAATAAAATTGTAGCAAGTAAGCACTGAGAAATCTTGACTCCGGAGCAGAAGAGTCTCTAGTGTGATCTGCATGCCCAATCAAGGCTTCTCAAAGTGCATATTTAAATGCACTGAATTTAATTTCACATGATGAAAAAGTGGCAGACCAAATGCATTTACATAAATTAACTGGAAAATTATTTGAACTAATGAATAAGCATTGCTTAAACACACATACGTTGTGCCTTTGGGATGAAAATTGGCAGCGAAAAGAGGTTAAATTCAAGGAGTGATTCATCACAAATATTGTATCCAGTTCTCTCTTTTTTTTTTTTGTTATTCAATTTAATTCCTGTATTGCTTCAGCAGTGCCTCATTTGATCTCCTTTCCTTTAAACACACACCTACAGCAATAATAGTAACATATGAACAAGCACACAAGACATTAGATGCAATTAAAAAATCCAAATTGTAGGATGCATGAGCTGGGCAATATTTTATAAATGTGTGTGTGAAAAAGGGGGAAAAATCCTAGTTATATGTCTGAGTATTTGAAGATACATTCCCTGGCTACATATATTTTTATATGATGTGCTCATGTCTTCATTTCCTGCCTCATTTTTTTCCACCCAAGTTCTAATTAAAGCAAGAATGCCCTGGGTATGCTTTTGCTCTGTTTCATCTCCTGATCTATTTTTTATGTTAAATCCTCCAGGGAAGTCTCCTGAAGCCTTTGAAGTCTTGGGGTATGTGAATAAAGATGTCACAATTCCACACACCCTGCCTCTTAATGAGTACAGAAGGTTTCATGTTGCAATGCTCCAGCACCCAAAGGAAAGAGACACTCTCCAAGTTTGTCTGCTCTTCCCACCTTCCTGTCCAGTCCCTGTCCCCCAGACCCCTCCAGCTCCAGATTCATGTTTGCAATACTCTTTAACATCTATTTCATTGGAAAGCTAAAGAAAGGAATGGATAGGAAACTAATCATAACTGTGTTTGACAATTCAGGGTAGTTTAAAGTAGCTAATGCTGTTAGGGCTATATTTTTATTTTTACTGGAGCTGTAAGAACAACAATCTGTGCCCCATTTAATCTTCTTTACAACAACTCTATTTAGCACTTAAACTTATATACCACTTCATGGTGCTTTACAGCCCTCTCTAAGCAGTTTATAGAGTCAGCATATTGTCCCCAACAATCTGGGTCCTCATTTTACCCACCTCAGAAGGATCAAAGGCTGAGTCAACCTTGAACCTGGTGAGATTTGAACTGCCAAATTGCAGGCAGCCAGCAGGCAGCAGAAGAAGCCTGCAGTGCTGCACTCTAACCACTGTGCCATCTTGCCTCCACCACTTTCCCACCTCAGCTCTATTTCCCAATAGTCATAGGATACAGGACCTCCCATATCTACTGTGCCATTGATCAGTGTTCCCATGAATTAAAAGCTCAGATTCTGGAACAGATATAAAAAAGGGCATGGAAAATTCATAATAGAGAATTCCAGCAGCTCATTTGCAGCAAAATGGCTACATTTCAAATATATCTATATCTATACCATATATATCTATATCTATATCTACGCCTACGCCTGCGCCTACGCCTATGCCTATAGCTATACCTACATACCTATCTACCTACCTACCTGTCTGTCTGTCTATCTATCTATCTCTTTTTAGAAATTAAATGTGGGAATAAAAGGGAGAAACTTCTGGGAGCAATCTATCCTTACTCCTACCCATATTTTCCTTATAACTCTGAATGTGATCCCCAAAATTGAAATTTTAGGCTTTGGGAGAGATTTTTTTTAAAGAATTTTATTGGTTTTTAAACATTTTTGGGAAAAGGTAAGAGGGTACATAGAAAATTTTGGCAGCTTCCACACTAGTGGCAGAAATCCCTCCAAATCTCACAATTTTTACAATATTAAAAACATGTAAAAGATAAACAAAAAACAGAATCTTATTCTACATTGTATCAAATCATGTGTTCAATCATCTTTTCCTTTGTCACTTTCTAGTATATCAACAATTACAAATATTTCAAACACATTTATTTTTGAGCCTTTTCGATATTGCTCCTTCCTCCCTGTCCCCAGGTGGGGCCACAACCCCCCCTTCATATCTTGCACCTTGCTACTTTTTTCACTGCCTTCCCTATGTTCATCCTCTAGGAGAGAAAAGTGTTTTTTAATGAAGGCTTCAGCCTCTTGCACTGTATTAATTCTAATTCTATTTCCCTCCCCAAAAATCAACATTCCCTCTGGCAATAGCCATCTAAACCAAACTCCTTTATTGTATAATTTCTTTGATAAACAGGAATACTTCCTCCTTCTTTCTCATCTTTTTCGGAATTTGCTTAAGAATGGTGATTTCTTCATCTTTATATTTTAGTGGTCCCTTCCTTTGGGCCCCTAGCACCTCATCCCTTGTGGTCCTCCTGAGAAATTTAACATGTACCTCCCTTGGAACATTATGACTTCTAGCATATGCTGAATTAATCCTGTAAACCAGATCCATATCCCACCACAACTGCTCTTTATTTCTCTTAATGTATTCTGCTAAAATTGTACTCATAATATCCTTAAGGTCTTCATTTTCTGTCCCTGGTAGGTTCTGGAATCTGAGAAAAAAGGACATTCTTTCAAATTCTATTTTTCCAGGTCAACATTTCCCTTCCAGACTGCCTTAACCTCCTCCCCCAGCCCAGCCTCTCCCTCCTCCAACACCAGAATTCTCTGTTTGTTTTCTGAAATATGATGTTTAACATCTCTGAGTTCATCTTTGAGATCTGTCACCTCTTTTTTCAACTCATTTTGACCCCTCATTATTTCTTGAAACATTTGGGTAACAGATAGTTCTTTTGAGCTCTCTCCACACCCTTCTTGTTGTAGCAATGAAGTAATTTTCATTTGCTGCATGCTTGGACTGGAAGTGGCAGACGCAAGAGCCGAAAATGACTTGCCCATTGGTGGCTTCTTAGGCCTCATTTGTCTGAGTTCAGAGATGGTATAAGTCTTTTACAAAGAAAATGGCGTCAGCGGACTACGCAGCCATGCCGATCGAAGGAGACAGGCAAATCCAAACGGGAAAGGTTAATTCTCCTTCACAGTTCCAAGGCACTGAGCCACAGCAGAAAGGGGAAAGTCAAATAATCAAAGTCCAGGAAGACCACGTAACAGGAGAGGTCCAGGTTTCCCTCAGAGAGGGTAATAAAACAGTACCAGAGGGATTTTTTCCCCCAAAGGTAGTTTCAAAAGGCAGAATTCATTTGTAAGTGCAAAAACAAAGACGGAAGGGAGCCATCTTGGCTCCGCTTTTGGAGAGATTTGTGGCATTAAGCAGGAAAATGGAAGCAATTTGTTTCCGACGGGCCTCTCACTTCCATTAATCACCTTAATTCTCCTCCAAATAGAAAAAAGGAGCAAAACTCTCAGCAATCCTCCTTCATCTCTGTGTCACTGGATAGTTTCCTGTGGCCCTGAGATCAGTGGTGGGATTCAGCCAATTCACACCCATTCGGGAGAACCAGTTGTTAACTTTCTAAGTAGTTCGGAGAACCGGTTTTTGGAAGAAATCTCATTTTGTTTGTTTCCACTTTACAGGGCTAATTCTGCAATTAGCCCTGCAAAGGAAGGAAGATAGAAAGGAAACATTCTGATGTTGTTTCTAGCCTCATCTTTATTGCCCTGCTTACAGAAACTGCCTCTCTTGTTAACCCTTACTACCACCTACCCAGCTGGTCATTAGGGCAGAGAACCAGTTGTTAAATTATTTGAATTTGTCTTTCTTGAGTCTCTCTGATCACAGTTTCCAATTAAAAAAAAATCAACAGAATAATCTCCTACAGCTTTGTAACAGGACAATAATGACAGCCATAGCATCAGTGGCTATAACATCAAATAGATATAGTACAACAGAAAAACAAAAACACCTAAAAAGTTTCACAGAAAACAAATCTTACTGCTATCTGTGCATTTATACGACTGCTTTCACTGTGCAGATTTGTCCTGTCTGCTGTGGCCCTTGCTACCTCTACATTGTTCACTCTGGCCATGAAAAGTCTGCTCGCCTCTGATACCAATCATCTGAAATAATCCAATCACCTAAAGCCACACTTAATTTTTCATGTTGGTTTCCCAAACTCATAATGAATGAAAGCTCAGAACAATAGTCCGAAGGCAGATTGAATGATTTTCACTGACCAAGGATTTCACAGAGGAACTTTTCTACTCCACTCTGGAGATTCTGGAGATCTCCTCTACAGAAAGTAGATTCCTCTAGCCTAAATCATAGCTCTGCTCTGATCCCAGAAGAGAGCAGCTGGCCAGTGTGCATGGGCACAATGGAACCTAGAAAGGCAGCTGGTGACGGTGCACATGCCCACAGAGAGGCTCTGCGTGCCAGAGGCACACATGCCATAGGTACAACCAAGTCCAGATGGGAGGGTTGCACAGAAGGTTGTGGAGAGAAACAGGGCTATGATTCTGAGGGACTTTCAGGTCCAGATGGACAAGCAGGCATTGGTCAATCAACCTGGCACCATGGTAGTAGACAAGGACCAGAAGACAGGGAGATGCAGCGATGCCAAACCACAGCAACATCAGGAAGAAGGAGTATGAGAAACTGGAGAAATACCAGGGCCTAAAAGAGGAACTGGAGAAGATGTGGAAAGTAAAGGCCAAAGTGGTCCCGATAGGCTGCCTGCATACACTTGAAAGAAAACCAGGAAGCCTGTAATTGTGGACCCTGTCTGGCAAGAACAAAGAATATTTATTTACAGAGAATATTCATGTGTAAAACATACATCAACTCTGGGTGGTTAAAGGATTGATAACAGTAACAAAAATTTAGACATCTTGCATACCACAGCTGAAAGTTAGGAATAGCGATGACCTGGAGCAAATACAATGTGTATTGGCTAATGAGTTCTTCAAGAGTTATCTAAGGTTTAGGAATAGAACCAATAGAGCAATTGTTAGATTACATGTTTATTAAATGATACTTCTTATATATCCCACCTTCAGCTTTAGTGAAATTGTATAAAGATTTATTAATTCTGTTGTGCAGGGTTCCTGGCATTTTTAGCCAAGACCCTCTTTTTTTGGAGTGCTTCAATAAAAGGAAACAAAACCTGCACCTTGTGTCTGGTGTTCTCCATCATCTTTGGCACCACACTCAGACCTAAATTGCAACTGTGCTAGTAGGAGCACTTGGGACTGTGATTCTAAGCTGGGAGAATGGCTTCACCAGATTTCACTGTTCAGAAGAGTAGGAAGAGCTAATGTACTGTACAGATATCTCAAACCCTTAGGCTTTGCTAGAGGACCTACAGTAAGACTGAAGAAGATACATGCCACACACAGGAATTAAAAGGGATTTTTTTTTTACTTACATACATAAACACACACACACACACACACACACACACACACACACACACACACACTAGTCTGGCTGTTCTATTTATTCTATCAAGAATGGTTATGTAATCTTCTTCAAGATTTAGGTGCTGACTATCAGGTGCTCTTCTCAAATAATAAGTGGGTAGGGCTGCTGCATATATGTTATACATGTTGCCTGGAAATTTGTAATTCACCCAATATGCTGGATTAATGACCAGTTTGAACAAGGCAGTTTTCCCCCTTATTAATTGTCAGTGTTTTGACAAACATTTTTTTTAGAGTGCTGCATTTTTAGAATGTTGTGACCTGGTTGGAAGCTCCACATAAAATATTATAATAATGTGGAGTTGGATTAATCCCCCCCCCCATGACTCCACAATAATCATTGGTTCTTAAAAATGGTTTTCTGCACAAATACCATTTTGCACAGAGAGGCAAGTTTGCCAGTTTTATTCTGCAAGGTATTTGCTCCACTCAACACTAGCATTATTATGAAGGAATTGATTCTCCACATGGCTTCCGTGTGCAAACTGTAAAATATGAAGTGGCCCAGACAATGAAAATCAGTGTTTGGTTTGCGATGAGCTCTGTCTGAACGTTTATCTGTGCACAGACCTATGCTCTGTCCTTGACAATTGTAATGCTAAGAAACATAACAGGGGTACAGTTGCAATTTTTTTTATTGCTGTTATCTGCCCCACCTACTACGTTTCATAATAGAATTCAGTTCTGTTGCTTTCATTTTTCAGTTTCCCCTGAGCAAGGCTGTAAAATTGATCCAGTGGTAGCCAAAGTTAATTTGCTCCTGAGGATCCAATCTGTGTCATTTCTCATTAAGTTTCAAGATAGCTGGAGAGAAATGTTCAAAGCAAAGTTAGAAATTTCAGATTTCCGGTGTGTTAATCCTAACCCACTGAAATATTTAAGGATGGGGAGGGGGGTTGTTTATTTGTTTAGTTATCTGCAGATACACTTACAAAGAGAGCCTTGGTACATTTCTTAAATTGGCAAACCTACCTTTTGGAATTATTATGGTTGGTCAAACAGTCAGATATTTAGACTGGATTTATTGAATCCTTCCCAAGAACCTGGGACAGACAGTTATTGTTGTGTTAAGGTAGGATGTAAGCTGTTCCAAATAAAACTGCTTTTGCAATTAACTTGTTGTGATTTTGCCCTGTTAGGGTAGGTCCCAGTGTCAGCCAGATATTTAGACAGGATGTGGCATCTTTATCAAGATTTTCCAAAGACCTAGGATAAGTAGATGTGGATGTTTGATGATGTTACAGATATCATTGCAGCATGTAAATTGCTCCCGGTAAAATTGCCTTTTGCAGTTGACTGATGGTAATTTTGTCAATGTCAGTGGCATTCAAGTGGTGCTCCAGTTGTTTTGCTTCACCCATTACTGTTGGAACTCTCTTTCCTTTCTTTTGCCACAGTCATTCTACTTTTATTTGCAGGTCTTTGCATTTTGTTATCTTCTCCGTTTCTTTCTCTTATTATTGCTATGGTTCATTGCAGAGTTAATCAGATGTTTAGACCACATCTGTCATTCTTATCCATCCCAAGGACCTGAGACAGGCAGAAGTTGTTATTTCATGGTGTTAAAGATATTGTCACAAATTGTATATTTGCAACAGATAAGCACTCCCCCCCCCCCAGTTGTCCTGCAGTTGCTGGCCCTGGTTGCTCAGCCAACAGTCCTGAGTTCTGTAGCCCATTTGTCACTAGATGTTGAAGAATTCCAACACCCAGTGTAGTCTTGGTTGACCCTGGCAATGTCTGAGCAGGCATGAGTTTTTTTGTAATTTATGTTTTATATTTTTTTATGGAGAGATACTTTTCGTCTGATTTCCCTGAAGAGACCTGTCCAGTATGGGTGAACCTCTGGCATAGCTCTCATCCTCCTCAGAGCACACAAGCCCCACAATCACATCAGTTATAATTATGATGATGTTTATTGACTGGTCTTGACTAATTGGGCACACTCCTTCTCTCTCCAAATGGAAATTCTTCCAGACAGTCCATCAGTATGCAGGACCTCAAAGCTACTGTTCCTGCTAATGAATCTTAATGTAAATGAAAAGAACCCCATTACCTTATTCATGTGCAGGTTCAAGGACAGATTACCTGCCCATTATGAGGGTGCCTGTAGGTTACCTGCAGGCGCCTTGTCTGCAGGGAGATGTGAAAAATGGCTTAAAATCAGCTAAGAAGCAGAGTTTTCCAATAACTAACCAGATGCTGCAAACATTTAGCCACCTAAAATAAAAAATATTTATGACTGCTTATTGGCTGGAGTAAGGAAGAGGCGAGTTGTACTTTCTCTGATATGGTTTTTAAGTACACTAATGCCTCAGAAATAAGGAAAATGTGCTTGAAAAAACAAGGCTTCATTCAAAATCTATGAATATTACATTTATGCATTCCTATAACTGTGTAGTTCAAGTTAATTTTCAAATTCAGTACAAAGGATAGCAGCAACTTTCCAATTTGCTTGCTGCTCTAGAGACCAATATCATACTATTGGCCTCTGAATCGAGTGATAATTAGGCAAAGGGAGGCCTGCATTGTGAAAAGGCAGTGATGTTTGAAGCGGGCATGGGAAGGGCCCCTAATGCCTGACAACACTGGCAGCCTGTTAAGTCAGTGAGCAAAGAACTTCTTATTGAATCCAAAATTATCTATTCAGTTCCAATATGTGGCTGTTTTGGGGTTTTATTAATGCCTTTGGAGAAAGCTAAAGTGAATATGGTGCAACTGGTTGAGTGAGGATTTTAGAGATAGGCACCTTAATTGAGGATTTATGTATTTTTGCATTTATTTACGTGTGCGTGTGTAACCTAATTACACTTCTTTCTTTTTGATGACTCAATGGGTGGTTTCATACACATTAAGATCTCATTACCATTGTTGTTGCTAGGGAGAAATTGATCTATTAATCATATTAATCAGAAATGTGAAGCTTGAATTCATTTTGCCTTCATTTGCAGCGTATGGCCACTTTTATCTGCAAGACTCATCACAAGGCCATTTGCCCTGAAGCATTTACCAATATCTAGTCAATTGCTGGTTGAAAATAAGAAATGCTATACATTTTTAGCACTGCCTTAGACTGAATAAGAAAATGCCACTTACAGTTTAGGGTTAGGGTTAGTTGCATTATAGGATTTAGAGTAAGGGGCCATTGCCCTCCCTTGCCCTCTCCAACATCCATGGGGAATATTATTGAAGATTCCTGTGAACTAAGCATGAGCAATGAAGTAGCTAATTGAACTCATATGGATCTGGTGTGTTTGCCCCTGATAGGTGGGGGGGGAACTTTGATGGTATAGACTTGATAAGGATAATCTACCAGGTGCTTTCTTTGGAGATTTTTCTTTGTTGACCGCTGACATCTCCTACTATGACCTAGTTCTCCAACACAAATTGAACTATTACAAGGGTTAGGTTTTTAAGCTTTATACATTGCGGACAGTGGATAGCAGATGTGCTATCACACCTTTCATTGGAAATTAAGTGTAAAGCTTATGCTATTTTGGGGATTTTGCAAAGTGTGGAGTGGACATTATTGTTACCTGCAAGAGTTAGCAGAGAAGTCAGTAAGTACTTATAATGGAGGCAATATGAAGGGACTGGGAAATAAAGGGGACTCCTTTTCCTATTTTGCCATGCTTCCTTCACATGTTTCACCCTCCAGTGCTTTCATGGGTCAATTTTTTTAGATATAGTACAGACAGACTTAGAAGACACTGACACTATTCTTTTTAAAATTAAGCATCTCTCTAGTTTGAGTAATTTCATGGCATTTATAAACAGCTAACTCACTATAGATAACTCACAGAAGGACCAAGCAAAACAAGTTAACTTCAATCTAACTCCACCATTAATCCAAGGTTGTGCTGGATTATATATAGCCAAGAATTTCACTAGTATTTATTTCCCATTGACACCAGTTATTTCTAAATTTGATTTCAACAAGACCTAAGTTTAAGTAAGTTGATCCTGGATTAAATTGTACAATATATTTGGATTCCTAAAAGCATAATAATAAAAAAGCAGGCAAGCAGACTGTCAGCATTCCAAATACCATGCATGAATAAATCAAAGTCCAAGGCAGAATCATCCTTAAAGTTCCAATTTAATTTTACAGGTATGTTGGCACATCTGTGGAATTCCAACTCTGATTTACATCCTGGAATTCCACACAGTTGAAAGTTCATGATCTATCCCCACACCCATAAATCCATCACATGGCCCAATCTTCTTCTTCTTCTTCTTCTTCTTCTTCTTCTTCTTCTTCTTCTTCTTCTTCTTCTTCTTCTTCTTCTTCTTCTTCTTCTTCTTCTTCTTCTTCTTCTTCTTCCATGGCATCTCCACCCAGCTTCTTCCGGTCAAATGTCAAGGTGCGGAGACAAAAGATGACCTTGGCTTCTAGAAAGGAATGTTTTATTTTGACAACAACACAGTCTACAATTCTACTCCTTTCTATTCCCCCCTCCCAACTACTACTCTAATGAAACATCATAGGAAATTATAAGAAAGTGTAGCAGGCCAAAGATTCTTAAAGGAACCTCTGACACAGACCTTCAAAAAGAAAAAGAACAAAGTTTTAGCAAAGCTGCAATTCATCAAGCTTTGCATATCTTCAGCAAGTGTATCAGTAAAATGAAAGGAAATATTGACTTTTACAACTACAGTATATATTGGATTTCACTGACAGAGCAAATGTCTGAAACCGAAATGCATTAGGAAACAGAATGTCTAACTTTGCAGAACCAGTTGTATATGGTTAAGGTGCTGGATTAAAAATTAGGATTCTAATCAGAGATGGTATTCAGCAGGTTCTGACCAGTTTTGGAGAACCAGTAGGGGAAATTTTGAGCAGTTCAGGGAACTGGTAAATACCACCTCTGATTGGCCCCGCCCCAATCTATTCTCTGTCTCCCAAGTCTCAGCTGACCAGGAGAAAATGGGGATTTTGCAGTAACCTTCCTCTGGAGTGGGAAGGGAATGGAGATTTTACAGTATCCTTCCCCTGCCATGCCCACCAAGCCACACCCACAGAACTGGTATTAAAAAAATTTGAATCCTGCCACTAATCCTCTCATAAGTATGCATGCTGGGTGGTTGACTTTGGGTCACACTGACTTTGACTCAGTATACCCATTTCACAAGACTGTTGTTATGGGAAAAATATGTCTTCTGCCTTGAGTTGTAAAAAATTAAAGTTGGAATTTAAACCAAATCAATATTATACTCTACCAGAATATAGTTGAGAAATATCAGATCCAGGCTTGCAACACTGCTTCAATATCATCCAGTAATATAGATAAGTGTAAAAATTACATGAAGAATTGTATGGATGTTTTCAGTGTGGTCATAAAAAGTCAAAATCATGGCCAGCATACTAAAAGCAATTTACTGACCAGTGATGGAAAACAAATGGTTTAATTCAGAGGACCCTGATGTTTTTCCAAGGACAATATGAAAATGTAAAAACTAATGAGACTTTTGTAGGCAGATCACTATCTTCTTAATTAATTTGTCCCAATGGAAACTTGTCAAGGATATTCATGGTGGTTGAAAAGCATAATACCCAGGAGAAATGACCAATGACCTATGTCATTGGAAATATATATAATCTGAGGAATCCCTTGATTACAGCATTCATAATTAATTGCAAAAAAATTGACACAAATATAAACAAGACAAGGGGCGTTCATGCTATTTCACATGTTAATTAGGAAACTGCCCAAGAATCATGAGGGACAGCCACTGATATGGAATTTGTAGAGATTTTATACATTGTGATCTAAATACTAATTACATACCTAACTTAATAATTAATATTTCTGTTAAAGCCCCTGAAATTGTCCAATCTGATTTAGGTATGCTTTGAAGATGCTCAGCCCATTTTCAGAGAAACAATTGGACAAGGTACAAAATGACTATGATACATATATACTTTAAGGAAAGCCTTGATCACAAGTAGAAAACCTAGTGGTGATCAGGGACAAAGCTAATATTTTTATACGGCTAAGGGATACAATGGCACAATGATGATATTCAGTAGGAACTTTGTTCTGCCCATAGTCAATATGTTCTTTTTTCTTTCTCTCTAATAGATTTCATGAGGAACATTGTATGATAGGTTAGATCAGTGGTTCCCAAACTTTTTTGGCCATGCCCCACCTAAGCATCTCTAAAATCCTGATTCCCCCCTCCCCGGTGACATATAATACTTACTTTACTCAAAAAGTGAACTTTACTCACACGAAGGAAGCCTAAAAAGCCATTCACGTGGTTTAAATAAGGTTCAAATTGCCCCAAGTAAAAATCAAATTGCCCTCCCAGATGGGGCATGGACGCCATGTTGGGAACCACTGGGTTAGATTCTGCCTGGCTGCTATGTGTTTTCATTTTTGTTTTCTCTTATACATCTGGGTTTTTATCTGTTTTATTGTAAACCCACCTAGAATTGTGTAAACGTGAGATGGGGATATATTAATCAAGCAAACAAATAAACAAAGTGTTCAGTAGTTGTACTTGAGGGACTCCAAAATTGGAAATCAAAGTAGAATCAAGAAGCACGAGGTGTCCTAGAGCTTTAATTTACCTGGTATGTCATAGATGGCTTCACCATATGGGAATAATTCTTTTTCATCTTAATCCATCAATGTCAAAATTTCCTTCTGGCTTCCTGAATTTTAATTAACGGTGATAGTAAATGTTTATCACAGTGTTTACTATTTTTCTAACATGATGGGTGTCTTGGTAGATAGGAATTTGTAGAATTAGGATTTCATTTAATCTACAATTGTCTTTGCATATATATTATAAACTTCCAGTGCCTCCATTAAATATCTTTCTGGCTATTTCTGACTCAAAGAGTGAAATAGTCAACATTCTTAACTCCATCTCTTCCAGTGAGCTCAGCTTCTGCTTCCTGGCTCAGGCTTAATGATAAGATAAAGCAAATCATAAGAAAGGTTTTAGAAAATATACAAGATTTTTCACTTGGCTGAGCCAAGCAATCCTTCTTTTTTATTCTAGTGTCATGGGCTGACCAAACTAATCTCTTTCTCTGAAGAAGGTGAGGTGTCAAGATGTTCATTTTCTCCCTCCCTTTGTCTTTTTTTTCACGCCTGTGTTTTGGAATCACACTTTAGCACCAACTAAGTATAGCAACTATATCACCACTAAGACCAGCAAAAATTATGAATGATTTTCTATCCGAAGCAATTAAGCAGATTTCTTTTGGCAACACATTCAATCCTGCCTAGCAAAACGTATGTGAAATCAGGCTATTCATCATGCATGATGACTTTTTAACCAAACGGATTCACTAATGATAGCCATAAGCAGCTAGAAAAGGGTGTAATTTTAGATTAGAGCTGTATCAAATACTCGCTATTTGTTATGTTGTCTTTGATGCATTTTGTCTTTGATGCACCTGAAGTAACTATCAAAAAAATATTGCTCGATAAAAATGTTATTGTTTAAATGATGTCCAGAAAGTCTTTTTCTTTGGATATAGTTTCTTTGCACTCATCTTCCTCTTCTTATCTTCACTGTCATTTATCTCACTGCAATTGAATCTGATGGCCCATGGAAATCCCCATGAGTTTATTTACTGGCATCTTTGATACCATCATGGCATCATGGCATCTGGCCCTCTCAATTCCTGGCAAATAGATTGGGAAGAAATGGAGGTAGTGACAGATTTTATTTTCCTGGGCTTCAAGATCACCGCAGATGGGGACTGCAGCCAAGAAATTAAAAGATGTTTGCTCCTGGGGAGAAAAGCTGTGGCAAATCAAGGCAGCATTCTAAAAAGCAGAGACATCACCCTGCCAACAAAAGGGTGTATAGTCAAGGCTATGGTTTTCCCAATTGCAATGTATGGCTGTGAAAGTTGTACCATAAGAAAGGCTGAGCGCCAAAGAATTGATGCCTTTGAACTATGGTGCTGGAGAAGACTCCTGCGAGTCCTTTGGACTGCAAGGCGATCACACCGGTCAGTCCTAGAGGAGATCTACCCTGACTGCTCTTTAGAAGGCCAGATCCTGAAGATCAAACTCAAATACCTTTGAGAAGGAAGGACTCACTGGAGAAGAGCCTAATGCTGGGAAAGATTGAGGGCAAAAGAAGAGGGGGATGACAGAGAGTGAGGTGGCTGGATGGAGTCACTGAAGCAATATGTGTGAGCTTAAATGAACTCCAGAGGATGGTAGAGGACAGGAAGGCCTGGAGGAACATTGCCCATAGGGTTGTGATGAGTCAGATAACTAACAACAACAATGATACCATCACAACAGAAAAAAGCCAAATGATTGCCATTATGCATCACATGAAACAGGCAATAGTGGGGAAAGAGGCTGAAAAAAATGAGGGCAAAGAGGAAAAGGGAAATGATATTAAGAAAGAATAACAGAATAACAGAGCTGGAAGGGACCTTGGAGGTCTTCTAATCCAACCCCCTGCTCAAGCAGGAGACCCTATACCATTCCAGACAAATGGATGTCCAGTCTCTTCTTAAAATCCCCCCATAATGAAGCACCCACAATCTCTGAAAGCAAGCTGTTCCACTGGTTAATAGTTCTCATTGTTGGGAAATGTCTCCTTAGTTCTAGGTTGCTTCTCTCCTTGATTAGTTTTCTTCCCTTGCTTCTTCTTCTTTTGCCTTGAAAGCTTGTGATATCAAAATAAAGCATAGAAACTCTATTATCTTATATACATAAAATGAATTGTAGAAGCTGGGAGAAAATATTCTCCTTTCACATATGCAGACATGACTAGGAACAATTATGCAAGCAATGCTTACAAAGATTAGGTAAGCAGTGGCTTATTGTTCGTAATGAAGTATTGAATGGAGATGTTTTTGTGGCTGCTGGTGGAACATTCTTTTAACTCATTAAAATGCTCTGAGTAGAGCATCATTAGAAAATTTTCTTAGAAGAAATTTAGCATTCAAGAAGATGTACCTACTATAGCCATTGTAAACAACATAGCCAAGTTGAGGGGCTGAAGATTATCCTTGATTTATGATCATAACTGAACTCGGACTTATATATGTAAGATGTAGCAGTCATTAAGTGAGTCACCATAGGTGCACCCAATTATATGATCTTTTATATAGTAATCATTAAGTGAATGCTATGGTCATTAAGCAAATAGTACACTCCTCAAACTGACCAATTTTACCTAATGTTTGGGGTTTTTTTTGCCAGAAACTAAAAGTAAATGCTTGAAACTGGCAAAACCACCAAAAATTGCAGTCACATGATAGTGGATGCTGCAAAGGGCCATAAATAGAAGCCAGTTGCCAAAGGTTCAAAATGTAATCATATAACCATGGGGATAGGGTGTCATAAGCTGAAAATTGGGTTGAAAAATTGGGTTGGGGAGAGGGTCTGTCATAACTTGAACTGTCATTAAGTGATTGGTTGTTAAGTGAGGATTATCTGCACACTATATTTACACCCAGTGTGTGTCAAGTGATTCAGTTAAATCATTAAGGAGCAAAATGAAGTATTATTTTTGCCCTCCTTTTATTTTCTCTCTGGGGATTTGGGGCAATTGTTGATTGTGTTGAGCAACATAGAAACATAAATTTATGTTATACCTTCTTATCAGCCTCCACCCCCTCCCCCCAAAAAAAACCTTGTCGTGCAGGACAGTACCAAATTGGCATCACTATGGGAGTGTTTTGGGACCACAAAATGAGGACTAAGGACACTTGTCCTAAAAACACCAAAAGTGTGTCTCCTTGTCATTCTTTTATTTAAAAATGAAAGGGAAAACAGAACTGCTTTGCTTTCCGTCTAAAGGAGAATATAATTTGTATAATAAGAACTTAATCTATGAGATAATGATGCTATGTAATTTAACATAAACTATATTTTCCCATTTTTGTTGTATTTATCTTGGCTAACTTGAAATATCTTTGAGAGAGGAAATTTAAATCATTATCTGTTTCACAGGATATTGAGGAATATCAGCAATATAACAACCGGCACGCTTTCAACATTCAAGATGAAAACACATTATAGATGTTCTTTATGAATAGAAGAATAATATCAGAGTTGGAAGGGACCTTGTAGGTCATCTAGTCTAACCCCCTGCCCAAGCAGGAGACTCTACACCATTTCTGACAGATGGCTGTTCTGTCTCTTCTTGAAACCTTCCAGTGATGAAGCTTCCATAGCTTCTGAAGGCAAGCTGTTCCATTGGTTGATTGTTCTCCTTATTTCTCCATATTACTAGATTAAATCTCTGCTTGATCAGTTTTCATCCATTATTCCTTGTCTGGCCTTCAGGTGCTTTGGAAAATAGGTTTACCCTTTTTTGGCGGATGCCTTATTTTAATAGATAATACATAAGAGGTTCAGAGGCATTCACATGATGACCTGCGATAATAATGCATCCCTTATATGTATGCACCTTTTGCACAGTTGTTTAAAAAGTTATTTTATTTATTTATAAAATTTATGTAGCTGTTCATCCCATAAATGATTAATTGTAAAGGACATCCTGTCCTAGAAAGTGGACTTGCTCAGCAACCAGGTCTAAGGTGCCCTCAGAAATATAAATAAACCTCTCAGTCAAATATTGTAGGTTACCATTATAGATTCTGTAGCTGACATGACCATGGGCTTGTTATTTGCCTCCTGGATTATTAATGTGTTCAAACTGCAACTATTATGAGCAATTGTGTCAAAGGCAATTTGGGTAGATGTCTACAGTCTGCCAAAGGAATTTGTATCCTCTTTAATCATGGCTATAAACAGCAGAATGCTAGGAAGCATCACCAACTTAAAGGATCTCCTGGGCAACAGTTCTATAGATTTTAAGTTCACATCAGCTGACCTCTTTGCTGAAACAGTGAGAATGAACTACAATAAGAGGATAGGGGAAAAATTGATGTCTCAAGTCCAACTAGTTCAGAGGAAGATGGGAATAACAAGACTTGGCTTTGCCATCTCTGAATATTTGTAGACAATAAAACTTTGGAGTTAAATAAAGGAGATCAATTATCTGAGGTACACAAATACACAAGGCTTGTATAATCCCCATATTTATTCAACCGGTACATTGAAAATATATTAAGGAAGCTGGATTGGAAGATTACTTTGATTTCAAAACTGAAGGTTAACATCAATCTCCGCTATGCTGATGACACTACTCTGACAGCCAATAATGCAAAAGATATACAACCTCTTGTAAAGAACACCAAGAAACATAGAGATTGAGGACTTTCCAGAGTTGGCTATAAGGTGGGTGGCTATACAAATGCTTGTAATACATAAATAGTGAAAAAATGGAACTAAGATTAAATGTAAAGAAAACCAAGCTAATGATAATAAATACAGAAATCATTAGAATTGCAGAATATGTTTCAATATTTCCCTTGGATCCTTCTTCTTTTTTTCCCTATGCAATTACCTACAGTGAATCTACAATATGTCAGCAAGATATGCATCTCCAAGTGTTGGGTGTCTGTTCATTTTGAAATAAACTTCCTATAATGTTTAGAAATAGGCTTTGCACAGCTATTATAAAGTTCAGGTAATAACACTAAATTAGTAGATAACCAGTGCTTTTTAGGATCAGCGATTAACAGTAAAGGAACAGAAAGTCAACAAATACACAAAGACTAGCACATAGTAGACCTGTCAGGGAGACCTTGGATATTTAAATAACATGATAAAACTATACCTAAAAAACCCACAATCATGTGAACCCAGATATTTCTTACAGTACTCTGTAGAAATAAAAGTTGGATTTTGAAGAAGCAGGACAGAAAGAGTATCAATGCTTTCAACTTTGATATTGGAGAACACTGCTAATATATCAAGGACAGCTAAGAAAACAAACAAATGGATCATTGAGCAAATCAACAGAGCTCTCCCTTGAGGCTCAAATTATCCTATTTTGAATGCATTACATGAGGACCTAGCTGTCTCTTTCTAAAGTTGAGAAAGACAAAGGGGAAGAGAAGGACCAATATCATAGTGGATGGACTCAGTTATAGAAGCAATGAATAAACTATTGGAAGATCAGAAAAAAACTGCTTAGGGATGGACTGTCATGGAGAAAATCTATCTGTATGTTTTAAGAATCTACAATGACTTAATGGCACACAATCAATCAATCTAAATAAATACATAGTATTGTTCTATGACAATGAAGTCTACAACAATTTATTCCCTAAACAATTCATATATATTACTACCTGTATAAAAGACTCTAAAAGTTCCTGATTGATCACCCCAAATATGGTTTTTTAATAGTCAACTGGACTTTCTGGTTTATCTTTGAAGTCATTTTTCTTCTCATCCAAGAAGCTTCTTCAGCTCTGACTGGATGGTGGGGAATGGAAGGATTTATACTCCTTGCAGACAGCTGGTCATTTGCATTATTTTAGCAAGTCATTAAGGCCCCCTGGAGGTTTATCTATGTCATCAGCATCACCTGAGTGGTGCAAATGTGTATGGAGCCTTCTCGGAACTGTTGAAAGGACTGTGTTGTAGATTGGAGATAGATGATGTCATATCCCCCCCCCCTCTGTTGAGAGCAGACTGTTTAGTTTTGACATAGATGGACTCTTTGATCCCTCTTTCATCATCTATCTCCAATCTACAACACAGTCCTTTCAACAGTTCCAAGAGGGCTCCACACCAAGAGTGTGAAACTTATGGCCCATGGGCCAGATGTGTCATATGCTGGCCATGCCCAGACCTGGTTTTACGAAGGGAAAAAATGTTGTGATATGTCATGTGATGACGCTGTGACAATGTGAGTTTGACACATCTGCTCCACATCCATTTTCACTACTCAACAGAGCCTGACAACACAAATAAACATCCAGGTGGCCTTAATGACTTTCTAAAAGGCTGCAAATGACCAGCTGTCTGCAAGGAGTACAAATCCTTTCATTCCCCACCATCCAGTCAGAGCTGAAGATGAGAAGTAAAATGTCTTCAAAGAAAAACCACAAAGTCCAGTTGCCTCTTGAAATAAGGACCTTTGGGACAACCATGACCTGGATGACTGAGAATCTCCATTGACATTCCTGATTGATCATGAGGCATCAAGAGCATTTCCTTGGCTCCTTCAACCAGGACAAGCAGCATTTGGCTCATGTACAGGTAGGCATTCTGCAGCTTAGGGGCCATAGAGACTCCCTTTGAAGTTTCAATAATCCTTCTCCCTGCCCCTTATGCAATTAGTTAAAATGATGCTACAATATGTTAGCAAGGTATCGCCAAGTCTGTCCATTTTGAAATAAACTTCCTATAATGTTCAGAAATAGGTGGAATCTTTTTAAATGGAAAAGAAATGGGCATATGAAATTGTTGTTTGATGGGTTTTATTTTCACTGAAATTTTAACAATATTTTAGAATGTACTGTGGAGACAAATAATAACTATAAATAACTCCTTTTTTTCCTAGTATTAAATGGTATATTAGACAGAGCAGGTGAACTGAAACAACCTGTTGACCCTGAAGAGGAAGGAGACAAATGTTGTTACCCTTCCCCTGGTCCAAAATGAAACACTAGATGGGTACAATAAAGGATATTATTTATGCTACCGTAGAAAGGGCTAGGATCAGTTTGAGAGGACAGACATGGAGCTTCTATGGGAATATGAAATTCAGAAAAAAATATAGTAGGTTCAACCTATGTAACATCTGATGTTATATTCTGCTTGTAAACATCATATGATTTACATTGCTTTCTTTATCATTCCTGCATAATTCTTTAGGATTATTTTGCATTGTTTGTATTGTGTGGTGGGTTTCACTAGGTAAGAACTAGACCAGCATAGATGCAACAGGATTTATTGACTCAAAAATGGAACTGAGGAACTGCAGCCTGTGATTTATACTCTAGGCCAGGGGTGGCGAACAAGTTTGACAAAAAGAGCCAAAATTTTAAACTGTGAGAGTCAGAGAGCCAGACCACGCAGTGACCTGCCAAAACAGACCCGGAAGCAATGTTCCCTCTATTTTTTTTTCGATGTGAACAGAAAAGTATAGTGTTTGAGCGGCACATTTTCATGCCTGAGCACTCGAATTTTTTTCACAGATGTCACCTAAGACAACAACGAAATCAGTATTATTTGAAACTCAAAGTTATGTTTCTTCAAGGTACCCACTTAATTCAAAGTGTTATATAATATCAGTATCACTTAACAACGCTCCTGCTTAGCAACCAAAATGTTGGCTCAGAAACTCTGGCATTTGAAGCACGCAACTCTTAAAGCTGTCAAGTTACAAGACCCTTGCACCCCTAACCCTTTAGGGAAAAAACCCCCAGGGGTCTTCAAACCTGACAGCTTTAACACTTGTGGACTTCAACTCCCAGAATTCCTCCTCCAGTCATGTTGCAGTGACGTCATCTGCGTGGATCTGCTCCATCTTTGCTTTCTTCATTGTGGGCAGGGCTTCTGCTGAAGATGCCGACGAGTACGAGTTGCCACCAGAATAACTGCTGCTTCCTCCTCCTCCTCCAACAGAATCACCAGATTTGCTCCTGAGCTCAGCGCTGGGTTACCTCTGCCCCCTCCCCCTCCTCCGTGCTTTTGAGGAGCCATGAGGCTTTTTTTCCCCTGCTCCCCCCCGCCTTCCTACTGGCTCCTGCAGCCTCATGGCTCCTCAAAAGCACGGCGGAGGAGGGGGCAGGGGTAACCCAGCGCTGACTGAGCTCAGCTGCTCCGAGCGGAGGGGAGGCGCCGCTGCCACGCACGGAGATGCCGGCTGGAGCTTTGGCGGCTTCATCTCAGCCGCAGCGCCGGGCGGCAAATCCGGCAGTGCTGCCTGTTAGAGGAGGATGAGGAGGAGGTGACAGCAGTTCTTCCGGTGGCGGTGGGGGCTTTGGGGCTTCACAACTAGCCTCAGTCGCCCCGTGCTCCTCAAAGCAAGTCTGGGGAAGTCCTTTGCAGGCGGCCCGTTCTAGCTGCCTGCAAAGGACCTCCCCAGCTTCCGAAAGGGAGCGCGCGATCCGAGCCACAGTATACTAAATAATGATAAGAGGCAAAGAGCCTCATTTATTTTGGCCGGGAGCCGCATGCGGCTCGCGAGCCGCGTGTTCGCCACCCCTGCTCTAGGCCCCTAGGGCCTTAACCAATCATAGAACTAGAAAAAGCTTGCCCAAATATAAATGTTCTACATTTCCCTCCAAAAGAGTTGGGGGTCATCTAAAGGTTAGTTTTACTTTAGCACAGTTAACACAACTATATACATTCAATACAGTCTGATCTTATTTTTATTTGCAAAGTGCCTTGAGTCATAAAGGTGAGATGTGTCATAGAGAAATTTGATAAATCAAAAGTCCCTTGCCATTTTTTCCCATGTTCATGGTTTCTGCCTCTTCTTCTCTCCAAATGCTTTTCCTCTTCAGTTGGATTGCTAAAACAATACCTACATTTGATTCTGAATCATTTACCTTTTTGGGGAAAAAATGACGATGGTGAAAAACAAGTGCATATATAACATAAACAACTTTTATGCTGTTCTTCTGCCTTGCTTAGAAGCAACCGGGGGGGAGGGGGTATTTATTTTGTTTGTATTCATTTCTTTAATTTATTACCAAATAATTCCTATTCTGCCTTTTTTGCTCTGACCTCTCCTCTCTTTTTCTGGCTACACCTACTTTTTGCAATCATCTGTCATGCAAGACTTATTATAGTTCTCTGCCCAAAATAGGTTGTCTCTCCATTAATGGTAGTACTACAAAATAAACCAAAGAAGAGCTACTCAGATCCTACCTGTTGAACCTTCACAGCAAATCAACTATGATTGTGCTTTGTAAATCCAGATTGGTTTCAGAGCCTAAGCCCACATATTTAGACAACATGCTAAATAAAACATGGCTTGATTATTCAGCTAGTCATGTCAAGAGATGAACCAAGGAGAAATAAGTATGCAATGTGTATTAACACACAGCTCATCCACAATAAATCAGGATATGCTAGGATTTCCTTTTACCATTCTGTGCACATAGAGACACTGTAATAGATCAATACAGGCATGCAAAAAACAAAAAACAAAAAAACCCACCCCACCACCCTCTAAAATGTCAAATTTTGCAGCATAGCAAGGACACCGTGATATTTATGCACAAAATTTAATTTATATGATATCTTAGTTTCTGTGCAACCGTTTACAGTAATTTTATCGAGTTCTCTCTTATATTTTTTGCTGTCAAGGCAAAAGAGCTATTTTATGTGTTAGACAGACATTAGTGTCATTCAAAAGAAAATATACAGTTTCTTTGACAAAGCGTACCCCCAAGTCAGCTAGGGTTTTTTTTTTTAAAAAAATCTCTATATATAGATTCCATATAGAGAAGGCAGATTAAAAGGTAATGCATTTGATTTTTTTTTTGTTAGCTCTCAGTTACAAATACTATAAGAATTTTATTCCACTGCTACAACTTAAAAATCTCTGTCCAGTATCAAAGACAACATGACTGAAAGACATAATTCTCTAAGGCTGAAAACCTACAGCTTTTAGGACAATAACTAATGGCAATAGACTTGTTCAGTTTAGTGGAGGGCAGAGAAACATTCCTGTGTTTTGCTACAGGTTCTTATTAAATGCCTTTAAAAAAAGTATTTGCTTTAGATTGTTTCAGAGGAGAAGAGAATAAGGAAAAATTCTCATTGGTGAGATCTTCTTGTACCTCTTTTAGTAGACAATGGCAAAATAATCCAGGTATGTATGTGTAACTATTAAATCCCTTCACTTACATACAATTCTTCACTATATACAATACAGTACAATACAAGTAGCTGTGGTGGTGCAGTGGTTAGAATGCAATATTACAGACTAATTCTGCCAACTACCAGCAATTCAATTCTCACTAGCTCAAGGTCGGTTCAGCGCTCCATCCTCCCAAGGTTAGTAAAATGAGGGCTCAGATTGTTGGGAACAATAGGCTGATCCTGTAAGATGTTCAGGGAGGGCCACTGTGAAGCAGTATGTACAGTAAATCTAAGTGCTATTGCTATTCTCTGCCATTTTCTTAGGATTTGCTTGGCACTTCATACTTCCATTCAATTTCAGTGGAAGACATCATCTCCTTGCCTCCCTCCCTTATTGGAACATTTCTCCTCCACCCCTAATGAAAAATTATATCATGACTTATAATGTCCAAGATTTTCTTTTCTTTTGTAAGATTCAGAAAGAATTCACAAATTTGCATTTGTGCCCAAATCAGCAGAACAACAGCATCAAAGGGCTCCAGGATCAAAGAATGGCATGTTAGCTTAACGTTATTTTGTCTGGTTTCTTAAATGCGTCCATTTTTCAATTTATCACCCTCTCCTCAAGTTTAGAAATTAGAGAAGATGGCAATTTTACCTATTATGATATTGTTTTATCATTTGACCACTTAAGGTGTCTGCTTTTCTTGTCAATTTACCTCTGAGCTTGAACCTTATGAAAGAAGCCTTCAAATCCAGCAGTTCATCAAGAAAGTTTGTTTCAAACCAACTTCCTCTCTAGGAATGGAGCAGGAGCCCTCTCCCCTTCCTCTTCCAGAAGCCATGTCTCCTTACAGGCAGAGGCATCCCCCCATTGCCATTGTGGGACAGGGTCTCCTCCCCCCCCCGCCTCCATGCAGGACGCGCCCCTCCCTTCCTGGGAAACGTAAATGCAAAAGCCGCTTGTAGTATGCATTTCAGGCACGATGGACATTCTCGCAGGGAGGTGTCCCTTTGCGATGGTGTGTGTGTGTGTCTGTGTCTGTGTAGAGTGGGGGGGGGGGCAACTCCCTTTTGTGGGTCCTTTGATTCGCGGAAACTGTGAGTGTTCATTTGGTCCTCCACAGCCTGAAGGGAGCCCGAGTGTGAATCTTTGGAATTCTCTGCAGGGTGACAGGTTCCAAAAACCAGGGGACCTGGGTGTCTGTTTTCCTGTCTGCCCCCCACCCAACTGTAGCCCAATCTCCCTCCCCTTTCTCAACATGAACTTTTTTTCACACTGAAAAAAAAAGAAAGTTTGTTTCACTGAAGAAAGTATGCTTCCTATCAGGAAAGGAAATAAAGAGTGTCAGTAGTAACAGTATCCATCAATATTCTATTTCACATTTTGTTACACATGATTATCTTGCTATTACCAGTGTTTGTATTCTAATCTCATTGTTCCGTAAGAATGATTGTCATTTTGTGTACAGCGAACTGAAAGACATCTTAGTTTTAGAATGAGATGCTCAGAATTGCTTTGTACCCTGGCTGCTGAATTCCATATCCTTTTATTACTCACATTGTAATTGACTTTTTATTACCCTGTATTTTCTATAAGGAATTTGTAAATACCGTATATTAAAACATATTTCTTCCTTGTGCTTTGGCACAATTGGTGAGCCTGGTTTTTGGAGTCATTCAGGGCATTTCTTTAACAACTGTTGACTGGCAACCAAGATGACCAACGAAAGTTGCAGAACCTCAATCAGCAAACTTCATCCCTTGGATTCCATCTCATGGGGTGGGTGGGTGGGGGAAATCCTTGTGTGTGTGTGTGTATAACAGGCATGTTGTAACAATATTTGATAGAGTTAGATTTTTGTCTTGTCATATCTGGGCCACAGAATAGTCCTTGCTTTTATTGTGTGATGACATGGAAATTACTGAGCAATTAGAGGGTTATTCAGTATCCTCCAAATTAAATGTTACCTCTTTTACCCTTCACAGAACAAAAAAAAAAAATAACCATGCAATTACCTGGTGAATTAAGTTGTTCGGGTCTCATAGTAATTATTCCAGGAGTCAAAAGCCCAACATTTTTCTGGTAATCATAAGGAAGTATCATTCATTGGAGCATATATCCCCATTTCATCTCAGACTCTACATTTCTCTTTTAATAATGTAATGCCTTCACATCTTCCTTAGATGTGTCCAAATATAATGAACATATGTATATAAGGGAACTTGGGCATTTGCAAAACTGATTCAAGTTCACCAAGCAGAAATGATATGAAATTAGACGAAGTGCAATTACGACCAAAAGGTTTTTCTACTGAGCAGCAAAGTTTAATTCTATATTCAATTTTACAAGAAAACACTGGGCTTTCTGGAAATTGAATCCATGCCAGCAGGCAGGTAAATCTTCTGCTGAGTAAAGATATGGTGCAAATAGAGACTCGGGGTTTGGGATTATCCCAAACCAATTCATGATCAATCAAACTTACCTCTACCTGGATTCATAGTTTGTGTACATGGGTTGTAAAGCTGTCTAATAACTTTCTAATTGCATTAATTGGTTGATCAGAAGAAGGTCCAGGGAAAACAGAATTTTGATTTTTTTCCCCAAGCCATGGAACCTGTAAATAAATGAATGAATTTCCAAGAACGGTTGATCATGAGGCAAAGTTCAAGTAATTTAAACAACTGGTTGCATTTGGGTGATTTCTTTTTCCTCTTTGTCTTTCCTAGAACCCCATCATGTTCTGACAAAATCCTAGAATTCCATGGAACACAATTTGAAAAAAAAAACTGTTCTAGAGAATAAGAGGAAAGGACTTTATCCCCTTGGTCAGGGATGAAATCAATTTGCCTTTTCTACCAGTTTGCAAATCTGAGCATGCACGCATGAGCCTAGCTTTGCTCGCACGTGCCACCTCCACGTAGGTGCAGGACCTTCCGTCCATGTGCAGAGCGTCAAAATGGGACTAGCCTGCTACCAAGTGCACCTGCAAAGGTAAATAAAACAATGAGGTATTTCCGACGATCCACTGTGCCAGGCGATTTAGATTAGGCAGAAAGCGGGAAATCCAACGATTCTAGCTAATATAAATTGTGTACCACAGCTGATCATTTGAAATATCAATTCGCCTGAACCGGTAGCATTTTTTTTTTACTACCAGTTCGGGCTAACTGTTAGCATTTTTACTATCGGTTCAGGCGAACCGGTCCAAACTGGTAGGATGTCAACTCTGTCCTTGGTGCTCATTTGTTCCTTCTTTGCAATTATTTGTATACCAACTATTCTCACTCATCAGGATGTGCATATCGTTTGAAGGAGGTTGGTTTTTCAGAAGACAAAGGAGTGCATATGAAGCACCTCTTCACATTTCATTATGACCTGTTGAAGCATTTATGATTTTTTTTCCAGCTCATATATCTGTTTTGGAAGCTGCTTGCAGGGGTCTCTTTCTTGAATAGCAAGAAGCCACGATGCACATATTCTGAAGCATCTCTTGTAAGGATTCTATCTGCACAATCATAATGCAGCAAGCCCTCTCACACATAAAGTTTTCAGACTGAATGCAATCATCCATAATGCAGAAAGTACCCATAGACATATTTTTACTGCACTTCACTTTGACATCCAACCCAAAACTTTGCAAATAAGTCCCAATTTACATATAGCACCTTTTCTATTCTGAACATTTTCATTTTCTTTCCAGCTCCTTGTTAAATGTTTTAATCATGTACTGATATTCCATAACTTTGCCTGTTTTTCTTTTTGTATTCTTCTTCCCATCATACAACTTAAATTGTAGAAGGGATCAACAAGAGCAATAACAGTAGCAAAACATATACTGCCACATAGGACTTTACAGCACTCTCTGGCCCCAACAATCTGGCTTTTCATTTTAATGACCTCAGAACAATAAAAGGACCAATCAAGCTTGAGTCCCTTCACGTTTGAACCCCAAGCTGTGGGCAGAGTTTGTCTACAATACTGCACTTTAATTACTGCGCCACTAAGGTTCCTACAAGTTGACCAGGACCTGAATATCTTGTCTGGTCTACCTCATAAGATTACAGATATGATTAAGGCAGATATTTGCATTATCAATAACTATCACAGGAATGGATCTTCCCAGAGCGTCTGGAAACAACAGGGAAGTAATTATCATGAATAGTCCCAAGATTTAACTCTTTTATTCACTTAACAACAGTCAAGAGATGAAAAGTCAGACTTCAAGGGATCTCTCCCCGTGAAGAAACAATCTGATGGATGGGAAATAATGAATAGGGATAATAAATCTAACCATACACCACAACACTAAATTTGGGGCAGGGATTAGGATAGGGGTATACAATTTCAGGACCCTGGCTACCCCAAAAAGTTTGGATTTGATCTCCAAAACTCCTCCATAAGTTGATATTGGTGTGTAATATAACAGAAGAGGAAATTATTAAAATATTTGGGAAGCCTTTTTGGTCCTAAACGTTGTTTCCAAATGTGGCCTGGACAAATTTTTCAAGGGTTGGGAATATGTCCACACAAAGTATATTTCTACATCAGTCAACTCTGGAAGAGCAAAACAAATACAGAGAGTCCTTGACTTACCACCATTCATTCAGTGACTGACATTACAACAGTACTGGGGAAAAAAATGTGATTTATGACCAGTTTTGACACTTATGCCTGTCCCAAAGGTGCTTTTCCAAAAGACAACTGGATTTTCTTGTTTTTTTTAAATTTAAAAACATTTCATTTCTCATCCAAAAAGCTTCTTCAGTTATGACTAAATGGTAGGAAATGAAAGAATCTACCGTATTTTCTCAGACTAAAAGATGCACCCGAGTATAGGACACACAACATGATTTTGAAGAGGTAACTGTTTTAAAAAGTTTTTTGTACTCTGCAGGCCTCCCAAATCCTCTGCATGCCTCATTTTTTGAAAAATAATAAAAAAGGACATGCAAAGCTTTGGGAGGCTTGTAGAGTGCTCCTGGGGGCTGGGGGGGGGGGATGAGCAAAAAATGGCCGTCCCCAGCCCCCAGAAGCACTTTGCAAGCCTCCCAAATCCTCTGCACATCCATTTTTGCAAAGAGGGTGGGGTTTTGATCAGCCAAAAATGCTTTATTCAATGTATAAAGCACACCCAGATTTTAACCCTCTTTTTTGCAGGAAAAAGGTGCATCTTATACTCCAAAAAATATGGTATAGTCCTTGCAATCATCTGGTCATTAGCACCTTTGAGACAACCCTGGATGATTGAGAATCTCTATAGACACACTTATGACCCTTGGTCACATGATCGAAATTCAGGCACTTGGCAATTGGCATGTGTTTATGACAGTTGCACTATCCTGGGGGTCATATGATCACCATTTATGACCTTCCCATCTGGCTTCCTACAAACAAAGTCCATGGGGAAATCTGGATTCACTTAACAACTGCACAATTCACTTAATAACGCCAGCGATTTGCCTAACAACTGTAGCAAAGAAACGCCATAAAATGGGGCAAAATTCACTTAAATTCACTGCCTTGCTTAGCAACTGAAATTTTGGGCTCAATTATGGTCACAAGTTGAGGACTACCGATAGTTACAAAGAAAAAGAAAAAGGTTAATGAGTGAACAAAAGAAAAGAAATGAGATGGTGTGTTTTCTATGTATTGCATTGTGTATGAGAGAATTTTTTTCCTTGCATATTGAATTTGCTACAATGGGGTTCCCGTCTCCAGTACTGGGCTCTCATTGATTGAATCATACACTTCTGTCTGCTTGGAGCACAGCTGGAATTTGGATTATTTAAGCTGATTATTTAAGCTGAACTATCGGCTTGACTTAGTGCAGAGATAAAACTTGATGATGGGAAACTTATATTGCAAGTAACTGTGCAGCTAGAATCAGCTTAGCTGAGGGCTGTCCTTGAGTTACTGGGCTCTGAACTACATATCCCTGGTTCACAATAGTTAATACCCTGGAACGATTCTACAATGTTTTTTTTTCTATGCATCAGATCTTAGTTTCCAAAATGATATTTTCAAGAAGAAGTTGGTTTTGGAAAGAGTGCACCAATCTTTCTCTGTCAAAAATGGAAAAATTGTGTCGCTGGAGCGCGCAGCCGGGGCAGTCCAAGGTGGCAGGCAAATCCGAAAGTAAAAAGTTAGTTCTCCTTCACTGTTCCAAGACACAGAGCTACACCAGGAAGGGAAAAACCAAGTAATCAAATCCAGAAAGTCCATACAGCAGAATTGATCCAGAGCACCCTCAAGGGAGGTATTAAAAGATGCCAGAAATCATCATTTTTTTTTCCCAGAGTGGTTTTGAAACGCAGCTTCATTTATAAGTATAAAAACGGGAATGGAGTGGAGCCATCTTAACTCCTCCTTTTCGCAGGGAGAAGAGCAAAATAAGACACATCAGTCTTTTCAGCCCTTTTTAGTTTCCTTCAGTGATGCTCATCTGATTTGAGAGGTATATTATTTTCTTAAATAACATTTAATCCCAGTAGATTTTAGCATTGATATTTTCCTTTTGTACCCTGATGGAAGTTTTCCACCTAAACATCACAGCTAATTCAAATGATTTGTACTGAAATAGTTACCTTCTCACCTTTCGTGAGGATGGGCTGTTGTTTCATTTCTAATCTGCTTGGCTACTATTTATTGGCACATCATAGGAGGATTTCAGATTGTCTTGGTATGTGCAAATATTGCACAATATAAGCATCATATTAAAACTCCTTTGCTCTTATCTTAAAACTTCTTTGCTCATCTGCTGCTTACATATACAGCTGTGGCTTGATGCAGATATATTGGGTGCTATTCAGTAGAATCAATTATTCAATATTCATTTTCTGCATTGTTCTCACCTTTTTTTGTAAATTTTTTTATTGGTTTTAAAACATTTATGGGAAAAGGGTAATAAGGTACATAGAAAATTTTGGTAGCTCCCATAGTAGAAATCCCCCCAATTCTCATGTTTCTACAATTTTAAAAATAACATATAAAAGATAAGCATATACAGAATTCTTTCTTTATATCAGCCATATGTTCAATCCTCTCTTTCTTTGTCACTTTCTAGTATATCAACAATTACAATAATATTTCAGATATATTTATTTTTGTGACCTGAGCCTTTTCGATATTGCTCCCTCCTCCCTGCCCCCAGGTGGAGCCATAGCCCCCCCCCCTCCCCATGTCTTGTACATTGCTGCCTTTTTCCCCACCTCCGCTATCTTCATCATCTGGGAGAGAAAAATGCTTTTGAATAAAGGCCTCTGCCTCATCCATTGTCTTAATTCTGATTCGGCTTCCCTCCCAGAAAATCAGCATTCCTTCTGGCAATAACCATCTAAACCAAATTCCACTATTGTATAGTTTCTTTGATAAGGAAGAATATTTCCTCCTTTTTTCTCTAATCTTTTTTGGAATTTGCTTTAGAATGGAAATTTCTTTATCTTGGTATTTTAAAGGTCCCTCCCTTTGGGCCCCTAGCACCTCATCTCTCATGGTCCTCCTGAGGAATTTAATATGTACCTCTCTTGGGACATTATGGGTTCTGGCATATGCTGAATTAATTCTATAAACCAGGTCCATGTCCCACCACATCTGCTCTTTGTTTCTTTTAAGGTATTCTGCTAAAATTGTGCTCATAATATCTTTAAGGTCTTCATTTTCTGTCTCTGGTAGATTCTGGAACCTGAGAAAAAAAGACATTCTTTCAAATTCTATTTTGGTCATGAAATTTTCCAATTCCAAATTCACCTTCCGGACCTCCTTAACCTTTTCCTCTATCCTGACAGCCCCCTCCTCCAGCACCACTATTCTATATTTATTATCTGTTGTATTATGTTGTACCCCTCTGAGTTCGTCTTTGAGGTCTGCCACTTCCTTCCTCAGTTCGTTTTGACCCCTCATAATTTCCTGAAACATTTTGTTTTAACATTTTGATAATTCTTTTGAACTGTCTCCAGCCACTTCTTTTTGTAACAATGAAGTAATCTTTGGCTGCTGGGTACTTGGACTGGAAGTCGCTGAGGCAGGAGCCGAAAGTGACTTGCCCATTGGAGGTTTCTTAGGTCTCATTGTCTAAATTCAGAGGTGGTAAATCTTTTACAAAGAAAATGGCTTCGCTGGAGCACGTAGCCAGAGCAGTCCAAGGTGGCAGGCAAATCCGAAAGTAAAAAGTTAGTTCTCCTTCACTGTTCCAAGACACAGAGGTACACCAGGAAGGGAAAAACCAAGTAATCAAATCCAGAAAGTCCACGCAGCAGAATAGGTCCAGAGCACCCTCAAGGGAGGTATTAAAAGATGCCAGAAATCATCATTTTTTTCCCAGGGTGGTTTTGAAAATCAGCTTCATTTATAAGTACAAAAACGGGAACGGAGGGGAGGCATCTTAACTCCTCCTTTT
Organism: Natrix helvetica; assembly: GCF_964273705.1. Classification (NCBI taxonomy): domain Eukaryota; kingdom Metazoa; phylum Chordata; class Lepidosauria; order Squamata; family Natricidae; genus Natrix; species Natrix helvetica. The sequence continues at coordinate 314,572,984 of NC_138548.1, read as the reverse complement.
CACAGGGAGAATAGCAAAAATTTGAATTTTCTTTAAAAACAGCTCAGCAAGCACTCTTGCAACTGTGATTTCAGTCTTTCTCATATAATTAGCTCAAGTGGCAAGTCAGCCTTTGTTCTCTTTCCATTCCAGGGTGGAGAGAGAGAGTTTAAATGCCGCTTTGTCCGAGGGGGGGTTAAAAAAACTCCCCCCTCTAATCTTCGGTTTTAAATAGATTGAACAGAAACTTACGATAGCCCACTGCTTATCCGTTACCAGTAGTTGAAGAGATTAGGAAGGATCCTCCATGACCAACATTTCAGCCACGCCTCCTTTAATTAACCTATTTCCTCCGGAGCCCATTCGGCGAAGGGGCAAGCATGCCCCCCCTTCTGCTCCCCGGCTCCTGGGGCGAAGCTTGAAAACCTCCCACCGGCTGCCGCTGAATCTGGGGGGTTCCAACAAGCTGCCCTATGGCAGGGGATCCCCTTCAAGGCCCCCTGTGCTCCTGAACGGAGCCCACTGAGAAGACAAGCGGCAGACGAAGTGTCCGTCGCCTGCAGGGACTGGAAGTCGAATCATTGTTCCCACCTTTTTATTTTGGGCTGCTACAGAAGACATTATTTACAGTGAAAATGGTGAAAGTTATCCAAATCATTTAAAAATAAGTAACACCTTTCCCATTACAGAGCATCTTTTTGGAGGCTACTGATTTAACTTGTCACAGATTGGAAATAGCACCGTCTTCTATGGTTCCATTCCTCTTTAGCCTTTCACCTCAACTGTTTCCAGTTTGGAGTCTTACAAAAGGCTTCTGTTCAGTGAATGGAAAAGAAGGGAGGCCTAACCCACAAACAGCATTGGTTGGCAATGACCTCCTTGAGATAGGATGAAATGATTTGGGTTTTGTTGTTTTGTTTTGTGTTACTGGATGTTATGGTGGCTCGAAGTGGGCAGCAGGGATGAAATGACAATCCAAAGAAAACTTGGTAAACTAGATTTTGTTCATTTTCCTATAGTATTATCATTTAGATTAATTTGGCAAAGGCTAGATCTACAGACATTCTTGGCTGCTACTGTAAATCTTATTTTTACTAATCTTGTATAGTTTAAGAATGAAAAATAGATACTGGTAATTGTATATCCATTGTCTCTCTGTCTGTTCACATATATGGATTTATGATGTGCAAGCAATCTGTTGGTCTCCATCCATATTTTTGTGATCCCTGAACTCGCCCAAGGCTGCCATGCTGAAATTCATTGTGAAATTCAATGATTTTCAGTGTGGTGATTTATCTTCCCTACCTCATTCTTGTTTGAAAACAAAATTGTATGTTAAACTTACACAGGTTTATATATTTTTCATTAAACTTCTCACTGCACCCCTAAAATACACCTCCCAGGGTCATGCACTTCCAAACAATATTCATGCCAATTTATAGTTTACTCTGCTTGTAGCTAGCTCCCATCTTACAAGATATCTAATACTACCACAAAATAAATAAAATCAATAAATAAAACCATCTATTTTAGAGAACTACATAAAACAGTTGGCTTGCAGTAATAGCTTTGGCACATAGCAGAATACTTCAATAAATTACAAAAATGAATTGTCATTAAATACACACGAAGAACTTTTAAAATTAGTAGTATCTGTTTTTGATACTTTCAGAGGGAACTGTTCCATCCAGACATTCCTCATTATAACTCACTGTTTAAATTAAAAGAATTTTCAGCCCAGATGCACCAATATGCATCTGATGTATTTCAAGATGCAGACAAAAGGTTTCTGGTCCATCAAGTTTTTCAATGACCTGTCTCTTGTGACAGTCTTTCAGTTTTTGCTGGAGGTTGGCTAATATTTCCCAGGAGTTTAGAATATGATTTCAGTACCTATTCTTTGTGTTGCTATAAGGATTAGCTTGGCACTCTAAATTATTTAGAGATCAAGCATATTGAATCATCTTTGACTTATCATCTTTTTTTAAAAAAGCTGTTACGAAATAGTTTTGCCATCTCTTCTTGCTTTCTTCCACCTTCATTGTCTTGCTCTTTCATCTGTACTGGAGCCTTGTAACTAAACATTTCTTCTGGCCAACAAGATAGCTAGAAGGTTGATGATGATCCAGCCCTTCTCTTGTTCTCCATATACTGTATTGTTTGGTTACTTTGCTCTAACTAGTGGGCTCCATGATTGTGCTGATTAAACCAGTGGCTGGTAGGATCTACTCTTCATATAATTCTTCAATAGCCTTAAGGTGATACTAAGCATTTCTACTCATTCATTAAGTTCACTCCCAATTAGCATTGTATATTTTATTATCACTCTAGCTAAGGAAGGAGGGGAGACAGGCCCTGAACTTTGGTTCAGACTTTGGTTCATTATAACAATGCAAAGACAATGCAAGGAAAAAGATGGTTACAAACAGTTGCAGGGTGAGATCACTGGGGCATGACATTATATTTTTAGCTGTACACATTCATATTTTGATCTTATGTTCAGACAGATCATGAGTGGTGTATCCTGTTATCTGTCTAGGACAGGGGATAGTTCCGTATTTTTCTAGCAGATGTTAATGTTCCATAATGTATTTTTATTCTTGACCTTTTCTGTATCTTTCCATTTCTCCCTTTTACCAATTTAGCAAATATATGCCTACGTGTATGCTTACGTCAAAATGACTATATAAGATTGTTGATTGAGACTGTTCGGGGTTCAAACCCCCATATGCTGTTTGAGCTGTTTGAACCTGCGCAATAAACTTTCTTGCATTGCAAAGAGCTGGTCTTTGAGTTCTCAATTTCCACAACATAGCCACTGTGTAGATTCACTATAAAAGGAATCCACATTTTCTGCTATCATTTGCTTAAAGGCTCCTTTGAGTACAGTTAAAATAAAGCATGTTGCCAACATGGGCATCCACCAGAAGAGTAAAAGGGAGGCAAATAAAACCTACATGCTTGTGGCACAGATCATGCCACTACATAATTATGCCAAGTGTACAAGTACATCATGATATATTTGTTATCATCATGACTTATTATGGATGCTGTTGTTTTCCAAAATGATTTGGCAATATTCTTTGGTATCTTATATTTCTTATTTTACTTAACATCTGAGAAGTTTTATTTCAAGTTCAAATTTAAATATTTTGTCAAACAAACTAAGTACAATATTATACAGATCTCCTAATAGCACCAAAGTATACCTTTGGTTTGCTACAGTTTGAAAATTTCCATCTCGTGACCTAGAAAATATTGCTAGGTTTCTCCTCCTTGCTGGTTAAAATTTTAACTTGTTTGACCAAGTACTTCAAATACTATAAATTTCCTACCCCATGCCTGCCTCTATAGCCACCCCAAGATGACTTCTCATCCTCTGCCAACCCTTTGGAATACAATCACATCATCAGGCTGTTGCCTATGAAAATGCCTCTGAAAGCCAGTGAGCATCTCCTGCTCTATCTAAATAATATCTGTGCTCTTTGATGGAGTGTGCATTGCATACACAGAACATTCGAATGCCGGGGCTGACTTTTGTAGGATGAAAAATGTTCATTTCCAGACCTGGCATTTATTGTCAGCCATAGCAAGGATTTCATAATCCACAAATAGTGAGCTCCCTTTCATCTGATACTCAGGAGTTGTTGGCACACAGTCTTGACAGTGAGAAAGCCACTGTAACCACTGCATCAACTGTAACCTCAGAAGGAAAGTGCCTTCAAGGATTGTCCTGGCTACATGGATACATGGCACTTTTTATGTCTGTAGATATTCTCAGTCATCCAGGTTAAGATTGTTCCAAAGGTCTTTTTTCAAGACACAACTGGACTTTGTGTTTTTTTTCTTTTAAGACACTTTGTTTCTCATCCAATAAGCTTCTTCGGCTCTGATTGGATGGTGGGGAATGGAAGGATTAGCATGCTTTGCATTTTTCCCAGTTTGAAAACTAAAAATGATCTGGAAAAAAATGGCTCCATATATGTTTCATGCCTGCATTATCCTAAAATGGCTTTAACCTTTAAAAATTATGTTGCAGTACCACATTGTATAGCCACTCTAAGTATTTTTCACAAGTTAACAATGCTATAAAGAGCCTGACTAACCTAGGGAAAAAAAAGACGGAAAAGGTCACTCAATAGCAATTTTTGCAAAAGCTTCCCTCTAATTTAGAGTAACCTGTGACCTTCACTTAACTCTTATTTTAAATGACTGCAAATTAACCTAGACAACATTAGTGAAGCTGAGAAATCTAAATGAATTGACAGAGGAAAAATAGCTAACAGCTTTCCAACAATGACAAAGCAGGACTTTTTAGTACAAAGGATCCTAGCCTCCTGTCCATTGGGACAAGAAAGGCCTAATTTTAGTCAAGCTTTCAGACTTCAGGGTAAGATTTAGCTCCAGAATGCCTGCTGGACAATAGTAAAGATGAAAACATCCTTATCAAACCAGGATATTTTTTTTTCTTTCCCAGCCCCAGAGTTACACTTCCAAGAACTTGAAGGCAGAAGGCAATGACATTGTTTTGGTGGTTCAAACAGGAACCTCCAGCTGCCACAATCACAGCCATTTCACCAGTTTGTTCAACCATCACCCAGGCTCAATGGAACAAAATCAACCTCCAGGTTGAAGTGTTAACCTAAGTGCTATTAACTAATTTTGGATCCAATGGAGGGCCATTGGCCCAACTGAATTCTCTTACAGGACAACTTTGCAACTTGAATCTATTCCACTAGAGAACAAGACCAATATGAAATGCTTTGGTTTCCCCTAGTCGATTTGGTGTATTCCTCGTGAGCTTCCTGAGTTTGACTCGAGCAGGGGTGGGGAACTGTGGCTCTTTTGCGACTTGTGGACTTCAACTCCCAGAATTCCTGAGGCAGCTATGTTGGTTCTGGAATTCTGGGAGTTGAAGTCCACAAGTCGCAAAAGAGCCACAGTTCCCCACCCCTGGACTCGAGTATTTACTGCTAGCAAGGCCCCATGGGTTTCTGATGCAAATAAGTCTCTGACCCAGTAAAGTACAAAAGTAATCTCAAGTTACCATCACCACTGGCTATATAATTAAGCCAGGACTATTTTCTGGTTTTAGGATAAGTAATTTGGAGGAAATGATATTGCAGAATATTCTACTTCAATCTGAGAAGTGATCCATTCTCTTGATTGGAGAAGTTAGGCAACTTTTCAAATTGTTACAGAGATGGCATTCTACTTGTTTGCACTGTTCGGGTGAACCGGTGGGGGCGGCAGGAGGCCCATCCCACCCAGACATCATCACAGACACTCTGCGCATGCCTGCGTGCTCCCAATTCCGAACTGGTAGCAAAGGTAAGAGGATTTCATGCCTGGATTGTTATAGATAACAAATTGACACTTGCCACACATTTAAGCTGTATATTCATCCGTGTTGTGTGGTTTCATAATTCCCAGCCTCTGTGGTCGGCCAAGTTAAATCCGGAGCAACATAGTCCATGCAGAGTTCCTTAAGAGAATGAAGCTATCAGGGCTACATCATCTTAGGAAATCTGGGACTTTTCATTCTGTGATGCAGCATATGTTTGCTTGTTTTCCCAGCCACCACTTAGAACTTTCCACAGTATCCATTAAGAAAACCATGATAATTGCCTGCTTGAAATCTGTTTAGGTTTATTGTGCAAAAACTTCATTTAATGTACTAAGTAATTGACAGTCACTCCATTTTTTTTTACTGCTGCTCAGGATATTTCAGGTGTAAGTGATTTACCACAAGCTCAAGATATGTTAAACACTGTTCTCAGAGCACAGTTGCTTGGTGATAGTCACCTGATAGGATGACCTGTTCCATGAATTCCCATGGAAATGGAATTCAGAGACATGAATCCATAGCAACTGGATTCTCTTTATTTCCTTTTAACAAGGATAAGTAGCCCACTCCCCCCCACCCATTCAATTTTTAGCATTCTACAGTTTATGGCCCCAAGCATTGTAATGACACAATGGCAACTAGTAGCAATCTGGGCTTTTCCCTTATTTCCTGAATGGACTTTCTCGTTATTTCTAATGCTGATTCTACTGTCATGTCAAAACAATGCTTTCTGATAGAAAAATCTAATTTCATCTGAGCTACCTCTATCTAAAGGTAAGCACTAATTGCCATGATATTCAGCTTGCTAGCAGTCCTGAACGTAGTTGCCCTCTGGGTATGATCCAAAATATACGTACAAGTGTATATGGTAGGTATATTTTCATTTAACCTGGCTGAAAGTTTGGCATTCCTCTCCCTGTCTGGCTATTGTAAAGCCTCCATTTCCTTAGCCTTGTAGAGCAAGGTTAGGCAACTATTCTTTAACAGTTTAGCCTACACCTAGATCATGCCACCCATGAAGTTTGAAAAAAACTTCAATTTTATATTGTTTGCTAGTTTTACTAAATAATGACATTTAGCCAAGTGTGCTTCAAGCTATCCATGCTCTTAGTTCCAGCTACCCTCAGCAAGATGGTTTCTTCCTCATCTTGGCTTGCAATGCCAGATTTCCATCCCAGATTAGATTCTATCTCCTTAAATCTCAGACTAACTCCCTAATTTCCTATACTCTGATTTCATTCTGTCAGATATCATTGCTTTCCTCTATATACCAAGCAAAAATTGTTCAATTAGATAGATTTTAACCTGGATTTTTAAGAACTATTTTACCTAAAGGTCCATGATTTTTTTCTTCTTTTTATGACCCTTTAATCCCTTTGTTCGGGATGGAGTCAGAACAATTAAATGAAGCTGATCATTTACTGGCTGGATACCCTTCCTGATTCCTTCATGGAGTTCACAGCACATTGTGTCTCTTTATGCCTGTTAGAGAAACATCTGCTGGTGCCTAGGATTGAATTCTCAATCTTCTGAGTGAGAGGTGAGTGTCTCCACTTCTAGGCCATTGTGCTACTCTTATCTCTCCAGGATTACCTTAGTAAATGCTCTTGGGGAAGGAGAATATAGCTTTGTGCATCTTACCTATCCTTGGTTGTATATAACTAAGAACATAAACTCTTTATGAATGTTCATGCAATCATACTACAAGGTTGGAATTTGAAACATTTACTTAATCCACAGCACAAACAAGGTGGAACTGATTCAGTCCAAGATGAACAGATTCAGTCTCGGACTTCAACTTTTCTAAACAAAACAAAACAAAAACAAATCCACTATTGCAAAGGTGTATTTCATTAATGTAATGTCATAGGTGTGTGATAATGACCTTGTCAATTTTTTTGACTATTAAAAGGGAAACCTATAAATTTTCAGGTGCTTTTGTACTGGCTATTGGGCATACTGGCTGAACCTGATACAAATCAGAGTTTAACAATATATGAAGGTTTTGCGTATTCCAGTAAGAATCCCGTTGGAATTCACATTAAAATTAAGCAGTGTACAGTTTGATGTAATGCTCCTCTCCCAAAGTTCTATCTCTTCAAATCTCAGAGACCTCTTGTTAATCCAGGAAGACATTACACTCCTAGATCCACAGTCTGACTTGAACTAAAGCAGCTTCAACAGTTCTTTTTTTTTCCCCCATTGCAGTCCTGCTAACTCCTGTTCCCTTTCTTATCTGCATTTTTTAATATACCATAACAAATATATTCTGGTAGAAAAGAGGCATCCATCTAATTTTTAACACAATATTGTTAAAAGTCAGATGATCATTATCACAGGAAATTAAGCAAATTTCATTTCTAACACAGGAATTGGACAATAAAGTGGAACTTTAGAGGGAAAATAATTTAGATTACTTGAGGGATCTGTAATATTCTCAGGCAAAATCCCTTGGTTTAATTTGTTTCCAGAAATCAAATGGATTTTCTCCTGATCTGAATTTATGTTTATCATTGGTACCACTCTCAATTGAAGGATTATTTAAGGTATGACTATCTCTCTCTGTCAAAACTTATAAAAGTATGATATAGTCGAAATAATATAATACAGCAATAGCACTTAGACTTATATACTACTTCACAGTGCTCTTCAGCCCTCTCTAAGCAGTCAGCATATCACCCCCAACAATCTGGCTCCTCATTTTACTGACCTCGGACGGATGGAAGGCTGAGTCAACCCTGAGCCGGTGAGAATTGAACTGCCAAATTGCTTGCAGCTGGGCAGTAAGCAGAAATAACCTGCAAAACTGCATTTTAACCACTGTGCCACATATATATTTATGAATGGTCAGAGATCTCTCTGAGAATATAACACTTTTTTTTCCTTCAAAATAAAATGTATCATCTTTATTTATAAACACAAACGCATTCCTTCATTTAAACTCTTTCAGTTTACAGTAATATTAACATCTTGTCACATCAACAAACATTGTGCATAGTGAAATCACATAAATATAAGCAGATTAAAATAATGGCTTGTAAAACATCTTCATTCACTTCCCATGGGTCACTTGTAAAATACAAGTAAGCAAATGTTAGACTTGCACAGCAATCCAGACAAGAAGTACAATTAGTCCTCAATTTATGACCATTCTTGCCACATTTGTTAAGTGAATCACTGAACGTATTCAGTTAGTAAGATGGTTAAGTGAATCTGGCTACCCCATTGACTTAGCATGCCAGCAGGTCACAAAAGACACTGCAACCATCATAAATACATGCCAGTTGCCAAGCAGCTGAATTTTTGTCACATGACCATTGGGATGTTGCAGTGGTTGTAAGTGTGAAAAACGGTCGTGAGTCACTTTTTCCAGTGCTGTTGTAACTTCAAACAGTCACTAAATGAGCTTTTGTAGGTCAAGGACTACCTTACAACCAAGAGAATTAGCTCTATCTTTATCTTTAGGTTATACTAGCTGATAACCGGGCATTGCCTGGGTATTTATTTATAGGGGAAAATGTCCGGACTAAACCTAATTTCTAATGTTGGATTTTTTCCCTTACCAGAGGGAACCCCCTTGTGGAGTACTGTGAAGTCGTTACCATGGGAATTCCACTGCGCTGTACAGTTGAAGCCATTTTACAGCAGTACAGTAGAAGCCATTTTAAAGCACAACAGGCTGTATCTTAACAGAACACATACCCTGAGGGATGTGAGGGATGTGTTACCCCCACAATATTTTTTTTTCCAGAGAGTAAGTCAACATGTACCAAGTTTAGGAAACTATGGAGGATATCTTCTGAAACATTTCCCATGCCATCCCCTACTTCTGTCAGCTGGGACAACTTTTTCATGCTGGTTGTTCAGTCTGTGGTTCTCCTTCATGTCTCCCAAGATCATTCTCACAAACCAATACAGCATCTGTTGTTTTCACATATTGTCATTTTCCATGAGATCAATTTGACTTCCTTTATTCTGTTCTGGAGTTTAAATCCATGCATGGCTATTTTAATTATTTTTATTCCTAAATTCATTAAATCCAAGAAGCATAACACTTCCTAAGTGTGTTATGTATAAATGGAATAAGAGTAGGAGCAAATGGCCTAGCTCATAAAGTAAGATTTTATCAATTCATTTACATCAAGGGTAAACCCCCTGTGGTCCCAGAATATAGGTTATTCCCCAAATATTTTTTGCTTCAACTTATGGAGCTTACTCTGAGCACTATTTATTTCTAAACACTGGTTATAGCATTTCGTGCCATTTTATTTATTTGCTTTGTATGCTGCTTCAGAGTGAATACCCTGAGTTTTTTGTGACATTTCATATAAAATAAGGTTAAAAACAGTAGGAACCAAGGGGTGGGGGGGCACCCATAATAATGTCCTAACAAACACACAATGCCCCTTTGTCTTAGGATAATATGCTCTTCCATCTCATCCCCAAAGACTCTCCAGAACAATCAGGTTTTCAATACTTTTGGAGAATTGATTAAAAAGGAGGACTCCAGCTATCCAGGCAGAGGTTGTTCCAGAGAAGGGGAGACATCACAGTGTGGTCCCAGAAAAAGATATTGTCTCAGCAGTCAGACTTTTAAAAAGCATCGATTTGACCAAACCCACAGATTCTGCCAAAAGCACTTGGTCTCAAAAATATTCAAACTATTAGCCATGTAGAATTGTAGATCCTTAAGGATGACAACTCAAACAATTGAACTAAAGCTAATGGGCACAAATGCATTTCTATAGTAGTGGTACTAGCCATACCTAGACATGCCTGTAACTACAGTATCTCAACTGCTGGCTCCAGAACCTGCTGCAGCCTTGCATAGGGCAATGACCTACAAGTTAACTGGGGTATAGGAGACTATCAGTAAAGCCCTCTGTTCCACAGGCAAAAAAAGGTGAAAGTTCTGTGTAGCCCATAACATGAGATTAACATTATTTTGAAAACAAATCCAAGGTAAAATGAAATTCCTATTCCAATTTTACTGCTCAAAAAATGTACCCCCAACTGTTACCCCAACCCCCTCCCTTAGAGCTACTACTAAGGTTAGGAGAAAAGCAGATCTCTAATATATCTAGCAGGTCCATACTTAATGTTTTTATCCCATGAACAATCATGTTCCACAAAACCATGTCCCAAGACAAGATTTAAAAATTTATCTCTTGACTACCAGAAACTCATTTGCTGTTTTTGGCATAGCGTGCTTTGAGTCTTAAATATATTGTCAAAAGGAGCTATGAATTAAAAAAGATGTACATGGCAATATTTAAGGCATTTGCTCATTTTAAATGAACTGATTTATAACTGGAACTCTTCCAAATTTGAATTAACAACTGGGATTTATACAAAAATCTGCTGTTTCAGATTATGAAATGAATAGCATAGATGAGTTCCTCCAGCATATTTTGCATGTACTTCACTTCTCTTTTCTCTTTCTCTTTTGAGAGACCCAGTTGGCCAAATAAGGGCACTTTGCATGTTCCTTTCCCTCAGTTTCTCTGATAATTGGAAGAGATATTGCATCATGCATGTTTTAATGATTCCATCTTATTCTTATATTCTATCATTAAGGTTGGCTAGATTTGTCTATCTTGTGAATCATTCATGGTTCACGTGCTTTTCAACATTTTTACTTTGATGGAATACTAGTGAAAAACACTTGTATTTGCAGAAGCCATTGAGAACTCAGGATCAGAAAACAAATTTGGGAAAAAAAAAGTCTAGAAGTTGTGAAATAACAGGAACCCAAGTGTAGCTGCTTGAGCGTAACACTAAATCATAGCTTTGAATAGAACAATGCAATATAAACCCACTATTTATGCTAACTGGTATAACAGTTCTGACTTTGATATAGAAAAAGAAAAGATTTGTACTACATTGTAGTTTAATTAAGATTACCTTTGTTCATTTCTATTATAAGGTGGTATAAGGTATTCATATGTTTATAGTGGTTGACTTAACTTGACATAATTTATATCAATAATATTCTTGAGTCTTATTATCAGCAGGAAAAGATATAGTAAGTCAGAATGTCCAAGGTTTTTTTTTTAAATGTAGTATTCAATGCAATATAAAGTATGGGCATACCGTTTCTCTAGGATTAATTCTAAGCCAGAATTGACAGTTGATAATAATGATTGGCATGACTCTTCTGTGATCTGATTATTAATCTTCTGCATCGCTTCAGAAACTCTTATTTGAACTTGGATTTCTAATTTCTTTTTATCATATCTGAAATAGACATTTATTGTTATCATATGTTTAAATCTGCTCTTGTATCCCAAGTGCGAGGAATAGAATGATTCTATTCCCAGATGGAATATGCACCCAAAATAATTTCTAATGCAACCTTTCTATCCTCCCACTATGGCAGCTCAGTGCATAATTAACTTCAGGACAGATGGGAAGAATTTGAGTTATTATGTCATGGCCTCATCAGAGCCTGAGTCCACAGAGGAGGATGACCTGGAGCTGGGGCTGATGGAGGTTGAGAGGGTGGCTTCATTGGCTCCAGAGGAATGTGGGGAGCAGCAGGACAAGGCAGCCCCACATCCCTCATGCCTGGGATAGCTTGCCAGAAAGGAAGAATGACCAGCAGGGCAGAACGACCGAGAGAGGGGTGAAGAGAGGGCAGGCAGTGGATATGAGGAGTGGCAGAGCTCAGGTGATGAGCAAGGAGCACCTCCTCCTGATCCCTGAGCACAGAGAGTGGAGAGGAGGCAGGAGCAGTGTAGGCTGACCTGACGATTTGGGAGGAGAGTGCCCCATCCCACTTCACAAGGCACACCTGGGGACTGAGACTTAAGGAGACGCTGTACGGAGGGACACTTGTCGGAAACAAGTGCTGAATTTGTAGAGTTTTTGTGCCATTTCTGACATCTGGAGTTCACTGGACTTCTTGCCTTATTGCTGCCTTGTTCCTTTGCTTCATTGGATTCATTGCCTTGTTCCTTTGCCTTGCTGGACTTCTTGCCTTGAAGACATCATGCTAACTGTTTTGCTGGATTACTCACAGCCAGAGGCTGCTGGAAGAGTGTGTGTGAGTGCTTTGCTCTGGGACTTGCCATAAATGTGGGGATGTTTGGGGAAAAGTTGGAGCAATAAAGGGAGGTTTGAGCTATCAGCTGGCTCTGTTGCCTCAATTCATTGCCCCGGGTCATCACATATTACATAGCCAATCTGGTGTGGTGTTTAGGACATTAGGTTAGAAACTGTGAGAAGGTGAGAATTCTAGTCCTTTAGACATGACTCCATCTGGGTGAACTTGGGCCAGTTGCTCTCTCTCAGCCCTAAGAAGGAAGCAATAGCAACCCACTTTCAAAACTGAGACCCTGACTGAAAGGCATGTGAGCACGTGTGAGTGTGCGTGCACGCGCGGACACACACACACACACACAAATGTATATTTGAGTGACTTCCTATAAAACTGCTATTTCTAACTCTCATACAATAAAAGTAATAAAAGCCACACATACAATGAGTATTCTGTTGAAAATATTAACCATGGAGAAAAATTATGCATGGATTTTTGTGTAGAAGGACTGTGACCTCTGGTCAATTTATGTATAGGCTCATTTCACTTTGTCTTTTTAAATATTCCCTCTGCAGACACCCTAAAGCAGAACAGAAAATGTTGCTAGACTAAAACTCCATCTTCTTTCACTAATGCCTGTACTAGTTTGAGGTAATGAGTACTGTTTTCTAGCATCTAGAATGCCATATAGTACATACAATTCATGTTCCAGTGTAAACAAAACCTTAGCATCAACAAAACATAAATATGAATCACAATATTGTCGGTTGAAATGAATGGGTTCCCTTAATGACTGCTATGCTAACTTCACAACTGCCACATTAGCTTAACGATCATCACAAAAAGGCTGTAAAATTATTTCCAGTCACATGGGTGCCTCAACTTACATCATTCATTGGCATCCTTCAGTCTCAAAAGACTATGGTGTCATGCTCTGGAAAGAGGTCAAAGCTGGAGTGTCCTCTTCAGCACAAGGTCTGGGTAGATTAATATGGAGGATAGATTGTTACTCAAACAGCAGATCTCCCCCTTCTCCATATCGCTGAAATAGGAAATGGGAAGTAACAGACTCAAACTCAACCCGTCCAAGACAGAGTGGCTGTGGCTACCGGCACCCCAGTTCAACCAGTTGCTTCCATCACTGGCCATTGGGGGCGAACAGCTGGCCCCCGTGGATCAGGTACGCAATCTGGGCGTCCTCCTAGATGCCCGGCTGTCAATGGATGACCATGTGATGGCCGTGGCAAGGGGGGCGTTTCACCAGGTTCGCCTGGTGCGCCAATTGCGTCCCCTATTGGACCGGGATACCCTCCGCACAGTCACCCATGCACTTGTGATGTCCCGGCTGGACTACTGTAATGCTCTCTACATGGGGCTCCCCTTGAGATGCGTCCAAAGGCTGCAGTTGGTTCAGAATGCGGCCGCGTGGGCAATTGTGGGAGTCTCTAGGTACTCCCACCTCTCATGCGTGGGCTGCACTGGCTACCTGTGGCTTTTCGGGTGCGTTTCAAGGTGTTGATTGCCATCTTTAAAGCGCTCCATGGCACAGGACCTAGGTACTTGCGGGAGCGTATCCTGCCCCATACATCCCTTCGGCCGATCCGCTCTCACAGAGAGGGACTCCTCCAGATGCTGTCCACGAGGCAGTGCCAGCAGGTGGCGCCCAGGAGTAGGGCCTTCTCTGTGATGGGCCCAACCCTCTGGAATGACCTCCCCCCAGACATCAGGACAATTACCGATCTCCGCTCCTTCAGTAAGAAGCTTAAAACCCACCTGTTTAGTTTAGCTGGCCTGGCCTAATCCCAGTTTAGTCCCTCAATCCTGCACTTTTAAATTTTTAGGGGTGGGTTTTAAGTTGATTTTTAATTTTTATCATCCTGTACAGTCTTTAGGTTTAATTTGATTTTAAGTGTATTTATTCTTTGTATATGGTTTTTAATGTGCCTGTACACCGCCCCGAGTCCCTTCGGGGAGAGGGGGCGGTCTATAAATCTAATAAAACTGAAACTGAAACTGAAATAGTCCAATGGAATGCAGAGCAATACGATTGGTTCTAGCTGCATCGCGGGAGTTACCAGAATGTGGTTGTACACTGCTACCAGGATTCCGGCTACGGATTTTGCCTCGAGGTTGACTCCTGAAGTCTTTTCTGCCGTTGGGGTGTAGCGCCCTCACCCATCTTCAAAACCATTGACCGTCTTCTCCTGTAACCCTGGAAAGGGGCCCTTATAAGGTGCAACCAGCCGGGCCAGTTGGACCAAGGTTTTTTAAGGAGGTGTTACTCCTCCATCACTCACCATTTGCCTGGCTTGTGACAGGCAGAGCCTGACTTCCCAAACATTGGGCCCAAGATGGCGGGTTTCTCAACTTACAACTGCAACAATTTATGATCATAATTCCAGGCTCAATTATGGTTAGAATTTTAGGACTGCTTGTATAGGCTTCCCAAAAATATAAGAGATTTGGGGTGGCTTACAAATATAATATGTACACATATGTATACATGTATACCCTGTGCACCTACGCACTTCTGAAGTAGAATGACTTTTCTCTTCAGTTGCTTTAGTGCTTGATTCTGTGCAGACCTGGGAAAGCCAATATTAGTAGTTCCAAGAAAGAGTATCTCTGTATAGGATCAGGCTGTTGACATCAGTGAAGTTTCAATTGGCAAAAATCTTGTGCCAGCTCAACACAGCAGATACAATAATGCTCTTTCCTTTCCTCCTAAATGCTGAAAGCATAACAAATTGAAATAAATGAGAGTGGTAGTGAAAGAGAAAGAGGGAGGGCAGGGAGGGGAGGCTCGGCATCTGAATCTCATCACTGTAGCAGCCTGAGGAAACACAAATGAAAAAGCCAGGAGAAAATATTTTAATAACAACTGAAGCAGGATATAACCTTGCGCCAGGGGGCTCAATTGCCCATCACCTCCAGAGTACTTAACCCTGATGAGGAAAGAGTGGGGACTGTTTGAATCATTCTATTAGGCTTATCATACAGTACAGAGTGGAGGAAGTGGGTTCAGTTGTCATAATGGTGTGTACAACAAGGTATGTGAGGGACTGTAGCAATTCCCTCTTGCCCCTCATGATGGATTGCAGATTCATTGAATGCTTCTTCCTACTCCCAGACCTATAACACCGGTACAGGTTTATGTTTACTGATCAAATAGAGTTTGTCATTATAAAACAACTGTGACACCTTTAGAGGCCAGCAACTGACCTGGGATTTAAGCATTCCTGGACTGGAAGTGATTCTTTTTGTCAAATGGAAAAAAGAAATAGACTGATTCACACATGAATACAAGAAAAACCCCAAGGACAGAAAAATCTCCTTCTCTTCCTCTCCTTCTCCTTCTCCTATTCCTTCTCCTTCTCCCACCCACCCACCCTCCCTCCCTCCCTCTCTCTCTCTCTGCCTCCCTCCCCCTCTCCCCCCACTGCACATAAAAATCAGCTGCAGGTATCAGTTCTTTTCACCTGAGAAAGTAAACACTATTTTGGTTGTGAATTACAGCAACACTGTTGATCTTTAAGATGACACAGGGAAGGATGCTTGGATGACCCACTCTTTTCAAATCATGGTGGTAACTGAAATAATCCCTTAGAGGTGGAAAATGCAATTTTTTTAAAAAAAAATCTAGAAGATCTCTATATTGTGTGGTCTCAGTGAAGAGTATCTTTCTGTCATTGCATATATCTAGCTATTATCTGGAAGTACATTAAAATATATTTCAGAGTAGAATATGCTTACTAAGTCTACATATATATGTATATAAAATGCATACACAGTACGATTTCAACTCATATTGCAGAATTTTGATATCAAACTAGATAGGACAATATATAAAGATGAGCATCATTGCTACTTTTCTCCCTCTATCCAAACTCTTTTTCATTCTGCCCTTGAAAGTAATAAACAGAATTAGTCTATGGCAGCTTCAAGGCTGGTGAAGATCAGCTGCCAATGTAGTGCAATGGCTATGGGTCAAGAGGCCACTATATCACCATCATCATCTTCAGCCCATCAAACCTTGTTATTTCAACTGAGACTTCCAGAAGAATCCTGAGTAATCTGTCTTGACGGTGTATGGTTGAATATTGTTATTTTTTTCAACATACACACAAGTTTTAACTTACAGTTTAATAGTTTTATTTCTAAGGCTTCACAATAGTCCACCAGAACAAATCACAATTTCTTCCATTTTATGGATTGAAAATTGATACAGTCAGCTTCAGGTGCTATAATTTAAAGGAAGCTAACACCTTAAATCAGGGATGTCAAACTTGTGGCCCACAGGCTGAATGCGTCATTGCTGGCCATGCCCACATTCAGTTTAGCAAAGGGGGGAAAAGTTGCAATATGTCCCATGACGCCACCATGAAAATGTGAGTTTGACACCCCCGCCTTAAATGATATCACCATGGACCAAATTGTTTTAGATTGAGCTGAATGAATTACTAAAAGTATGAAACCACTTGCTATAGCAGAGTGATCTGGTGGCCTAGAGATGGCGCTCTTTCCTCACAATCAGGAGGCTGTGAGTTCAATCCTAGGTAGGGGCTGATATTTATCTCTCTGGGCACAATGAGAATATTGTGAACAAAGCTCCGCATTGGTGAAAGGAAGGGCATCTGGCCATTAAACGCTCTACTAGCTCCATTCAGTTGCCCAGACTCCACCCTTCAAGGGATTATGGAGTTGTTAAATTATGATGATGATCATGATGAAACCACTTGGTATCGATTTTCTAGCATCCTTTGTATCCAGCTTCTTCCAAATGGTGATTTCACTCTTTATCTCAGTAGGGGGAGCTCACAATACTGCTCTCTTTTGGGGTCTGCATCAGGGGTGAAATCCAGCAGGTTCTGACAGGTTCTGCAGAACCGTTAGCAGAAATTTTGAGTAGTTCAGAGAACTGGCAAATGCCACCTCTGGCTGGCCCCAGCGTGGG
The DNA here is from genome assembly GCF_964273705.1 of Natrix helvetica. Taxonomy (NCBI): domain Eukaryota; kingdom Metazoa; phylum Chordata; class Lepidosauria; order Squamata; family Natricidae; genus Natrix; species Natrix helvetica. The sequence goes on along the minus strand of NC_138548.1, from coordinate 314,555,665 downwards.
ATGGGAATGGAAATGTTGCAGTATCCTTCCCCTGCCACGCCCACCAAGCCACACCCACCAAACCACAAAATGCCCACCAAGCTACACCCACAGAACCTGTAGTAAAAAAAAAAATTGAATTTCACCACGGGTCTGCATGTATGTGTGCACGCACACATATTTGTATTTTTTCAGGAGGATTTAGGAAAATGTATACATTTTACTGGAAGTGCTGAAGGATACTTCCAAACTAAAGAGTGATCTGTAGCTTAAGAATAGAGAAAGGTCTAGTTTCGACTGAAATGGGAGTGCAGAAATGTCATACTGACGATGTGAGGGGAAGGGCAGAAATGGCCATCTAAAACTAGATTAAACAATTCCTGTTTTGATATATTGTAGCTGCCAATGAGAGTAGTATTTGTCATATTTTATAAGGATTGGTACATCTTTATCAAACAGGATCAATGCCTGAACTCAGCTTAAGTATTTATTTAATTTATTTATTTAATTAAACTTATTAGTCGCCCCCTCTCCCCACAGGGACTCGGGGCGACGTACACAAGCAACAAGTAGTTTGTTGTATTTCTATTACTATAAGAATTGGAAATGTGTTCCCCAATGTTTACTGTATATATGTACCTTAAACATTTCTTTCTCTGTTTTTTCAAAGCTACATTTCATTAGCAATCTTTTTTATTATTATTTTGTGGGGTCTTCCATGACTGTGTTGATTCAAGAAATATTCACCTGAGCTCTGCAAATGTAATAAAGAAATAAAGAAATCAACTATCTAAACCTGTACAATCTTGCTTGAGTAAAGAAAACGAAGGGATCATTTACCTCAAGGTTTGAACCATGATTGTGCATTCATTTAGTATAAAATGGTACCTAAGTGTATAGCCACTGCCTTAAGAGCACCTGTTTGCAATAATAATGCTTCATTCTTACACTGTTGCTTCCACTTTGATGCACTCAACAAATGAGAACTAATTAGTTCTTAGAAGGTGTCTTGAAAATGAAGCAGAGGAGGAGAGGAGAAGGAGGAGGAGGAGGAGCTTGCATTGAATATGTAGTTCTTAGTGTTTAGAGGAATGTTGGTGTGTGTGTGAAAAATTATGATCCTTAACAGATAAACCAGACAGGAAATGTGACCAGATGAGCTAATTTTACTCTATTGTAAAGCTATATTAAAAGATTTTTTAAATTCTGAATATATAAATCTCCCCATTTGTAGTTTGAAAAAGTACGGAGGATCCCTTCTGAGCCTCTTTCTGTGTCGATTATGAAGCAATGGGCTATGCTCTCATTCAATCATTCCTTAGGCCAGGGGTGTCAAACTTGATTTCATGGAGGGCCACATCAGGGTTGTGTTTGACCTTGGGGAGCCAGGGTGGGCATGGCCAGGGTAGGTGTTGCGGGCGCCTGTGGTGGCCCAAGCACTCTGCCAACAAAAACAGGCTCCTGAGCTACGTTTTAAGCTGCGATCCCTGCAATCATTTGCCAGCAAAAATGGGCGCCCCTCCCAAGCTCCGTTTTTGACACTGGAAGAGGCACTGCGGTCCTTTGCTGTCTGCAGGGCAGCCCCAGAGGTCAGATCCAGCCTCAGGCCATGAGTTTGACACCTCTGCCTTAGGCAGCATCTCTACCACCACCACCCAGTTCCCACCTGACATTACAAAAGTCAAAATAGCAGACAGAAATGCATGATGAAAGCTCTATCCCCATTATCGCATAGTGCATGAACAGCACATGCCTGATAAAAGGTGGGCTTTGTTTATACAGTTGCAACTGTCCCCTCCACTTTTGTGATATTCATCCCCCTCCCCCAAGGGTTTATCCAGCAACAACCTTTGAATCCTTTGAACAATCAAGGAAAGATTTGTCATCACCTATGCATTGGCAAAAGTCTACTTCATATTTGGTGGAGGAAACCAAAAAAACGATCACATTAAAAATTATATCAGCTTCAACACTCAGTGTTTTTTTTACTGTGTATGAGAAGCCCACAAGGAGAACATAAATACAATAGCTCCCTTGCACTGTTATAACTAGCATCTTGAATTCAGAAGCAAGGATAGAGGACACATCATCCACATAACTTGTCCTCTTTTTAAAGACATTTTTGTTGGCAACCTTCACCAACTGTAGGCAATCCTACAGTACAAGAAATGCTGCTTTTAAAATAATAAAATGAGAGGGAGGAATTCTGCTAAATATTGACATTTACCACTGTGATGAGAATGATCAATAAGACTTCTTTTGAATTGTAACAAAAGAGCATCGCTTATAATATCTATAACAGGAAAGACAATGGGTTGACCTTACAATTTTATCAATAAATATTATCATTTTCTGACAGTTCCTACTGACTTCAATTTTACTTCAGCTAAAACACATTCATGCGGTAGGTGACAAACCAATTCTTGAGCCAGAGAAACATAATAGATTACATTTTATAATCTAAACTTTAACGTTACTACTACTACCACCACTACTACTACTACTAAGCAAACCTCTTTTTCAGTTCTCAGAAACTGCAGGCCTTGGATCAAAGGGAATTTTTGTGCCAGATCAAAGGGAGTTTTGTGCCACCGTCTTCACTCAAATGCTTTACTAGATAAGACCAAATTATATATTCTACTATGTCCTGATCTCATCACTGAAATAACTTATCTACTCTATGTCATTTTGTACAGGTCTTCCCAGTTGCCACAGTTTTATCACAGCTGCTTATCCCCAGTTCTGTCCCTATCACCACAGCACTCTCAATATTTTCCAATTCACCAATTGTATTCATTTGCAACAGACCCATTGCATTCAGACCATTAAAGGTAAAGGTTCCCCTCGGATATATGTGCTAGTTTTTCCCAACTCTAGGGGGTGGTGATCATCTCTGTTTCAAAGCCTAATAGCCAGCGCTGTACGAAGATGTCTCCATGATCATGAGGCCAGCCTGATTAAATGCCAAAAGCGCACGGAACGCTATTACCCTTCCACCAAAGGTGGTTCCTATTTTTCTACTTGCATTTTTATGTGCTTTCGAACTGCTAGGTTGGCAGAAGTCAGCCCGTTGAACAGAGTTATATGACATGATGATGTACAGCAGTCCTGAGCATGAGGTGGTATCTTTGGATAATAGCATTCTGGAATTCTTTTCAAAATGGCAAAAATCTACCAAGAATAAGGAAAAAGAATTATTGATGGTCTCAGTAATGAATGAAAACTAATCTTCTGAGAGCTGCTTCAAATCTTTTTTAGCTGGATGGTAGCCCATGATTTAGAGAACAAAATCTGACTTTAATTCCTTGTCCCACCAGCTTCGACACATCACTTAGGACAAGATGTAAGTTGACATTAGATGAAGAAAATGCCAGCCCCTGGCATTTTTAAAGAGCATTTAGGCACCTTATTTCCTACTTTATTCACAATTTAGGGAAGAAATATTTGGGGAGTAAAGTGGCAGACTGCTGTGACAGAAGATGGTTATTGACTTTGTCCATTAACCTTTCTTCTGCAGGCCAAATAGAAAGCAAGGATTCCTGCTGCATTTGCTAAATCTACACAAGTGTTGAAATGATAAACCTGGTCACATGACATCTGAGGATTATAAACAGATGGACAGGAAGCTTTGCCTACTCAGTCTCTGCCTATAATATACAGACACACATGTATATATATATATATATATTATGCATGGGCAAGGATTTGATATGGACCATTGAGTCCCAGTCATGTAGAATCCACTGATGCAATATTGAATCTCGCAACATATGCCTTTTAAGAAATTAGATTACCTTAATATTACACAACTATTATAGTAGATTACTATAGGAGGAACTTTGAGAGCCATTCATGAATGGCCAAAAAGAAAGGAATATATTATTAGAAACAATGGGAAAACAAAGAAGGACAGAAATTTGCATATAACTGTGTGTGCTTTTAGATAGATAGATAGATAGATAGATAGATAGATAGATAGATAGATAGATGATAGATAGATAGATAGATGATAGATAGATAGATAGATAGATAGATAGATGATAGATAGATGATAGATAGATAGATAGATAGATAGATAGATAGATAGATAGATAGATAGATAGATAGATAGATAGATAGTCCTTAGAACAGTGATGGCGAACCTATGGCACGCGTGCCATTGTGGAGCCATTTGTCAGGGCACGTGAAGCGCTGGCCAGCTGAGTTCACCTTTTTAAAAGCCATTTTTCGCCTTCCCCAGGCTCCAGAGGCTTTATAGGAGCCTGGGGAGGGCGAAAAGAGCCTCCCCTGCTCCCCCGGAGGCCCTCCGGAGGCTTCAGGGACCGTCCGGAGGCTTCCCTGAAGCCTTCAGAATGCTTAAAACCACCCTCCGAGCAAACCGGAAGTGACTTCCAAGTTGCTCGGAGGGTCATTTTAAGCGTTCCGAAGGCTTCAGGGACCGTCCGGAGGGTGGTTTTAAGCAGTGAGGGCCTCCGGGGAGGGCGGGGAGGCTCTTTTTGGCCTCCCCAGGCTCCTATAAAGCCTCTGGAGCCTGGGGAGGGCGAAAAAAGCATGTAAAATGGGGGGGGTCGTGCATTGTGCGTGCATGCGCACTGGGGGGGGTCGCACGTTGCATTATGGGTGCGGCACGCCCACACATGACCCCCCTGCGCTCCCCCCACTTGTGGCACGCGAGCCAAAAAAGGTTTGCCATCGCTGCCTTAGAAGGTGCTAATAAACGTTAATTAATAATACATTTCACCACAGTGAGAAGAGTGCAGCCAAGCAACCACAGTGAGAAGAGTGCAGCCAAGCAATCCACAGGCTACATGTGAATGGGTATTTCCCTCCAAGGACTCTGCTGTTGCTTCTTTGTGTTCATTTTTAAAATAAACCTGACCTAGGCAGCCTTTTAAATATGTCTCCAAATAGAAGTCCACTCTCAGTAAATGATAAAGATTTGGTTGATCTTGATTTCTGATAACATCATGGACACATTTCTATGGTTTTCTTGTCAATGCAGAAGTGGCTGCTTTAGGCTTAATACTTCTCTTTAGCATTGCCTATGCTGATAGATAAAAACTACTCTATATAGCCTTAAATTATTTGAGTTTCTAGCATGTGTTCGACCACTGAGCAGTAACCTTTTCTCCTTCGCAGCATAAAAAGTGGCTAGTCAGGATAATATAAATCAAGAGTCAAAAGGGGAAACTTTCATTTAGTGAGAGAAAACAAGAGCCAAGGGAAGCCCAATGCCTCACGAAGTTCCCTAAAAAACATCTGAGGAAGCTTTCTTATATCAAGTCATGTTATCAATATACTAATCTTGCAGCAAAGAGCTTTTGGAGAAACTAATTGATAGGGCAGTAATTATTTTTATAGAATGCTAACTGATGTTGATGAAAATAATGTTAGTTATTTATGCAGCCTCTGAAATAATGAATTTGAATATCTTGCTCGATAAACCAATGAAGGGTCACTTGAAGAATGTGAAATTTGTTTCCCATAATCTAAAATCAGGATGGAAAAGGAAGGAAATAGTTAAAAACAGATATATAGAACCTTACAAGAATATTTAATAAGTTGGAATGTTAACTTATATTGTTTGGTCTTGTTGTATTATTTTCAGTTTGCACTGACATAAAGATTATAACTCTGAAACAGTCTCTCTATGGCTGAAGTATGTGTTTTTCTTGAGTATATATTCTAATATCTGTAATATTACCAAGATATCAAGGATTTTAGATTATTTTTTTATATGAGATTTGGCTTTAATACCAGTAATCATAATGAAACACTAAAACAAGAATCGTACATCAGATTTTCAGTGATAATTTTGATATATTTGTTAAATTGGAATGAGAGTTTTTGCAACAAATGGTCAAAAAAAAAGACTTTGAATTTATTTTGCTTATAGCATAATTTTCCTGATCTTCTTTTCCATTTTTCTTTTTTCTGATTTTTGCTATTAGCATGATTGTTAATTTGAAGTTATATTATGCTGCTAATCGTATTCTATACATACTTTTCTTGTGTTAATCAGTTTAGCATAATAAAATTCAGTACAATCAAAACCCATTAATTTTGCAGCATCTAATTTGAGCTGCAGAAGGTCTCAAAGATTTCAAGAAGATGAAAGCACTCACTACCAGTGATCTTTTTTTTTCAAGAGATGCCGAGAATTAAATCTGGAAGATTACAAATATATGAGTTTGGAACACTGGTGGAATTCAAATAATTTAACAGCCGGTTCTCTGCCCTAATGACTTCTTCCAACAACCAGTTCACCAAATTGCTTAGAAGGTTAACAACCGGTTCTCCCAAATTGGTGTGTACTGGCTGAATCCCACCACTGGTTTGGATGGTTCTAAGCAGCAGGATCTGGAGTGAGGGAAGAGGGGTGCAAATGACAAAAGAAGCATCACCCATTTTGTTTATGTTTGGATATCATCAATGAATACAACAGAGGCAGAATTTGCATCATAACTCTATGTTGCTGTTGAAGGTATGTTGACAAAAGTGATAAATCTTATAGACACCTCTAGTTCCAGGGTCATTTTAGCTCTAAGAAATAATTGTGGGTTATATTCTTAAATTTTAACACATACTTACTTTGCTTCAGAAAGCAGCATTTATATTATAGATAATGGTTCCTTATAGAACTAAAATTACATTAAAACGACATCATGCATGCAGTAACATCATGATGCAAGCTCATCTCATTGCCTTAAGTCAGTTTGTGTGTCAGGATATTGTGGTGTCCATTTTGTCACTTCCCCCTTGCAGTGAGCTTTGATTCTCCTATGCTGAATGTTTCCCATAGACCACTTCTACTAATTTCTTCAGTCTATGTCAGTGATGGCTAATCTTTTTGTTGTCGTGTACCCGGTTTTGGGCCTGGAAGTCCTCCTTTATCAAGCAGGAAGCCAAAATGGGGTGCAGGAGTGCCGCACAAGGCCCCAAAATGCAATACAAGTGCCACCCCACATATGCACCCCTGCACATGTGTGTGCATGTTCCCTGCATGCACCCCACCCACTATGCATGCGCAGCAGAGATCTGAAGACCAGCTGGCTGGCAGGAGGCATTAGTGCATGCACAGGTGAAGGCTGGCGTGTGTGCAGAGAGGATTCTACATGCCACCTGTAGCACACATGCCTTAGGTTCTCTATCATGGGTTTATGTAATAGTACATGGAAATGACCTTGGAAGAAAGGGCAATGAGACACAACCAAGGGAATAGTCAGATAAAAGGTAAGGGAGCCCACATCAAGAATATGGCTGGGAGAAAAGGCTCAGAAGAGACCCTCCCTATTGGTTGTAAAGGGAATGGGAACAGAGTTGAATTTAGACTTGTATGATTCTGTTAAGGTAACCTTATAATAAAGCAGAATTCATTCATCTGGCTTTATTTCCTGCCTGGTCCTACCTCATAAGATTAATATCAATCACTTTGACTATCATTGGGCTTTCTAGAGTGTGAGTAGGCAACTTTTGTTTCTGTACTCGTTTCTACATCTACGAAATTGGTGATTGCCCCTGAGTTAACAAGAGCCAGAAGTTCCATATTCTGCCTGAAATCTGGACTAGAGTAACAATTTACAGGAGTTATTGCACATGCTTGCTACTGTGAACTGTCTCAGCTCTCCTTAAATGGTTTAGGGGTCCTCTTCCGAACTCCTGGAAAATTTTCCTGGTGTGCTGCTTTGAAGAGCTGGGAACTTGCTGGTTACATGCTTCATTGGTTGAGAGGTTCTGCATTGCATTGCTGTGTCAAATGCTTCAGCTTCCACTAAGCGTCATCTGGCTATGTGCCTGGGGCCCCTCTAGTAAAAGCACAGTCCCTGATCCATTTATCTTTGCTACTTTCCTCATAATAGGGATCTCTTGGTTGCTCTGATTTGCATATATTCTCCTCTGCTGGATTCTGAGGAGGAAATTGAAGGGGCAATAAAGGGGAAGACAGGCTGTGAGTTCTTTTCACCTTTATATTCCTTTTGTGCCTTAACTCCTGCATTTGAGCATCTATTATTACACAATGTTGTTACAGCTCTTCCAATATTTGGAGTGCCTTGCCTCACTAATGCATCTGTCAGGTCTTCAGCCAGCTTTTATATGAAATGGTCATTTCATCCTTATATCTCCAACGTGTAAACTCGTACATGTATAATCTTACTCTCCTCTGTCCCAGTTTAAATTTTTGGATCTTTAAGTTTTGGATCTATGATGCATTGTATTAGATCCACAAAGTGACTTCTGACTTTTGGATGAAGTCCTGATAGTTGTCCAGTACTGGATTGTTGCACTAAATGAATATTATTGCCCATTTAGCTGGTGCTGTTTCCAGAAAACTCAGGATACAAGTCACTTTGGTGCAATCAGTGGGAAAGCATACCAGTCTGTCTACCATAAACATTTCACATTGAGTTACAAATGTCCTAAATTAATCCCGGTCCTCTTCAAACTTCTCAAGCAAGCTCCCTTGGAAATGAAGGAGGCTAGCTGAACCACAAGCTGCTGTACGGCTGGAAATGGAGCAAATTCTGCCTTAGCTTTGGCACTTGTTGTATCATGCTATTCTGCAAATTGGTCATCTGTGCATTTAAATGCTGCTGGTGTTGCAACAAAGCTCCTAGGAGAGGCTCAGTAGGTAGACTGAGCATCAGACAAAAAAACATGATCATTTGAGCTAATTTTGCTTTATTATAAAATTACATTAACAAATCTGAAAGTGCATCTCTCCCATCTCCTTTGCAGTCCAAAAAAACTAAGGAGAATCTCTCCTGAGTTTCTTGTTCCACCCACATTCCTGCTGTGGGCTATGCTGCCCTTTATCTGACTATTCCCTTGATTATGTCTCATTGCCTTGTCTGCTAAGGCATGCCCACATACTGTAGGAAAATAGCTTTTCTGGATGAAGGATTCTATGCAAAAAGTATTGTGATGAGTTTTGGGATGGTGCCAAAACATACAACAAAATTCTCTGTGTATATAAAATATAGGGCATCACTGAGACTTAGTATAAGGAAGAGAAGAATCTGTAAGAAATGTATCTATGATGACATCCTGAAAATCTATCCAATGTCCAGTAAGCATTGCAATTCATTTCTGTCTTCTTTACTGGTTAATAAATTGTCTGCTCCTTGAAGGCAGTTAATTTCTTATTAATGGTATCCATTTCTCACTACGTACTTTGGCTGCCAGCTTTTGAAGGTAATTGCATTGTTATTTAGAAATGTCAAAGGTGCATCTTTCTAGGGAGGTTGGAGCTATGATCTTGTGTTCAGAAATCAGCTGCTCCAGATTTTTATGTGGAGGGTACAGATTTTGCAGATGCCTGCTAGAGAAACTGTTGTCACTCTTGGCAACTAGAAGAGAAGGTGCTTCTTCATATCCTGCTTGCATGGAAGCAAGCTGTTGAAAGCCTTTTGATGTACTCTTGGACTCTTTAAACACAGACAATAAAATGTCCTTTTTCTAGCAAGAAAGTGATGTCGTAAATGACCTTATTAAAAGAAGGTAAAGGGTTGTTTATTTAAAGTTCTTGTTCAAAGCAAAAAAAAATATGATTAAGATATTTTTCTTGTCCCTTTTGCTTTCCTCCTAAATGAGATTGAAATGCAGTTTTACATTTTCAAAAAACAGTGCCCTTTCTGCCAAGAAATTTATTGACATGCCAAACAACAGACCTGTTCTGGTTACAAGACTCAAGCATCAGTCAAAAAGAGCTTATGAACTGCATCCAGCAAAATACCAGAGGTAATAGTTCTGAAAAATAGTCAAGTGATGGCAAAAGAAATATTTCTTGATGCATATGTGAACAATATTGAGAGAAGCTTGTTCTGAAAAGCAAAAGGAATTAGGAAAACCAGCCAGTGGGAAAGAATTGCAAATGAAGTGAAGTCTTAAAATCCAGGATTTATGATTTTATTGATAGTAGGCAGGAATTCTGACTGTCGACAATTTGCAAGAACCTTAGCCTATCCCAAGATGGTCATTTCATTACTCTATCACAATCTTTGTATATGATCATCTGCTAACATAAATGTTAATTGCTATTTAGGCTGTGCTACTAAAACAGAGCAAAAGGAAATTCAAAGGAGAAGTGGAAAATCCTAGGACTGGGACAGGAAGAAAAATAAACAAGGGCAGATATTTCTGGTAAATATCACAGAATACAGAGGGTTTATAAAGGGGCTAGTTATGTAAATACACAAATGCAGTTTTATTTGAAGGAAGAAATAAAGATGGAAACCTACTTTAAAAATAGTAATTGTATCTAACATTCCAAAAAGATATCAGAATTAATACAAACTAAAAAAAAAAAGAAGAAAAAAATACAAAGGCAGGAAAGATTAAAAATAGAAAGAAAACAAAAAAGATATAAAGAGATGACTTCTCCCTTTATATAATAAATGTAAACAACTTGAATGACACCTTTTCTTAAAATAAAAAAATATATCACTTTTTCCTCATATCTCATCTCACATCTATAAACAAACTTTTAAAGCCTAATTGTTCAGTCCTGGTCAGCAAAAGTCCATTAAAGGCTACCAGAGGTATAACAATATAACTATTTTAACCTTGATCAAATAAACCAACTTTATATTCCTTCCTTTTATTTTCAAAAATCTTGATCTTTTTATATTCTTTCTTTTATTTATCATATTTTTTTAATAATCTTAGCAAGTCTCTTTGATAAATCAGTACAAGAAAGTTATCCAGGTCACTCTTTATGCAACTAGTTTCATTTGTAAATCCAACATAGCATCTCCTTTCATACTATTTCTGTAGCCTATCATTTTGAACTACTCAATCAGTCTCAGTCCTAACCAGTAAAGACTTCTCCTTTTCCATGTCATTTTTCAAATACAGCCTGACTATAATGGTAGACATTTCTGAAATTAACTCCTGAGTCCATTTTTTCCAAATAATGGCTTGGTATGTTCAGTGTTAAAGTATTCTGCTCCATTCTGTATTAGTAAGTTACATTTAAGTGGTTTTCTCCTTTGATTGTAGTATTTAATTCCTTCTGGTTCCCTCTAGTCCAACATTTATAGCCCAATCTTTCCCACAGGAAATATTTCTACAAATCTTTTCAAAATCTTATTTCAAATCCATTTGGACCTTTAATCTGTTTATAACTTTTCAAAATCCATGGTCTAATAGCCGTTTAAGGCCTTAAACCTGAATAAAACTTATTTCACTAAGGATTGAAGGAAACTCATCCAGTGTAGTAAAACTTACCATTATGAAGGTTCATAAATTCTAAAAAGCAATCAATAAGCATTTTTTCAAACGTTATTAAGAAAAGAAATATGGGAAAACCTATCCTTTTTTAAGAAGCACTGAACCATGGTTTGGGCAAAGATGATGATCCCTCCTTGCTCAGTGCTCTAAACCTACAAGAGACTGCTATTTTGAAATGAGGAATCACTATCAGATGAATGTTTCGATGATTCCAGTCCTCTCCTTGTCTGAGTAGGAATTATGAAGAGTAGATTTATTCACTCGCTTTTCATTCTGTCATGGTCATCAGCTCCATTCTCAGAGAAGCCATCTTCAGTTTGCCATATTTCCCCAGAAGTTAAAGATGGGCTATGGGAAAAAAAATTCCACAATTTCCCAGTTACTATATCTGTCTATTCTTTATTCAGATGGAATTGATAGTCTTTATATGAGAGCCATGATTGATGGATATAAAACCTATTTTCATTTTTACTATTGGTTTAGGAATCACTTTTAAATGTTCCCCCTTTTCCCCTCAACATACCTATTTTTCTCTCCTGGCTTTGCTCATTATTTTGAGTACATCCCTAGCACACGACACAGAAGCTGTATTCACCTAAGTTTAACTCAATTAATGGAGTTTTTATTTTATTTGCCACCTATCTCATTATGGAGCTATTCTTACAATGATAAAAATGAAGAAATGAAAAGAATGTAAACACAGCAGAAGTAAAATAATAGAACAATAAAATAAATAATGAAAAAGATCAAAAACATACATTTCTATAATAACAAAAAGATGGATGGGTAGAGAGCAGAGATCAAGGGTGGTGGGGAGATAAAGTTTGGTATTAATCCAGCTTTACCTCCAGTGTTGAATTGTACCATCTGGTTCCCAGGACAGCTGGTAGAGCCAGGTGTTTAGGCTCTTGTGGAAAGATAGGCAAGTGAGGACAGATCTAATCTAAGAGAATTAGATGTTCTAAATCAGCGGTTCTCAACCTGTGGGTCAGGACCCCTTTGGGGGTCGAACGGCCCTTTCACAGGGGTCGCCTAAGACCATCGGAAGACACATATGTTCGATGGTCTTAGGAACCCAGACACCACTCCTCTATGGTTGCGAGTCACCACAACAAGAGGACCTGTATTAAAGGGTCGTGGCATTGGGAAGGTTGAGAACCACTGTTCTAAATGGTGGGCACTGCAGAAGGGCTTCAGTGCTTTTGAAACAAAAGTACAGTATACTACCATCACCTTGAACTACACTCAGAAGCAGAATAGTAGCCAATGATGTTTGGGAGCAGAAGACTAATATAGGCCATCCTAGGGGCCATTTTGTGGATTTACCTAAAATACTGAATCATAACCAACCAAACCTTCAGGTCCACATAACATCCAAGGATTAACCAAGGTTCAGTTTGCCAAACTTAATTCTTTAAATACAGCTGCTGGGTTTCCCCCAATTTACGTGATGGGGTGTGTGTGAGGGGACAGCTTTGATGAAATAAGGGCTTCTACTGCTATGGATTTATAGCTTCACTTAACTGAAACACTTGGATTTTGCCATGTTCCCATGAAACCAACCACCAATTCCCAGCTCTTCACAAATTGAAAAGTCTAGATCTTCTGCCCTCTTGCTTGGAAGTTAGGCTTACTATGAGGTTTATGAGACCTGAATTAACATGCTATTCAACATTAGTCTTTTGGAGTTGAGCAGCTTAACAAATATGAATAAAATAAATGAATTTCAGTTTGATGTTCTAGACATGATCTTCAATATGCTTCCCCTCTGACTTTCGTTATTCCAGAGATGGAATTTTACATCAATGACCAATTATTTCTCCATTCTACCATTTGGAGTCACATTTGTTCCTAGAATGGGAAAGAAAAGAAAAGGACTATGCATAACAGAGAGGTGCAATATATACCAAAAGTGACACCCATCTGATTCAAGCAAGTGATAAATGAAAACAGCATGGCACTGTCAGATCTAATATTTATAGACAAACTCCATCCCTCAACAGCACTGCTCAAAAAGGATAAATGAATACAATTGGGTCTGTTGTCAAATTTAGGGGATGCATCGGCATCTTGAAAGCTTGATTAGCTTCAGAATTGCTGTATATTTTGAGCTATTCTGATATGACGAGACTGTGCTGAATGAATAGAAGGGCATCGGGAGAAGGGATAAAGCAAGGTTGTCGGATGGAAGCACTAAAATAATGAGTTTCAGAGCTATTTAGAGTATTTTTTTTTCTGACTGCCTCCACAGGCAACCAAATGTTTTTGCATACTGCCAAGGAGATCAATGCCCCACAAGGAAGAATCCAGAGGAGAGATACGTGAGTGTATGTATATGTGTTTATACAGCAGGAAAGGGCATCTACTTTCACATTCACAGGCAAGGCAGTTATTACAATCGGTGAAATGCCAGAAAAGGTTAACTCACAACAGCCATAACCATCTGGGAAACCTTAAGAAGAGAGTGGCATGGAGTCAGCAGGCCTATTTTTAGAATCATGAGTTATTATTTAATATTTTCAGAGACAGGGATCAGATAATAAAATGCCAAGGGATGATGCGCAGCCCCACACATCTGCATGCTGCCAGTTGTTTCTGGGTCATTTTAAAGAGTAACCTTCCCGCCAACCCCATGCACATGGGGATCAAATGAGTCAAGGGTGACCATCAACATTGTGACATCTAAGCTTCACCCCCTTTTAAGGTCATTGCAATACACATAAAAAGGGCAGGGTTTTAATCACATGGTTGTGGACTCCATCTTGACTTTCTGACCACCACCTTCTCCTCTTGCAAGTGAGGAGGCCTGTCTCATTTTTTGGGGGGAGGAGGGCATTCCATGGAGCAAGGCAACAGTAAAGAAGGCCCTCTTCCTGGACCCCACCACTCAAAATTATTTAAGCAACCAGGTCTGTCATATATGTTCCCTGCTGACTACACGGGATGGGCTGATGTGATGGAGGTAACATAATTCCTCAAGAATATTTGCAAGGTGACAGCTGCTCCAGATCCAGATTAACTTTGAGGGTTGCTTTATCCTGTTCCTATCCTAGAGATGGCAGGAACTCATGCCATCCTACAACTTGTACTCCTTCTAGCCCTGTTATCCCCAAGCAATTCTGTCCTAAGCTGCTATCCATACAGCTTTATTTACCAAGGTTGGAGAAACTTAAATTCCAGTTCCAATAATGTCAATAGCCTGTGAAAAGTCTTCTCCAGTTGGCATGTGCAATACTCCAGCTACTGCACTACTTTTTTTTCCTTTTTCTTTCTTATTGCATTATTGTTTGATTACCCCTTTTTATTGTGCTAGTTGCTGGAAATATGGGTCGACTGTTTGGCTTATCAATCATTGAGGGAGGGACAATGATTAGGATAGTTGTATCACAGGGCTGCCATGCAGTTGTTGTCCAGACATGTGTGGTCAAGGGTGATAACTACTGAGACTGTCGGAAAAGAGGTTAGGTGTGAAGGTTTATGTGATAATGAAGAACTTAATGTGAGAAGGAAAGAAAAAACCAGGACTTGCTTGGGAGTAGCAACCACACAGGCTACAGAAGTACAAGAGCCGAATACTTTTAACTACACTTTCAACTCCCTATCAAACCAAAGCCAGTTTCTAGGTGTGCATTCTCCAGGCTGACCAGTTTTATTAAATAACTGGCTGAAGAAGTCACACAGGTCAAAGACAAGACTGAAAGGAGTAGCCCCACAGAACCAATTGAAGTCACAAGATTTCCCTGCACAGAGTACATCATCTCCCTGATGGATTCTAGCACATACTACATTGGTTACACACAGCATCTCAGAGTGGGACATTAAAGAAAGCACCACTCCCAGAGCATAGTGCCTTAAATGTCTTCAGGCTGTCTCAGCTTCTGGAGGACACTAAGATATAGGCAAAGGCATACAGAAGTTTGTTTGAAAGATAATGAACTGTCTGGGCTAGGCCAAGGGGTTGTATGGATTTGCTCTTCAGCTCTGGCTTTAAATGAATATAGATTTTATTGTTACATTCAAGCTTTTCCATTTTTCTATTTTACTTCCAGTGTGATTGCTTTATCTTATTTATTTAAAAAAATGTACTGAGTATCGCATTCTGGGTTCCTTTGAAAAAGAGTAGTATAAAAGTAATAATAGTTATTATTACAATGCACTTAGCATTTCCATAGAATGATCCAAAAAGCTTAGGAAGTATCCCCCTAAAATTCCTGTTGAGTGTTTCAATGCAAAGGGATACCTCATGCTATTTTGCATATTTGTACCGCATATACAGTACCAGGACTGGGATAGATTAATAGTTATTGGTATACTGGAGAGTAATTACTAAGAAATTTCTTTTGGGGTTATTCTAAAAGTCTACCCTTGTGTGATCTTCTGCAAGTAAATGTGACAATTCTAACTTGCTGAGCTTTACTTTTGGGTTATAGGAACAGACAGCACAATTTCCCAACGCCATCTAAACACTTTTTGGCAATTAGTGATCTCCATAAATTGCGTGTCTATGGGGAACCAGGAAAAAAATAAGCAAAGGGAAGAGTCAAAAGAACAGAGCCATGCTCATAAAAATAAAGCAGCCATGCACAGAACAAGGTGACCGTGTGCATAAAAATGGCTGTTACAGCTAAAGCTACATCTCAGTTTCCCAAGGCACTCATGTAATTTGAATGGGCAGTTTTGTTTTATGAATCTATGAATAAGATGTCATTACTTCCATAAACCACAGAAATATTTAACTAGCACTTGCAGGGATGCTTTATTTGGTTTCCTCTTACTTAGGCCTTCCAGAAATGCTTGTCTTCATCTCAGACTATGCTGGCTAGAGCTAAAATCTAACACATCTGAATTCTATTACATTGGGGAAAGAATGGCTTCACTTTTTTTCATTTGGTTTATTCTGAAAGGAGCAGAGACTGATAAAGACTGGCACTTTAAAATATTGTAAGCTTCAGTCCTAACAGAACAGAGGTTAAACCAAACTCCCCTAACCTCCTGGCATAAGATTTGCTTTGAAATCTACAATGTTTTGGGGGGTATGTCTAGCTAAAGCAAGCAGGCATCTATTCTGGGCAGCAGTGATATAGAAAGGATGTTGAAGATAGATAATCACTTTAGTGATGACAACAAAGTCATCATTTCATACTGTGTGGGATCACATGGAAAAACAATGACCAGGTTCAAAATATCCTATTTTGAACACATTATGTAAAGACATAATGTCTTTTGAAGTCTATAATGCTGGGAAAGTAGAAGGAAAGAGGAAAACAAGACAACCAGTACTAAGGTGGATGGATTCAGTTACATTGTCAGTGGGTGCACCATTGGAAGAGCTGTAAAAACCAGACTGGGACAGATCACCCTGGAGTCATTAGGCTTCTGGTCTAGATCTGAACTTTGCTGACTTGGAAGCTGACTTGTGCATTGTGGACAACATTGGAAATTGTTGTCACAAAAAGCATTAAATGGCTTTCTCATGCAAAAGCCTCACAGTGTGATCATATGGATTGAGCCTAAAGCCTTCTTTTGTAATCTTCTTTAGTTCTATAAATAGAGCATCTAGAACTGGGTTTTTTTCATGCGAGGGTTTTTAGACAAGTTTTGATTGTGTCCAAGCCCAAATTATGTTCTATTGTTCCTTGAAAAGTAGAAAGATGGGCAGCATACCTCAGACAAGGACAGAGTATCACTGAAATATAAGTTCTATGCAAAGGTATCAAAATTCTTCTAGGAAGCAAGGGGATATTATAGCAGCTGAAATATACCCAGTTCCTGCAACCGTTCTTCATATGTTTTAGCCTCCAGTCCCCTAATCATCTTTGTTGCTTTTCTCTGCACTCTTTCTAGAGTTTCAACATCTTTTTTACATTGTGGCAAGCAAAACTGAATACAGTTTTCTTAAATTGATTCAAATATAGGACTATTCCGTCCATCTTCATTGCAATGAATGAGATGACCCCATCATAAGGCAAACACTTACGCTGTAGTTTAGGAATAAAAATGTAAATGGGCGATAAAATAAAATGTACATTTGCATTGTATTAATTTAAAAATACAGTAAAATGTAATAAATATATTGCTGTGTGTATATGATACAAGGTGCATTGAAAGGTTAACATACACAGATAATATTGGGGGGGGGGTATGTTTGTGGGGTGCATAGGTAAGTGCCCATCCAGCCCATGTTTTCAGACAACCCTATACTATCTTTAGCACCATCAGTTTGCAATGTGTGTATCTTAAAATATTTCTTCTTCAGCCCTTGAGTAGAGTAGACAAAGTATTTTGAAATGTTGGTATATATTTCAATCTGGCCAAGTTTCCAATGAAGTATCCATGTGCAGTCACATAGCAGCCAACTATCCTAAACTTTCAACAGTCCCAGTCCGATCTATTGTCCCATGAGTGAGTAGAGAGGAGAGCTTTCCCTCTCCCACCCCTCCCTTCCCCTCCCCATCTTCCTCCCTCCCTCTCCCCTTTCTCTCTCCTCTCTTCCGCATCTGGATTCCAGCCCAACTCAAGGGAATTTATTTTTGTTGTTGAAGTTACCAATAACTAAAAAAAAAAAAAAAACCTCCCTAAAATACAGACTCACCAAATAACAAAGTGCCAGCCAACTCTGTGGTTTTTAACAACACTTCAAAAATGTGTCTCAAATTTATTTAGAAGGATCCATATTTAGAAATACCATATTTGGCTCAGGAAGGCATCTGAACAGGAATTAATATTTGTGTAATCATTGAAAGAACATTATTCTAAAAAGAGATATTTTCAACACATACGGCTGGTCACGTTTCAGGACAATCTGCATGACCATAATTGTGGTTAAATGAATGTACTACCTTAGGGATACTTTGCATATTATACAGTGAGAAAAATATCTTTGCCTATCGCTAATTTATGAATATTAGCCTTTCCAATTGCATGGAATTGTACACTCTCACAAAATGGGATTAATGGCATTGCTTCTTTCCTGGCTTTCAACTAAGTCTTGTTTCAACACCAACCTCCATCACAAAAGTAGACACCACCACATAGATATTTTTCATTTCATTTGTTTTACACTTTCCTTTTCAGCTAAGTATTTTAAGGCAGTTTTTTATGGTTATGATCTTCATAACCATTTGGGTTATTTGCACTAAGCATTACAATATAAGCATCTTTGGGGAGATTTACGTGGGAAATATAACACAGTTCTTATGTGTACTGGGAAAGTGACTAGTAGGAAATGCAAGAAAATTCTTAAATATTTGGATTGATAATACAGAAAACCTCTGGGATTGCACTTGAAAACAAGATTCCAAAGCCCAAATATAATATATTTTCTTTATTGACAATGATACATGTGTGGCTAAAGCTAATAATAAAGCTTCAGGGAAAAATTCCACTTATCTCAATAGAATCATTGAGGTTGCCAGCATTAATTGAATGCATATTTTGTTACATATTCTCCCTTTGATACACATGTCTGCATTTTATCTGCTGCAATAAAAAAAAATTGTATGTGAATGATAATGATAAAATTAGGGAAAGGAAGACTCCACCAGATTATCTATTCAGATGTTATTCCATAGACTGAGTTAAAATAATTTATACCTACAACAAACCCCTCAAATCATACCTGCATGATCTTTTTTATCAGTGAAGCTCTCTGAAAGAGTATGTATTAGATTTCTCTGGTTATCTGTTGAAGACTTTAAGCTCTGTGCCTCTAGCGATGCTCAGCATATATTTGTCAAGAAATACAAATATTTTGACACCATCAAATTCTAGTGGCCTCCTAGGAAAGTCAGAAAAAAAAATTAGTACTTGAACCACAGAATTTCTCACTGTTTGGAAAACTGCGCTGAGTATAGCAATATGCAATTTTGGATACTGTGCAATGTCATGGGCAATCAGTAATCACCAGAAAGAGGTGGGGAAATATATTGTATATACTGGCTTTGTGAGATAGGCAATGATATAAATTTGATGAATAAATGTGTGTTCCTGCATGTATGTATATACAGTAAAATAGGGGTAGGATCCAACCAGTTTAACAATCAGTTTGCTGAGTCTGCGCTTCCCTAAGCTGAGGCACGACAATCTACTCTGCTATGTCTATCAGCTGGGCTAAAAAGCAAGGCAATATAGGTGGGTATAGCCCAGGGGCAGGAGGGCCCACCTGAAGGTCACAGGTTAGGCCCAGCAAAACTGGGCCAAACCGGTAGAATCCCACTCCTGCAGTAAAACCTCTGAAAGTTGACCACCCAAGGGACTGAAGGAAAGTGATCAACATACCAAGATGGTCAACATCAGTGGTGAAATTCAATTTTTTTTACTACCGGTTCTGTGGGCGTGGCTTGATGGGCTTGGCTTGGTGGGGGTGGAAGGGGAAGGATGTTGCAAAATCTCCATTCCCACCCCACTCTGGAGCCAGCCAGAGATGGCACGTATTTGCAGGTTCTCCGTCCCCTGGTCAACATAGGTAACAACTGTACTAATATGTACGTGCCTCATTTCATTGTACAGCTTTTTGTTAGACAATGTCATACAGAAACAGATAGTGAAAAGACAGGAAAATCATTCATATAATACTGTATCATACAAAATCAATGCACATGTATTGTTTTCTCATGGTTTGATCATTCCTTCTGGAAAGAAAGAGCCAATTTTGGTCTGTTTCTTATTCTTTATATGAAGGTAAGCAGATAATGCACTCTCAATGCTGGCTATACCACTTAGCATACCTAGATATTTTTCCACAGCAAATTACTATCTGAAATTTCTGTGGCCTCCTTACTTAATTCTTCTGCTTCATCCTTTGCTTCCAGCACTTTTCTGCTGGGTTGTACCTCAGCCAATAATGATTGGCAAATGGCTTCTGGGTCAGGGTCAGGGTTAGAGTTTTGCTTCAGTAGATAGACCGTAGGTTTGCACGATAGCAATGACCCACTGCAGAAACTGAGCTTGGTAGTGCATTTTAAAAGTTTAAATTCTGCCTTGGTCGAGAGGTTGAATTTTTGATGTAGTGTTTGGAGGCAAAAATTTCAGTTTCACGTATGTAAGATGATTCACTTGGGGATGGCTAGGACAATTGTCCACTACAAGGAAAATGGACGGTTTCTTTTTCTTCATTTTTTGATCAATACCTGTTTTCCACTCCTCAAATAGGGCATCCATGCAAATTTGTTAGATTTCCAGGTGACAGGAAGGTCTTTGGGCTGTAGGTTGTTGAATGAGTGTGCTTTGCTGAATTACCAATCACCAAAGGTTCTAGCTTCTCTTTGGTTAAGCTAGCCCACAGCAGAACTGTGAAATGTTCTTCAGAAAGTTTTCCATTCTTACATTTGTCACCCCTCATAATGAGGCTCCTGTCAGGCATAACCTTGAAAAAGAGTCCACACTCGTCAGTGTTAAAAATATCATCATCTTTACTGCCCAAATCTAAGTCAAAAATATTGTATTCTTTGATATTCTCCTTGGAAAAAAAATCATTGCATTCACTTTTTTTTTTTGCCTTTGGTGCAGACTAGACTCAACTGGCCAAGTTATAGAGAGTAAATTAATACCATATATCAAGGTCTAGGATACAATACAGAGGTGCTCAATATGGAGAGGTTGGCTTTCTATTGTGTACATATAGTGTATGTCAGGTCTATGAAAATTCAATTAACTTAGAGAGGTGGTCAATTATGGAGGTTTTCTGTAAATATATGTTGTGAGTATATATTTATTTATATACAGTATGTGTATGTATGAATATGCATATACTGTATATATCCAAGTATATTTTATAGGGGGAAGCACCATATTTAAACAGATTTCAATTGCCTTCTCCTAAACTCTTCATGGATTACTGTCTTGTCGTGGCAAAGGGGCTTGCATAGGTCAATGAAGCTATGAGCTATGCTGTGCAGGGCCACCCAAGACAGACAGGTCATAGCAGAGAGCTCTGACAAAATGTGATCCACTGGAAAAGGAAATGGCAACTCACTCCAGTGTTTTTGCTGTGAAACCCCATGGACAGTACCAAAAGGCAAAAGGGCCTGGAGGAGCATTGTCCACGGGGTTGCGATGGGTCGGACAAGACTTTGCAACTAACAACAAAACTCTTTTGATCTTACTCAACTTTGTGAGTGCAAGCAAGACAGGATCACAAATCATTTTCCTGCCTGTTACACTTGGAATGTCTCTTAGAATACTGCGTAATAACACCTCCCAAACCCTTCCCATAATCATGTTTTCCATGAAGCATTACTCTAACCACCATATCTCCTTGCCCTTATATAGATAAGTCTAGCAGTACAATTCTTTGTCACTATCAGAAGCCTCAGAAAGTTCAGTGGAGCTTATAGCCTAAGTATACGTTGCTAAAATGCTGCATAATTTCAGCACATCTAGTATCTTTTAATGTGTAATCCTCCATCTAGCTATGGAAACAGAACTGGATGCTTGCTTCCCAATATGCCTCATGAGCAGCAGCAGTATCTTTCAAAACAGCAATTTAATATATTTCCATGATTAACTACAGAGGTATGTTACATCTCATTTTGTTTTTGTTTTTTAATCTTCTGTTTAATAGTACTGCTTTTTCTTTTAGTAGAAAAATAAGTCACACTTGTTTCCAACGTAAGATAGCCTTGGTTTATGCAACATGACATTGACAAAGACAAAGAAATTCTAAAAATAATGCTACCTTATTGCTATCTCTTTGAAATATTTTTAAGAAGTATTTTCTGAGCCTGGAAAAGGAATTGATTTTCCCTGAACCGAGACAAATAATGTAATGAAGTCTACATGAAAGCATGGTCCAGCAGTATGGGTGGACCTATTAGGGCATAAACTTTCAGTGAGCTAAAAAGACAAAACATGAGAAATTTGACCTGATGTGAAGAGATAGTTATTAAGCAAAGCCATTCTCTGTGCTTCAAATACAGATACATCTCATAAGCAAGCTGTGTCTTCTTCCCAGATATACTTTGAGAACAGAAATAGAATTTAGGGGCTTCAAAGCTGTCTCTATAATGAATTCCCTGGTTTCACCTTGTCTAGAGACAGAAAGCGCAAATGTTTTCTGAACAAAGTATTTGTCTCTTTTTGGATGTTCTCATTTTCTGCATATATTTACTACTGAATGTTATCAGAGCTTCCTGTAGAATCTAGCTGTATCAAATGAGTGAACAAATAACGCTAATGTTTGGCACTTGTTTATTTTATAAACAATGCTGTTCAACATACAACAGTGGTATGAAAAATATATCATCCATTTAGATTCAGAAACTGCACTGTCTTTACAGCAATTACTTCAACCAATTGTGAGATGTTAACTCTTGAGCAGTCCCTCACATTGCCATGCAGGAATTTTGCCCAGTTCATCCATGGCAACTATTTCAATTTAATACATTTGAGGATTTTTCATTATAATCCTGCCACAAAATATCTTTGGAAAGACCACAAAGTTAATCTGGTTCAACCCACTACTTAGGTATGTGAGCCACTAGAACATCTCTGAAGAGGCCCCCAGACTCTGCTTGAAGGCTTCCAGAAAAGGAGAAAAGGAGGTTTCACCACATTTGTGCCAGCCTGATCCATGAGGTGACAGCTTTGGTAAAGTGCTATCACTGGGCCATTCAGGACCTCTAAGGGGAATATTTTCCCCCATGGAATTGCAGTTCATATACAGTTCAGTGGTGGGTTCCTACCAGTTTGGACAGGTTCAGCTGAACCAGTAGTGATTTGGTGGCCTGGGTTGCTGAAACCGGCAGCGACCCAGACCTGCCATGCCCCCAAACCAGTTCTCCAAGCAGCACCGTTGGCACCGCCATCTTGATTTTTGCTTCTGCACATGCACAGACCCATTTTTATTGCACTGCCCATACACACCCATGAGCAAACCAGCAGTAGTGCCTGCTGGAACCCACCCCTGATACAGTTGAGTATATATATCCAGATCCAAAGTTTTACAATCATCTTTGTATGTTTTATGAGAAAACCTAGATAAGAAATACAAACATTGAGCTTGTTTGGAGGTTTTTGCAGAGGAACACACTAATATTATCATATACTCTTGACCAAAGATCAATATACTCATTCTATCTGGGATGGTCATCCTCTTCTAACAAGCATGTAACTTCTGGAGGGATATCTGTTCATGGAGCAGTGAAGGAGGAAAGGAAAACTGCCTAGCCAGTCAGATCAGCAGAATCAACCTTGATGATCAATGACAGTTATTGCAGCCAAGTTGCTCTCACTAAGAACTGTGATAGGAACATAGTCTAGATATTTTTCTCTCTCTCTCTCTCAAAATTACTGGAGGAGGATATTCCTATTGATTTGGAGCAGTGAAATAGTTCAACCAGTTAATGCCTTCTCTCCTGGAAATCTTCCATTTCTGATCTACAATCTTAGAAGACTTGGGGCAATGAAACAGTAAATACAAAACTTGGAGTAGCAACCCCATAGAAAAATGATATGCAACCTGCTGCTGTGGCATTATGGATGCACATAAATGCCAATCATACCTTGATTAGCTGAAAAGTATTAGCTGGAAAATTCTGTGGGGACTTAATCTCAGCTGTAACTTGACTTTATCTGCATGGTTGAGATAATGCGGAAGAGGCATTATGAAATTATTCAAATACTCTGGAGTAGAACTATTCTCTTCAACAAAACTAAACTAGTATGAGCAGCCGGAGAATCATATTAATCCTTATAGCTTAAGGTTCTACCATTCAGAGTTTTCTCTTCTTCTAGTGCACCAGCCCACTATAAATTTTTCATCCGATATAAGATTAGCTGCTGGAACACCAAGCAACAGGCTTCAGATGGCTGCTCTGTGGGAAGATATTTTTCCTGCTAGCCTTAGAATCCATTGAAGATTAGCCCCCATGTGGGAAGCTCCACAGTTCGTTGCATAAAATGGCTTGGCCTATGAGGCTATTAATGCAAGAACATCCCTATCAGCAGCACACATGTCAATTACTTAACAGAGTGTCAACTTGAACAAACAGCCACTTTGGGTTTACTTAAAAAAAAATCTTTTTTTTGGTAGCATATCAGAGTCAAATTAACAACATCTGGTAATTAGCTCATCTCTTGTGTGGCTCTTTTTCTCCAACAAAGTTCTGAGTATTTGACTTTAATTTAAATGGGTGGTTGTCAGGGGGAATTAAATGGTGCCTCCAGAAGCACACAGACATTGTAATTAAAAGATGAAACAACCATCGTAGGTAGCTGTGTCTCAGCACAGAATTTTAAGTTTTAAGACTCTAAGCCCTTTACTATATTTGGGTGCCTAACTACAAAATGCGAGCACCACTTTCCAGTAACATCTCCATCTGAATATGCCCAGGTTTTTGTATATCCAAACATGCAGTAAATAAGCAATCGTTATCCAGTCTCAGAAATTATAAAATAGATTTATGAAGGTTAAAAATATCTACCTTGTGCAGTGGTGTCTTATGCATGGAATATTCTATCAGATAATTGTGGTATGGCTTGAAGGTAAGACAAAGAGTTTTGTTTGTAGATCAGTTTGAATGTGAGAGCTAGATTAAAATCAGTGGTGAAATTCAAACATTTTTACTACCAGGTCTGTGGGCGTGGCTTGGTGGGCATGGCAGGGGATAGAGACTGCAAATTCTCCATTTCCTCCCCACTTCAGGGGAAAGATGCTACAAAATTCCTATTCCCTCCCCATGACTGAGGGAAGGATCTTGCAAAATCTCCATTCCCACCGCACTCTGGGGCGAGCCAGAGGTGGTATTTGCTGGTTCTCCAAACGATTCAAAATTTCCGCTACCGGTTGTCCAGAACCTGCTGTATTTCACCCCTGGTTAAAATCCTTGGTTTTTCATGAAGTCATTCCCTTTTATAATATTTAAACTCCAAAAGATATTAGAGCTATTTAACTTCCTAAAGCTATGGAACAAAATATAAAGGACATGTTGGTGTTTACAATCATTCAAGTAATATTTGTATTTATTCTATTTTTACTTTACAATCCAGTGAAGTAAGTATGACACAGAGTTGGGGTTCTCAATCTTCTTATGTCCTAGACCCCTTTTTGAAAAGCTGGATAAATCTACAGAGCAGGGGTGAAATCCAGCAGTTTCTGACAGGTTCTGGAGAACTGGTAGTAGAAATTTTGAGTAGTTTGAAGAACCAGTAGCGGAAATTTTGAGTAATCCGGAGAACCAGCAAATGCCACCTCTGGTTGGCTCCAGAGTAGGGTAGGAATGGAGATTTTGCAGTATCCTTCCTCTGGAGTGTGGTGGGAATGGAGATTTTGTAGTATTCTTCACCTGGAGTCAGGTGGGAATGAAGATTTTGTAGTATCCTTCCCCTGTCATGCCCACCAAGCCACGCCCACCAAGCCACACCAAGCCCACCAAGCCACAGCCACAGAACTGGTAGTAAAAAAAATTGAATTTCATCACTGCTACAGAGCCTTTTTCATTAAGAAAATGTATTTAGATGCATAAAATAAAACACATAAATCTAGACTATTACAAAAGAAACCGATTATGCTCAAATACAGTTCTAGAAAATGTTTTTTTAATGATAAACGTGTAATACAGTGGAGTCAGTTTGGGGCAGTGGTGTGGTGTAGTCTTTGGGAGTTAGAAGATATATACAATTATATTGTTATACTAGTCACATAGTTCAAAAGTTTAAACAATCAGAATAGAACTGGAAGCGACATTGGAGGTCTTCTAGTCCACGGGTGTCAAATTCTATCACGTCATGGGCCAGATCGTGACATATCATGACTTTTTTGCCTTTGCGGAGCCAGGGTAACATGGCCTGGATGTGATGTATCCGGCCCGCAGGCCGCCAGTTTGACAGACCTGTAGTCCAATCCCCTACTCAAGCTAACTTCCAATTTAGTTTGGATTTGGCATTTTTATCCACCTATCAAGCCCTTCCTAAGAACCTCAATTGTCCGATGTTCTTATCTAAAAATATTAAAGGTACCATTACAGGATTGAAGCTGTTCCAAATAATTGAAGCTGCCTTCTTCATTCTCCCTTAGTTTTAGAAAGGAGAAAATGACAAACCATTTTGAAAATCTTGCCAGAAAAATTGCAAGAACTTGCCTGGCTGTCATCTGGAGTCAACACTGTCTCAGAAGATTCATGTATACATATAATACAATAATATATGTCCTTTGTTAGTCTATTAAATCAATAATAAAGCAAGCTAAATATAGTTAGAGTTTAATGAAGACAAAGTAACTTTTTCCCATTCAAGTTCATAGACCATTAAAATTTATCCTGGACCTACAAGAGGTTTGAGTACTCTGAGTTAAGAACCCCAGGCCAGAGAGCATGGGTGGTCAAATGACTTTGCTAACTTTACGACATATGGAGATTTGAATCCAAATGTCTTTTGTCTTAACATAATATTTAAACTATACACAATACTGATTTCCAAGTTAATCAGCCAATTTATTAATCATTTATTTAAGCTGTGATTATATGCTAATTTAATTCTGGCCATGCAAAGCCATTCCAGTACTTTAAAAAAAAATCTTTCCCCTAGATCATGTTCATCAAGAGAAAATGAGACACATTCTTCCTTCTGGGCTTACGTCTTGCTGCAGTATCTAGCAATATCATTAGTGAGTTAGTTTGTCATAGTGAGCCAGCTGAGATATAAAACAGGCCCTATATTCCCAGAATATAGAATTAATGGTATTCATTCTGCATCCATCCTGTTTGTCAATTTCCATCTACAGAGGATTGAATAATACAAAGCACTGTTCAAGCCGGATTCCTTTTTTCGCAATAATTTTATTAAAGATTATATTATATAAATAAAACTGTTTGACTACAGAAATGCACTAATTTAAATGAAAATAAGTGCAAAAAAGAAAAAGATAGAGCTCCCTTTCATCCCCAGCAAGTATAATCAATATTAACAATTTTAATCTTAAAATATAGCAAAATATTTTTTCATTCCATACCTCAACCCATTCTCTACAAGCCTTTCTCTCCTCATCTCTCTGTATTGATCAACAAAACTCTAATAAGAGTTATTAGAAATAAAAAATATTACAAAATTTATCACACCTAATGTCAGGATTCCAAATAGCATCTAAAGTAAATTAGAGTCCAAGGCAAATTATTGCTCAAAATTCCAATTTATTAAGAGATTCAGTTGGCACATCTTGGAAAACCCGAATCTGAAGGCTTCCCAGTTTTCCCGCCCAGTTGAAAGTTCAAGATCTTGCCCCCACACCCACAAGTTCATCACACGATCCGACCTTCCACTGCCATGCTGGCAGCTTCCACCCATCCAGTTCCGGTCAGGTGCAGAGGTGCAAAAACAAAGGATGACCTTGGGTTTCTAGAAAGAATTTTGTTATGGCTATATATAATCTAAATCTGTATAATCCCCCTCCCATTTCCCACAATAGAAAATGCATAATAGAATAATAGAAAATGTGGAGACTTGAGATCCAAAAGAAAAGATGGCATACAGGCCTGACACCAAATTTGAAATCTTCCTTTTATATTTATATCTCCATTTATATTTAAACAGATCCCCCCTCTGTTTCCTGTCTTCTTCAAAACTTCAAAGTCCAGTCCCAGTCAAAAAAGTAAAGCATTATTGGAAATAGCCATAATCATGCAATCTCAATCAGAAAAACCATTAAACATCATCAGGAATAGCTAGCCAGTATTTTAAACTTGATCAAATAAATCAATTTCATATTCTTTCTTCCAGGGGTGAAATCCACTTACTTTTGCTACCAGTTCCGCAGCAATGTAAGCGCGCATACGCACAGGATCTTCAGCACATATGCAGAGCATCAAAATGACATCCGGGCAGATGGATGGAGTGAGCGGAGTGGGTGCAGCCTGCTACTGAGCGTGCCTTCAAATAAGGTTGCCAGGTGTCCACTATTTGAGCGGACAGTCCGCTTTTTTCACATTATGTTTACTATTTTTTTTCCACAAAATAGTGGACATTTTTTTAATTCAAAAGCTTTATGATGAAATGGTACATCATCTAAAGCTGTACAGTCTAAAAGAATACGGATAGGAGAATCGTGTTTTGTCTTTTTTTTCATAAGTTAGATGAAATTTCTGCCTTAGAAGAAGTTTATGTTCATCTGCAGGGCGATTCATCCCTTGAAAAGTGGACATACTTTTTCAAGAAAGAGCCAGCTCCGAGTTTACTGAAACTGTTCCAGTATTGTGCATCAATTCCAGTATCAAATACAAACGTTGAACGAATTTTCAGCGTCATGGGAAATTTGTGGACTGACAAACGTAACTGACTGCTTGTACCATCAGTTCAAAGTGATTTTTTTTAATATTTCTCAACGTTGTACTGAAATTAAAGAATTATTCCTTAAACACAAAGAATTGATCAAAGCTGTGCAAATAAAAAATACACACGACAGCAAAGTAAAATGTAATTTAATATTTTACATATTATTATAATATATTTGATGTTTTGAATTTTAAGTAAAGTTTTGAAGTGATTATTTTAATACGTGTTAAAATGTTTGCAAGAAAATATATAATTTAATTGTAATTTTTTTAAAAAAATTTACTACTTAACCCCCCCCCCCCCCCCGGCTTGTCCGCTATTTTTGGGAAGTAGACTTGGCAACCCTACCTGCAAAGGTAAGCGAACAACCTGGGGGGGGGGGGTTCCGCTGTGCCACGCAATTTAGATTAGCTAGAAAGCATGAAATCCTGCTCTCTAGCTAATATAAATAATGTAGCACAACTGATCATTGGAAAAAACAGTTAGCCAAAATGGTAGCATTTCTTTTACTACTGGTTTGCCCAAACAGCTGGCATCTTTACTACTGGTTCAGGCAAACCAGTCTGAACTGGTAGCATTTCACCCTTGCTTTCCTCTTTCATCAGTCTTCAAGAAACATTTTTCTTTGCAGGATCCAATCTGAGTCAATCAGCAGAATGAGAGGTTAGTCTTCCAAGCTTTCAGGCTTCTGCTGGAACCCATCCTCAGGGAACTTCTCTGTGTCCAGAATGTCCTCAAAGAAAATTCTGTCATCTGCTTTCTCATACTGTCCTTGCTCCCCCCCCCCCAATTCTTGTCATTTTTCTCAGTTGTCACAATTCCAGTGTGGCAACACCAGCAATTCCTTTCTGTAAATCCAAAGCAAGAAAATTATCCATATTGATTTTCTGATTTATTACCCATGTATCCTGAGCAGATACATTGTGCAATGGTCACGTCTTGAACCTGGGCTTCAGTTTTCCAGCTGACCAACTCAGTGTCACTGAGCCATCTCATCCCTAAACCATATATTATTATGTTATTAAAGAGAACTTAATGAAAATTATCATTGAAGGTTTTTCATGAGGTCCAGATACTCTATGTCAGTGACATTGCCTGATAAAGTGGTATGTTAAAATGTGGAAACAGTTTATTTTTGTCTCTTTGTAATCTATATGCAAACAGAAATTGCAGGCCCTGGGTTGTTTACTAAGATATCTTTGCATTAACATGAGGGACCTAGAATGCTAAAATAATTGGATTAGAAGTTACTTGCTTCAAAGAATTGAAGAGCTTTTCTTGCATCTTTAATGGCTACAATATATTTTTTTCTCACATGAGAAATGGTATCTGCTTTTTATGTTTTTGATTCAAACTGTAATTATGTTATACACAAGAGAACAAAGTAAACAAATATCAGAGATTTTTGTGGAAACAAGGAGCAGCACAGTGATTGGTTGTTTGGTTTACTATAACATTTGTTCACAGGTTTGGTAATTTAAAAGGAGTCTTTTCTGGGTGAAGGTGCTCTCCTGCTGTAGGAACAAGTATTATACTAAACTTGGAGGCATCAATGGCAAGGATAGTGATAACTTCTCTTTGATCAGGATATATTGTCTTCAGTGAACCAAGATTTGACTACTGAAAGGTCTGGAGGCATAGCTGATGTACAATACAGTTAGCAATGTAGCAAAAATATTCATACGATACTAGCTGCCTGTCAACTATAGTCCAATTCCAAGGAGTTCATGATGATACAGATTTAAAAAGAGAATGGGTAATGTGCAACCGGCCTAAACCTCATTAGTGATCCTAAATTTTATCTCAAATATATAGAGATGACCTTTTGAGACCTTTTTCTTTTCATTTTTGGAGCAGGGTAAACTGGATGATGGTCATGTAGAAGAATGGTACTTAATTCAGTTCTCCTAACAAATACAGAAAATTTTAAGGTGCAAAAGGATGCCTTAAGCCAGGAGTCCCAAACTCTTCAGCTCACTAACTCATTCATGAAGTTCCAGATTGTTCGGTGACCCCCAAACATTTCTTATATGAAAATGCAGAGGACCAAACACAGTGTGTAATCCTCAGATCTAAAGATGTTTCCTGTCCCAGTCTTCAAGATAAAAGCCAAATTGTGTATTTAAATCAACAATCTTTTGCTTCCGTGTGATAGGAAAATGACTCAAGATGTGGCGTCCTCTCTTGTGGAGTCAGAGCAGATGTCAGAGCCAGTTCTGACAAGTTCTGGACAACCAGTAGCAGACATTTTGAGTAGTTTGGAGAACTGGCAAATAGGCTGGCCCCACCCCGGCTGCCTCCAGCCTCCCAGCTGATGTTCTTTTGTTGCCCTGTATAGGAGAACTGAGCTGGAAAGCAGGTTAGTGGGGTGGGGAGAGAATGGAGATTTTGCAGTATCCTTCCCCTGCCACGCCCACCAACCCATGCCCACAAAGTCATGCCATGGCCACAAAGCTACACCCAAAGAACCGGTAGTAAAAAAATTTGAATTCCACCCCTGTGTCAGAGCATGAATTTCTCTCTTGGGAAAGAGTCCGTTTCCTATTTGTTCAGTGTTTTAGACAACACAGGGATGTGCCTTTGGTGTTTCTTAAATTGATGCCAATGAAAATTTCCTTTTCTGTTAATTTTTTTTTATTATACATCTATGCTGCTGTACTTTTTATACCTTGACAGCACTTTGTTCCTTCAAAGATAAGGACAGTGGGCATTAACGTCTAATAGAATTCTGCCATCCCTGCATATGTATGACATGGATTAGACCTTAATGAAACTCTGTCCAAAAGACAAAAGCTATCTATTTTTAAGCCAGGGAGAACTGCGCTGAACTCTCAAACAGCCTGTTGCAATGATCTTACAAGATATTTTATATGTAAGATATATAGAAAGCCAGTTTGGTCTAGTAGATAAGGCAGCAGACTAGAAACCAAAAAACTTGTGAGTTCTAGCCCAGTCGCTCTCTCTCAGTTCACTCCACTTCACAAGTTATTGTTGTGGAAAAAATAGGAAAAGAAAAAGAGTATTAAATATGTTCACTGCCTTGAGCTATAAAGATGGGATATATAAATACTTTTTTCACTTATTCCTAGGGCTACCAGGTGTGGGCTGAAAAAGTTCAGATGACCTCTAGATAGCAGGAAAGAGAATTGTTCACGTCTATATATTACCATCTAGTGGTCATCCAAAGTTTTGCAACTGTTTCACAGTCCTACCTATTTCTTGGATAGGCAGACATTCTCACCCTTTATTCCACTGTTCTAGAGCAGTGGTGGGTTGCCATTTTTTTTACTACTGGTTCGGGCATGCTCATACATGCACTTGTACATGCGCAGAAGCCTCCAGGGGGGTGGGGTGGGCAGAGCTTCTGGGCAGAGCCTCTCACCCCCGCTTCTACCAGTTCGCCTGATCCGGGCCAAACCAGGAGCAATCCACCTCTGTCCTCGAGCCACATCATCCTGAAAACTCTTTTCCTTGCTGCTATTATATTACTCAATCACATTAGTAAAACGAAGAGCAGGTTTATATTCAACTATTTTAATGAGCCTTAATGAGATGTTTCAATAAATTGCTACTTCCTGCTATTCATTTCTTAATACTGAGTTGGGGGGTAGGAGGGTGAGTGTTTTAGCCTCTGCAAACCATGGCAGGTGAAAGAACCAACAATGAGACATTTCATGGTCAGTCTTTCGTTTTTCTTTCATAACCAAGAATGTTAACCAGCTTTGAATCAACAGACTCAAAAGCCTGATACATTCCTCGAGATTTTAGAATATCAGTGCCAACTTGAAGCTACTGTAGAGTAAAAAAAGGAAAGGAAAGTTTTCTTCATCTGGCAAGCACAGCCTTGTTGGACAGTCCATAACCTTCACCTTGGAATCCATCAGGCATCTGATTTTCAATTTCCACAGTTCTCAGACATTGCCAAAATTAACCTGGACAGTTTAGGAGTTGGTTTATATTTCTGGAGTGCTCCCAAAGTTGGGGAAGGCAGTTGTAGCTCTGAAAATGTGGCAATAGATTGATTGCTCCCTTGCTTTCCTGCCACACTTTTAATTACTGTTTTAAGCCTAATGCCAGAACAGAAGGAATCTGGTAGCACTTTTTTCAACTCACAAATGTTATTAAAAGGCATAAGCTTTTTTGAATTATGGCTCCCTTCATCAGATGTACATACTTTATGCAGATATTCTATGTCTCTGATATTTGGAAATCAAATATTGGATGTGTGAAATTTGGAAAGCAAAACTAAGCAAACAACAACACTATTATAATTTTAATACAAAGTTAAAAATAAATGCAGGCATTTTTATTTTTATTATGTGTGTGTAGAAGGAAAGGACCCTATGATGAAGAGTGATGAAGAGTGGCCCTATATTTTGCTAGTAAAAGGATGTTTATTTCTCTAACTCTTACTGGCATAGACCTGATATTCTAATTGATTTCACTGCTAAAACATGGAACTTGCAGATATAGTTGAACTACAAAATGGACCTGGTTTGAATAAGACAATATACCTGGATATGTCCATTGAAGTTCCAATCAGTCAAATTTCGCTATTGTATAATTCTCAAAACCAGTTATGAAACTTTATTTCTAAGAGCTCATCAAGCAAACTCTTAATGATATAAACCAAACATTATGTCCATTCAGGTTGGTGGAAATGAATGAAATGAAGAAGAGAAAATATACGCACAATATTGAAACAGATGTTGTATTGATTCCCAAGATATATGATATCACACAAACCATAGGAAACCAAAAGGAAATGAGACAAGATGGTGAAATATAAATCTAAAAAAAATAAATTAAAATATAAAACTGGAAAAAAGATGCAGGTTTTTCATACATTATATTTCTAGGTTTTACCAACCTTGCAATCATTTTTAGACTGAGTTTCAATCAGAAACACAGTAAGCGATACACTTGTTTAGGCTGTAAAGTTTGCAGTGAAAAATCCAGAATGGCTTCATAATGCCACAATTTCTGAAGAATTGGAATTTGGAATCTTTACTACTTATAGTAAGTAAACTGGTTTCAAAGTTATTTAAATGTGTAGCATTGAGGCACCCATAAAAAGCCTAAAAGCATTTTATAAAATTTGTTTGTTTTATTAGATTTGCCAGCTGCTGTAATCAAGGGATTCTCAGCAGCTTACAATATATTAAAACATTGACAGCATAATATTTATATGATAAAAAATAAAAATGGAAAAAACACATAACAACATATTGTAGTATTTACAGAAATAATAACCAAAACAATACATAGTCTAATTAATTTTAAAGTAAATATATTCAACTCTGAACAAATATCAGACAAAAAGACCACTTCTTGTTGATAAAAAAGGATGCTTATAGGCAAGAACAGCTGTGAGTAGCTTACAAAACTCTACATTAACTCACATTTTATAATGGAATGTGTGGATAACTTTGGGGAACAGAGAATGAGATGCTGCCTAAGAAAGAATCATGTAAAAGAAGCAAGAGCCAATTGTCAGAGAAATAGTCAGAGAAAGAAGGATACACATAGGAAGCACCCATTCTAATTGATCAGTCTAAAGGTATGAACTTCCTGCTGCCACTTTTAACCATCTAATCAATTAGGGTAAGTCCTTCCTATTTTTTTTTATCTGACCATTAAGCCACTGGAGGTCTCCTGCCTCTCTTGTTCTTATTGTTTCCCTGGCAGCATCTGTTTTCCTCATTCCCCAAGGTCATCTACATATTCCATTACCCAATTTTCTTAACCATGATGTATTCAATAAATGAGTCATTAGATGCCAACCCAAACAAATTATATTATAGTTACTTTTTAGGGTGCCCGGGGCAATGTATTGATCAGAAATTGCAAACTGCATTATTATCATTGCAATTATCATGCTTTACTTCCTCTCTTTTCCTGAGTAAGCAGAGATTGTAAGAAGAACATAAGGCAACCAGGCTCCAGGCAGCAAGCAAGCTCACGGAAGGGTTAAATAAAGAGATA
The DNA here is from genome assembly GCF_964273705.1 of Natrix helvetica. NCBI lineage: Eukaryota > Metazoa > Chordata > Lepidosauria > Squamata > Natricidae > Natrix > Natrix helvetica. The sequence goes on along the minus strand of NC_138548.1, from coordinate 314,521,210 downwards.
AGATATGATTTACATAGAGCAGCTCAACAGGAGGAAGAGAATAAAGTAACTAGTGTTTTCAAAAGCATATTCTGAGTTGTGATGGGTTAAAAGTTTATCTTCACATAATATTTTTTATTCAAAGTTTTTTTTTATTAAACACACACAGTGTAACTGTCCTGGCAATGTCTTTGTCATACATACTAGAATATAAAGTTAAATATTATAACCACCATGCTTATTTACAATTATTCTATTCAGTATTTACAAATATAAGGATATCATATTTCCATCCGTGTTGCTTTGTTTTTGTCACATACATTTTCACTGTTATGATTTCATACTTAATTCTAATCTCCATTCTATAAATCTTAATCATTGCTTATTTTGGGTCTTTCCTTTCTTGTTCCAACTGTCGATAAAATTTATCCCAGATCTTATAATATTCTGATTCATCTTTGTTTTTCAATCCCTGCATCAATTTATCCATTTCAGCACAAATCAGAATTTTCCTAATTACTTCCTGTTCTTGTGGAATTTCTCTGTTTTTTCCAGTTTTGGGCAAAGACCATTCTTTCTGCTGTAATAATATGTATTATTAAGTAGATTACCCCCTTGTTATGTTTATTGTTTATGATTCCCAAAAGAAATAGTCTTCAGAATAGCTACTGATTACAAGGTATGTATGTTGAGAGTCCACTGTCCCATCTGGGCAACTGAGTGAGAGCTGAATTAGTAGCAACTATTAGAAAATAAAACAAAACAGATTCCAGGAAGCAAGCACAGTGAAAGGGAGCATATGGATTGCTAGCCTGCGGAGTATGTCACAATAACTTAAGGGAAGTCTTTAACAAGTTTTCTCTGTGTCAACAGTTTATATGTACAGTAGTTTATTTGAGATGCTGAAAACAGGACCAAGAAGAAATAAAAAATCTTCTCACCGTTGTGCCCTAAGAAGAGAAAGTAGAGATCAATAGTGGATAGTCTGTAGATTAAATCAGCAATTTTTATGTCATATTTGTCTTCTTACTTGAAAACAACCTGCCATAAATTTGCACGGGATGCAAACTTGCAGCACTCCTTGGAAAAAGGAGTGGAACCACAATTCAGCCAAAGAGAGAGATGAAGTTTATCAGTTCAAAGACAGCAGGTTCTGCAACATAAACTAACAAAGGCAACTCTCTCTGTGGAAGACAGAGGAGCAAGCCCATTGCACGAAAGTAGGAGGTAAGAAGCCAGAGATATAGAACATATTCTGCACTGCTCTTGTATACAAAGGCCTGTGTATTCGGGGCGGGGGAGAAGCTAGACTGCAAAATGGGGAACAGGATACTAAAGAACCATGGTAACGCAGTAGTTAGAATGCAGTATTGCGGGCTAACCAGGGGTGAAATTTAGCAGGTTCTGACAGGTTCTAGAGAACCGGTAACGGAAATTTTGAGTAGTTCGAAGAACTGGCAAATACCACTTCTGGCTGGCCCCAGAGTGTGGTGGGAATGGAGATTTTGCAGTATCCTTCTCCTGCCGTGCCCACCAAGCCACAGCCACAGAACTGGTAGTAAAAAAAAAATGAATTTCACCACTGGGGCTAACTCTGCTCATTGCCAGAAGTTTGATTCCTTTGATCCGGAATGGCTCAAGATTGACTCAACCTTCCATCCTTCCAAGATCAGGAAGAGGAGGACCCAGATTGTTGGAGACAATATGCTGACTCTATAAAATGCTTAAAAAGTGCTGTAAAGCACTATGAAGTGATACATAAGTCTAAGTGCTATTGCTATTGAACTTCTATTGCTACTGAATTCTATCTCTACAGTGCCGTGATGATGAACCTATGGCATTCTCTGCGGGAATGCGAGCTGTCACCCAGCTCAGTTTCATCATGCATGTGCGCTTGCCTCCCGCTGGCCAGCTATTTTTTGAGTCTCTGCCATGAATGCAGGAGATGCTGTGCATGTGCAGGGGGTGGGGGATTGCATGCGCATGTGTGGAGGGCAGGGGGCACAGGGGGAAACACTGCCCCCATGCCCAGTTTTAGGTCAGGGAGGCCTGCAAGGCCCAAAACGGAGTGTGGGGTGTGTAGCTCCCTCCACAGCCCATTTTTGGTCCCAGGAGGCTGCAGGGAGGCCTGCTAAGCCCAAAATGGGGCATGAGGGGGGGGGGCGTGTGCACATGCAGAAGGAGGGGCGCATTGAATTATGAGTGTGGGAACATGCATGGGTGCTTTCACACGGACATGGACGCTATCAGCACACGAGGACAAAATGGTTAGCCATCACTGCTATAGTGGATGGCAGAGAGGATGTAACTGCAATGTATAAAAAGACAAAGAGAAGATGATATAAAGAGACAAATTGAAGATGATAGTTAAAACATAGGTAAGCTAACCAAACTAATCTACTCATGAAATGCACTGCATTCCAGAAGTAAGGATCAGACCTGTAGCAGATTAACTTCCATGCTTTAACAAAGCCATTGCCAGTTAATCCTTTCTTTCAGATAGTAACAACAACAATAGCACTTAGACTTACATACCGCTTCATAGTGCTTTACAGCCCTTTCTAAGCGATTTACAGAGTCAGCCTATTCCCACCAACAATCCTCATTTTACCAACCTTGGTGGAATGGAAGGCTGGGTCAACCTTGAACAGGTCAGAATTGAACTCCTCGCAGTGAGCAGAGTTAGCCTGCAATGCTGCTTTCGAAACACTGTGCCACTACAGCTCTTGTCCATCATTCCAGTCCATTGAAAAAGATCAGGAGGAGGAATAACATTGCAAATCGGTGACATGTATGCTGTCAGCAAGAGAGATTTGTTTTTCAGATCATGGTCAAGGTTATCCAGATGATAAACTACTGGCACAAGATGGATTGGACTCACAAATATTAGTTTAAAAAGTTGGGTTGATTAGGTTCACCATGGCTTTGAACTGGATCCTGTGGATTTAAATCAAAATGCCCTAAAATAAATATTTCAGATAAAAATATATGCACTGGAAAAGTGGCAGCATTGCTGAAATGAGGCTTCTTAAACCAATGAAAAATCAGAAGGAACTCTGGCTCGCGTCCTTCATTGTCTATGTACTAATGTGTGGTAAATATATAAAACAAGTTTCAGCTGTTAGTACAAAAGATTTAAATTTAAAACAGAGAGCACTGTGATCCCATTTTAATCAGGTATCTTTCTCACTAGTTTGTAAGAATGCTGTAGATATATCTTAACAAAATGTCCCATGATGTGCTGTTTGCTGAACGGTTCGGTAATACAGTGGATAGATATCTGGCTTGATCATCCAACTTGAAGAGTACTTATCAATGGTTTCTCATTAAACTGAGGAAAGTTCTCTCTCCAGGGATGCCACAAGGAACAGCTCTGGTCCAATTGTTTTATTAATCACTTGAATGAAGAAGTGAGGGACTGTTTTTCAAATGAGTAGATGACAGAAAATTGGATAGAAATGCTACTATTCACAAACAAAAAAACACATCTTGGTTGGTGGGGAAATGGGCTGAAAATAACAGAATGAAATTTAGCAGAGACAAATGCAAACTTACTCACTTTGGAGTCAAAATCAAATACATGAGTATTGGGTGGAGGATGCCTATCTTGTTAATGGTACTTGTGAAAAAGACAATGCATTAGAAATTGATAGTAAAGGAAATACAAGCCAACAAAGAAATATCATGTAATTTTAAGCTGCATCGCTAGATTTCCCAATCATGGGGTGTAATTGTTTCCACTTTATTTTGCATTGGTCAAACCCCACCTTGAATACTGTATCCAATTTTGGGCACTTTATGTTAAGAAGGATTCAGAGAATGTGACATAGATTCAAAGGACAGTGTGGATGATCAAAGGACTAGAAACTATGTCTGGATGAAGACAGATTGAAAAGATGGCCATATTTAACCTTGGAAAAGATGACAGAGCAATGATATGATAGCATTCTTCAAATACCAGAAAGACTGTTATATGGAAGAAAATCAAGACTTGTTCTCTATCATTCCGGTAAGGAATAATGGATTTAATTTACTGGAAGGCAGATTACAATCCAATTTTAGAAAATGCTTTCTAAGAGGTAGTACAACAATGAAATCAGGTGTACTAAAAGGTAGTACAACAGTGAAACCTAGAGAAGTGCTAGACTCTTATAAATTAACTGTGTTCAAGCAGAAACATCACAGTCCTCTATCAAAGATGCTTCAATCTGGATTAAATGTTAGCACTGATAAGGAAATCAGAATAGCAGCCTGCAGAAACCATGGACAAATCTTCTCAAGAAATCTCAATTAGCAAAATGAATCATGAAGAAGAGCCTCAGGTACCCCAGAGTCTTTTCTTGGAATCCTTTCCCACTTCATTTCAAAAATTAATAAAGGGGAATATTGCAGGCTGCAAATTAATTGGTATTTAGAATATGACTACGATAGAGGTGTGTGTGTTGCTTTTTGTCTCACAGATTCCATTCGATCAGGGGTGGGATTGAAAATTTTTAGCAACTGATTCTCTGCGCGGTTACTGAGTGAGTGTGGCCACGGGGAAGGGCGTGTCCTCATTGGCAGGCCTGTTTCTGGATTTCCGGAACTTCCAGTAGGTCCATTTTTTGCCCTCCTCATGCTTTGGAGGCTTTTTCTGAGCTTCTGGGAGGGCAAAAACGTCCTCCGCCCCCGCTCTGGAGGCACTCTGGAAGCCAGAAAAGTGCCTGTTTCCTGACTTCTGAAACTTCCATTACACCCATTTTTCAGCCTCCCAGAGCCTCTGTGTGGGCCCTGTACTTACCTGGCATAATGAACGGGCCACATGGAGACTCCTGAGAGGGGAGGGGTGGGCAGGGCCAGCCGGTCCTTGCAACAACCAGTTCAGTGAATCAGATGCAAAATTAGCATCCGGTTTGCCCAAACCGGTTTGAACTGGATGAATCCCACACCTGCATTTGAGGGAAATTTCAGTCTTGGTCTTTTTTTTTTTACATTTTGGAAGCCTGTGGGGATTTAAGGGGGAAAATGGGTTGTTTTAAACCTAAGGTGATTAAATCACTAATTTTACCAGTTTAAACTCCTGAATCCCCTCTCAAAACAGCCCTTGTCCCCACAGCACAGTTGCCTGCATTCTAGGCAAAGTCTGAGGCTGCCATTAAGTCAGTGGAAATTATTTATACCAGCTCTATTATTGTAGCAATAATCCTCTGGGGCAAACTGATGACTCTTTAATAGTCAAAAGACTCCATTCATTTCCCAGTAAGTGTTCTATGAATGGCCTCCCCCCATAGCAGCCATTTTGTGAAAGACCAGTCTTTCCATGACAGCCATTTTGTGAGTGTGTCTACCATGTAACCCAAACCCCAGCCCCTAAGGATGATTTACCTTTTCTGAGGAAGATAAACTTTCAAATAAACTGGACTACAGCTATCCTGAGTTTTAATAAGTAGCATGGTGTAACTGCTAGGTAGAAGCTGATACAGTGGGAACTGGCAGCTGAAATGCTGAAATGACTGTTGTTCTACAATCTTTTCTTTATTTCTGACTATTCAAAGGAGAACAATGATAGATATATATATGCTGCTCCCTTGCCTCCATTTTCAGGCAGCAATGTGATTGCCCCTGCCTCATATTTCTCTTCCTCCCTCTATGTTTCTCTCACTTGTTCTCATTCCCCCCTTCCTTCTCTTCTTTTTTCTCTTTCTTTTTCTCCCCGACCCCTCCTTCCCTCTCTTCCCCTCTGATGGATGGAACCATTAGTGGAATCACTGTAAATAATGTGTAAAGTTAGAAGTTACAACAAGGTATCTCATTAAAGCCGCTTCACTCATCTTACTTCCCAATTAATTTTTAAAGCTTCGCTAGAATGCAGTGACAATATGTCACAGCATATCATTGTGGCAGGCGACAGGAAGTTAATAACCCACTGGCCCTTAAAGAAACCCTCTAACATCAGCAGCCCATGAGTAAATAACATTCAAGGTTCCCGCCTCTTTTTCCCCCTCACTGCCTCACCCCCTTCTCTCTCTCTCTCTCTCTCTCTCTCTCTTAAATCACAATAAACTCAAAAGAGTTTGTACTAAAGTACATCATTATCTCAAAAAGCTCTTCTGGACTAAAAGAACAAACAGAGAGGTCTAGACTGGAATGCATTATGGGATTTTTATTTATGGGTGGTTTTTTGTGTCTATGTGTGTCCAGAGAAAAATTCAGGATAGTCTTCTGCTGTATTGAGTTCAGGATAACCCACCATTGTATTGGCTATCATATTTCTCTCTTTAAGAACATTCCATTATCTTAGTCTTCCCCCACCCCTCCTGAACTGTTAAATACAGCTTCCCAGTTTCAGTCAGTGTTTAAGCTTTATGCCACATAGAGTGGTTTTTATCCTCTGTTACTATAACTCTGCCTTTGACCATGCTCCTCTACTTATGAGAAGCAGAGCAGTGGATAATCTTTCCCTTTTCATTCCTCAAAGCATCCATCTCTGTTTCTGAGTGTATTTGCAAGTCTTTCCCTTTGTGGTCCCTAACAAAGGAGAAGGGCAGCTTGTAAAATCAAGCCAAGAACTTGCTGAAAAATCTCTAGGGATAATGAAAAGAAGGACTGAGGATGACATGATAGTAGTGTTCCAATATCTAAGGGGCGTTTGGTTATAAAGTTGGTTCCTCCCCCCTTTTTTTTGTTACAAAGTTCTTTTTTGATAAGGAATTCCCAAGATTTGCCTAATATGTACATTTCAAAAGAGGCAACTATATATACTGTATATCTAGCTTCCATCCAGCACCTGCAATGTGTGCATCCCATTGACATTAGTCCCAATGGCTTCTAGATTTCCTGTTTCGCTTAAAAATATGGATGGGTGTAATGGTGAACTCAGTATGGTTCAAATGCTATGGCACCTGTAAAGTAATGTATTACACTTTTGCTCAGCAGAAAAATATCACAGAATAACAGAGTTGAAAGGGACCTTGGAGGTCTTCTAGTCCAACCATTTCAGACAAATGGTTGTTCAATCTCTTAATATTAATAATAATAATATTAATAATAATAATTCGCCCTCTCCCGAAAGGGACTCGGGGCGGTGTACAGTTCATACAAAATATAACAAGATACAATAAAATTAAATATGTACAGTTGACAATTGACATGGAGGAGGTTAAAAAGCAGTTAAAAGAACTGTACAAAGCAGATATAAGATAAATTCAAACCCCTAAAAACAAATACAGTAAATTAAAAAAAACCCTAAAATAACCAGATATAACACATTTGCCAGGAGGGACAGTTGAATTATGCCAGGCCTGCTAATCGGAACAGGTGGGTCTTCAGTTTTTGCCGGAAGGAGCGGAGGTCAGAAGTGGTTCTAATGTCGGGGGGAGGTCATTCCAGAGGGTTGGGCCCATCACAGAGAAGGCCCTACTCCTCGGTGTCGCCCGCTGGCATTGCCTAGTAGACGGCACCAGGAGAAGTCCCTCCCTGTGTGAGCGTATTGGCCGCAGGGATGTATGTGGGAGGATGCGATCCCGCAAGTAACTAGGTCCCGTGCCATGGAGCGCTTTAAAGATGGTAATCAGCACCTTGAAACGCACCCGGAAAACCACAGGCAGCCAGTGCAGCTCGCGCAGGAGAGGTGTTACGTGGGAGTACCTCGTACTCCCCATCACAGCCCGCGCGGCTGCGTTCTGGACTAACTGCAGTCTCCGGGCGTGTCCCAAGGGCAGCCCCATGTAGAGAGCGTTGCAGTAATCCAGGCGGGACGTCACCAGTGCATGAGTGACCGTGCGTAGGGCATCCCGGTCCAGTAGGGGGCGCAATTGGCGCACCAGGCGAACCTGGTGGAATGCCCCCCTCGCCACAGCTGCCACATGGTCATCCATTGACAGCCGGGCATCAAGGAGGACGCCCAAATTGCGCGCCCGTTCCACAGGGGGCAATTGTTCGCCCCCTATGGCCAGCGATGGGATCAGCTGGCTGAACCGAGGTGCCGGTAGCCACAGCCACTCAGTCTTGGAGGGGTTGAGTTTAAGTCTGTTGTCCCCCATCCAGACCCATTCCCCATCCATCTTCTTAAAACCTCCAGTGTTGGAACACCTACAACTTCTGGAGGCAAGTTGTTCCACTGATTAATTGCTCTAACTGTCAGGAAATTTATCCTCAGTTCTAAGTTGCTTCTCTCCTTGATTAGTTTCCACCAGTAGTGGGTTTCAAAAATTTTTAGAACCTCTTCTGTAGGTGTGGCCTGCTTTGTGGGAGTGGCTTGCCAGCCATGTGACTGGGTGGGAGTGGCTTGCTAGCCATGTGACCAGGTGGGAGTGGCTTGGCAGTCATGTGAATGGGTGGGTATGGCCAATTTATAAAACATGGTGAAATTCACTTAACAATGGTCTTGCTTAGCAAACAAAATGTTGGCTCAGAAACTCTGGCATTTGAAGCACGCAAATCTTAAAGCTGTCAAGTTACAAGATCCTTGCACCCCTAACCCTTTAGAACCCTCCCCCCCCAGGGATGTCTAAACTTGACAGCTTTAAAACTTTAAGGTTTAGATAGTACTCTTAGAGGCAGGCGGGGTGATTGGTGAACCAGCCAATTAGTGAGCGGCGGGCAGGGCAAGCATGGTGCGGACGGGCAGGGGGATGGAGCTGGAACCAGTTCTAAACGGCACAGTAGATTTGTGGAACTCTTCTATAGAAGAGGTTAGAACTGGCAGAAACCCACCTCTGGTTTCCACCCATTGCTTCTTGTTCTACCCTCAGGTGCTTTGGAAAATAGCTTGATCCCCTCCTTCTTTGTGGCAGCCCCTTAGATATTGAAACACTGCTATCATGTCTCCCCTAGTCATTCTTTTCATTATACTACTTAAACCCAATTCCTACAATAAAGTAAGACATGGAGTCAGCGACTGACCTTTCAACTCCAGAACCTATAAAGCCAAAGCTGGTTTAGTTTATCAATGTCTCAGTGATGCAATGATAGTCATATCAAGTCAAATTCACAGATGACTGCCCCCAACTGGTTGTTTCTATGGCAAAAGATGAGACAGCAATATCCATCTTTGTTTGTTTGTTGTTGTTGTCTGGCAGCCTGAAAACACACAAAGGCAACTGTCGTGGGAACTCTCTACTCCCTTCTGTTTTTTTAATTGTTTGTCCTAAACACCCCCCCCCCCCCAAGCATTTTACATTTTCTTTAAAATTATGGTTTCAAAATTCAGAGTGATTGCGAAGGATGTATGGTGCCTATCAAAAGGTTTCAAGCCAATCTGGCTTGATCCAATTGAAAACATTTTTTTAGTTTTTCAACTTTTCCATACAACAGCTTATTTCTAAAACCTACTTCCTTAAAATAACACATTAAAATAAAATTGTGTTCTTAGGCACGTTCTGTTAAGTCTGTTTTTATGCCTCAGTTTTTCCCTTTGCAGGTTGCAGAATATAATATGGTTCTGAAGAACATTTAACAGCTGAATTGGTGAGATAATTTGTTCCCTTAGTCCCTTTCCATTCTCTAATAAAAGGTAGGATCTACAAGTTGTGCAGCTATTTCTCCTAACTTATACCGTACAGTGAGATTTTTGATGGAATAAAATAATGAGGGTGTTAGATATTAACATATATCGGGATAAGTCTTCCCTCTGGTCTGCTCCTACAGCGGGAAACAGGTATTCCTCTGATTGGTCGAGGGGCGTGCCCACTCCCTATAAAAGGGGAACCCTCCGACCTCAGAGCAAGCTGGATCACTATTACTACTAATAAAGAGCTGTTAAGTCACTTCGTGTCCGCAGTCTGTCTCTCGTTGCCCCGATCTAACATTGGCGACGAAGGTGGGATTGAGAGACAGATAGGACGAAGAACGCTACCTCCAGAATCTCCGGATTTGATCCAGCCCAGGAATTCGGCAGCAATTCCGACAGCCATCTCAGATCACCGCAGCGCGGCAAATTCAAACAGAGAAGATGGCGATGCATGCTCCCCCCGCTCCTTTCGACCCAGAAAACGACGAATGGGAAGCCTTCATGATTCGTTTCGAGTGTTTCCTCGAAGCGAACGAATACACGGGGATCACCGATGCGAGGAAGAAAAACATCTTCCTCGGCTACTGTGGAAAAGAAGTCTTCAATACGGCCAGAGACCTCACCGCGCCTACTCCAATACAAGCAGTATCGTGGACAACGTTGCAACAGACTCTGCAAACCCATTACGCGCCAAAACCTTCCCGCCATGTCTGCCGCAAGGAATTCAACATGAGGACTCAGAAGGCGGGAGAATCCGTTAATCAATATGTTGCAGCCCTACGAAAAGCAGCAGCTCACTGCGAATACAGGGATCTGGAAGAACACATCTTAGAGCGGCTCATCTGTGGGATAAGAGACATTTCGTTGCAAAAGAAGCTGTTGGCAAACCCGAGTTTAACCCTACAGACAGCGTTAAACGAAGCAAGAGCGTCAGAATCAGCGGAGAAATCATCGGTGACCATACAACGAGGGGCCAGCGTAAACCAGCCAGCAACGAGGCAAACCAGAGTTCACTACGAGGACACAAGCCCCGACTACGAGAATCCCGAGTTCGAGGACAGTCACCTAATGCAGAGCAGTCACGTGAGGCCTGGGGGGAGACCCGGATCCCGTTTGCCGCCCTGCGCAAGCTGCGGAGGGAATCACCCCAGGTCTACTTGTAGGTTCAGGAACGTTGTTTGTTCGCATTGCAACAAACTTGGGCACATCGCACGAGTGTGCCGGAGCGGAGTCCCTGCCTCACGGCAGCCACCCATGTACCGCCAACAGAAGCCCAACCCAGGGGCTTGGCGAAATCAAAAAGGGCGCCCAGAGAGAAATCCACAAGTGTTTACCCAGAGAGAAAATTTCCAAAGAGCTGAACGAGCGTATTCCCAGAGAGATTACTCACAAGGAAGTGAGCGAGCGTATCCCCAGAGAGAATACACACAGAGAGCTGAAAGAGCGTTCTATCAAGACGCTCAACAAGAGTATTTTCAGGATGTTGACGATGAGATAGAGTTGACCCAGAGAGAGGAGTTGCGAACGTATCTCACCACGATACATCAGGTCCGCCCTAAGCGGCCCAAAAGGCTGAAAGTCACAGTCCTCTTGGAGGGCTCACCCTGCGAGCTAGAAGTTGACACAGGATCAACCCTGACGATCATTTCATGGGCATCCATGAAACAGGCTATCCCTAGCCTCAGAAAGAGCCAACTGCGTGCTCCAGACGTCCTGCTACGAGACTACCAGGGAAACCAAGTCCCCATCGTGGGCCAAGGCACATTCCGCATCCGTTTCAAGGACATCGAAGCCCAGCTGCCCGTGACCATCGCCAGCGCGCCATTGCAGAACCTTCTGGGGCTTGATTGGTTTGAAGCCCTGGGATTAGAAGTCACCGGAATCAACGCCGTGAGAAACAGCAGCGCTGAAAAGATTTTTAAGGAGTTCGAGGATGTGTTCAGCCCCGGTCTTGGTAAGTATGTGGGCAAACCAATATCATTTAATTTAGACCCAAATGTGGCGCCAATCCGGCTTAAACCGAGACGAGTGCCTTTTGCACTCCGCCCAAAAATAGATAAGGAGATAGATAAGTTAGTGGAACAAGGGATCCTTGAGCCGGTAGATCACGCGCGCTGGGAAACGCCTATCGTGACCCCAGTCAAACCAGACGGATCAGTCCGCGTCTGCGCGGACTATAAATGCACAATTAATGTCGCGCTACAACAGAGCGCATATCCTGTGCCCGTAGTACAGCACTTATTGCACTCGTTGGGGCCAGGAAAAGTTTTCGCTAAGTTAGACATGGCACAAGCTTACCAGCAACTGCCAGTTGATAGCGCCACAGCGGAGGCCCAGACTATAGTGACGCATAGGGGAGCTTTTAAATGCAACCGGCTACAATTCGGCGTGAGTATTGCCCCAGGATTGTTCCAGAGCGTCATGGAACGACTGTTGCAAGGGATACCGGGAGTCGTCCCATATTTTGACGACATCTTGGTGTCCGCTGCAAACGAGGAGCAACTAAACAAAAGAGTCAGATCTGTTTTGGCCAGAATCAGAGAAAAGGGTCTCCGCCTTAAAAAGGAAAAATGCCAAATTAACGTGCCTAGCGTAGAATTCCTGGGTTATAGAATCGATGGTCAGGGAATACACCCCACTTCAAAGAAAATTAAGGCGATCCAGGACGCCCCCACACCACGAAATCAGACCAAGTTGCAGGCCTTCCTCGGATTACTTAACTTCTACAGCGTTTTTCTGAGACAGAAGGCGACCGTTGCTGAGCCTCTACACCGTCTACTCCAGAGGAACGCACCATGGAAATGGGGACGAGCCGAAGCTGCAGCCTTCGCCGGAGTAAAGCGCCTACTCACCGCTGACTCGCTACTTGTGCAATACAGTCAGACTCTACCACTAGTATTGACCTGCGACGCATCGCCATTCGGAGTTGGAGCAGTCCTCAGCCACAAGATGCCCGACGGAAAAGAAGCACCCATTGCTTTCTACTCCAGAACTCTTTCATCGGCCGAAAGGAACTACAGCCAAATGGACAGAGAAGCGCTGGCTGCCGTGGCTGGTGTAAAACGTTTCCATGAATACCTCTACGGCCGCGACTTTGAACTGATCACAGATCACAAACCGCTGTTGGGGCTTTTGGCGGGAAACCGCCCCACTCCGGTCTCCCTTTCTCCACGCATGACCAGGTGGACTGTTTTCCTGGCTGCGTACTCCTACAAGTTAATTCATCGACCAGGCTCCACTCTAGGACACTCAGACGCGCTCAGCCGTTGCCCATTACCAGACATTTTGCCAGACCCCACTCCAGAAGTACCGGTATTGCTCATTGACTGTTTGGATTCGGGACCGGTTTCTTCCTACGATGTTGCAAGGTTCTCCTCTAAAGACACTTTAATAAAGCAAGTGCAAACTTGGGTATGGAGGGGGTGGCCGAAGGGAAATGTGGACCCGGAATTCAAAATGTTTTGGTCGAAACGGGACGAACTCTCAGTATTACAGGGATGTTTGTTGTGGGGGGATCGAGTTGTTATTCCTTATGCTCTACGAAAAAATGTATTAGATGCTTTGCATATGGGTCACCCGGGGATCGTGAGAATGAAAGCGTTAGCAAGAAGTTACGTGTGGTGGCCAAACATGGACAAGGAAATAGAGGAGTGGGTGGCCACTTGCGACCCATGTCAGGAGTCGAGACCAGCACCCCCGGAAGCGCCCGCCACAGAATGGGAGAAACCCAGGGCACCCTGGTCACGCATACACATTGATTTTGCAGGGCCATTCCAGGGTCAAACCTTCCTCATAGTTGTAGATGCTTATTCTAAATGGCTAGATGTAGTCTTAATGACGTCAACCACGGCAGAGGCAGTCATAAAGGTTCTTCGGCGGCTCTTCGCCACCCATGGTCTACCAGATCTTTTAGTGTCCGATAACGGGCCCCAATTCACGGCCATGCAGTTTGAAACATTTTTAGCGGGTTTGGGAATCAGGCATGCCCTCATCGCGCCATTCCATCCAGCATCCAACGGTCAGGCAGAGAGAATGGTGCGATTCGCAAAAGAGGCCCTCGCTAGGATGGGTCCAGGTGATTGGCAAACACGCATTGACCATTACCTCCTCATTCAACACATTACCCCGAGCGCAACGACGGGTAGGAGCCCCGCTGAACTACTCATGGGTCGCCGCCTACGGTCTCACCTGGACCGGCTCCACCCGAATTACTCTGCCACGGCTCCCCCAGACTCTACAAGCAAGGTCCGGTCTTTCAGAGTAGGGGACTCAGTATATGCTCACAACTACACAGGGGGGACATTGTGGATGCCAGCAAAGGTCATTGGCATCACGGGTCCTCGATCGTATTTGCTGGAGCTAGAAGATGGGCGAAATTGGAAAAGGCACATCGATCAACTTCGAGGTCGCCTTGCACACTCCAACATCAGGGATGAAGGCGAAAGTTTCCTGTCTACAGAGAGCCAACCGCAGGAAAACTCCATCGCAGGGAACAACGACACCGGCGAGCTAAGCGTGGAACAGGACAACACGCACGCAGCTGAAGAACCCCCAGTCAACGCAGCCGAACTAGCTCCTGAATGCCCAAGCAACGAAAGCGAAAGACCTCCAGAACGGGAAAAAGGAAATGCACCTGATCCTGCAACTACTTCGAACCAACATGCACCCGATCCTGCAAGCACTTCAACCCAACCTGAACTACGACGTTCCTCCCGAGCAAGACAAACACCCACCTACCTAAAGGACTATGTCACCTACCGTAACGTCCCATCTAGGAGGGGAGGGGTGTTAGATATTAACATATATCGGGATAAGTCTTCCCTCTGGTCCGCTCCTACAGCGGGAAACAGGTATTCCTCTGATTGGTCGAGGGGCGTGCCCACTCCCTATAAAAGGGGAACCCTCCGACCTCAGAGCAAGCTGGATCACTATTACTACTAATAAAGAGCTGTTAAGTCACTTCGTGTCCGCAGTCTGTCTCTCGTTGCCCCGATCTAACAGAGGGTAAAAGGAAGTTATTTTAAGAAATGCTTTTTTAAAGTTAACTTTTCATTTGGTATTTTCTATGCCATGAGTTGCTGCTTTTGATTCAGAATGTTACTTTTTCTATTACTATGTGAATATATGAATGTCACCCAAAATGGCAACTTTGTTTTGGTCTCAACAATTATCTAACATCAAACTATACATTTATGTAGTATAGTACATTTTTCTTTAGTTGTTAATATAACTCTGCCAAGAAAAACAACAACAACGTTGTTATGTAAGCTTCATTTTATTTATTTATTTACTTATTATTAAATTAATTTATTACCCATCTCGTATCAAAATGACATTGCTTAAAAGACATCAGCTGCACCATACATGTAGATTTTATACCAAATTTAAATTAATCAGTGCCCTCTAAACATCTCTCAGTTTAGTTGAAACACATACAAAGAAACAAGAAAACAAGAAAACAAACTACCCTAGAGGCTCATTTTATCTATTATTGCCTAAACATTTGAAATGATAATCAATTTTATTAGTTGTATGGAATATTGTCCTAAGGTGGAACATTTGCATGCACAAAGTTGTTCATGGGACAGGAAGAGATATAAGGAGAGGATATATAGGAACAGGTGCAGAGAAGAAGATATATAGAGATTTTTAAAGATAAGAGTTAGAATTATTTAGCTACAAACCATAAGTAATCAAAATTCTTGCATCTACAGGTGGTGTCATGACAACAGAAATTATAACCAAAAAAATAACATTTCTATAGCATCTCAGAGACTGCTAAATATATTACCACCTGACCTTAGCACTCTGAGAAAGAAATAGATTTATGTTTCTGAGAGGGAGAGGAGAAATAAGGAAAGAGGGAAATGGTGATAGAAAA
Source organism: Natrix helvetica (assembly GCF_964273705.1). Taxonomy (NCBI): domain Eukaryota; kingdom Metazoa; phylum Chordata; class Lepidosauria; order Squamata; family Natricidae; genus Natrix; species Natrix helvetica. The sequence goes on along the minus strand of NC_138548.1, from coordinate 314,505,860 downwards.
ATGTGGGCCAAAACTGTGTGAAGCAACAATGTACTGACCAGGTCATTAACACATGTGGCTGTATAAAAAAATAAGCTTCCAAGAAATTTTAGCTCAGCTGTTTTATAATCTAATCAAATTCTAGTTTTTCCCCTCAATAATGTTAAAATTAGTCTCTATCACATATGGTTCTATAGAGATTGGCCATTTTGTCCAATATAAAGTGTAGTGAGAAATTGCTGATACAAGATTGCATTGACCACCCCATTGGCGAATTAAAAAGTCTATGTTTTCCTGTCTTTGTGTATAACATTATTAATGTCTGAAATGCTGTTCCACACGTAGGTATATGAATAGAATTGTTATGTGTCAATAAATAATTTAAGCAACAGTAAACTACACCCAAGGGACATGGTGGTTCAGTGGCTAAGATGCTGAGCTTGTCAATTGAAAGGTCAGCAATTCAGTGGTTCGAATCCCTAGTGCCGCGTAACTCGGTGAGCTCCTGTTACTTGTCCCAGGTTCTGCCAACCTAGCAGTTCGAAAGCATGTAAAAAATGCAAGTAGAAAAATAGAGACCATCTTTGATGGGAAGGTAACAGCATTCTGTGCACCTTTGGCATTTAGTCATGCTGGCCACATGACCACGGAGACATCTTCGGACATTGCTGGCTCAGATGAGCACTGCCCCCTAGAGTTGGGAACGACTAGCACATATGTGTGAGGTAAACCATTACCTTTAAACTATACCTGGTGTCTGTGGAAGGATGGGATTCTTTCAAAATATGCCAGTTATGATGCAAAATCAAGATTTGACTGGGAACCCAATGGGTATATAATGAAATCCACGGAGTAGTATTACTTCAGGTGTCAGATTCAAAATCCAAGGAAACCATAGTTCTAATTCACTTAATTATGAAGCTGCCTGGATGTCAGCACCACTAGGTTAAAAAAAGACCATGAGGCCAGCTCTACAGAATGTCTAAATTACTTTTATTAATATCAACATTCATGAGCACCAGTGGTTCCATGGATCTCCTCCCTCAGTACATTGCCAGATTCCAGCTGATTTTATTGAAAGCTCTTATTTTTAAAATTAAAAACATGTAAATTTTATAGGACAGAAAGTTGGAAAAGCACAAAGGCAGAATTGTCCATGGGGATGATGTTTTGTAGACTAGACTGTGTTGAAGTGTTCAGCCCATACAGGATTTTCTTAAACCAGTTTCAAATCAAACCTCTTTGAGAAGTGGACTGGAGCAGCTTAAGTGCTGATTTGCTGTAAGTTTCCTACAGGCAGAAGCAGCAAGAAAGGAAATATGCTTGTTTGCATAAAATTGGTTTCAGATTGAATCACCAACTTCATCTAAGACTGGGAAACAAACAATCTTCTGAAGTTTTGGGGAGATTCTCAATAGTTAATAGAGTTATGCATGCTTCAGAAAGAATTTGGAAGAGATGCTTCAGAATGCATGTGAACATAGCAACTTTTTAAAGCAACATTTTTTCTTATACTGCTTCTAAATGAACATGAACCTCTAAAACAGGGGTGTTAAACTCACATCGTCATGGTGGCACCATGTGACATATTAGGACTTCCTCTCCTCCCCTAAGCCAGGTGTAGATATGACCAGCACATGATGCAGGGCCCGGAGTTTGACAGCCATGCTCTAAAAAAACAAAGCTGTATAATTAAGGCCATGAACACCATCAGAAAAATAGCAAAGCTTCATTAAAGAGATGCTGCTCTCATAAATTTTGAAATCCCTCTTCAGAATATTTTTTTTAAGGATGCATAGTTCCTCCAGCCAGTATTGTATTGAACAGAAACCTGTGATCTGGCTATTAGAAGGCATTTTCATCAGCTGTACTATAATCCCTGCAATTCTTCACACCTTGTTAGATTTGCAAATATCATAAGTATTAATTGTTGACAGTTTTATGCTATCTTCTTTCTTTTGAAAGCATTTTTTAAAAGTAAAAATACTGTATACGCATTCAGAGAAAGAACATTAATATATAATTAGGATACTAAAATACTAGTTGTTTAAACAAAAAAGGTCATATTGTGCTCTCAAATCTAAACAAATCTGATACTTCAGTATCAAGTTAATCACACACCTTCATTTGTATATCAGAAGTGTTAACCACTTATTGATCTACAATGCAAACATCACTGGCTAAATGACAGTGCTGTGTGATTCAATAAAAGTGAATGTAGCTGGAAACAAAAAGTAACAACTGTTAACAAGCACTAAAGAGGCTCAAATTGTTGAGCACGCAACTGCAACTTTACCAGACCTTCTTTACCGAGGTTAAAATCTTTATACACAGATCATTCCATTATAAACAGTACTTTGTTATTTTTAGCTACTGGAATTCAGAATGCAGCAAATGTGAGAAGTGAAGGCGGGGAAACCTGTGACATGGGATACATCAAAGGGCTGGAAATCTATCAAATACTTCCAAAGAAAAGGACTTCCTTCTTTGGAATTTTGATTCTCATTGAATGTTATGTGCCTTTTATTTATTATTTATTTTATTTATTTGATTTATAGACCGTCCCCTCTCCCCGAAGGGACTCTGGCCAATTTCTCTCACTTATCCCACCTCGCTTTGGATAATATAGTTGTGAGTGCCTGACAAAGAAAAGGAGATGTTTAAATGCAAATAATATTAATAATAAATGTATTAGACCTGAATATTCTGACTGCAAAAAAAAAAAAAAAACCCACCATACTCGGAACTGCCTATATACATAGACATTATCTTAAAAGGTCTTAGGTCCTTGGTTAGTACTTGAACTGATAAGTTTTTACCAGTTCCAGACTGTAAATTGAATTGAAGATTAAATCTTAAATAATAATAGGCTATTTTACAAAGAACGTAATTCAGACTAGAGATCCATCTACCTCAGCACTGTCTATGATGCTACTACTGACCCCAGATGTAACAATCCTATCTTTTATATATCTTGTATGGTTTTATTCTAAAGAATAGGATTCATTTTATTGCAGAAATGAATAAAAACCCTGAACTAAAAATATTACAGTTTCATTTACAATTATGTATATGTCCAGTTGCCTCCTTAATCTACCTATCTTCTATCTGAAAATACAATACATATTGTGATGACTAGTGAAGGACAGTGCTATTCTTTGGATCTACTCAGAAACACCTTGTTACAATTTCTTACTGCTTTCCTAACACAAAGGTGTATTTTTTGGGGGGGTAAGGGGGGGAGACAAAAATTATTTAAGAAAGTGTCAACAGATGCAGCAGGCATAGAAATGTTTCCCCTAAACATATTTTTTGGTTTTGAATCTAAAGTGCATTGCTTGTTTGTGAACAGTATCAGCTTTTGTTTGTCACTGTCACATTGTAATATCATTTGTTCCCCTCTCACCTTGGCCATGAGATTGCTGGATTTTAGCTGCAAGCTCCAGAGTCTCAGAGGCCTCATTGTTTTAAATGGACTGTGTCAGGTTCTCAATTTTCTCCTACCTGCTCTAATTCTGTTTGATAAAAAAAAGAAAGAAAAAACTAGAGACAGTCTCAGGGGTAGAATTTGGTGCTTTTTAGCAACAGGCTGGCCCAGGATCATTGACAATGTTCCTTTATATTATTATTCAATCATTTCTCTAGTGGTCTGCAGTTTCCACTGAATCCCAAAGGAAGACTTTATGAGGAAACTCCTGCTGAGGTTTTGTTTTTTTTTAGTAATAGAACTACTGTTGCTAAAGCTGAAGAAATTCATTCATTCATTCATTCATTCATTCATTCATTCATTCATTCATTCATTCATCCATCCATCCATCCATCCATCCATCCATCCATCCATCCATCCATCCCAATGTCTATGTCACCTACTCACTAAATTTGCCTTCCCCTGTACAAATCCAGATAAAACATCCATCCAATATTGCTGCTCACAAACTTTGGAAGATTGTGTGAGTTTATTTCTAATCTAAATTGATTGACTGTCACTCTTCAGATCTCTAAATAAATATGGTATTTTCCTTTTCCGGAAATGATAGACATTACATTTAATTGCAAATCACAAGCATTTTTACACTTAGTTATATTCAAACTGTAAATGACTCACCAGTTCCAAACCTGCTTCTGATTGGTGTTCCTTTTGTTTACCACCACCACCACCACCACCCAGGCACATAGTGGCAAGAAACAGTCTTTCCATGGCTCTGTAATTTCATGATAGCATCCTGACCAGTGGTGGGATTCAATTTTTTTTTTACTACTGGTTCTGTGGCCATGCCTTGGTGGACATGGATTGGTGGAAGTGGCAGGGGAAGGATACTGTAAAATCTCCATTCCCTTCCCACTCCAGGGGAAGGTTAGTGAAAATTTTCCCAATACTATGATAGATACAAACTCTCTTCTTGGATTCTGGTTCAGTTACAAAGGTCTAAATAACATTTGGATATTTTCCCAACTATTGTCACTCTAACAGGTAGGGAGAATTTCAAGAAAGGTTCTTTTGTGAAGTTTTGCTGTAATCATCATAGAGAAGAAGAATTGGCCTTTTCATTTAAGAGCCCTTGATCTCAGTTTGGACAAGGCAATATTGAGCTCCCAGGAGATTTGCAGTTGTGTTGTAAATTGACCAAAGCAAACAGGTATTTCCTTTTTTCTTCAAGATAAGAGATAACATCCTGCATAGTACAACAATGTTCTCAAGAAAGTTGCTTCCTAGTAAACACACATAGAATTGCTATGTTTCTTTGTTTAATTGTATGATTTTAAATTCTTTTATTAAGAAATTTTACAGTGGTGTGTACCTTATTCCCATATCAATACTCTGGGAAAACTGAGAATCTCCGTTAGCATTTATCCACATTGTCCAATTTCCCAGAATGAGCTGGCAACTACTTCTGAAAGAAGAAAACAGACAACTATGCCCTCTATTAATCCTCCTTGCAGCTTCAGGCTGATCTCAGCACATTTTTTTCCCTTTCTCCAGTTCCAAAATACTCCTTTCCCTGTTACAGCACCTCAAATACACCTATCTATTTGGGAAAGAAGACTTCACTTGTTACAGACCAACCTAAGAAATGTCTTCAATTGAGCCAATAGTTACCGTGACCTCTAATGGTTTCTATGCTTCCCTTTGTCGTCATCATCATCATCATCTCTTGTGCTAAGCACATTGGGCTACAAGCAGAGGTGACATTCAGCAGGTTCTGACCAGTTCTGGAGAACCGGTAGCGGAAATTTTGAGTAGTTCAGAGAACCTCCCGCTCCCATGTATTCTCTCCCAGCTGATCGGGAGGAAATGGGGATTTTGCAGTAACCTTCCCCTGTGATGCCCACCAAGCCACGCCCACTAAGCCATGCAAGGCCCACCAAGCCACACCAACATAACCGGTAGTAAAGAAAATTAATCCTACCACTGGCTACAAACATAGGCCACAGTTCTCGGTCTGCACTGCCTTTTAGAAGCTTCCATTTAAGATTGATGTTTTTCATATCTTCCTGAAATGACCTGTGGCCAGGTTTTCTTTGGCCTTCCTCTTCGGCCACTTTGTCAGCAGGGATGAAATAGCACAATGGTTACTAACTTTGCTTAGCATAGAGAAGGTTGCCAGTTGAAAATCTAATACAAACTTTCTTTAAAAATCATTTTTTTAAGTAAAACAACCTTTTCAGTAAATCTACCAGTTTTTCAGGCACCTGGGGTGCAATATTTTTACCCTAATTGCCAGACAGCCCATAGGTCTGTTGGTATCATAGCAGATTAAGTGGAACCCTTCTACTTCAGATGACTGGGAAAAATAGTGAAATGACTCTGACACATTTTAAAGCACTTTTTAAAAAAGAGTCGGGGTGTGTGTGTGTGTGGATAAATGCATTCTGACAATGGCAGACTTACTTAAAAATCCTTTTCAGGAGGAAACTGGACTTTTTGACTTTTTTTTTCTTTTGGAGACATTTCACTTTTCATCCAAGAAGCTTCCTCAGCTTTGACAGGATAGTGGGTCTTCAAAATAATAAAACAACAACAACAAGAAAGTCTAGTTGCGTCCTGAAAGAGCACCTTTGGGACAACCATGACCTGAATAACTGAGAATCTCAACAACCTTACTTTAAGAACCATAATATTGATTTTCCATTTTTAGGGTGAGGGGGGGGGGAACACACGGCTTTTCTATGTAGAATCATAAGAACTTTGAAATTTTTAGAATAAAACTAGTTTTGGAAAGCAGGAGTAATGTCAATAGGACCATTGCAGTTCTCTTTAGTGCCTAATACTTTTATGAAAATAAACATTTTGAATAACTAAATAACTTGTTTTCAATTTGATTTGATTTTTTTTATGTTTTCATTTTTTTTCTTTCATAAAAGGAAATCAGTGCTAACTGCTTTAACCTACAGCAGTGTTGGTGAACCTTTTCGGCACCAAGGGCCCAAACAGGGGCAGGTGCATGCATGCGTGCTGGAAACCAGAAGAGCAGCTTCCTGGTACACATGGCGGGAAGATGATCTTCTGGTTTCCAGTGTATACATGTGCACTGGCCACCTGGTCTTTTGTTTCCTGGTGCACATCTGTGCGCGAAGACCAGCTAGCCAGTGTCCATACACATGCCGGAAACCTGAAGAGCAGCCACACTGTGTGCATGTGCATGCTGGGAAGATGATCTTCCGGTTTCTTCCGGCACTGGCCACCTGGCCTTCTGGTTTCTGGCATGCATGCATGCATGAAAACCAGCTGGCTGGTGTGCATGCACCTGCCAGAAACTGGAAGATCATCTTCCCAGCACGTTCATGTGTACCGAGAGGCTGCTTTTCCAGTGTGTTTCCTACACTCCCGTGTCCATGATGACTAGCTAGCTGGCATGCCGGAACCCAGAAGAGCAACAGGCGATGGCTCATGTGTCCAGACAGATGGCTCTGTGTGCCATTTCTGGCATGTGTGCTATAGGTTCACCATCCTGGGCCTGTAGAAACACCGGAAGATCTCACTGAGATGTTTTGTGGTCCTTGAAGGCAATAAAAATAGTTTAAAAAAAAAAATTTGGGAGATTCTCCCTTGATGGAGGCTGATTATAGGCTTTCTCATTTAATAGGGATCCCCTATCAAAAACACAATAGCATTAGCAATACTTGGTGTAATACAGGGATGGAGAGATCTGTAATTAAGTTGAAGAAGCCTTATTTGACTAAACTAATTGATTTGACATATTCAGCTATGCATGCAGTTTTGTGCTTTGTGTACATTCAAAGTGACAATAACGTTATTCTAAGTATCATGGATAACAGATTTACAGAGTTGGAAGTGACCTTGTAGGTCATCTAGTCCAACCTCCCACCAAAACAGGAGACCCTACTAAGTCTAAATCTTCTGGAAAAAATAGAACATCCTAATAGCCTACACATGGTTAACCCATTTTTGAAGTGACCGGGTTTGAAGAGTGCAGGAGAAAATATTTAAAACACTATTCGCTGCTATGCTACAATTTTTCTACCACATCATCCTAACCCTATTCAGCCCTTATTATGAAGGCACCTTTAAAAATCTCCATTCGGAAGCTGGGAATAAAACTTCCACTTTTCTCACTCTTGAAAGGCTGGAATTATTCATGAAATAAAACATCCTGGGTAAACCATCATAAAACAGAATATTGCATTTAAAATGTTTATCTATACTTTTTTTAAAAAAAAATCCATGTAAGTTGACTACTAGCACAGCAGGAAGAAGGAAAATTTCCTGGTTTGATGGCTTTCTACTGATAGAGTGTTATGGATTTATCTGTAAAAAATAGGACCTATAGCTCAGTGCTGAAGTGGTAGATAGCCTCTCTAGATTCAATCTAAGCTAGAGCTGATGGTATCTTTCCATTTCAGATTTATGACATTGTGATCCAATTGCTAGATGCCTGATCTAGACCTTGGTCTACAAACTGCTTCTTTCTAATATACGCTGCCTGTGTTTATTCAGTTCAGTCAACTGAGTTTTATGGAGTTATCGCAGCTGATTCTCACAGACTGCCTAAGCAACTGGACTCCAATTGTTTGGCAGGGTCTCAAAAGAGTCCTCTGCATGTGTTGAAGGGAGCAATTACCTCTGATGAACAATGTTGATGTAATAATTACTAGAGTCAATATGGCCTCTTTAATGGCAGCAATTTAAAGGACAGTTGAACCCATACAGTATTAGAAATAACCCAGGAATCAGCAGCTGTGCTTGTTGGAATCCCTGATCAGTTTATGGCGCTGTCTCCAATTGCTGCGTTTTAGATTTCTATGCGAGTTTGATCCAAAAGCTGTAAAGTAAAATACAGTCCCCTCATTAATTGAGAAAGTGTGATGATGTGATGGCTGTTTCTCAGCATCAGCATTCCTGTTGCCAATTAGCCAAGTGTTAGCACAACTATTACTGACAATTAAACAGTTAAGATCGGGTGTTTCTTTGGGGTAATGAGCCCCAAGCAAGCTAAATTCCAAGATCCCTAATTTTAAAATGCCATCTAATCTTCTGAGTATATTCTCTCATGCCTATTATGGATCTCTTTCTGTTGGAAAGCCCCCCTCACTTTACTTCAGAAAAGGATTAAAGTATATTTTCTCAAACATTTTCTTGCCAGGTTCCACACAACAAGTAGTTTAGAGGTGAGCTATATAATAATAGACCTTAGACCTTAGTCAAGCTGGTGGCCCTTGGGCCGAATGCATCACGCTCATGGCACGTCACCCCCAAAAAACATTGGGATATGTTGCAATATGTCACTTGACATGATCGAATTTGACAACCATGCCTTGGACTGATTTTTCTCTCTTAGGCAAACATACCTCACAAAGTTTTTGTGATGAAAAAAGGAAACTGCTTCCCTCCACACCAACTCAGCTTGCCCCATCATAATCACAAAGGGGGCATGAGATGAAAGGTGGGGCAATAGAGTACTTTTCAATGCCACAATGCAAGCCCATTTGTAGGCTTATATAGGATATCAGGACACAAATCCACAAAAAGAGGGATCTGCTTTGTGACAGCACGGAACATGTTTTATAGTAACAGACGCCCACGTTCTCCTTTTCTCATTAGAGAACTTCCCATTTATTGTTCGTTCTCCCTTGTATTCTATTCCTCTTCAGTTCCAGCCTAACAGGAAGAATTCTATAATTAATTCTAGGGATGTTTTCATCAGCATTCATAATTCTGGTTTAGTGACTTTTGGGATGCTTTCAAGACAAAGTGAGTTTGATAGTTTCAGAGTTCTTCCTTCCCTCCTCCCTAACTAGGCTTGATTACCTTACTTGTGACTGATTTTCCTCCTCTGAGATGGAGGAGGAGCTGGGGGACTACCTTAATAGAGTTGACTATTGAAATACAACTTGGAACTTTCTAGATATTTTTTTAAAATTGTAAACCACCCAGAATTACCAAGGAGTTAGGAGGCCTGAAATTAAATTAAAAAGAAACTCCAAATAAGACAAAATAATTTTTTGACCCATGCCCTTCACCAGGTTGAGAAGCCAACCAAGGTTTTACTCAGATTCTTTAAGGTAGAGGTAGAGGTACATGATAGAGCAAATGCTTCGGTTCCTCCATGTGGCACCTTCAAGATTTATTGGATTACAGCCCTCCAGAAATCCCAATCAGCTGCCTGGCTTGGAATATTGGGAACTATAGATCAATTCCCCTGAAAAAGTATCATATTAATGAATACTAAAATAAAAGATATACATTGTAGGGGATGTAAAGTATCTCTGCCACTGTTGATCACTCTAGGCTGAATGGACATCTAATCTAAATAGTTTTATCTCCCAACTGATTGGTTATGAATATGAAAAATGTCATAATGCAGGTGCATTATGAACTGAGATGAATTTTTAAGTCAAAATTGACTTAATTTTGTACAGAATGAAGACTGAGATTGTGTGTGTGTGTGTGTGTGTTATTAAATTCAGGGTGACTGGACTGCTTTGCTAGCACAGGCATTTGGCAATATGAATCGTTTACTCTCCATTAAATATGCAAACACATCGTCTGATCGAAGCACCTTTCCTGGTGAGATTTTTCTGTTTCAGTTGTTTCTCTCAGCTGTTTCTTTATATTTGTGCTATCACTTTATAGGGAACTGAATTTCCAGGATTTTCAGCTACTGTAGGTGATTAAAATCACAACTCCTGAGGACAACAGTGAAAAAAGTGCAGAGGACAATTGGCACAAATACACCAAGATCACAAATGACAAGAAACATCCTCCCCCTCCCTCCCAATCTGCTCATCAAACTGTAATAAATACTAAGATGATTTCTAGTTATGCTAAGGAGAATTTGTACAGAACTACTTGCATCAGAATTCAGAACAAGGGTGCTTCAGAACTGATCAAAACACTTGTTTCCTTACTGGCTAAGTAGAATTAAGCAGAAATGTCTATTCTTTCCCCTTTCTCAATCACTGGATAAATGTTATTACCCTACAACAACAATACCAACAACAAAACTCCATAAACATGCAAGCAGAGACAGCATTAGGGGGCTGCTAACTGTAAGAGAATCCAAAACATTGCATTGGTTGACACACACTGATTCTTTATATATCCTTTATAATGTATTAATACACGGCCAGACAGTGTCGGCTGGTGACCCCCGGGGGAGAGCCTTCTCTGTGGGAGCGCCTTCCGTCTGGAATGAGCTGCCCCCGGAGCTTCGCATAATCCCTGACCTCCGGTCCTTCCGACGCGCCCTAAAAAGTTGGCTTTTCCAGCAAGCCGGCCTGGCCTGTTAATTTTAACTCATTTTAAAATGTATTGTCTTATAAATTCGGTTTTTTTTTGGGGGGGGGATATGTATTTAATTTCTTGTTAACTTTTGGGATGTGTGTTTTTTAATGTTGTACGCCGCCCTGAGTCCTTTGGGAGAAGGGCGGCATATAAATCCAATAAAAACAAACAAACAAACTTATCATGACTAGATGTTAATCCTGTATTCATATTTTGGCATGAATAGGTAGTCCACAACTTATAACCATTCACTTAATGACTGTTTGAACTTACAACAGCACTGAGAAAGTGACTTATGACTGTTTTTCGCACGAGTATTGCAGCATCCCTGAAGTCATGTGATCAAAATTCAGATGCTTGGCAACTGTTTCATATTTATGATGGCTCCAGCATCATGTGATCACCTTTTGCGACCTCCTGACAAGCAAAGTGAATGGAGAAGCCAGATTCACTTAACAGCCATGTTACTAATTTAACAACTGCAGTGATTCACTTAACAACTGTGACAAGTAAAGACTTAAAAAGGGATAGAACTCACAATTGCATTATCTATTTAAATAGAACAGATTTTTTGGTGGGTGAGTGTCATTCTTTATAATGGAATACAAGTAGAAAGGAATACATACATTAATTTACTTATGGCAACATGTTTTGATCCAAAGTGTGTGTGTGTGAGTGAGAGAGAGAGAGACAGAGAGAAAGGGTGTGTGTGTGTGTTTGTGTGCGCACACTTTCCATTCATTGTTTTCAATTGGTCCTAGATGTCAGGTTCAAAAGTCCAACCATCACAACATTGTTACAATGAGATCAAATGTTTGTCTAATCAAATATATATCATTTTTTTCACATGATTAAGATCTGTTTCTTTTGTTCCTCCTACAGTTTTCATGGGCTTGAAGGTGAATGAGTCTATTAAAAAGTGATGCTATTCTGGACAGAGACTTAGACTAGAAGAGAGAACAGAAAAGGTTTCAAAGTAAAATTTCATGGACAAGGAAATTATTATGATATTAAAGTATAGTTTCAGATATAAAAAGAAGAGACTTCTGTCCTAGCATATATCAGGGAAAGAGGGGAAATACTTTATCTTGGCTGCAGTAGATATATGCTAAATATATTTCAAAACAATTGCATTTTGAGATTTAGAGAAAAAATTACGATGCTCCTTGGGAGTCTGTACAACCAAAGAAAAATCTTCTAAGAAAAATTGGAAACAAAATTATAAAAAATATAATTCAATTTTTGCCCTGAAACTCTTTATCTACCTCTGGAATACTATATATAAGCCCATGTGTTTATTTGTGTGCATGAGTGAACACACACTTACTGCTTACCTACATCTTCCCTTCTTCAGTATCATGTGTGCAAAGTGAGATGATGTTTGACAAATATCATTTATTAATTCCGTTTGTGCATGTTATTGGTTTGGGGACAGATGTCCCACCCCCCATCTTCCACTGAGAACAAAGTGTCTCAACAAAGAGAATACCGTACATATCTTGAATAATGCTAGCACCCTGTCATCAACTGCAGAAGTGTGCAATATTTTTATTTATTACCATGGCTGGTCACGCAGCCAGATGTTTAGTTTGGATTCAGCATGTTTGTTCACCAATCAAGTCCTTCCAAAGAATCTGTGATATGCAGCTATTGTTCTTTAATAATATTAAAGATATTGTCATAGGATGCATGCCTTTCCAAGTAAAGCTGCCTTTTGCAATTGACTGGTCAGGATTTTGTCAGAGCTGATAGTGTTCAAATGGTGCTCTAGATCAGTGGTGGGTGCCTACTGGTTTGGACCGGTTTGGCCAAACTGGTAGTGGTTTGGCAGCTTGGGTCGCTGGAACTGGCAGAGACCCAGGGCCTGCCACACTCCCAAACCAGTTCTCCGGGTGGAGCCATAGGCACCATCATCTTGTTTTTTGCTTCTGTGCATGTGCAGAACAATTTTTGTTGCACTGCGCATGCGCGCACAAGCAAACCGGCAACAGTGCCTGCTGAAACCCACCTCTGCCCTAGATGTTTTGGGATTACATCCAAGGCACCTAGTACTATTGATATTAGCTTTGCTTTCTTATTTTACATGTTGCAGGTCTTTCTTTGTCCAGTCCTTTCTCTTCTATTCTGCTGTCTCCAGGTTTTGCAGTGTCCATTTTTTGTCTTTCTTTTTTTTTCTTTTGTTTTGCAAATTTTATTGATTTTACAAATTTTACAGGGAAAAAGGATTAAAAGGTTATAGAACATTTTGACAACTACATCGTGCGGGGGGAGCAGCCCCCCCAAGTCTCGCAACTTTTACAAACAAGAATGGAAAAATATCAACATTTGCATAAGTATTAGCAGTTTTGAGTTTAACACAAAATCATCAGTATGTTTCAATCATTTTGTTTTGTATCACTTCCATAAAGGTACATTGTAACAACAATTGCAATAATGTTTCAAATCACTTTTGTGATCTGAGTCTTCTAGTTGTCGCATCCTCCCCCCCCGTCCACTGGCAGAGCCTCAGCCCCTCCCTCCCTTGTTTCTTGTGTAACATCCCCCATTTCGCCTAAGAGAGCACTGTGTTTTTTAGTGAAAGCCTCTGCTTCCACCACTGTGTTGATTCTAATTCTACTGCCCTCCCAGAAAATCAACATGCCTTCTGGTAACAGCCACCTAAACCAGACCCCATTATTATATAATTTTTTGCTAAGAATGAATATTTCCTCCTCTTATCTCTTACTTTCTTTGGGATCTGTTTAAGAATGGTTATTTCTTTATCCTTATATTTTAGTGGTCCTCCCCTTTGAGCTCCTAGAACCTCATCTCTTGTGGTCTTTCTAAGAAATTTAACATGAACTTCCCTTGGAACATTGTGTGTTCTTGCATGTGCTGAATTAATCCTATAGATCAGGTCAATATCCCACCAAAACTGTTGTTTATCTCTATTGATGTATTCTGCTAGTATTGTGGTCATAATCTCCTTAAGATCTTCATTCTTAACTTCTGGCAAGTTTTGGAACCTAAGGAAAAAAGACATCCTTTCAAATTCCATTTTTATCATGTAGTTTTCAAATTCTGCATTCCCCCTTTGGATTGTCTTCACCTCGTCTCTCATCCCAACCGCACCCTACTCCAGTATACCTATCCTCTGTTCATTCCGTATGGTTTGTTGTTTCATCTCTCTGAGCTGATCATTTAAGTCCAGCAGTTATTTTTTCATTTCGTCCTGTCCCTTTAAGATAGACTGAAGCATCTGTTGAATAGACAAATCCTTTGCACTCTCTTCAGGGGCTTCAGGTTGTAAAAAAGACCCCAATTGTGACTGGTGAGCAATTGGGCTTGACATGGAAGATGTCGGGGCCGATGAGGCCTTACCAGGCTGTAACTTCTTTGGACCCATCATGAAGCTCAGAGATAGTTATTGTTCTATACAAAGAGATGGTGTCTGTGGGAAAGCACAGCCGGTAGAGATCACCAGGCAAACAAACCCAAAAGAGAATAAATCCTCTGATACAAAACTAAAACAGATAGGTGGGTCAAAATATTCCAAATCCCGGGGGAAAACGTATTTGAACAGGCTCCTGGAGATCTCTGGGGTGGAAGTTAGTTCAAAGCCACAAAGTTTTCCAAGGGAGGAGTCTCATTCACAAAGACAAAGAAGAAAGAGGAAGTTGGCCATCTTGGCTCAGCCAGTACAGGTGGTCAGGAAACAACAAGATCAAAATTCCCATACATAGTTTAGAGAAGAATCAGTTCAGCCATCCTTTCTCTCGCAGTTGCAGTCAGAAAAGAAAATGTTTTCCCATTATTTAAGGGAAGTGAAAGTAATTTTAAACTTTCTCTCTCTCCCATAAAAGGGAGAGATTTTCCAAGTGCTGCTTTTCCAAGGGGGGTGTAAATTTCCCCCCTCTCCAATCTTAACTCCTCCAAAAGTTGAAACAGAGTCCCAAGAAAAAAAAACTGCAGATCAATCAATAGAGTAAAAACAGTAAAAGACCTGGGGAGACCTCTCACCTCTCCGCGCTTCAGCTGTATCTTTCAAATGTCATTTTCTTCCAGGTTGCATTCGGAGAAGCGCGTGGTGGCATTCCGCGCACCCCCTACGCTTCCCGGCTCCTGGGGCAAAGCTGGAAACCCCCCCGCGCCCATCGCCGCACCAGGGGGTCCCAGCAAGCCGCCCCTATGGCAGGGCGTCCCTCCAAGGCACCCTGTGCTCCCCCTAGGATTCAGGGGAGCCCACCGAGACAGCGAGAAGCGGACGCACACGTCCGTCGCCTTCAGCTGCCGGAAGTCGTCTCTCTGTCTTTCTTATCAACAATTTTTAGTCTGGGGGGGTTGCATGGCAGATGGCTGCCTGTTTGAATTCTAAAATCCCAGAGCAATGGGATTGTAATAGGAAGTGGTGTAGAAGCATATTTCAATAAAGCAATGAGGAGGAGAGCAGGGATGAGATAAATTGGACTAGATTCCCATAGATGCCCAGGATCTTAATGAGCAGCTGTCTCAGGAATCCTATTTAAATATTATGAATGGAAAACAAATTCTTAGTCACTTAATTTCTTCTAATTCTCATTATTCCTTTGTGTACCAAAATAACTTGTTTGACTTAAGATAGTAAGCCCCTTAAATGGGTGGGAAGGAGTGATGGAAATGACATTTCACTGTTCTCTTTCATACACCAAATAATATTGTGCCGGTTTGGTTAAAGGCAGAATGATTCTCCCTCCTTCAAACTGCCTAGCTTTGTGTTTATGCCGATGCAGTCTGAGCTTTCAGAAACAGCCTAAGTAAGTTCTGATGTATGATTGATGAAAACAATCGGATATGCTGCTATTATTAAAAAAAATCACAAATTTGATATAGATGGTCATCATATGGGAGATTATCGGTTTTATCAAAAAGTTAAGCTGCTATTATCAAAATGCCTTCATACAAATATGTTCAGATCAAGTAAACAGACATTTTCATGCAGTCTGCAGCTTCGCTTTATAGTTTGCTACCATATGATATTGGATTGGACCACTTTAAAAATTGATTAGACAGATTCATGAAAGATAAGGCTGGGAATTGATATACACCAAGATAGCAATATCAATATCCTGCCTCTGAGATTGGAGACATAATGCTTCCCAGCATTGGTTGCTGAGGCATATGAGAGGGAGGGTGCCACTGGGCTCATGCACTGAGTAGAGCATTCTTTCATTTCTTAGGCAACTAGCTGGCCCTTGTGGCAACACAATTGTTCTGATCTAAGCTTCCCAAGAGCATGAATTTATTTATTTATTTATTAATTCAATTTATAGGCTGCACCCTCTCCACAAAGAAACTCGGGGCAGCGTACAACTCAATATACAAATAAATGACAAGCAAACTCCTTCTCCCGACAAAAACCCCTTTTATTAATTTACTGTGAATTCTTCTCATTCACATCCAGCAAAGTCTTTCAAGGGAGGATTTACAGTTACAGACCTTATCTGGATTGGAGAGCTGACAGGCCGAGATCTGCAAAACTTGCCAAGAAGTCTTGGAGAGTCACGAACCAATTAATCAAATTGGTTCCTGCAAATTCCCCTCCCCTTTCGCTCCTCTTTTATTTCCTCCAGGAGGGGCCATTCATCGTCCACCTGTGGCCTTACTCCCAAGTCAACCCCTGTTCTTTATCTGTTTCCTTCATCCGGCAACTCTGTGCATGTGCACACTGGGAACAGACTCCAGCAGTTCATCTGCCTCACTGATGTCTGACTCTGAAGGCAGCTGATAACTGGCATACGGCTCTCAGCCCCTTTCTGCCTACAACACAGAGCTCTCATCATAGCTGTCCCCAGACTCCAGGAATGGCCCCATGTTCTCCACCAACCTTCTCACTGTCCGAATCTGCTGCCAGTTCTGCTGGCAGGCCACAATAAAAATGTGAAATTAGATGAGCTGTTCACAGAAGCTATTAGCACCCTTCTTAAATTATCACTGCAGAGACATATGTCATGTACATCTTCACCCTCTGTCTAGAGAAACCATGTCGCTCAAAAGGATATGGTGGTCGTGATAGTGATGGAGACAGTTCCAGAAAATCCTTCTTTCCTTCTTGGATTCCAGAGATGCAGAGCCAGATGGTTTTTAGAGCAGAGTTTCCGGCTTTGCAGACCAGTGGAAAGGGGGAGAGGGGATGTTCTGTGTAAGCTATCGGCAAGTACACATGCACACAAAGCTCCATTTGCATGAGAGATGTGCACCTACATCCCACGCTCACACAAATGGAACATGCATGTGCTCACCCAGTGCTTGTGCAAGTAGGGATATGCACACATGTGCTTGCCTGTTTCTGCAGCTCAGTTGCAAACAGCTCGTGACCCACTAGTGGGCTGTGGCCCAAACATTGGGGGGCCCTGTTTCAGAGGGTGGAATATTTTCCCCTCCGTTCTGAGTAAAATCTGTACAGAAACTGTACAGGTTTCTGTGAGGAAAGCCCCCTCTAAAGAGTTAAGTAAGCAAACCACTGTGGCCAGTGTGTCTCTAAATCTATTGCTTCTCAGTGTCTGAGAGGGACTGGATGCTGACTGAAAGTAGAAATGGCAGAGGAGGCTTCTAGTTACCTGGCATCAATATTTTGAGACTGCTTTGGATGAACAAGGCTGATTTCCTTTCTAAAGACGAGAGGGGGGGAGGGAGGGGGAGAGAGAGAGGGAGGGATGGAGGGAGGGAGGGGGAGAGAGAGAGAGGAACGGAGGGAGGTGTATGTGTATGTATATGTATCTGAAAACTCCAGCCTGAAGATGGCGAGTGAGACCTCGCCGAAACGTTGCCAAGACAATCTCAATCTTACACGGGAAAAGACCCAAATACAACAAGACCATGTATATATGTATGTATGCATGTAT
Source organism: Natrix helvetica (assembly GCF_964273705.1). Lineage (NCBI taxonomy): Eukaryota > Metazoa > Chordata > Lepidosauria > Squamata > Natricidae > Natrix > Natrix helvetica. The sequence continues at coordinate 314,488,277 of NC_138548.1, read as the reverse complement.
GTTGCATTTGTGCTGATAAATAAAGAAAGGGAGACTAGTATAGATCTATTTCAAGCTATTTAACTCTCATCAGCTAGCCATACCCTTACTGGGAATCGAATCTGGGCTATATTACATATCAGGCAGTTGTATTAGCCACTAAGGCATAGGTTCTCCTCCTTTATCAGCTAAGCCAGGGAAATAAGTATGTATTGTGTCACAACCCCTAGTATGCCCATACTGCTTCCCTTTTCTGTCTTTCGGCTCACCCTATGAGCCATCCAGGCAGAAAGCCATTTTTTATGTTGCCTTTGTTACATTTGTGTTGCATTTGTGTTGCATTTGTGCTGATAAATAAAGGGAGACTAGTATAGATCTATTTCAAGCTATTTAGCTCTCATTAGCTAGCCATACCCATATATATATATATATACACATATACATTATATATACACATACACATACGCATACGCATACGCATACGCATACGCTTACGCTTACGCGCACACACACACACACACACACACACACACACACACACACACACACACATATATATATATATATATATATATATATATATATATATATATATATATATATATATATATCACACACAGCAGTGGTAAATACAATTTGTGGTCCTCATAGAAGAACTGGGTGGAACCACTGATAATATATTTTCTAAGGGTATTCAGTGCACTCTGACGCAAACATCCAGCTCAGTTGTAAAGTGGTTCCTCTTGTAAGCTTCCCAGGGTTTATTTGTTCCAGTGAGAGCAATGACTTGATTGGATCAATCACATGTACAAGTACTCTCCCAGAGGTAAGATTGGATTTAATGGCAGCAATAACTCTCCCCTTTCATTCAACCATGCCTGCTTCGTTAAATATAATTTTACCAATGTGGGGGAATGAAAGGCAAGTGTGGTTCAAATTCTATCTTCCCTACAAAGGCTGAGCCAAATCTACCTTCAAAGGTTATTGTGTAGATCAAATGGAATGATAAGAATCCATCCTGCTGTTTGATGGAAGTGTTTGATATGAATGCAAGAAATAATAGTACATTGCATCCAATTTTGATATTTTCTCTTCCCAGACTCAAAATCAGACAGAGGTCCCTGAAGTTGGGTACATTTAAATACATAATAATAAATCAGGCTTGGGGAAAATGCCCGTGGTCATTGCAATTCATTGATTTGTTCTTGGGTAAAACTGCATGTAATACTATCTGATTTCTAAAGGAAATATGTCACCTTCTCCTTCGTGCATGCATAAAAAGTATCTGATTTCTAAGGGACTCTAGCAAGGGGGGCATATAGGGAGTGAGATTCAGTTAGGGAATAATAAACTCTTTTTTTTTACCCTGTTCTAAATTAGCCATCATGTCCCTAAAGATGTTTTGTGTTCGACAATCAGTCCACTTAACTCTAACAAAGCAGACGGATCAAGCAATCCCACAATGAGCTCAGCTAATGACAGCTGAAATTACAAAATCAACCCTGCTTCCCAATAGCCCAGGCTTTCTTCAACATCTCTCCTCAATCATTTCACTGCTTGCCACTGCTCTCTGTGGGGGAGAGCTGTGGCAAAGGGCACTTGAGCCCTAGCCAAAAGCCAAATGCATTGTTACGCTACCTTTGAAAATGATTATTCTCAACACCAGCCATTTGAAGGGAGGCAAGCAGGTAAGTGTTAAAGCTTAGCCCAGCAATAAATACAAGCTGGGTGAATTGTTCCTCTATCTTGATTATGCATTTAATGGCATTTCTAAGCCCATCTATCTTTTTTTTTCTTTTTTCTTTAAACCAGAGCTAGGATGTGTAATCTTGCCCCTATTCAGATAACCATGTGGTTTCTATTCTCTCTCCCAGTTTTAATTATGTGTCCATTGCTTCGCCTTCTTCAAGCTGGCAGACTCTCCAAGATTCATAATTTCAGTCTGACACCATAGTAACCACTTAGTTTTTGATTCTGGACTCTAATGTCATCACTGACTGGTCTTGAACAAAGCTAGGAGGGAGGGTATAATTTGAAGGCAGCATCATATAGAAATGGTAATTATTTCCCCATTTCAGAGGGAGATGTACACAAAAGGTCAGTACTGGTCAGTGCGCTTACTATCAGTTTCTGAATAGTGACAAACTGGGTCTTCCCATTTATTATTTATTTCCCTCTGCCACATCCTGATTATTCCTTCTTTATCCATGCTGGAAAGAGAAGCAGAAAGCAACTATCCCCACCCCCCACCCCGCCCAGTGCTGGCAAAGTTCCTCATTATTGGTACAGATACTCCTCTTGGTATTGTTATGGACGCTCCTTAGAGTGCTTTTTAGCACCTGCTGCCAAGGTTTAGCTAAGGAAGAGGGGGGCAAATTAAACCCTGTTTGTTGTAAGCACTGTCAGTGACTCAGACAAAGGGAAACCTACTCTGGAAGGGAGGGAGGGAGGGAGGGAGAAAGGAAGGACTATTTTGTGCATTCTGAAATGTACAGCAAAGAAAGATTATTCACACCCTAATTTCGTCATCTCCTTCAGTCACCTTTTCTTTTTAAAAAAGAGCACTCTCCCTTTTTCAGGCAGAAAAATAACATAAACTATAAATAAATATAAATATAAATACATACATATAAATAAATATAAATAAATAAAATAAAAATAAATAAATAAAATAAACTATAACTATGAACAAAAAAACATAAACTATAAATTTTCAATCAGTCTTAATATAGTTTTTTTTGGGGGGGGGTTAGAGAAGGAGAGCCAAACATCTGCAAATGCAAGAAAAGAGGAGGAGGAACCAATAAAGGAGAATATTTGTAGCTCAGGGTTGAAATGAGGAGTCCTTAAGTAGCATCATCAGTGTTAGTCCCATTACTAGCACTGATAATGTTACCTAGTTTGGGTAATGAAACATCTGCAAGAAAACAACCAAGCTCAAAGAGCACCAAGGACCTATAAAAAAGGAATAAAAACAGCCCTAATGGTAGCTGTGGCATAGCTGCATGGCATTTTGATAACTTTAAAATGTATGGACTGTAACTCCCAGAACTGCAGTTCACACATCTTAAAGGGGACTGCGTAGAGAAAAATTGCTCTAAAAGATTATCTGTCTGCACACTTGAGTCTCACTAGATACTGGGATCTCTTTGAATTTGAACAAAATTTGTACAACAGAAACAACCCAGTTGTCTTCTTCATTGGATAATAAACTCACCTTTGTGTCTCAGTAGTATAGGATCAAAATCAGTCAAGTGTCATGCAGTAACCTTTTTTTTTGTCAGCCCATCCTCTCGGCCATCACAGGAGAGGAGGGCAGAAGAGTTGCCAAGGCAGAGGGAAACACTGCCCACAATTTTCTTGCTGCATGAATAAAAATAATAGTTAAAGCACATGGAAGTTCTCCTCCTCCTTGTTCTGCCCAGCATGTAAATTCTGAAGATTTTGAAGCACAAGGTGTGTGGGAGGAGGAGCAAAGAGGAGACAGGATCCCACCATCCCATGTTATTGACACAGAGCATATCAGCACATACTGTTTGAGCTGTTCCTTTCCTGTGTTCATGGCAACTTAAATCTAAACTGATTTAAGAAAATCCCAATTAAACCAGACATTTTGGCAACAGCTAGCAAGGTATTCAGTTAGGACTCCAGGCTACCATAGTACATTAGTGGACAATTCATCTGCTTCTATATTCTCCCATGTTTCATGTTAGAATAGAATTGAATAACAGAGTTGGAAGGTTCCTTGAAGGTCTTCTAGTCCAATCCACTGCTTAGGCAGGAAACCCTATACCACTTCAAACAAATGGTTATCCAACATTTTCTTTAAAAACTTCCAGTTTTGGAGCATTCACATGTTCTGGAGGAAAGTTGTTCCACTGATTAATATTTCTAACTGTCAGGAAATTTCTCCTTAGTTTCTTCTCTCCTTGATTAATTTCCATCCATTGCTTCTTGTCCTGCTTTCAGATGAATGTTCCAGGAAAGCAATAACTAACACACACAAACACACACACACACACACACAAAGTTATAGCATCAAAATGCACACACACACACACATGTGTGTGTGTGTGTGTGTGTGTGTGTGTGTGTGTTGTATTTGTGCTGATAAATAAATAAAGGGAGACTAGTATGGATCCATTTCAAGCTATTTAGCTCTCATCAGCTAGCCATACCCTTACTGGGATTTGAACCTGGGATAATAATAATAAATGTGTGGCTAACAAATCTGCCTAATATGTAACACATTCCAGGTTCAAATCCCAGTAAGAGTATGGCTAGCTGATGAGAGCTAAATAGCTTGAAATGGATCCATACTAGTCTCCCTTTATTTATTTATCAGCATAAATACAACACAAATATAAAAAGGCAACATTAAAAATAAAAATATGGGTTTCTGCCTGGATGGTTCTCTGTGATGAGCTGAAGGACAGAAAGAGGGAGGAGTGAGCTCCCTCCCATATTTGGGCATACCAGGGGTTGTCACACGCACACACACGCACACACACACACACACACACACACACACACACACACACACACACATATATATATATATATATATATATATATATATGTTTGTTTTCGTAGATTTTCACGGGTGTAGGTATGCTGGTTTTGTTGTATTCGGGTCTTTTCCCATGTAAGATTGAGATTGTCTTTGCAATGTTTCGGCAAGATATCACCTGCCATCTTTGGTGAGATGCAGGTGAGATCTTGCCGAAATGTTGCAAAGACAATCTCAATCTTACACGGGAAAAGACCCGAATACAACGAAACCAGTATATATATATATATATATATATATATATATATATATATATATATATATATATATATATATATATATATATATATATATATATATATATATATATATATATATATATATATATATATATATATATATATATATATATATATATATATATATATATATATATATATATATATATATATATATATATATATATATATATATATATATATATATATGCAGAACTAGAGATTCTATATTCAGAACTAGGGATTAATCCTTCTACCACAGATGACTGGAAAAAAAGTGAAAACATGCAACACTATATTTTTTTAAAAAAAGAAGAAGAAGAAAAAAACAACACAGGAAAATACAGGAAGCTCAGAAAAAGCAAAATAGTAATAATATTTGTTTAAATTATGTTTTAAGTTTTTTTAAAGCATTCCAGATTTTGAATGAACAACTTTTTACTTGCAAAGTAAGATTTATAGCCAATGTGTTATTAATAGCATTTAAAAAAAAAAGACAATAAAAAAGATGTTGAAGAGGATAGTTAGTATAAACTCAGTTAAAGGGACGTTCCTGACTCTGCAAAGTAGGCAATGAACTATAGAACAAGCAGACACACCGTATCCAAGCTGACAGGAGCCTCAAGGCATGGGAACATATAAGTCAGAAGCAGTGCAGAATAATGCACCTTTAGGTCACATTAACTGTGGGTGGGAGATTGATAGAAAATGACATTCTTTTTTCTGCCCTTCATAAAGGGAGGGTTGACCATTCAGACCATAAGGCAATTGGTGCTGCAAGTAAGCCCAGAAGCAACTTCAACAACAAAAAATAGTGTATCATGTTTCACCTTGTAGCCAAGTCCCAGGAATGAATCCCCTTTACAAATTGGAGCTAGCTCACATTTATTGAAAACAAATGTTTTCATATTGGTAGGGCTCTTTTGTAGATAGAATGAGACAGGCAAAAGACAGTAGATTTTAATAAACAATGTAATCCCCATAAATGAAATAGCTCTTTAGAGCAATCTCTTGGCATGGCCTGCTCTTGCTGACAATAGGTTAATCGGCAGGAGACAACAACCACACAGCATCCTGCACAATGCTTTATTGTTTCAAGCAATAGATTATTTAATTGAGCAGTTTTAGTTTCTAGGAGATACACTTATTCTCCAAAAGATGAGAAGGGGTCTTTCTTTCCCATATTACATCACATACGAACATCCCTTAATGGAAGCTATTATTTGGATTACCACTGTGTTACTAGATAAATTTTAGGAAAAACACCTCTTGTTCTGATCTTTTAAAAAGGTTTTATGCATACTAATTACTTGTTTGCTGGCTGGCAGGGAGACAGAAATTGAACTCTACTGCTTGTCATTTTTTTGTGTGTTTTTAGATTTTTATTCTACTTCTCAAATATATTATATATACAAACTAAAAGAGTACAAATACCTAATGTTTTTTTTCCTTCTCCTATTTTCTCCACAACAATCCTTGAGGTAGATTGGACTGAGAGAAATTGAGTGGCCCAGAGTCACCTGGCTGGCTTTCATGTCTAAGGAGGAGTTAGACCTCAACTTTCTGGTTTCTAGGCCAGAACTTCCAACACACACACACACACATACACACACACACACACACTATAAAGCCGTGTGTGTGTGTGTATGATAATACATAGATGAGAGAGGGGCGATACTTCCTCACTGAGATGTTCTTATATAAAAGAAAACAGCTTTTTCTGCAGCGAATGCTGCCATGCTCTGTTATTATATTTTTCTTCTCTGCTTGCATTGTGTTTCCCTTCTTATATGAATAACTTTCATGCATGTGAGCTGTGAATGCATCCTCCTTGTCAGCCAGACAGGATCAGAAATTCACAACACACAATGCACAAAGCAGCTGCTTGAGCTAGACAGTCCATACACAACCCCTTGAGAAAAAGATGTGTGCATTGAGACACATTGGGAGTGAGATTGCCCCAGCGCTTCCCTTTGCTGGGGACAGAAACAGCTTTGTCCTTTCAAAACTGTGGCAGAATGCCAGAAATGTCGGTATACCGAGATTGGAAAAGATGGGATGCGTTATTTCTTGCAGCCTCTGTTGAAAGTCTACTATTTATTTATTTATTTATTTATTTATTCATTCATTCATTCATTCATTCATTCATTCATTCATTCATTCATTCAATCAATCAATCAATCAATCAATCAAATTCATTTGCCACCCATTTCATTGTTCAAGACAACCCTGAGAATATATATGAAGTGTTAAAAATCTAGGAAAAGAAGCAGGAGCCATTTTGCTTCAGGAACCCTGCTCTTTTGTGTCAATACTAACCGACTGCCCTAATCTGCCCATTTCTGGGTGGGCTACTTAAGCAAACCATTAAAAAATATTGCTGTGTCTAAAAATCAACAGCAATTAAAAAACAATAAAAACAGATCTGCACCAAAACCATCTAAATATCCACTGAAACAAAATCATTTTGAGGGTCTTACTGTTTACATAAGGAAGAAATGGGACCATTTTTTTCTCCAGAAAGGATGTTTTAGAAAATAGGGGCCACTACCAAGAAGCCTTAATTCTAGTCAAAACCTCCTTAACCTCTGAGAGGGAGGGAGAGAAAGAGAAATGCAAAGCAGATTGATGCTGAAACGTAATCAGAAGAGTCCTGAATAGAAATGTGTTCCCTGAATTATATTGTCAGGGTTCCAAGTAACACCCCCAACGAAAGAATACTCCGAGGCTAGAGACTGCGCAAAGTTCCATTTTATTAGAGCTGTCATATTGGCACATCTTGGGAAAACCCAAATCTGAAATTTTCCAGGTTTTGTCCACCCAAATGAAGTTCAAGTCCCTGCCCAGCACCCACATGTCTATCACATGGCCCAATCAGGCACTGTCCCAACTGGAAATGCCTCCCAGTCACACCCCTCAAAGTGTCCTTGATGTCCTTGACTCGCTGAGAAAAGAATGTTATTTTGACTATATCTACCCTACTCCATATAATCCGCCTCCCAGTTTCCCACAGCAATAAATATGGCAGGCCTGAAGGCCCAACACAAAAGATGGCTTCCAGGCCTGACACATATAAAATAAGGCATGGAGAGGATAATGGAGATGATCTACTCAAATTCTTTATTCCATGTAGAAATGTATTACTCATCCAATCTCTGTTTTAATTTTTCTAATCAAGGAGCCTATAGCACCCCCTCAGGCAATCTGTTCCATCATTGAGAACTTGAAGCATTGAGCTTCACATTATGTTTCATGTGTTCCTCCCACTTAAACAAAAATCTGCTTCCTTGTAATTGAAATCTTTTGCTTCTTGTCCTGCTTCTAAAACAGTTCTGAACAAGGGAAATTTATCATCTTTCCCCCACAATCATCTCTTCTTCAAGTGAAACATACACCCAGTACTTCATATGTTCCTCATAATCTGCAAGGTAAATTGTTTTCCAATTTATTTCTAATGATTTTTACTCAGAAACAAATCCTACTATATTTAGTGTGGCCTTCATTCAGCAGTGGATAGACAAACTATGATGAATATCAGGTAACTCAGTGTAGGATTTCATTGGTGTTACTTGATTTCCAGTCATGAACTGGGCTGTGAGTAATTGGGCTTGGTAGCATATTCACGGAAAACACCATGCTCTGTATGGGATGTACATGCCACACAGAAGAAATTAATTCCTTGATTGGAAAAATGCAATTTTCTTGCCCCAGTCCACACAAATTTTGCAATATTAAATAAAACACCCCTATTATCTACATGCTTCTCTGATAGAAAAGAGTTAAGTGAATCTAAACGCTGGTATCAAATCACAGATATTGATTTTCTGAGCTGCTAAATGAGAATGCTTTATCTCCAATGGGAGATTGAATTCTGCGTGCCATGCTTTGTTCCATTTTCACAAAAATGCAGGCAGACTAGAATTCTTTTTTACTGAGGGAATCTTTAAAAATGAGCAGGGTCATCTTCTGATAGCAAAACTACACCATAACAGCTCCAAAGCCAAATGAGGTCATTGCGGTTTAGGAAGATTGCAAAGTGTTCAGGAAGCCTATTGAGCAGATGCATGGAAACTTGGCTGCAAATTCCAAGGTTCCCACAGTAACATTTCGCTTTCTGTAAAAGCTTACAACATGGCAGAAAGAAACAGGCAGGCAGTCGACTCCATGACAAATCTTGCTAAGCCTTTTTCCCCTTCATTATTTTTGCCATTGCTACTTATATACTGTATGGTAAGCTGATAGCTTTCACTAGAATACATGGTAAACACAGTATAAAGGGAAGAAAAATCTGATAAAATAATTTATATGGTTGAAGTTGATATCTTATGGTCCCTTGAACACTGTCCCCATAAGTGTAGGATTCCTGGGAATCTTCTTCTGAGATTAAAGACAGGGCTTATATAAAGAAATCTGGCATTAGATCTCCACATACCCACTTTCCTTTTTGCTACACCAAACTGCTTCTTCCATATAGTGGGGAAACAAATGTCTGTAAGATCCAAACACACCATGGAAAATGTTGGACTAGAGCTCCCCAGCTTCTCTTTCATTCACAAGACTAATTAGTCTAACTCTCAGAGTGGAACTTTAAAAAGCAAAATACCGAGCTAGGAAGGGACTGCAAAGATTTGGAATTCCCTTGATTCTGCCCTGCTAATCTGCAGACAACAAACCTTTAAAAGAGGATGACACTAAAAGAAGCGAAACTATGCAAGCTTCTCAAGAAGGTAGTCCCACACAGGAGGAGCTCCAGGTTCTAGGTAGGCCAAAGGTAGAAGCCCCTCGTCCTTGGCTCCCTCCTAAAACAGTGTCCCAGGTGAGATCGCCACCTAAAGATAGGAAGTTACAGCAAACAGAATGTCCCTGATAAGTTAAGATGATGAAAAATGACCATACACATCTGTGGTAGATTCCTAACTGGTTTGCTACCAGTTTGCTGAGAGAACGTTTTGTGCGCTTGCTGCTCACTTCACTCTTGCACGCACCTACTCTGCGATGCTGCACATGTGCAGTTGACTGAAAACTGTTCTGCCAGCGATGGCAGAAGAGACGGGGAACCGGTGCGAGGGTGTGAAAGGACTGGGTCACTGCCAGTTCCAGAAACCCAGTCCGCCAAACCACTCTCAATTCGGCCTAACCGGGCCAAACTGTTAGGAACCCACCACTGATACATGTGCAATGTCTCCATGCAAATGCCATAAGGCAATGTTTCTTAACCTTGGCAACTTTAACATGTGTGGACTTCAACTTCAAAAATTCTCCAGTCAGTGGTGGAGGCAGAAGCCTTCATGGAAAAACCTAAGGACCTCCTAGGTCAGTGATGGCGAACCTTTTTTGGCTCGTGTGCCACAAGTGGGGGGAGCGCAGGGGGGTCGAGTGCGGGCGTGCCGCACCCATAATGCAACACACGACCCCCCCAGTGCGCATGCGTGCAAAACACGCGATCCCCCCATTTTTACATGGTTTTTTTGCCCTCCCCATGCTCCAGGGGCTTTATAGGAGCCTGGGGAGGGCAAAAAGAGCCTCCCCTGACCCCCCGGAGGCCCTCCGGAGGCTTCAGGGACCGTCCAGAGGCTTCCCTGAAGCCTTCGGAGTGCTTAAAACCACCCTCTGAGCAAACCGGAAGTCTTCCGGGTTGCTCGGAGGGTCGTTTTAAGCGCTCCGAAGGCATCAGGGAAGCCTCGGACAGTCCCTGAAGTTGCTCGGAGGGTCGTTTTAAGCGCTCCGAAGGCATCAGGGAAGCCTCGGATGGTCCCTGAAGCCTTCGGAACGCGGTTTGCTCGGAGGGTGGTTTTAAGCGTTCCGAAGGCTTCAGGGACGGTCCCTGAAGTCTCCAGGGGGGCGGGGGCGGCTCTTTTTGCCCTCCCCAGGCTCCTATAAATCCTCTGGATCCTGGGGAAGGCGAAAAATAGCTTTTAAAAAGATGAACTCAGTTGGCCAGCGCGCGCATGCGCGCTGGCCAGCTGACAGGGCAGCGCCTTGCGTGCCCTAACAAATGGCTCTGTGTGCCACTTGTGGCACGCGTGCCATAGGTTCGCCATCACGGTCCTAGGTGAAACAAGAGACGGCGCACAAGACACGAAGGGGGGAGGAGCCTTGGCTCAGCCAACAGACAGGGGAGAGGAGACAGTAATGAAACTTAGGTCACAGAAATGAATTAAAAACATATTGCAATTGCTAATATAATGAAATGTAGAAGTGATATAAAATATGGTTGAAGATGCTAAAGAATTGAGTAAAATAATGCTAATATAAATGTAACAATGATATTTTAATATATATAAAACATGAAAGAGATGTAAGATTCCGGGGAAGTACCACCTTCCGTATGATGTAGCTGTCAAAAAATTTTCTCCCACATTTATGTAGCCTTTTCCCCAAAATACTTGAAAAAAAAACCAATAAAACTTTTGTTTAAAAAAAAAGAATTCTCCAGTCAGCAGTGCTGGCTGGAGAATTCTGGAAGTTGAAGCCCACATATCTTAAAAGTTTTTAACGTTGGGAATACTTCTGTAAGGACACACTTGCATTATATCTAATGCAAGAACTGGCACAATCATATCATCACACTGTACACAACACAGAAGTCTCTGGAGGTGCCTATAGTGACATCATTCCACAATGTAATAGAATTTAGCTGCCTAAGTCTAGTCAGGCTGGTGTTCAGAAGGGTTCTTTGGCCTGGCATCAAAGGAAATATATGTGTTTATTTATTTTTTAGTTTTAAAACATATTTAGAGTACATCAACGTTGGGGTGTTTGTGTGTAATTTTGTCCTCATTTTGCTTTGTTTTACTGTGACTTGGGAATTTAAAAGCAGAGGAGACCAAGTCTTTTCTGGTTTGCTGAAAAGGACCGAGGATATCTTGAAGTCATTGTAGGAGATGATGGCTCAAAGCCAGGAGTTCCCAACTACTTCTTTATAGTCACTGGGCTATAATTGAAGGCTGTTGCAAACCACCAAGTAAACATGTCATTTGAAACATAAACCTAGCCTACAAAAATTAGAATTGTGCCAGTAATGGTTTTCCCTATGGAAGCCAAATGAGTTAAAGGCACACATCAAAGGCATAAAACCACAAATATTTCTAGTCATTGATTATGTTTAGCCATAAACATGTTGCGCTCATTTACAATACCTTTATCTGCAGTAGGCCCACCAGCAGAGTTTTGCTGCTATTACAATATCTTTTTTCCCTATTGATCAGTTGCAATTCCCTTGTGGATTGCAAGTTTGGGACCCCTCTATGCACAGTTAGCACAGAGATCTAAGAAGGGTGGGTTGACTCCAGGGTTCAGGGCATCACCAGCAGTTCCCATAGGAAGTCAAGTACTAACTCCAAACCTATGTTCAAACTATATGGTGAGTCCTATCAGATTACTAGCTCCTCTGAACACCAGATCAAAATCAGCTAAAGATTACATTCACTGAATTTCACTGGGCTGCCTTGTTATTATTTCAAGTAAAAATATATAAGTTCTTCTATGTCTCAAACCTTGCTCTCTTCATTCAGAAATGAATCCCAATTTATACAGAACTTTTATTTTAATCTTCATTTGGAGGTATTTTTTGTGTCCTGGCTTCAGCGAAGAAAGAGAACATTCAGGCAATTAGCAAGCTAAGTACAGGTGTAATATGGGTACTACTGACCAAGTCTGAATTTTGTCCCTCAGTTCTTTTCAAGCTATTGTGTGGGTTTGGATTATGGACTGTCTCCTCGTCTGGTCCAGAGGTGAGAATATTCACTCTATGGGGGAAGAGAGTGTTTTAGGAGCAATATGTTTGCAGTGATGCTTTTAAAGAACCACTAGGAAACCAGTCCATCAAAGAAGACTGTAGCTAGACACCATCAAAGATGACACCAGAGAAAACATAGAACAGTTCAAAGAAATAGTGAAAGATTGGAAGATGTGGAGAGACCTGGCCCATAGTTGCCAAGAGTTGGACATGACTGAATGGATAACATCATCACTATCACCATGATTTTAAGATCTTTCAGATGTCTGGACAAATGACAGCAGAAAGGAGGAGAGGGGTGGGATGCAACAGAAAAGGAGCTGTGAAAGCAGGTGAAAGAGTCAACAGCTAACTAGAAGCTGAGAAGTAGCAATCCAAATAGACAGTCCATAATCCAGAACTGCACAACATCTTGAAAGTAGTGAGGGACAAACTTCAGATTTGGTCAGTAACATGCTGAGGTCAAAACCAGGAATTCACTAAGCCAGATACTGAAGTTACTTCTGCCAATCAAAAGTAGTCCCTATGTGGTTTAGATCCTCTTCCCACTTGGCATGCACATCTGAGACTTTCTCTGCTCTGGGGTTTCTTTTTATATATATATAAATATATATATATATTATCCACACATATATACATATACATATACATACCAGGGGTTGTAACACAAATACATACATACATACATACATACACACACACACACACACACACACACACACACACACACACACACACACACACACACACACACACACATATATATATATATATATATATATATATATATATATATATATATATATATATATATATAGTTTTTACATTTAAAACAATGCAATGCCGCGGAGTCGGAGCGATCGTATATTCACATTATGTACAGCTAGTTTCAACCATTAACAGTTAATCTACTTAATACATTGTCTGTCCTTCTGTTCGATCACAATATATACATTTGTTCCAGTCTTGTCATCTTAACTTATACCAATCATAAAATCTATTCCATACCTCAAAATGTTCTGATTCCCCTTTATTTTTAAGTTCCAAAGTGAGCCTATCTGCTTCTGCACAGGCCAACACTTTTCTGATTATATCTAGCTCTGATGGTGTATTTTCTTTTTTCCAATGCTGTGCATAGGTTATGCGTGCTGCAGTTAGTATATGTATGATTAGATAGAGTGTATCTTTCTTAAACCCCTCCGGTATTATGCCTAGGAGAAAAGTTTCTGGTTTAAACATAATTTGTTCTCCCACCATTTGTTCTAACCATGATTGGATCATTTTCCAATATTTTTTTGCCTCATTGCACGTCCACCACATATGATAGAAAGTGCCTGGTGTTTTTTTACACTTCCAACAATTTGGGGCAAGATTTTTAAACATTTTAGAAAGCCGTGCTGGTGGAAGATGCCATCTGTAGAACATCTTGTAAAGATTTTCTTTATACGCCGTAGCCAATGTTAATTTCTGATTAAGTATCCAAAGTTTTTCCCACTTAGCCAATTCCACATGGTAACCGAAATTTTTCGCCCTGCTCTGGGGTTTCTAGTGATGAGACACTGGACTTGTTTGAAGAGTCAGCATCTTGCCACTTGTTCTCAGAGTGTTTATTTTGCTGGAGGGCAGGATTTTTAGACAGGGAAATTTGCCCTGTTTCTTCTTGGTACCCATTTAGCCAAGAAAGATTAGGGCAGACTGAGGAGAGGTCTTTGAGGATATCTGTATTGTATTCATTGGTTGTTGATCAGCAGACACAGCAGCATCAGCCCAAAGGTGGTATTCAGCAGGTTCTGACCAGTCCTGGAGAACTGGTAGTGGACATTTTGAGTAGTTCAAAGAACCAGTAAATACCACGTTGGGCTGGCCCCACCTCCATCTATTCTCTGCCTCCTGAGTCCCAGCTGATTGGGAGGGAATGGGGATTTTGCAGTAACCTTGCCCTGGAGTGGGGAGGAAATGGAGATTTTACAGTATTCTTCCCCTACCACGCCCACCAATCCACACCCACCAAGCCATACCACGCCCACCAAGCCATGCCCACAGAACCGGTAGTAAAAAAATGTGAATCCCACCACTGAAGGAAACCATGATAATTGCCTGCTTGAAATTGGTTTAGGTTTATTGAAGAAGCCTTGTGCAAAAACTTGATTTAATGTACTAAGTAATTGACAGTCATTCCATTTTTTTCTGCTGCTCGGGATATTTCAGGTGTAAGTAATGTATCACAAGCTCAACATAAGTTAAACACTGTTCTCAGAGCACAGTTGCTTGGTGATTAGTCACCTGATAGGATGACCTGTTCCGTGAATTCCAATGGAAATGGAATTCAGAGACATAAAGCATATAGCTCAGCCCATATATTCGACCTCTGAGGCCATGACAGGTACAATCACAGTTTTTCACATTCAGCTTCATAAAAAGCAGACTAAGTTAAAAAAAAAGTTAGAATGGTCAGTTATGGATGAAATTTGCTTGTTTGTTGTTTTCTTATGGTGATCAGATCCAAAATCAGACAATTCTACTAAGTGCCAAGATGGATAAATAGAAATAAGGGAAAGGAAGCGGGTAGAAAACAGATTCAGCCTTTCCACTTTTTTTTTTTGTATTTATTTAAAGAACTGATCAACCTACAGCAGCTTCCTTATAACTTTGAAAGGCTTTCTTCCAGGAGCTTATGAATCTTTTTCAATTATCCTCTTAGCTACACAAGTGGAAACTTCACCATATACAACCTCCCGACAAAGTGCAAACATTACTCTTTTCTTATTAAGCTGAAGCTGAAATGTTCATTGCCTCTTTCTTTCTTTCTTTTTTAAAAAAGGGACGTGCCCATGAGAAGAGAGGGAGGGGGAAGAAGAAACGCAATAATTGTCCAAGCTTTTCAAGATAGAAAATTGTACTGTGAAGAAGAGGAGACCTTTTTCCTTTGTACAAAATTGGAAAAGGAATGCCTTGAGACTCAATTAACCAGTTTGTTTTTAGGTGCTCCAAGGAACTTTTCACCCCACTCCAGCAGATTTGTGCACAACACTTCAGGCTACAAAAGTTGAATTGGATATCCTGCACCCTTTCCCCTAATAGCACACATTGTAAAATATCCATGATTTCTACCTTACATATTGCTTCTGCTACTTCTTCCCCTTCCTTTCCTCCTCTTCATCCATCTCTGGAAAAGCAGAAGTTTCGTAAAGAGATAGCAAGGCTTGACATGAAAAAGAAGATATTAAATTTTTCATTAAGCTGTCAAGAACAAAGGCTGTACAGAGCGGGGAGGAAATATAAGCATTCATTGAATTACTCATCCTTCTTCCTTTTGAATAAGATAAGGTGAGCATCTAGATAAGGTAAGAATTTAGATAAGGTCTCCAATATGCAGAAAGATGAAACATGAGATATAAATCCTATGCTAAGCTTCCCTAGATTTATAGGGACTGGATCCAAGTTGCATCCAAATTCTGCAACTTCTAGAATTTTTAGCCTGGATGTTTAACTTTGCAGCTCTGAAACCCATTTTGCAGATACGAACCCTCTTTTCCTCTTCTGCTGCTCGAGTTCTGCACTGGGTGTAGCATCCTGATACCACAGTGAAATAACAGCCTGTCCCTTGCTCAACATCCATTTTAATGAAGATGTCAGCAGGAGCAAAGTAGCGGTTACAACTTCCTATGGCATATCCAGAAGGTACTGTTCCTACAAGCATCTTGACAGTGAATTATTTATGGACAACAGAAGGATAGTGTAGCATGCCAAGTTATTAGAGTGAGCTTTGTCAGTCTCTTTGGGTCGGTGCCCCTGTATTATGTGTCCCTGTGTCCCTGTGTGAGAACATCTATGCTTTCATATCATCACCACTTGTATTATACTTGGCTGCCTCACTACTCTGGCATACAGGAACTTCTGAACACATGCATGACAAATAAAACAGCACAGATACTTTGATCGTATCTTCTAACACATCACTAAGCACTCTTGAGTGCACTGAAATCAATGCTTTTTACATGTGCTTAACTCAATATCTGATTGCACCCTTTGTGTATTTCGTGGCTGAGAAAATTAGAGACAAGTAGGTCTCTGCAAACTGGCAAGGAAAAAATTAATTGTATGAGGAGTGAGCATCTACACATGGAACTTTGGAAAAATTTCATAATACTTCATTTCTGGAACCATGGCATCCTAATCATGTGTCCTAGGCTACCATTTTAGTCTGAGCACCAGTTAGTCTTTATACTCTAGTGCACGGGTGTCAAACTCGCTGTGTCACATTGATGGCATGTGATGTATCACAGCTTTTTTGCCTTCGTGGAACTGGAGTGGGTGTGGCCTGGGTGTGATGCATCTGGCCCGTGGACCACCAATTTGGCACCCCTACTCTAGTGTGAGGAGGACAAAGGTTTTTTTTCTGACAGGACAGGATTGTCTCATAGGAGAAAGTAAGAGAGTCTATAGGGCACTAATATCTCATTCCTATGTAACTTTAGAAACAGCTACTCCAAAGTAAGTTATGGTGAGTAGGGACTCTAGCTGAGGTTTGAGGAATTTTCCAAAAGAGTTACTACCTGAGAGTCTAATTGATGGTTGTGAATGTGTACAAAACCACCCTGTGGGAAAATTGTTTACTATATTAGAAGGCTAGTGTACTTTCTTTTAGTTCTTTTAGAATTACACAGAAAATATCAGGGAAAAATTGCATCCTATCTGAAGCTGATCAAATATCTCATTATACCATCCCATAAATCCAAGTTAAAATCACCCTTCAGCTTCCTTTGACTCAAAGAGCTGCTCAAAAAGTCATTTAATTCATAAGACTTAGTAAAAGTTTGTTTGGCTTTTTATCTCTGGAATTGAGTAAAGAATTAAAATTAATCTAGCTAATATTAACTTATGCATAAGACATAAAAGCAGAGTTTGACTCACAGCCCTTTTGTAGGTTTTGTCTCCCAATAACGCTTTAAATGAAGCATTTCAAATAAGGATTTAATGGAGACTCAGTAGAGAGAGTTATTTTATAATAAGGAGATACCAGGTGGTTATGGCAAACATATTTAGTGAGGTTTAACACGCATGTAAATAGGTATGCAGAAACTGAAGCTTGACCATAGAAACTTACCAAATATCCTCTTAATGGAGCATTGGTATTTAATAACACAATTGTGATTCACTTAATTCTGAAATGGAAAGACAGTTGCACAGAGAGGCCAACTTTATTCTCAGCTGGAAGAAATGGGTTATTTAACCATTGCAAAGCACAATGAGTACAATGGTTACCCAAGTAAACAGCCACATTTGCTTCAACAGCCAGATGGTCTTTGTTCTATATATGGCTGGTTATGATCAATCATCTCTTCCCTTTGCAGAATATTTCTATTAATTGTTAATTGGCTTGTGAAATTGGTCCAGATAACTGGAAACAGATCTAATCTACCTTTCAGATCTTGAAACTAAAAATAGCATTTATTGTTTAAAATGCAATGCCTATAGTGAAGAAAATAATGGTTGTAAAAGGCTACAAATGCCTAAGATGCTTTTGGAATAATACAAAATAGAAATCAGAGCAAAACGTGCCAGTCCTTAATGGGGCTGTTTATAGAATGCTGCCTTTTGCCTCCCAAGTGGTAAATTGATGTTTCTTATGGGGACTACCTGTGGATAGAGACCAGCAATACTTTTATCTAGAAGCACCAATCAGAATTATGCTATCTTGATGTGTCAATCCTGCAGAACAATTGGGAGTGGGTAAAATTATGTAAAAAGTAGCAGTTGAGAATTTCAGGTTTTCCGCATTTTACATGAACTCTAATGGTTGCAGTGGGCTAAGATACTAGGAAGGATTGTTCTTGTAGGGTTTGAAATAATAGAAAATACGTGTAGCTCGTGTTTTAGATTTTGGCAGTGATTTGCTCTCTCTTTTTGGCTTAGAATTGAATCACAGAATTCCAATACATATAAATGACAGAAGACGACTGCATTACAGCTTGTACTTTATTTCTGAAATATATATATTTGGTAAGGTTATTATTACAAACTAAGCTGAATAAAATTGTTCTTTTTCTGTAGCAAAACGGTAATAAAGGTCTTCTCTTCCCTTGTCAAAGTCCAATCAAACTTTCATGCAAAGACATTAGGTGAAACTGTGTGCCTTGTAATGGCTTCTCATTTAATTTGATGTTGTAAGAGTGTGTAGAATATGTGGCTGATTCATCCAAAAGTTTCAAATTAGTTTCCAAATGTTTCTGTCAGGGTTCCAAGTAACACCCACAACAAAGGAAGACTCTGAGGCTTGAGGTTCTTCAAAGTTCCATTTTATTAGAGATGTCATATTGGCATATCTGGGAAAACCTGAATCTGAAAGGTTCCAGGTTTTCCCCACCCAAACGAAAGTTCAAGTCCCTGCCAAGCATCCGACATGTCCATCATATGGTCCAATCAAGCACCGCCACAACTGGAGATCTCTCCCAGTCACACTACTCCAGGGGAAGGGGAAGACGTCCTTGACTCTCTGAGAAAAGAATGTTATTTTGACTATATCTATCCCACTCCATATGACCCCCCCCCCTTCCAATTTCCCACAGCAATAAATCTGGAAGGTCTGAAGGCCCAAAACAAAAGATGGCTTCCAGGCCTGACAGTTTTGTTACCAGACTAGGTAACATCATGAGCAGGATTTTCTTGTCCTATTCTCCTTAGCTGATAAATGTTTTGTGTGCCAGTGTGGTCAGTTGGTCTTGTGATTGGTTATTCATTTGGATCTATATTTAAATTCTGAGCAGCTGATTAGTTCTCTTGTTGATTGGTTGTTCATTTGGAGCTATATTGGTTATAATTTGGTCTGGTTTCTTACATATTCATTTGCTGGATCTAGATCAATATGCTTGTTAATTGCTCGTTTGGTAGAATACCAGGCTTCATTAAATTCATGTATGTGGCAGGTGTTGGCATGGCCAATGACTTTTGTTCCTTCCCAATCCAATTGATATTATCAATGTGGTTAAAGTTGGTTGTGCCATTTAAATGCTAGTTGATGGTCATGAACCCTTAGAATCTTTGTCTTAGAGGACTTGAGAATTATTTCAGATTTCTTTTGTTATTTGTTTTTACTTATTTGTTAGTGGAGGCAGTGCTACTTCATATTATACATTCTTCAGTCATCCCAAAGACACCCTGACTTCCTTCATTTCCAAATTAAAAAACAAAACCCTCATGGGGGTAGTTGCCTCATGATGATGAGCTCCATTATAAGACACTTTTTCCTTAGCAACTGTTGATAGAGACACCCCCAAAATGAATATTATTGGTTGTGTCCCATGCTGGCACAATGCAAATAGTCCAAATTGGCTGCTGTGCAACTTCTTGAAACCAGGTTCCTTTTCTTCTCCTAGGCTGGAAGTGGAATATGAAAATGTGTATGGATTTTGTACAGATTTCTCCCAATAAACACATTTTACCTAATATAAAACTCTGTTCAGCAGTAGTTTTGCTTATTCAAAGGAGTTTGGTTTTGATTTTTTTTTTGACTGCTACAAACATTTTTGTGTTTTCCCCTAATATATTTAGTTTGGAACATTTTTGGGGGTGGGGGGGGGCTTAGAATTGAATCACAGAATTCCAACACATATAAATGACAGAGAATGTCTGCATTACAGCTTGTACTTTATTTCTGAAATATATATATTTGGTAAGGTTATTATTACAAACTAAGCTGAGTAAAAGTGTTCTTTTTCTGTAGCAAAACGGTAATAAAGGTCTTCTCTTCCCTTGTCAAAGTGCAATCACACTTTCATGCAAAGACATTAGGGGAAACTGTGTGCCTTGTAATAGCTTCTCATTTAATTTGATGTTGTAACAGTGTGTAGAATATGTGGCTGATTCATCCAAAAGACTGCTATTTACCTGGGCTTGGAAAAACTCAGATATGTAAGAGTGATGTTCTATTGTAGAAAGCTGATCTAGTAAGCTGTCTTTTCTGAATCTTGAGATGATTATTGTCAGAGGCCTTTTTCAGAGTTGGATCTCGGAAGTTAAGAAAAGCATATAAAATGGACATATCAAAACCCAGGCGGTAGTCCCAACTTTATAAGGTCTGATACACAATTCTGTTCACATAAGCAAAGCCAACACAAAACCCCCAAAATGAATTTTTACTATAGTTGTCAATCAAACTGCTAAAGAACACAGTACCAAGATCTGGAGAAATTTACAATAAAGCCTTTCCCATCATTGTTATTTGGCAGTAAGATAGCTCTATAGCAAGGATTTGAATGATGGTTGCTTTTTTTTCTACATTACACTATTCCTAAGGGAGGAATAGCCTAATCACTCATGAAACCCCTGATGCTTTCCTAAAATTGCCACCAAATTTTATTTTTAACTAGCTGATAACCCAGCTTTGTCTGGGTATTTATTTATAGGGGGGAAATGTCTGGACCAAACGTAATTTCTAATGTTGGATTTTCCCCCTTACCAGAGGGAGCCCCCTTGTGGAGTACTGTGAAGCCATTGCCATGGCAACTCCACTGCGCTGTACAGTAGAAGCCATTTTAAGGTAGTACAGTAGAAGCCATTTGAAGGCACAACAGGCTGTATCACAACAGAAACATAGATGAGATATAGATGAGAAGGAAGGGGGAAATAGTCATGGCTTACAAGACCTTTGCTTAACTTCACCTTCTGGGTACTTCTTCCCTGGATTGAAAAGTCCTTCTTTCTTAAAGAATGGAAACTTTTGCTCTTCTCCCTGCGAAAAGAGGAGTCAAGATGGCTTCCCCCCCCCTTCTTCGTTTTTGTACTTATAAATAAACTCTGCCTTTTGAAACTACCTTTGGGGGGAAAAATCTCTGGTATTGTCTTAAAAACTTCCCTGAAGGTGCTCTGGACCTCTCCTATTGTGTGGTCTTTCTGGATTTTGATTATTTGACTTTCCCCTTTTTGGTGTATCTCCATGCCTTGGAACAGTGAAGGAGAACTAACTTCTCACTTTCGGATTTGCCTGCCACCTTGGATCGGCCCGGCTGTGCACTCCACTGACGCCATTTTCTTTGTAAAAGACTTATCATCTCTGAATTCAGACAAATGGGACCTAAAAACCAACGGGCAAGTCATTCTCGGCTCCTGCCTCGGCAACCTCCAGTCCAAGCATGCAGCAGACCAAAATTACTTCATTGTTACAAAAAGAAGGGGCTGGAGAGAGCTCAAAAGAATTATCTGTCAACCAAATGTTTCAGGAAATTATGAGGGGTCAAAACGAGCTGAAGAAGGAGGTGGCAGATCTCAAAGACGAACTCAGAGGGGTACAACATCATATTACAGAAAATAAACAGAGAATTGTGGTGTTGGAGGAGGGGACGGCTGGGCTGGAAAAGGAGGTTAAGGCAGTCCAGAAGGGAAATTTAGAATCGGATAACTTTATGGCAAAAGTAGAACTTGAAAGAATGTCCTTTTTTCTCAGATTCCAGAACCTACCAGAAACAGAGAATGAAAATCTTAAAGATATTATGAGTACAATTTTAGCAGAATATATCAAGACAAATAAAGAACAGTTGTGGTGGGATATGGATCTGGTCTATAGGATCAATTCAGCATATGCTAGAACCCATAATGTTCCAAGGAAGGTACATGTTAAATTTCTTAGGAGGACCATGAGGGATGAGTTGCTAGAGGCCCAAAGGGAGGGACCATTAAAATATCAAGATAAAGAAATTAACATTCTTAAGAAAATTCCGAAAAAAATTAGAGAAAGAAGGAGGAAGTATTCCTCCTTATCAAATAAATTATACAATAAAGGAGTTTGGTTCAGATGGTTATTGCCAGAGGGAATGCTGATTTTCTGGGAGGGAAACAGAATTAGAATTAACACAGTGGAAGAGGCTGAAGCCTTCACTAAAAAACATTTTTCTCTCCTAGGGGATGAAAATAAGGGAGGTGGTGAAAAATGCAGCAATGTACAAGATATGGGGGAGGGGGGGCGTGGCTCCATCTGGGGACAGGGAGGAGGGAGCAATATCGAAAAGGCTCAGATCACAAAAATAAATGTATTTGAAATATTATTATAATTGTTGATATACTTGAAAGTGACAAAGAACGAGATGATTGAACACATGATTGATATAATGGAAGAATTCTGTTTATGCTTATCTTTTATATGTTGTTTTCAAATTGAAAAAATTGTGATATTTGGAGGGATTTCTACCACTAGCATGGGAGCTGCCAAAATTTTCTATGTACCTTTGTACCCTTTCCCCATAAATGTTTTTAAAAACCAATAAAAATCTTTAATATAAAAAAAAGAAAAGTCCTTCTTTCAGTAATTCATATTCTGATCTTCTCTCAGACAGACTATTGCAATGTGTTCTTCATGGGATTACCCTTGAAGTGCATTCAGAAGCTGCAACTGGTACAGAATGCAGTGGCACAAGCAGTCTTGAGCATCCCTGTGGTTGCGCATATAACACTTCGGCATTGAGTGCTAATTTGTTATTACTTCTAAAGCCCTTCATGGTATTGGACCATGTTACCTGAGAAAGGGTATCGTCTTACATTGTCCTATCCTAGGCAGCCAAGGAGGGTACGTTGCAAATCTTGCTGATTAAATAATTTTGCCTGGAAGGTTCCAGGAAGTAAGCCTTCTCTGCAGCTGCCCTCGTCCTTTGGAATACCTTATCCCCAGAACCAGTAGTAAAAAAAATTTTGAACCCCACCACTGGTCCAGGGTGCATCTCAAATTTTGTGAGGAATTAGAAGGGGAGCCAGCCAAGGTGTCCCAAGAGATGTTCAGAGAAGATAAAAGGAAAAATGACAAAGGCTGTGAAATGTAACCTAATGCATCTTGTTGCTGAATACAGAGAAACTCTATTTCCCTATCACGGGGTCTATCTTTGTGGTAGCACAAAGCATTTGTCAAATCATTCATTAAAGCCATAACAACACACCCTAACGATGAATTCTATAAATAATTGTGCATTATTGTGTAAAGATGTCCTTGTTTTCTTGGAATTGTTTGAAAATCAATGTAATTGGACGACCCTGAATCTAGTAGTCTTGAGAGAGAATAATTTACTTCTATTCACTTTTGTTCCAAATAATTGTAACTGATTTTTTTTTCTTTCCCTCTCTCCCACTAACTGATGTTCCATACTGAAAAGACAATTTCACTATGCCTTTCATTGTGACCCCAAGATCACTTTCTTAGCTAATTGCTGCCAATTTAGACTCCATTAGTGTATATACGAACTTAGGGGCTTATTGACTTGACTTGATGGGCTTCCCTTTGCATTAGCTTATGATAAATTTCATCTTTGCTATTTTTTGCCCCGTTGCCCAGTTTAGAGGAATTTTGTCAGTTATTATTTTCATATCTCAGCTGAAAATCAGAAATTATTTCATAGTGTCCTCTGTTCTAAAGTAAGAGGACATTCCAATAAATAACCCACTTTAAGCCACCTCATGTCAAAGGTCCACTCTTATTTGGTCATGAGATGGGCTCCCCAGTGACCAAATGTCCCTGACCATAGAATTGCAATTGCATAAACCTCAATGCATTCCTTTTGTTTCAGCAACTGGAAATTTCATGTCAAGGCAGTGGCTCTTTCTGAAATTGACAAGGCATTTAAAAAATGGCAACAACAAGCAGACTGGAACAGACAGTTCCAGATAGTCTATTTCTAATTAATTCTGGTCAATTTCACCCCTGCTTGCTTTGCTTGAATATTTGTAGGGAGAGTTGCAAGGAAAGGAAGACAGGGAACAGACCCATAATGTTTTAAACAGCCTGAATCGAACTCAGGTATATTTTATACTGCAGCCAAAAGGCTTGGGAAACAGAAGATCTCTATTTCTTGAAGCATCCTAATGGACAGATGGGGGACACATTTGGCCTGCCCCATGCATGATTGTTGCACCTCCTTAGTTTCAAGCCTTCACATATTAAGTAAAGGTCACTGTGAATTCGAATAGAACTTTCTTAACATAGAAATTCCTGGTCAAGTAAAGTCATGAGGAATATCTACTTGCTTTCAACAGAACCCAAACTAAAAAAATCCTTTCAGACTTTGTTGCTATAAACCAGAGGGGTTGAAAGGATCACTGCAAATGAAACAAAGTTATGATATTTATGTAGTTACATACCAAGCACACCTAAATTATATTAAGGTAACCAAAATATCTTTACAATCCCCAAGGCTTTTGAGCACAACTTTTCACAACTGTTACAACTTTTGAGCACCCCTAATGTTTGGGAATTGAACGCTGAAACATTTGACACGCCCTACGCACATATCCCTGTTTTCTGCCCTTCTCTATTATTTACAATAATATATTTCTATACTAATTGCCATGAAATTTTAAAGTGATTTGTAATAAAAATAAATGGGATTAAAATGTATTATGGTAAATTGAAACAGTATAAAACATAGGCACTCAAAAAGCAAAGGAAAAGGAAAAATAAAATAAAACCATTCATTTATACCACTGTTTCTCAAACTAAGCAACACTACGATATGTGGACTTCAATTGTCAGAATTCCCCAGTCTACACATGTTAGAGTTGCATTCTCCAAGGTTGAGAAGCACTTCTCTATACCATTCACACACACACACACACACACACACACCTCTGAATGAAGAGCTTGTCTTCATGGAATCCACACTGTATATCAGACATTAATACAATTGATCGAGTCCAGAGGTATTTCACGAGAAGAGCCCTCCACTCCTCTGCTCACAATAGAATTCCTTATGCCACCAGGCTTGACATTTTGGGCTTGGACAACCTAGAACTATGCTGCCTACGGTCTGACCTAAGCATAGTACACAAAATCATCTCCTACAACGTCCTACCTGCCAACGACTAATTCAGCTTCAATCACAATAATACACACTTCCGGTTCCGGCTGCTTACCACGACGGGCAGGCTCTGCTCGCCCTGCGCTATTCTGGTGGGCCCCTCACCGTTTGGGGGGCACATGACGCCTTGTTGAGGCCCCTGCCGAAGGGGCGGCATAGTGGGGGATCCCCTGAATCGGCGGTGGCCGGGGGGGCCCGCATCGCCCTAGGCACCGGGAGGCAAAATGGGAAGGTGCTGCGGCGTCTTGGTGAAGAGGCAGCTGGAAGAACATACTATCTGAAGGACGCGGTTGCTGTGTGGTGAGGTGGAAACTTCCCTCCGTTCCTTTGCTTGTCAAAAAAAGAAAAAAAGAGACTGCCAGCTGCTTTTAGAGCTGTTTCCAATTCGGCTCGGAGAAGCGTGACTGGAGGGAGGGGGATTTCCCCCCCCTCAGACAGGCGGCTAGAAACAACTCTGCTCTCGGTCCCATGGGAGGAGGAAGGGAGAGAGCTATGCAATGATTTCACGCTCTTAACGAAGGCAGATTTTGGAGTGTTATTCTATAAATGAGGTGATGATCTGGAAACTTTGGGGACTTTGAAAACTTTTTTTTATGCCCCTTGAATCCGATGCTGGCAGGGCAAGATGGCTTGCTTCCGCTGTCTTTATAAACATTGAAATTTGACTCCACCCATAGAACTTCAGGCTTACTGTCTTTGTCTCCATGACACTCAGATAAATCTCTTGTCTCTATTGGACTCTCCTGGAACAAAGGATTTTATTACACTATTGCCAGAAGTTGCAATTAGAAAGAAAGAACTCCCTGCTGCTTGGACTCTTTGTCTCCTGATCTCTCTTGGCGGTTGCCCTCCCTAATTGTTTCCATTCTGTATTGACTTTGAACTCTTTCTGCTCAATATAATGCCACCTAAAAGACCACCCCCGGGGAAGCCGGGCTTTGCTGTCTCCGCCCCGACATCTACAGTATCCAGTCCTAGTGGACAACAAACTCTAACATCTCTGATGCAGCCCAAGCCTCAAGAAATGGATTTTCAACAGATGTTTCAACAAATCTTAAAGGGACAGGAGGACATAAAAAGTCAATTAAAGGAGATGAAAGAGCAGCTTAAAGAGAACCAGGACCAGACGAGTAAAAATTCACAGAGACTGGATCTTTTGGAGGGGGGGACGGCTGAGATGAGGGGGGAGATGAAAGGGGTGCAGAAGGGGAACCAAGATCTTGAGTCCCACCAGATGAAAACAGAATTTGAAAAAATGTCTTTTTTCCTTAGGTTCCAAAATGTGGTTGAGGCAGATGATGAGGATTTAAGGGACATCATGACAAACATTTTGGCTGAATACATCCAAAAAAACAACAACAACAGATGGGGTGGGAACTGGATCTGGTATATAGAGTAAACTCAGCATATGCTAGAACACATAATGTACCCAGGGAGGTACACATTACATTTCTTAGAAAGACCACAAGAGATGAGATTCTGAGTGCACAAAGGGGGCAAGCTCTGAAATATCAAGATAGAGAAATAACCATTCTGAAACAGATCCCCAAGAAAGTGAGAGAGAAAAGGAAAAATTATTCGCAATTAGCGAAGAAGCTTTACCAGAAGGGGGTGTGGTTCAGATGGTTGATGCCTGAAGGTATGCTAATTTTCTGGGAGGATACTAGAGTTAGAATTAGCACAACCACAGAGGCTCAGGCCTTTATGGAAAAAAACAAAGCACTCCTAGATAAAACTGATGATCCTACACCAGATCTACAGGACACAGGAGGGGCCGGAGTGCTGCTGGCGGGGGGAGAAGGGGCAATACCAAGAAAACTCAGATCACAAAAATGAACAGGAAAATCTGCTTGATAAAAATTGATTAAAATTATTACCTGAATCTATATGCTGACAAAATATTGCTATTTAGTATTAAAGTTTATGTTTAAATGAATTTCATGAGTACGGGGGGAGGGGACACCTTCTACATATTGTAACTGCCAAAATTTGTAATTCATTCCACCACCCCTTTCCTTTCTTTTCCCTAAAAAAACCAATAAAACTTTGTATAATTAAAAAAAACAATAATACACAAGCAAACAATAGATACAAACTCAAGGTAAACCACTCCAAACTCAATTGCAGAAAATATGACTTCAGCAACAGAGTGGTCAATGCCTGGAATGCACTACCTGATTCTGTTGTTACATCCTCAAAACCCCATAACTTTTACCTTAAACTGTCTACCACGAACCTCACCCCATTCTTAAGAGGTCTGTAAGGGGCATGCATAAGCGCACCAGTGTGCCTACTGTCCCTGTCCTATTGTCCCCATTTATTCGTATTCGTGTTCATGTTTTCAATAGAATGCCTAAGATGTAACAACAAATGCTTATGAATTCAATGGAAGAGGCCATTTCAGAATCAGGTGAAATCACAGAGGAGACATCCCAGCAAGCATCCATAAAAGGACACTTCTTTATTTATGGAGTGATGATGTCCATAAAGTTCAACAAAGTAGTTTTCTTGTTAAGAAACTTTCAGGTCATGAAGGCAGACATAGAGGTAGCCCTCTTGGCCACTTTAGATGCTCTGGCTGAACTATGCCTACCTGCCTTTCTGGCTGAACTATGCCTGCCTGCCTGCCTGCCTGCCTGCCTGCCTGCCTGCCTGCCTGCCTGCCTCTGGCTGAACTATGCCTGCCTGCCTGCCTCTGGCTGAACTATGCCTGCCTGCCTGCCTCTGGCTGAACTATGCCTGCCTGCCTGCCTCCCTGCCTCTGGCTGAACTATGCCTGCCAATTCCACAGCCAGGCATGCTCAGTTCCAATTTAAAGCGACAGCATTTGTTTTTCTCCTTTGCTCCTTCTTTCTTTTTCTTTTTCTTCTCCTTCCCCTCCTTCCTCCCTGTCTCCCTTCCTCCCCCTCTCTCAAACACACACACACACACACACAGAAGTTGGATTGGACTATCTCTCCTACCCCTTCCCTCTCTCACTCACTCTCAAACAAACCCCCCCCACACACACACAAAAGTTGGATTGGATATCTTTTCCAGTGGCTTGAAAGCAGCTCCTCTGCCATCCCCCCCCCCATTCCCCTGCTGCCTTTCCCAAACACCTCCACCATTGCAAATGCAGCCTGCTGTCTGGGTGGGAAATGCCTGGAACACAATAAAGCCCACCCACCACCTCCTGCTGGCAGGCTGAGGTGAGAGGAGAGGCAGAGAAGCCGGAGGGGAGCCGATCCGAGCCTTCCAAAAGAAAGAGGCTGGGGGGAAGTGTGTGTACCACAGCATGGCTCTTTGCCTGGCTTCCTGCCTCCTCCTGTGGTCTCCTCAGTGCTCGCTTGTGCTCTCCCTCCCCAAGTGTAGTTTGATTGCAGGTGGAGCCACGTTGCCTTTTCAAACTTGTAATCAGTGAAGCTGGGCTAGATTTTTATATAGTTTTATCCAGCTGTGTGTGTGAGAGAGAGAAATGAATGGGGGCCTGGGGAGGAAGTCACTACACTTGGGGAGGGAGAGCACCAGTGAGGAGACCACAGGAGGAGGCAGGAAGCCAGGCAAAGAGCCATGCTGTAGCACACACACCGGCCCCACAACGTGGCTCTGCCTGCAATCAAACTACTCTTGGGGAGGGAGAGCACAAGCGAGCCAGGGTCCTTCCCTCCAGCCTTTGCCCAAAGCCCTGCACAGCACCAGGAGGATGAAGTTTGAATTCTTCCCCCTCCCTCCAACCCACACGTACCTTTTCCAGCTTTTTTTAACTGTTAAGCAGAGTCATCCACGGTGAGGCAGTAACTAGCTCAGCTTTTTCCTTTTACTTTTTTTTTTCATGATGAGAGTGGTGAGGCTGTGCCTCACTTGCCTCACCTGACTGCACGTCACTGCTACAAAGTAAGCTGCTATCATGCTGCTGAAATTCAATGGAGAAAAAAATCAGATTTTCACTATCACATCTTTCTCATTTTTTAAATTAAAATAAGGGGGGAAATTGGAACACATAATGGACTCTTTTTGTACCTTAAAAGTGCCTGAAACTTAAGCCAAAAGTGTTCAACCATTTCTATTATGTACCTACACCACTAGTCAAGCCTTTATACTCTCAGAATTAACACAAACTAAACTAGAGCCCCCAGCCTAAAACAGATATTACAGTACCAGCATTTGCTACACCGTCCATTTGATAGGTCTTAGAGTATATGATGCTATGCTATTTTTATTGTTTTTGGATCATACATTCTGAAATATTTACTGACTTCCTGGATGATGTTGACAAATATGTCACTTATAACACTGTTCTATATGTGATGGCAGCTGAGAAAATTAAGCCCAAACATGTGAAAACTATTGCAACGTTTTGTCAAGGTGATCCCTTGATATAGAGCTATCATATTAAAAATGACATTAATGTTTTTGATCTGTAATCTAATTTGTTATGTGTGTCTTGAATTTGTTGTACCAAATGTCACTTGGATGATATATTTCTGTGTTGTTTTTGTTCACTTTTAAACAAATAAGGACAGACTGATATTAAAATTTATTAAATACCAGACATTTAGTAGTGTTGATTATGCACATTAAAACAAACCTGAAATATGTTTTATCTATATCTCACTTTTGTAGGAAAAATATTCACATATTGAAATAATTCATTTTGAATTCATTCTTAGTGATTAGCAGATTGATATTAATAAAGCTATTCAGGCAAATGTTTTAATTTGGCATTCCTCCTATTAATTTTTGTGCCATTTTTGTCAAACAAAATGTTGGTGGATCACAACTTTAGCTCCAAAATTAGTTTCTAGGTTCCTCAAAGGGTTATCCTGAAAAACAGTTCTATTTTCTTCTTTGATTGTTCTATCAGTCCTGAATTCTTCATTCTTTTTATCAATGTGTGTGGAGCCCTGCCTGTATAATGCCAATTTAAAAAGAAAAAAAAATACCTCTGCTCATGCCCATTATATTTCTCTTTTGACCCATTGGAATCATTCTCTTCCTATGCCAAAGGCTAGAGTAAAGACTAATAGCACAACCAAAATTTCTTGGACCATTACTAATGTGATAAATGTCAAAAAGAAAATGAAGTACAAAGGTTATCCCTAAGATTAGTTTGCATCAGGGTTTACATTGATATGTTAGATTGCTAAAGCTCAAGTAGTCATGATCCAGGAATGTAGAATTTATCATAGTAAGTAAGGAAAACACATATGGTAAACAAATACATGCTAGGTTTAACATGTTTTTTGATCAGAGATTATGACCCCAATTGTACAGAATACATAGGAATGCTCCTTTTACAATTCATGATGTTTGAAAAATGGAGATCTAATAAAGAGTTTAGCTGTTTCAAGGGTTGCCAGGGCCATGAAACTATTTGGTATGTGACATTTGTTCATTTGTTTGTTTGTTTGTTTATTAGTTTGTCAAACATGTGCAGGATTGTAGGTATAAGCATAAACCTAGTTACTTGCGGGATCGCATCCTCCCACACACATCCCTGCAGCCAATTCGCTCTCACAGGGAGGGGCTTCTCCTGGTGCCATCCACTAGGCAATGCCAACGGGCGACACCAAGGAGTAGGGCCTTCTCTGTGATGGGCCCAACCCTCTGGAATGACCTCCCCCCCAACATTAGAACCACCACTGACTTCCGCTCCTTCCGACAAAAATTGAAGACTCACCTGTTCCGATTAGCAGGCCTTGCATAATTATAACTGTTACCTCCTGGTAGACATATTTTTAACTGGTTATTTTAGGGGAATTGCTTTTAAATTTAATTTGTGTGATATTTTTAGGGGTTTTAAAATTATATTTATATATACTTTACTCAGCTGTACAGTTCTTTTTAACTTTCTTTTTAACCTCCTCCATATTTAACTCTACCTATTTAACAATTTTAATTGTTCAGCTATTTAATTATATTATGATGTATTTTTGTATGGACTGTACACCGCCCCGAGTCCCTTTTGGGAGAGGGGGTAGTCTAGAAGCGCAGTAAATAAATAAATAAATAAATAAATAAATAAATAAATAAATAAATAAATAAATAAATAAACAAACAAACAAACAAACAAACAAACAAACAAACAAACATGGACATGACTAAAGGAAATGAATACAGGTAAATGGGGACAGTAAGACAGGGACGGTAGGCAGGGTGGTGCATTTATTCATGCCCGCTTGACAGATCTCTTAGGAATGGGGTGAGGTCCTTGGTAGGCAGTTTAAGGTTGAAGTTGTGTGGGTTTCAGGATGTAACAATGGAGTCATATAGAGCATTCCAGATGTTGACCACTCTGTTGCTGAAGTCATGTTTTCTGTGTGAGTTTGGAGGGGTTTACCTTAAGTTTGTATTGATTGTTTGCCCATGTATAATTGTTGCTGAAGCTGAAGTAGTTGTTGACAGGTAAGACATTGTAGCAGACAATTTTGTGAACTATGCTTAGGTCCGACCACAGGTGATGCAGTTCCAGATTTTCCTTTATTATCTAACAGAAAAGCATTTACACATCTAGCCAAAGATCATATAGTAAGGTTTGCATATAATGTTCATTTACAAGTATCCAAACATCCTCATGGGAGGGTAGTTTCCAGCTCTGGGATGCAAGAGAATAGTTTCTGTAAGTTGAAGCCTAGGTTCCTGCAGTGGCTAAGAATGTTTATTTTCAGCTCCAGCAGGTTCTCTAGCTATAGTCATTTCTGGAATGAGATAACTTGATTACAATGAGCCATGTCTTCATAATCTTACATTTTGATTAATGTAATACACTTTAGATGGAGCTGTCCTTCAAACAAGTGAGACTAGAATTACCAAGGGATGCCAAACATGGTTGTTACATAGTGTACTAAATTGGAGCTAACTTAACGCTTATTCTCAATTATCTGCACTGCTCAAAACAGCAGTGTATGCTTTGAACTGTGAGCCACCCAGGGTCATTTGCTGAGATAGGTGGCTATAGAAATCAAATGAATGAATGAATGAATGAATGAATGAATGAATGAATGAATGAGCAAGCAAGCAAACAAACAAACAAACAAACAAACAGGAACTCTTCTCCATCACATGATCTTCTGTACTCCACACTGAAATCTTCTGGATAATTATTGATTATAGAGGGATGGGCTAGGAATAAATAAGACTCTAAGGAGTTTAGGGAGAGGAGTCAGTTCTGAATCTGTTGCAGCTGTGCAAGCAGCAAAGCTAATTCCCTGCATTCTCCCTGCCTATCTGGTCTTTTCCCAACATCAGGACCCATAATAGTTCCTCCTCTCATTGTCTGAGAAGTAGTGAAGTTCACTGCTCCTAGAAACAAATGGTCTGCTGTAGCTGAAGGCAACCGACAAATGACCAGAGTCTTGTCCATCCAACTGCTTCTGTGGAAGAAAATTGCAAAATTAAAATCAGTGGAAAAGAAGATCGTCCCTGAAATTATATGGGAAAGAAAATAATATTTCTTTTACATGTGTAACAGTCTTTTCAGTAAAGCCTCGGAAGACATAGGAAGAGTTGGCAGACCAACTGTTTTTTTTATTTTATTGGATTGATATTTATCCCATTGTCACTGAGCTCACTGGGAGAGGTAACATGGGAAGGATACAGTCACAATGACAGGCTGCAAAAGTGTCCTGCAGCAATGGCCCTGTTGCTTGTGGCTTTAGTAGCATTCACTTGGCTTGTGTGGAAAATGCTTCCTTGTAATGTTACAGCCATTTTAAAAAAGCCCGGCTTAAAAGAAAAAGGCACAATAAAAGAAATCCTGCTGCATGCATTTATTATTAGATGGAATGGGAGAAATTACAAAAGAATAGGATGCAGTCATCTGCAGACCCTTGATAGGCAAGTCACAAAAGGGAAAGGTGAGATGTGTGTCTGTTGAATAATAGCTCTTTTTTTCCACTCAGTTAGGGCAGAAGATGCTAACACCTGCCTTTGTTGATATTCTCAGCCATGAGCATGGCCATTGAAGAAACAGTTGTGTAAGGAATCTAGAGATTTAATTAATTGCTGTTTGGCCAAAACCTGTGTATTTATTTATGTGGTTTAGTTTTATATTAAGAATGCAACTCCTAGTATGATAGAAAGCACAAGATGGCCAGAGCTGAACTATTTGTGCAGACCACTTCTCATAGACTTTTCTCTAAAAAATATGTTCTAATTCCCAGAAACATTTTGAGGAAGGTTAGTGAAAATGACCTGATGCTGTGAGATTTCTTACAGATTGGGAAATGCAAGGTAGAGCTTTACAAAGTGAAAAATAAATATGGCTCTTGAGTATGACTCAGCGACAGAGCACACGGTTTTGTGCTTAGAAAGTCCTGGGTTCAATCCCAATTGTCTTCATCCATGATAGGATAAGACAAGTAAACAGGGACAGAGCTGACAATGACATCTATTTTCTAGCAATCATTTCTAAATGCTTTCTTCCATGTATATTTTTAATTGTCAATCTTTTCAAAAAGATTGAGGGAAAATAATAACATAATAGCTATCTGGAGCATGTCACTGTTCTAATTTCCAGCAATGTCACAACAATGCTGTACTAGCAAAGAAAGATATGCTCATCAGCTGCCCCAGCAGATTCACTCAGTTGTCATATCCTGTTATATGACTGAGAAATGACTGCAATAGTTCTACTTAGAGGCCCACGATGATCTTCATCGGATGCAAAGATCAAAGACTTGCTATTCATCCCTATTTCTTAATGGGACATTAGATTCTATCATTTATCTCTCTCCTTCAGTGGCTCCCAGGAAGGAAGGCAAAGTGGTTTCTCTGAACCTGGGTTCACATCAGACAGAAAATGAGAGTGAAGACTTCAGGCAAAAGGTTTCATTCCCAATGAATGGAACCAAAGATAGACCACACAATCTACTCCACAAATGCTGAATGTTTAACCATACCCAGAACAAACAAACAAAGATGTGTGTGTGTGTGTGTGAGGAGGGGGGATTCTGGCAGAAAGGCTAAAGCACAGAATGATTTTGAAGCTTGTTATTTAGAAGTATCCTAAATAAAAAATCAGTGGAACAACTTGCCTCCAGAAGTTGTGAATGTTCCAACACTGGAAGTTTTTAAGAAGATGTTGGATAACCATTTGTCTGACGTGGTGTAGGGTTTCCTACCTAAGCATGGGGTTGGACTAGAAGACCTCCAATGTCCCTTCTAACTCTTTTTTCTATTCTATTCTATTCTAACTAAGGATTTTTGAGGCACATAAAAACAAAAGTAAATAGGTTTATGGCAAGGAAAATAAAGAGTAAAATAGCAACAGATATTAGCAAGAGGTGTGCATAATGAGCCTTTTTACTCAGCAAAGAGTTCATCAAAGTCTCTCATTATATCTTCAGTAATTAAGTGGTAAAATATGAGCTATGTGATGCAACTGCCATATTAATTCATTGGCTGAATGAGTGCACCCAAAGAGTTCTCCTAAGTAGTTACATACCAGCTTGGAGAATGGTAACAAGTTAGAATGTTCTCTCTAATGAACATTGTGCTCATCAAAATTTCTATTAATAAACAAAGATCTAGGGGTTAAGTGGATGGTTATCAAATGTCTAAATCAGGAGTGGCTAACTCTTTAGAAGAAAAAACAGAAAATTCAAAAAGATCTAAATGGGCTTGAACAGTTGACTGAAAGGTACAGGATGAAATTTAACAGGAAAAATGGTGAAATCTTGCATCTGTGAGTAAAAATGAAGGAGGCAAGTACAGGATGGTAGAAATCTGACTTGGCAATAATACAGGTGGAAAAGATTTAATGTTCTAGTCTAGAAGATAATTTGAACATGAACCAGTCCTGTGTTGCAGCTGCTAAAAAGGTAATCGCTCTTTTGGGATAGGTAAGCAGGAATATATAGTTTAGATTATAGAACGTAATTCATTAACATTGTCAGAGTTGGAGGTCTTCTACTCCAACCTCCTGCTCAACCAGGAGACTCTATACCATTTCAGACAAATGGATGCCCAATCTCTTCTTAAAAACCTCCAGTGATTGAGCACACACAACTTCTGGAGGCAAGACATTGCATTGGTTGATTGTCCTCACTGTCAGGAAATTTCATCTTCGTTCTAGGTTCTCTCCTTCTCTTCTTGGTTAGTTTCCACCCATTGTTTCTTGTTTTGCCTTTTGCTGCTTCAGAAAAAAAGTTGAACCCCTCTTATTTGTGTCAGCCCCTCATATATTGAAACAGTGCTATGATTCTACCGTGCCATGGTTGAGCCTTCCTTATAGTATTCAGTTGTGTATCCAAATAAATTGGAATGGGCTCAAAGGAGAGTTCTCCCTATAGAAAGGAGACAAGTCTCAGGAGGAATAGTTCAAGGAACTAAATACTATATATTTAATCTGCAAAAGAGAAAACTTGAGGGGATATGATAGTTTTTACATATCTAAGGAGGGTTTTTTATATATATACAGAGGGAAGTGGAGTTGCTCTCTGTTGATTTTAAAGGCAGGAGTAAAATCAATGAAACTACAAGTAGATTCATGAGATACTGGGGAATTTCCCTAACCAGCAATGTATGTTACCTCCTGAAATGATACCTTGTTCTTCACTATTTTCAAATAGCCACCTCTCAGAAATGCTTTAGCAGATCTTCCACTGAGTGTAGGATTGGACATCTGGGATTCCTTCCAATTCTACTGTAATTCAATTAGGGATTATAATATGTGCTTTGTAGGTTTTTATGTTATTTTTTTGAAAAGTTGATATTTCTGTGAAGTTGCATTATGGAATCTTTAAAATATTTTTGAAGCTATAGTGGAGCTCCATGATCTAACATTCAACTTTTTATCATGACATCCCATCAGTACATTCTGGCCAAATTCATTCATCACATTAAGCTATAGTTTGTTCACACATTACACTAAACCACAAAGTACATTTACAAACCACAGTGGCTGCATTCTCAACTCCCTGCCATCACAAATGTGACCACTTGGCACATTTCCTTGCTGCAGCCAAAACATATTTTCCCCCCTCTAATTTCTCTTCAGACATTTTTGTCTATTTCACCTATAATGCTCTCTTTCCTTATTTAAAAATAATAATAATGTGGATGAGACAGAAATACATTTAAAATAATTTCCTGATGGGAGAAATGATAAAACAACAGAATACTTCAGTTATAACCATCCACAAGAAGAAAAGCAATTGGCCATAACTTTCCCAGACTAGAGCTTTAGGAAAAGTAAAACAACAGAGAAATTGCCAGTTGCAGGACATGGTATCTTCCCAAAACATCTTTGTCCAGACAGGTCTTTCTTAATTTGGTTTAAACTTAAGGTGTCATAGGAGAGGGACATCTTAAAAGGAAAGTGCAGATGAAAGTGCATAGTAGTGGCTATTACCCACTGAGCATAGCTCTATGGTCCAAAGACAGTTGCAAGGAAGGCTAAGTGAAGAAATAAGTTGCATCATAACAACACAAACACCTTCTTTCTTATTTGCTTGCAACTTTGCAGTGCAAGTATAAAAGGACAGAATTGTAGCTTGATGTCACTATTCATAATATTGGCATCAACAGGATTAGAAATGCATGTTTATTCCCTTCCTAACTATTATGTTATATAAGTTCTCAATATGAAGTATGCACTAACTATGTCTCCAGCAGCCATTATATTTAGAATATATACCATAGAGCAGATCTGAATGGAAAAGACTATAGACGCAAGAAGAGAAAATGTCCCCCAGTGTCATTTGTTAAAAATACAAGTTGGAGGGTAGCAGTGCAGAAGTGTCCTATTTAAATGTTTCTGATATATATTTGGATGGGTACTTGAATGATTTGATCTTAGGCTATTATTTTCAAATTCCTTTAGAATTTAACATCTGGCTACAAGAAAGTAATACTTTTTAAAAAGAAGAAATTAATAAGTTGGAAGCACCACGTTAATCCTGGTTTGCTTTGTTGCTCAATGGGTGAACCAAACATAACTGGATGATTTAATACAAACAAATTTATATGCTGGAGCTTCTTCTTACAATCACTATTGCATTTTAATAGAAGATGTATTTCCTTTCCTCTTTAAAATTAATTTATCTATGTTAATTTTTGTATAGAAGCAAGTAAATTATGAGAAGTGAATTGTACTAATTTTGCCATTTGGAAATGTTTTAATAGCCAATTAGATCATTTGCTTTTCTCTACCTCATGATGTAATTGGCATTTTGCAACAGCAGCCAGCATCACAGGGAAAGCACAGATGTCAAACTTTTAACCTCTTCTGAACCAATGTCAGTGTCGCAAGTAATGTACCTACTGAAAGCAAAACTCTGAGGCAGATAGATTCTTCAAAGAACAGTTTATTGGACACATCATATTAGCACAACTGGTGAAAACCAACTCTGAAAGTTCATGTGGTTTTCACCTAGTTAAAAAGTGAAAGTTTCCCATTTCCCCCTCCCCAGGCATCAGTCATATTGTCCAATGAAAGTGTCAGTCAGTTACGTGGTTACTCTATTCCTCCTTTCCCCTGCCACCTGTTGAAATGTCCTTGGTTCCCACAGGAAAACACAACCCCAGCTAACTATTTTCTCCCCCTCCCTCTCTTGTGACAACCCTGAAGCTGTAAAGATGGCCTCATCCAGGTTCACTTCAGGGTTGACAACTGGTATAAGTAGCCCACAACTTATAAGCATTTGTTTATCAACTATTCAAAGTTACAAGAGGACTGAAAAAAGTGACTTACAACTGGTTCTTGGACTTCACTATCTCAACATCCCTATAGTTAAATGATCAAAATTTGGGTACTTGGCAACTGGAATGTATTTAAAATGGTTGCAGTATCCAAGGAAGCTGGATTTACTTAACAGCCACATAATTCACTTAATGACCATGTTGATTTGCTTAAGAATTGCGGCAAAACAGGTGGTAAAATCAGGTACAATTTACTTAACAACTGCTTTGCTTTGCAAAAATTTCCAAATATTAAGGGAGTCTTTGGGACAATGTTCCAAGAGATCCAGTCACAATTGGTATACTGTAATAATGGATTTGTTTTTTCTATAAGCATTCAACTTCGATCAGGTATTCTGCAAATTTTTCAGATTGTTTTTATTCAATCCAAGCATTACCTGTATAGCAACATCAATGAAACAGATTATATTTTTATTATGGTTGCTTGCACTAGCTAGATGTTTGAACTGGATTTAATATTTTGATCACCTACGGAGTCCTTTCAGAGAACAGGGGATAGGTAAATGTTGTTTGATGGTGTTAATGGTATGGTCACAGAATGTAAGCTGTTCCAAGTGAAGCTGTTTTTTGTTTGTTTGTTTGCAAATGAGTGGTGGTGATTTTGTAAATGCCAATGGTGTGCAAGTGATGCTCCATTTGTTCTGGATTTGCATCCAAGATGCCTATCCCTATTGGTATTATCTTTGTTTTCCTTTGCCACCGCTGTTCTTCATCTATTTGCATGACTTTCTATTTTATGTTTTTTCTCCAGTTCTTTCCTATTCTGCTGTCTCAAAGTACTTCTACATCCAGTATCCAGATTTCTTTTGTCTTAATTATCAACAATTGTTAAGTCTAGGGTGTTATGTGGCAGGTGCTTGTCTGAGTTCTAAAGACTTTAGCTTCTTTATTTGCAGTATTTTCCTCTATATTGTGGTTCTGCCAGGTCTTGCTTGCAAGTAAAGTCTTTCTCTTAGCTATTTTGAAGTACCATTGTTGCTACTTTGTCGTAATGCTGTTTGTAGCCAGTCTGTGCAATCTTCTTGCAATTCCTAATTAAGTTGTCCACTGTTTCTTCAGCTTCTTTGCAGAGGCAACATTTGCTGTCTGTTGCTGTCTTCTCAATTCTGACTTCATATGTATTAGTCTTAAGACTTGGTTTTGTGCAGCTAGAATTACCTCTCTGTTTCTTTCTTCAGTTTGACTGTCCTTACACAATATACAATTTTACCAAAGTTAAGATTTTGATTCAGAATTGAACAAAATTGGAGGGCAAAAACTCAAGTAAATAAATGGCAGATGCCAAGTATAAGATTGACCACTAAACTGCCTCTTTCACTAAAGTAATGCTTTTGATCTAAGATATAAAAAGAAAGCTTCAAAGATTAGATGGTTGCAAGATGAAAAAGTGCCAGCTTTTCCAAAGTGGTGCGTCCTAAATATGTGGAGTTTTCAGGGATGGAGGGAGGGAGAGAGAGTGGGGGGAAGGAGGGAGGGAGAAAACCTGGGTTGTTGTTTTTAAGCTCTCACACTGGGAAGGTGGAAGGAAAAAGACCAGAAGCTGGAGTGATGGATTCAGAAACAAAGATCTGAAAGACCTTGTTAGTGAGAGAATGTCCTGGAGAACATCTATCTAAGTGGTCATTAGGAGTCAAAAATATGATGGCATGTGAGGAATCAGTCACAAAATGATCCCAGAAAATCCCAGAAAATGATCCCCCATTGTTGTTTTTAACATATTAATGTTAAAAACAACAATGTAGTAATAAAAATAGATAGTAATCTCAGTGCACCAGTGAGAGACTGTAACAAGACTCAGCACAATAATAAAATATAAATTTAAATCCAGGGAATGGATCATAGTCTGATCTACCTGTTGGAATGCTTGTGTTTTTTAAAGATTTCTGAAAACACAAGACTAAAGGCAAACAAAATTCTGGGATGATTCTCAGGTGGGCACTGCCATGAAAAAGACTGACTTCACAAGCCAGTGTTTCTTTTTTTTATTTTTCTCTCAGGACCAGAGGTGGTATTTAGCAGGTTTTGACCAGTTCTGAAGAACCAGTAGAGGAAATTTTGTGTAGTTCAGAGAACTGGTAAATACCACCTCCGACTGGCCCCGCCCCCATCTATTATTTGCCTCCCAAGTCCAAGCTGATCAGAAGGAAATGGAATTTTTACCGTATCCTTCCCTTGCCACTCCCACCAAGCCACTCCCACCAAGCCATGCCACACTCACCAAGCCATGCCACACCCACCAAGCCATGCCCACAGAACTGGTAGTAAAAAAATTTGAACCCACCACTGCTCAGGACCCCTTCCTACATTTAAAAATGATAGAAGACAACCCCCTCCCAAAATGTTTTTGTATGGGTTACATTTATCAATATTTACTATAATGAACATTAAAATGGATGAATTTGCTGCCACTACTTCCTCTTGTGATTGTTTGATGGGAGTTTAATATTGTATTATTTTTCAACATAGTCTGCCAAATAATTTTGAAAGAGTCCCAGAAATCTTTGGACCACTCTTTAAGAAACACATGTGCATGCAAAGACCAGCTGGTCAGCACAGTTTCCTGGTGTGCACATGTGCTTCCAGTCACCTGGTCTTTCAGTTTTCAGCACTCCCCCACGCATGAAGACCAGCTGGCCGGTGCGCATGTGCACGTTGCAAACCAGAAGCTCAGTTTCCCAGTGTGCACATGTGCTTCCAATCACCTGGTCTTCCAGTTTCCAGCACTCACTCTTGCTCAAAGACCAGCTGGCCAGCATGCATGCACACTCCAGAAACCAGAAGCTCAGTTTCCTGGCATGCACATGTATTTCCAGTCACCCACCTTCTGGTTTCTGGCACTCCCCCATGCATGAAGAACAGCTGGCTGTGGTGCATGTGTGCACTGGAACCTGGAAGAGCAATGGATGATGGCTGGCATTCCCAGAGAGATGGCTCTGTGTGCCACTTCCAACACGCATGCCATAGGTTCGTGTTCACGGGACTAAGACATTGTTTTCTACAAGTAGAATCTGGAGTGAGCCATAACAGACCTTAGAAGATAGACAGAAACATCCTGAGTACATTACTGGATTTTACATACAAATGTTATTATGTATTTTTATACATCATTGCTGTATAGAAAAACAATGTGGATTGACAAAATACAATGTTGTTTGATGTTCTGCTTCAAGGTACATTTAGAAAGGCAAAGATTCCATGTTGGTTGGAGCTGATTTACTAAATGTTGGTATGCATAGCCTTTTTATCTATGCCCTTATGCCTTTTTATTGTAACGTTAGAAGCTAGCATATGTGCAAGTAAAACCATCAGCAAAAGAATAATACAATTGCCTTTGCTGGATTTATGCCCAGCAGGCAGGCTGCCAAAGGGAAAAAAAATCATTCTAACTCCGCTGCTTGATTGTATAAATAGTGTGTCAAAGCCTACAGAAAAATTAGCCAAGGAGATTACTTATTAAAAAATCAAAACATTAAGAAATCCTCACAGGACTGGAAAAAAGTACAATTTGTGCCTACCTGCTTGGCTTGTTTATTTTCAAGTTGGGAGATATGCCAAATGAATGCAATGTAGGTAAGAAGGTAGATAGATAGATAGATAGATAGATAGATAGATAGATAGATGGATGGATGGATGGATGGATGGATGGATGGATGGATGGATGGATGGATGGACAGACGAACGGACAGACAGACAGTTTTCATATTGCTTTCTGTGTGGATTTAGTTTCATATACACTATCCTCTGACCACATTTTATACAGATGTGGTAGTCATCTAGGTATTCAGAGCAAGGTACAATGATTCCAAAATGACAATAGGAACATCATAGAGACATCACCATGCAAATTATATCCTTACATTCCCATGTCTGATACAAGTATATAAGTCATGGTATCTTTTAGACAATGTGGTCATGCAAATGTCACACCCCCTCCCCTACTCAGATGCAGATGCCCATGGTAGATTTAGTTTGTATTAGTGACTACCGTCACTAGTGAGACACTTGGGGAAAAATTGTAGACTACTATCATGCACTCTAGATTGGACTGCCTTTGGAGATTACCTCGAAACTACAGATGCTACAAAATATAGTGGCCAGATTGCTGATGGGATAAACCTATTAGTCCAGAAAAATACTCAGTTTAAAATCTCTATATTGGTGAACATTTCAGAGCTAATTCAAAGTGCTGGTTATGAGTTTCAAAGATGTTTCTAGACACCAGAGATAACACAAGGCAACACCCAACTACAATCTAGATAGCAACTGTTGAGAACCCACTTCCTCACAAGAAACATGGGTAAGACAAAATGCCTACTTTTTTCTAGTGAACCCAAGATGTAAT
The DNA here is from genome assembly GCF_964273705.1 of Natrix helvetica. Taxonomy (NCBI): domain Eukaryota; kingdom Metazoa; phylum Chordata; class Lepidosauria; order Squamata; family Natricidae; genus Natrix; species Natrix helvetica. The sequence continues at coordinate 314,445,913 of NC_138548.1, read as the reverse complement.
TCCTAAAAGATTGCATGGCCTCAATCTTGTTTGTTTTCTGAAAACAAAAATAAATCAGTACTATTCCAAATGACCCTCTATCCCTTACTGATGTTCAGATGACCGTAACAAGAACTTCATCAATATAACTTATAGAACTCTTGTATCTGTAACCTTTAACTGAGCAAAACAGTGCATCATAGGCAATATTTGAGGCATGGTACCTCAAATGGACTACCTTATAGAATGTGTCCAAAATTTGGGACCCATGACTTCTGTAAGATTAAAATTCCACGAATTTGTGAGCAGGTCAGTGCTGCCTTGCTTCTGTGCCACCACTTACAGGTTCAGTAGACTGGTTGCACTCCAGCCTTCCAGACACCAGGTAAACCTGCCCGTGTTTCAGCTGCCGGAGATCAGCTAGACCAATCCAGTTTTAACTCTCCAGAGGCCAGGTAGGCTGATATCATGATCAGTTGCTGGAGAACAGTCAAACATGGTCACGTTGGCAGGTAATTAATTGGAAGTCTCGCCTACTCCCCACTGCTTTTTGGCCCTTGGCAATTCTGTTTCTTTCTTTAGGTAAATAAATGTTTCCAAAACAATGACCTAACAAGCCATAGATTATCTGGTTACTAATATTATTATTGACTGCTCTGATATTGTTGCATATTGAATTGCTGTCCCTTTTCCAGGCGTGTAAAGATTGGGACAGCAATAAAAATGCACACACATACACACACACATACACACATGAGCACAGCTAGTCTCCAACTCCCATTTTAAATGGCTAGAATACTAAAAAAATAAGTTTTCTTCTAACAAAATGCAGTCATTAAAGCTATTTCCAATTTTATTCCATTGAGAACATAGTCATCTTGCCTTTTGACTGAGACTGTTTTGTTTTCACTTTGAATAAAAATGCATTTTCCATGTTGTGCCTATTCCTATTTTCTTCTTTCAAAGTCTAATACAAAACAGATATGCTTTTTAATAGTTATACTGACATAAGCATCTTATCTTTTAACAGTATATCATCTCCCATTCATGTGCACCTTAAATGGCAAACTTAAATAAATGCATTTTTCAAATGATAAACTTACAGACTTGTTTTGTAAAATGTACCTTTTGATGCATGATCCATTTAGCAACTTACATAGTGCAATATTGTTATTCATCTTATTTCCATATTACACTTTTTATAATGAAGGAACCCATAAAGCTTTATCAGCAAGATTGTTTCCTGTAAAATAAATATATAAATTTAGTAACATAATGTAATGCATATGATGTCTTCACTATTATTCCTACACCCAGTTTTGTTTACTAAATATTCTTGCAATTCCAGCACATTTTTTTTTCTCTTCAAAGCTGTTCCTTCATCAAACACTTAGTGGCTGCTGTTTATCTGGTAGATTTCAAATCACTTTAAATATCAACCAAACCTGAAGTTTTACTCATGGTGTTTTTATCTTATCTTATAAAGCAATCTTCCTGTTCATTTTTATAATGTAACTTCATAAAAGGGAATCAAATTATTTTTTTCCAGATCTTTGGAATGTACTACTGCTAAATGAAAATGGAATAATATTCTGGCAATATATTGAAGTCTACACACCTTTAGAATATTCCATAATGTACTACTCTGATTGGAAAAGCTGTGGAAATTGGTAGTATCATATTTAAAAAAACATTGTCTTATGTATACCACTGCAGTATATTTTCCATTTGAGGGATCTTGCATTAGAAAATCCAAGAGAGGGCGAATTTATACAAGAAGCAGCACCAGAGTACCATAATATCAAGAGGTCAAGAGCTGTATTTAATTGGTGGGAAAGAGGGGACCGAGGGCTGAGATGATGACATCAAATGTTGGGAGAGGGCACTGACCTCAAATGAATAGAGCCATGTCCTGCATATTTTCCAGTTATTGGCTATAAATTTGGAGTGGATGCACTTCTTTGCTTTGAAAGCATATTTTTGCAAAGCCTCTAAAATGGGGTCTTTTGTATATTTTCCACCTGAAATAGTGAGAAAATGCTGATATGGGGCAATCACACAATCAAAATTCAGTGGCAGAGTCAAAAAGAGTTGGAAATGAAAGCATGCCCATCTCTGCCTTGTGTATGTATCAGTGTCTGTTTTGCATGATTTAGTAATAATGTTAGCATTTTAATGATGCCTTTAGGTTTTCACCACATTTCAGATACACTGATTCAATAATGGTATTCACACAAAAGCAAACGTAAAAGGAAGAAACAGTGTCCCCAATGTTTTTGGATTCCTTTCTAAGTCAGGATCAAACAGAGGCATAATACAACAGAAAGGGTGAAATAACTATTCCCTTGGCTGTGCTTAGATGTGTGTAGCATCCCACATACAAGGATAGAGAATTAAGCCTCAACTAAATAGATAGGTTCTGTGGTAGCAAAATGACAAGTTCTCCTAAAAAGGATTTTAATTAATAAAACGATACATTGCCAGATTGCCCAGTTTGGCACTCTAACTAGAGAAATGGAATGCCCACCTGGTCACCTGTAGCTATATCTCATGAAGGTCATCAGCTATCTGTTACTATCCCTCACTAGTGGAGCACATTCAGTTGCATATAAACAATTATTTCCTAACAAGTAAAAGGTGGGATATATACATTTTAACAAAAGACCTGAGAAAGTTAGGAGGAGATAACTGCTTGTTATTGTTGTTAGTTGTGAAGTCATGTCTGACTCATCGCGACCCCATGGACAACATTCCTCCAGGTCTTCCTGTCCTCTACCATCCTCTGGAGTCCATTTAAGCTCACGCCTACTGCTTTGGTTACTCCACCCAGCCACTTCATTCTCTGTTGTCCCCTTCTTCGTTTGCCCTCAATCATTCCCAGCTTTAGGATGTTCTCCAGTGAGTCCTTCCTTCTCATTAGGTGGCCAAAGTATATAAGTTTCATCCTCAGGATCTGGCCTTCTAAAGAGCAGTCAGGGTTCAGAATGGCTGACTGACAATGATTGAAGGGGAGGGATAAATAGCTCAAAAGACATCCAGTGCTTGAATAGCCAGGTTAGAGTGGACATAGCAATGAGAAAGGAGGCATCCAGGTCAAGGGAGAACAGACACCTCATAGAAATGGGGTAAGGAGAAACTGGCTGACATACAGAAACCTTAGGGCCAAAGAGATGCTGGAGGCAGCAAGGCATTAGAAATGCAGGTCTCTAACAAGAGCAGCAACTGTATTTATCACACACTGAATCAGAAATACGGGACTCAGAACTCTACTTTTGCATGAAATAGGAAAGTCAATGTGTGTGTATATGAATCAGAATAATGGGATATAAAGGCAATATCAGTCAAGATAAGGAGGAGTAGGTGAGTCCAGAGATAAATGGTCCTAGTTGAGAGCTGTGTGGATGCATTGATGTCAAAAACTAGAATCCAAGATCAGCAATTTAGCAAGCTACACTCGGAAGGTTCCCAGATAGAGAATAACCTGGGGATAAGAGGTGGTTGAAGAAAAATAGGAGCATTTTTTTCTCCACCCATCTCCCTGCTTTCTTTTGTTATGTGTTCATAATGTAAATGACTGTCAGGAGACTAGTGAAGGAAGGAAGAGCTGAGATTTAGTGAGGTAATTCTATAAAAAACTGACAGAAGACATGGAACAAGAGAACCCTGCACTCATTCTGTGGCTGTACTTTTCAGAAATCAGGTACCAGATACTGAAGAAGACAATTTCTGTGGAAGCTTTTGAGAGAAATTTGAAGGCTAAGAGGAAGATGCAGCATCTCTTCAGACAGAGGCATTAGGGCATAATGTCTGAAGAGAATCTGAAAGGAGTTGTTGGCAACCCAGAGTATCCAAATAGGAATACACTAGGTAATAGTGACATTGGAAAGGGGGGGGGGGAGAGATGATAAAGTGATTTACCTTAAGAGTGAAGTCAAGCAGTCAAACAGAAAAGTAGCTTATCAAATGCCAGAGAAAGTTTGGGCAGAGAAAGTTGTTAATGAGAACATGAGAAGGAGAGAGACAGAGACAGAGACAGAGACAGGGAGGGAGGGAGGGAGGGAGAGAGAGAGAGAGAGAGAGAGAGAGAGAGAGAGAGAGAGAGAGAGGGAGAGGGAGGAGAGAGAGAGAGAGAGAGAGAGAGAGAGAGAGAGAGAGAGAGAGAGAGAGAGAGAGAGAGAGAGAGAGAGAGATTAAAGGTCCCAAGCTGACCAGAGAAATAAACTTATCATAATGGATAAAATATAATAAAGAATAGACAATAGAAGTAGAAAAAGAGAAATGGAATGTAGCAGCATAAGTCAGATAAAAATAAGAATATATGAAATATAATATAATTCAGAGTAAGGAAACAATAAAAATTTAGGAGAGGCTATATAGGTAAGATTTTCCTTTCTTTCACCTGTAATGACTCCTGGCAACTATCTAGATATAAATACCTGCAGTTTTCTTGGCAAGATTTTGGAGGGGGATTACGTTGCCTGTTTTCTAGGGCTGAGAGTTCACCCAGGTGGCTTTGTGAGTAGGACTAGAACTCACAGTCTCCCGGTTCCTAGCCTAGCAACTTGCTAGGAGTTGCTATATATACTACACTAAACTAAGTTTCTATACAAATCTGTGTCTGAGAGTTCAAGAGTAACGTAAATAAGATTCACTGTAGCAATAGAGAACAAAAGACTTAAAATATAAAGAAATAACATTTAAAGGCTCAATGAAGAAACCACAGCCTTGTTTAGATCTTTGTTTCCTTTCCATTCCTTTTGTTCTGTTCCGTTCTGTTTGTGTGCCTTCAAATCAGTTTTTGGTCCCGCTGGCTTCTCAAATGGGTCCCTGCAGTTTTCTTGGTAAGTTTTTCTTAGAAGGGATTTGCAATTGCTCCTTAGAGCTGACAGAGAGAGTGACTGATTCAAGTTCAACTGGCATTGTGTCTCAAATGGGATTAGAACTCATAGTCTCCTGATTTCTAGCCTGGTACCTTAACCACTACACCAGACCTGGCTCTCTTGTTTGAATTTATTTCACAATATTGCATTATTCTGACATATTTTGCTTCCAGTACTCTGTACGTGCTGTCAATCTCTTCTTCCACCCGCCTTGTTCAGCGTTATCATCATTGCGATATATGCATCAGACCTTATGATCTATTCAAAATATGAAAAAAAATGGTTTCATGATTCCAGTGATCATTCAGATGTCCTCTACTACTTAATGCTTATTTCTTTGGGTTGTTCAAGAATAATAAGCAGATTCCTCCAGCAACATAGTTCGAAGGTGGTAATCTTTTTCCTCTTACACTTGTGCAAAGTCCATCCCTCGTATTTTGCATCATAACACAAAAGGTTATTGAGTGGTGCATTCAGAGCTCCATGGCAATTGATCCATCCACCTCTTGGACTTTCCTATTTTCCAGGTAATGTATGGTCTGTCTGACTTCCTCCCCAAGTACAGCTGGTTTCTTCTCATGTTCTTCTGCCTGAAATACTGGTTTAATCTGAGCTAGTTTTACTGTAGACATGTCTCCTCAAAGTATCATCTCTTCCTCCATGTATACCAATGCAAATTTTGGCATGTCTTCAATAATCACCCATCAATCAGGAGCTTGCTTATCATCACCAATCTGAAACTACCTAAGTGCAACTTTGCTAGCAAAATCCAGAAATACCTCCTTTCATATCAGCTCATTTCAACTCTATATGTTTTTTTGGGGGGGGAGAGGCAGGACTGTTTGCTCCCAACTGATCTTCAGTTTCAGGTGATCTGCTACAATGCAGCATGAATGAGAGGAAATCACATGACAAGATGGGCCATTCTGTCACCATCTCACCTCATTGTTGTTTTTCTCCCATCTCTACTCCCCGTTTCACAAAAAATTAAAAACTTTATCCAGAAGAGATACTTAAGGTATATCCCTGTCATCTCTGGAATGAATTGGCCATCTTTCTTATTAATATTGCCTTTCCTTACCATGCATGTACAGTTTTTTTTCTATCAAGAAGTTTATATTTCAAACTGAAATTTGGATTAGAAGATACAAAGCTGATCGAAATAGAGGAAGAAGTTCAATGCAACAGGGGCTAATTGAGATTAAATCCTTGGGATGGATTTCCTGTGAATGAAGATATCCAAATCACTCCAGGTTACCGTACTTTATGCTGAGAGTAAGATGTCTCAGCAGAATCATGGGTCAGAGAAGAACAAATAGAGCTTTAAGGAAAGATTGAGTAAACTTGACAGACTGAAAAAGCTGCTCTGAGGAAAAAAATACTTTTGGATTTTATGAATGTTTATGTTTGTTTTTTGTTGACACTTTTTAAATTAAATAAATGATATGAGCATCATGTGTTAGAACATAGGGCTGTCAAACTTGTCTTGTCACGGTATCATCATGTGATGTATCATGACTTTTCCCCCCTTTGCTAAACCAGGTGGGGGCATGGTCAGTGCATGATGCATCCAGCCTGCAGCTGTGAGTTTGACAGCTCTGTCTTAGAAGTTATCTATTCAGTCAGACACTTTTTGTACATCAATAGGACCCTCATGAATCTCTGATAATGTTCATTGCAAACATTCACACCAATCCATGAAAGGGCAATTTTTATTTCACAGAAATTTTATAACAAGAGGTGCCGCCTGCAAGGGTCAAACACATCATGTTGGAAAATAAGGGACCTTAGTAAGAGCACTACAAAGTTCCTGACTTTTTATAATGTAGTGGTAAATGTTTTCTTCCCAAATACAATGAAATTTTAAACAAATATTTAGAAGAGAAAATGGTAGAAAATGAGGTTGCTCTACCACCTAGTATGCAAATAACACAAGGGAGGAAAGAAGAAAGAAAGCCAGCCAGCCAGCCACCTGACCATTTCTGGCATCTCGAGCTGTTAGCACCAAGTGCTTAAAAACGTAGAGAAATTTAGCACAAACATTTTTCTTGAGTTTAATTACTGAAATAGACAAATTGAAAATTGGCCCATCATGAAGACAAATAGCAATAGAAATGCAGTTTGGAAAACTGTTTCTACTAAATTATAATTAACCACCCATCAAGAGCTACCTGACAGAGGTGAAATGGGGTTCCATTAGCAGTGCTACTGATTGGCTGGCAGCATGTCCCATGATGCTCCTTGTTACAACATTCTTCACTGTTTGCTTTTCAGTAAAATCATAAAGGACCACTGATTATGCCTAGCCCCTCCCCCCCCTATTTGCTTGGCCACCCCAAGATACCTAATAGCCTAAATTATCAGCAAATTACCTCTTTGATAAGGGCAAGTCATTTTACATTGAGAGCTGAACTATTTCCCACTTCTGGGGGATAATATTAGGCAAATAACAAGCATCTTTCTTTTGACATGTACAATTATTTGCCATGTATGTTTGAATAGCCTGCCCCTTTTTGCGACAGGGTCCATTCTCTATTAGCATATTTGATAGATGAATACCATTGCAGAAAACCTAGCAGTAACCATGGTGATTGGGAGACAATGTTTTGAGTGAGGGATGTATTATCAATTTCAGCTATAGAATTCCTCCCCACCTTTTTTCAAGCATACATTGTTAATGAGCTATTCTGCAACATGGAAATGATAGGTAGAGAGACAGACAGATGACGATAGATAGATGATAGATAGAGAATAGAGTCGTTTCAAAATCATTAAACTATTATTACTATTAAATTTAAACCATGGTAAATTAGGTACGTGAAAATACACACACACACACACGTACACTATGTTGACTTTCCCCATTTTTTAAAAAAATATAAAACAACATAAAATATTTCTGCAATAAAGGAAATATCAAGATGCTCCCTTCGCATATCCTGGAATTGCCCTCCATGCATTATTCTCCTAGCTTAGATAGGCTTTCCTAGGGGAATCAATTCACATGTGAAGTGTGGGGTGGGGTTGGGGGAAAAGACAAAGGAATAATTGCATGATATACCAGTGGAGAAAGACAGACACTTATGACATAACATTTGAGAACAACAACTAGGGAAGACAGCAGTAAAGAAATCAAAGAATATGGAGAGATACTGTTTTATTAAGCATTCTGAATAAAGCTTGGCATCCAGGATGATTTTTACACATATTAATGGATGAAAAAACCCCAGTAATTGTTAAAATAAAACTGAGAAAACTATGTAGAATAATGATCTCATAGGTATAGCTATGCAATTTGTTTTTGAGCGAAACATGCTGGTTATATTGACCTCTAAATTAACTGCCTTCCAAACTACTATAATAACTTTATTATGGACCTGAGCATACAAATATAGAAACAAGATGTAAGTATGAAGCTGAAATAAACCTAGATGTAATACAAGATAACATATTATCCAGATCTAGATTCTGGGGTATTTGTCTCCAATTCTATCTCCTATCTACCTAGCTAGTTATATACAGTACCTACCAATCTCTCTATCTGTCTTTTTTTAAAGTTTAAGACAAATACAAACTAATATAGAGTAAGAAAATGAAAAAGAAAGAAATCAAAGAGAAACTTAAAAGTGCAAGAGTAAAAGAAAAACAGAAAAGAAGGAATAGAAAAAAGTGGCTTCTGATCTTCTTTATAGCAGTTAGAAGTACCCGCATTTTTTGGAGTATAAGATGCACCTTTTTCCCTCAAAAAAGAGGCTGAAAATCTGGGTGCGTCTTATACACTGAATACAGCATTTTTTGCCTCCCAAAACCCTGCCCTCTTCAACAAAATGGCCATGCATAGCCTTTAGGAGCCTTGCAGAGTGCTCCTGGGGGCTGGGGAGGGTAGAAATGAGTGAAAAATGGGCCACTTTTTGCTCAGTTCTGAAACTCCAGCCCCTTGGAGCACTCTATAAGCCTCTTAAAGGCTATTCATGCCCTTTTCTTTGACCAAAAACAGACCCATTTTCACGAAAAACAGGCCGTTCTTTGCTTGTTTGGGGGGAGCATCCCCCAGGAGCACTCTACAAGCCTCCTAAAGGCTATTCATGCCCTTTTTTTTTTAAATAAAATGGGCCCATTTTCATGAAAAATGGGCCATTTTGGGGAGGTCTACAGAGTACAAAAACTTTTTTTAAAATTTGCCTCTTCAAAACCTTGGTACGTCTTATACTCCAGTGTGTCTTATACTCTGAAAAATATGGTACATTTATAAATTTACCCCTTCCTATAAAGTTACAACATGTCTCTCTTTTGTCTATAAGTATTCTGTCTAGTCATCAAAACTATAAATCAGCAGTGTTTCATGTGTAAAATCCATCAGACGTTTCCAATCAGTAATAAATATATGTATATTGTCTAGTCGTCCCCAGTTCTAATGGTCTACAACAGGGGTGTCAAACTCGGAACCATCATGTGACTTTTTCTCCTTTGCTAAACCAGGCATGGGCATGGCCAGCGCATGACACATCTGGCCCATGAGTAACAATTTTGACACCCCTGGTCTACAATGAGACATTTAGTGATGTTCAGATTCTCTCAGTTCCTCTAACAAGGTTAAGCTGTGTTGTCATTCAATTAATATAGTTCCTATTCAACCCAATCCAGCATGCCATGTTGTAACTTCATAAAAATACAAGAGGGTAGGAATATCTTAGCTCCACATTTAAAACTTATATATCCTTGTCACTTTTTAAAATATTGCTTAAACTTAAAAACAATCTCCCCTCCACATACACACGGAAATAAAATTTGTCCCTCCTTATTTTCCTCGCTCAAATATGTGCAAAGTGTCTCTGCTGTATAATAGCTTTTAACATTTTATTTTAGGGCTGTCAACTGATTAAATATTTTTAGTTGATTAATCATATGCTTTTAAACCAATTAATTGGTTAATTAACTGATGAAATTTAAATACATTTCCATCTTACCAACACCTTAATATAGATGTGTTTTTCAGGTACTTAAGGAAGTGATGTGAGATAACTTATAATTTTACCAACAAAAGCTGGCTTTCCGTATTGAGCAAATGGCTCTCTTGAATTTTCTTCTATCCTTATTCTGAGGACAGAATATTCTGATAAGGATGTAGTGAAACAAGTAAATACTCTAATCACCAAATAATTGGAAGTTTCATATAGACCACCAACCCACAGGTCTTCAGTGCAAAACTCCAAACTGAAATATCCATAGAGATAGACTCAGCAGTCAGCACACCTTGTGAAGGGACCTCACTAACCCCTTTAGTGATTGGTTGTCCTGCCAAAGTGCTGTCACTGCTAATATATTTTTCCTTAAAGTTCCATCAGAATCTTCCTTTTTATTACAAGACCATTAATCCATGTCCTGTACGAAGGATGATGGGGAAGAAATCTATCTTGTCACTCCTCAGTTTCTGTTTCATTTAAGGATACCCACGATCCTCAATCTGTTTTCAGAAGCCTTGATTTCTAATCCCCTACATTTCTTTGTTGCTTTTTTAATCTGTGTATTACCCAAATGTCTTTTCACTTGTCATACCCAAAACTGATTGCTGTGTGTAATTTAATTCAAAACATATAGAATAGAGCAGAAGAATTACTCCTGTGATTTGAAACTATACTTTGTTGTGGCCCGCCAGCAACCAGTGGAGCTGCCAGCAGATTCAGACAGTGAGGAGGTTGGGGGAGAACATGGGCCAGTCTTGTAGTCTGGGGAAGGCTCTGATGAGGGCTCTGTGTTGGAGGTAAAGAGGGGAACAGAGCAGCATGCCAGTTATCAGTTGCAGAGTCAGACATCAGTGAGGCAGATGAACAGCTGGAGCCTGTTCCCAGAGTGCGCATACGCTGTTGCCAGATAAAGGGAACAGCTAAAGAACAGGTGTCGACTTGGGAGTAAGGCCACAGGTGGACGAGGAATGCCCCCTCTTAAAGGAAATAAAAGAGGAGCAAAAGGGGAGTGGAGTTTGCAGGAGACAATTAGTTCGCTTAATTGGTTTGTGACTCTCTGAGACTCCTTGTCAAGATTTGCAGATATTGGCCTGTCAGCTCTCCAAGCTAGATACGGTCTGTGACTGTAAATCATCCCTTGAAAGAATTTTCTGGATGTGAATGAGCAGAATTAACAGTAAATTAATAAAAGGTTTTTTTGTCGGGACAAAGAATTTACTTCATGCTCTTGTGAAGCATAGGTGAGAACACACTTTTGCAAATTTAGCCCGCAATTATATTTGGCTTCATTGCAGCAAATTGCATGGCTGACTCATAATAACTATCAATAAGTTTTAATATTACTTCACACATCTACCATTTAATCATGACTTACGAGGATGTAAAGAAGAGCTTGGTATAGGAGTAGATTAAAAATTCAGGTCATTAATTTCTTTAAACAACTGTACATTTGGTATCTCAAATACATAGAAGAATATGCAATGTACATTTATGCAAATATTTTCACAGAATTTTGTGATAGATTCACAAAAGACCCACACTAAATATATCTAAGAAGGAATATGTGCACATAAATGAAAATACTCATGAAACGTACAAACAAAAAGATATTTTATTATAGAAAAAAACTTGTAAAAAGTGCGCCTACTAGAAAGGTACACAGAACAATGTCTGCATTAGTAGAAAAAATAAATGTGCATAAATCATTTGAAGGTTTAGCTGAACATTTAAATGAAGGTAAAAAAAATATGATCACTAGAATAATACATGAATGGAAATAAAATTAACTGAATCGCTTATTCTTAGCTCAATGTATCTTAAAAACTCTCTTTCAACAGTCTCAGTATAAAAGGTGCCCTCTCCATTTTATTTTCCAGTTAATTCAGAGATGAAACCAATACACATTTTATGCATCCCGAGAGATTGTTTGAAAATAATCATTGTTTGCCCTGGAAACTAATTTCTTTGAGTGCTCTAAATGTTTGTCAAACTGTTTCACCATATTTGAATGTGTGTTGGCTTTTACCTTAAGAATCCAATCCTAATGAATCACAAGAGCCATATTAGAGAGTCTGCAGGTGGCCTGATCAATTCTATTAAGCTCAATCAGGACTAGGAGCTTGAATTATGGTTGTGTCAGGAGCTGCAATTGTATTGAACCATGTTATGCTATGGTTGATAATAATGAAGTCCAGTAGCCATCCAGAAATCATTGGCTTTTCTCAATTCCTGCTCACCATCATACACAAATCTCTGAAGCAAACACAAGTTGCCTTTTGGCATGTGGAATCTGTGAATGTTTATAGAAATCTGCATGGATTATTATCCATTTTGGTATCATCTCCTAAACATAAAAGAGCAATCTGTGACTCTCCAGATGTTGCCTAACATCATCTCTGAATAGTAAGGATCAGGAATACTGACAGTTTATAGAGCAGCAACGTTTGGAGAATCGCAGACTTCCCATTTCTTTCCAAGCAAACTACAAGGGATCACAAGCTAGAGATGTAGAAAATATGGGAGAAAAACTGGGCATATTCCAATAACTGAAAAAAAAACCCCACAATTCACTTATTTATTTGGCAACATTTCTTATCCTCCTTCTAGAGCAGCTACCCAAAATTAACAGCACAATAAAGCAAGAATAAAATGCATCTTGTTAAAAACAATTATAGCAACAAAGCAAATACATAAGAAGCTAAAAGGCCTGGGTGAATTAAAATGTCTTTTTTGTGATAAAAAGAAATCAGGAGAAGAAGATAGATTTTTTTTTCTGCAGAGGATTCCAAGGGCTATGCTACATCTTGAGTTGTTGCCCACATCTACCCCAAGGATAGTGGGATGCGGTGGCTCAGTGGCTAAGACGCTGAGTTTGTCAATCAGAAGGTCAGCAGTTCAGTGGTTCAAATCCCTAACACCAATAACAGAGTGAGCTCCCATTACTTGTACCAGCTTTTGCCAACCTAGCAGTTCAAAGTCACGTAAAAATGCAAGTAGAAAAATAGGAACCACCTTTGGTGGGAAGATAACACCATTCCGTGCGCTTTTGGCATTTAGTCATGCTGGCCACATGATCATGGAGACGTCTTCAGACAGTGCTGGCTCTTCGGCTTTGAAACAGAGATGAGCACCACTCCCTAGAGTCAGCAACGACTAGCACATATGTTGAGGGTAACCTTTACCTTTACCCCAAAGACAAGATAGAACAAGGAAAGACATGATGTACTTAATTAAGGTCATGTGTGAGAGTATTGTTTTAATGGTTCTGGGTTATTTAATGCTTTAACTGATAACAGTATCACTAATGGAACTCCAAATCAGTTTCACATCTTTCCACTGATGCCCAAGTTTACCTGACGAACATGTAACTATCTTTCTCTCCTATGACCGACATGCTGTCTCCTCCTGCCATCACTGAGGAAGTTCTTCTCACTTGTCTACAGGAAGAAATCAGAATATTCCCCTTCAGTTTGCCTCATTATGCAAACGTCTCTCTGGGATGGGAAATTGGTTCCTCTTTTCTTTTCTTTTTACTCTCCCACAAGCTAGATATGTAGAAAACACCTGAATATAAAATGACATGAAAAAGAGCAGGATAAAGGACTGCATTTTTAACCATTCTTGGCTAACAAAAATCAGTCATGTTTAAGTAATTGCTTATTCTCCTACAAAAGAAAGGCACCTTCAAACATACAATTTTTACTCTTTTCCTGCGGTATACTAAGGATAATAGGGGAGGCAATGGAAATAATATTAGAGGGCTTGGCACAAAAAATATTTGAAATAGTTCATCATTGTATTCAGTGTCCCTTCCCCCCCCCCCCAAACTTGCCCTCATTTCACACACACCTGGGGTTCACTCATTTATAACACAGTAGAAAGAATGATACAGAAAAAGCTGACATAGGACTTCAAGGACCAGAGAGAAGGTGAATTGCCTCCTCCCTTGGAGCAATACATCCCATTGAACTCATGCACCTACCATATTGTGATTTTTACCTGCTTCTTTCTCATGCCTGGCCTTTGAACCTTGGCAGATTGAGCACTACCATTACAAAACATCTTTATGGAGAAAGCCATATGGCTGGCAATAGCTACACAGAATTACAAACTCTCCTGATTCAAGGTCATTGCCAATGGAATGAGCCTTGCTAGGTACGGTAGATAGTGGGCATGTCATTCATCTATCTCTGACAGAGCTAAAGACATTGTCTCCTGTACAAGTATTGTCAATCAAGCTGGGAAATAAAATTAAGCATCAGTTCCCAAAAGAGCAATATAGTTAAAAGATGGCCATTCTATGTCTATTAGGTATATATCAAAAAAACCATAAATGTTCGTAATCCAAGGAAAGGAGATCTCCTCACCCATTTCAATTGAGTTTCAGGTCAGGATTTAATACCCCAAAACTGTACTTATTTTGATAGGTGATCTGCTCCAGATTTTTTTTAAAAAAGACATATGGGTAGGTCACTGATGATTAACCTGGATACTTCAATAACTTTTGATACCATAAACACTAGTATCCTACTAGTTCTAAGGGATGACATTGAATTCATGATATTATACAGGTGCTGTCCTCATCTGTAGTTGTTCTAAAAGTAGCAGCTCTATTTAGCACCTTGGTTTTTAAGCTACCATTGTCCTAAAGCTGTATCAACACATCACATTACCAACAAAATGGCCAATTTTGGGTGCAGTTGTTTACCTATAAAACTCAGGCACTCATGTGGCATGGAACTGGAAAGAATCTAGTTCCCTGAATATGAGGAAGAAATGCTTATTCTTATTTTTGTCCTTTTTTGTCCTAGCATTTTCCTGCATTCATTGCATACTTGCTGATCTTCACATCAGCAATCAGCATCTTGCATTGCAGGATGAGACAATAGGGCAGCAGCACCAATGACAGCAGAGGTAGCATTCAGCCAGTTCTGACCAGTTCCGGTGAACCAGTAGCAGACATTTGAATAGTTCTGAGAACCGGTAAATACCATCTCTGACTGGCCCCATTCACATCTATTCGCTGCCTCCCGAGTCTCAGCTGATCGTCTGGGTCTTCTTCTGTTGCCCTGCACAGACAACGGAGCTGAGAAGCAGGTTAGTGGGGTGGGGAGGGAATGGGGATTTTACAGTATCGTTGCCCTGGAGTGTGGTGGAAATGGAGATTTTGCAGTATCCTTCTGTGCTATGCCAACCAAGTCAAGCCACGCCCACCAAGTCATGCCCACAGAACCAGTAGTAAAATGTTTTGAATCCCACCACTGAATCAATATGTCATGATATGAGGCAATAGGATTGTCAATGGACCTCAGCAACCTGGTTACAGTGGTCAGTCAGCACTTACTCTGCTGGCCACACCTTTGTTGTTAGATTCATTGAGGTAAATTAGTTTATATCTTTCACCAATGTGAGATTTCTAGCCTTTTCAACACATATCTTGCATGCATACATACATACATACATACATACATACATACATACATACATACATTCATACATATCTACCTGTGTCACTCTAATATTTCTGCAAGTTCATAGCTGTATCCAGTCAGGTGATGATGTTCAGTGTGACAATGTGTAATTGTGGTATTTGAACTAGATTTTTTTTAGCTGCTTACACCATTGATCCAGTAGTGTTTATTCATTTATTATGGTGGTCAGGTCAGGTTGATGTATATTGCCTCCAGGGGACACCTTAGTGTTATTTGACATAGTACACAGCTGTATATAAAAGTTCTTCTATACACATAGAGAAGCACTCCATATCTTAGCAAAGTGGCTCTTTCAAGTGTGCACACACAGCAACATTTCGAACCAAGAGAATTTCAGGTAAAGCAAAAAAGTATTATATTAAGAGAGATCAAGTCTTTATACAGAATTCAGAAACAAGTGATACATACATTCAATATATGTAATGTGTCAGAAAGCAACAAATCAAATAATAAAAGCCATTGGTTAGATGTGAGAAAAGACTGATACCCTAAAAATATGTTTTATTCATCCTTTGTTATCCTGTCTTGTTTCTTGAACACTTGCAATACTCAAGGACTTCAGAATACAACTCTATTGTTTAATTTCTGAATAGGCTAGTTTTTACACATCCAAAGAAATGGTTTTGGATAAAGGAAAAAAATATATGGTTTATTAACCTTCAAAAGGAAGTAGGGAACACCATGCTAAAATGCTAGTGTTGCCTTTATTAAATGCTAATAATAAAGCTTAAAATTCCAGGTAGCAAATTCCCCATTTGGTCCTCAAACTATTAATAGTTTGCTATTATTTCTTAAGCAAGTGAGCAGTTAACATCTGAAATTGCATGGAATCGATGGAGTATTCTCTGAGGCAGAACTAAGAGAATAATGGCAATACTGGGTTACAGATATTCAGGGGGCACATTGAAGAAGACAACATCCAAGTAGGGCAAGGGCAATCAAAGCCATTCCCACAAGCAGTAAATGTTTCAACCGCCCCAATCTGTCATCCACATCCCAAGTGTTTTGATTTTCTTGAAAGAGTTCCTTGTTTCTTGTCAGGGTAGAAACTATTTTAGCTAACTTCTGTTGCTGGGTAATTAAGCCTTACATGCATACCTCCCCCCACCTCCCCCCAGTTCCCCTAGTAACTGATCTAAGGCCAGCCTATTCTACAATAGTACATCTTTCAGATAAATTGTTTCATCTTGAAGTAGTTCATGGCTCCTTGAGGTGTCATTAATACAGACTTAAAAAAATTATAGACAGATTTGCAACAAATTCAGCCAAATCATGAATGTCTTTATAGTTCATAGTAACTCCAACAGCTGGATATTTTGCCCTCTCAATTTGGTTTCCCCTGCGAAACTCTATGCCGGAGGTAATTGCCCTCTGTATTCTATAGTTATGTCTAAATGACTGTTTAATTTCTTTTGGAGTACCAGATAAATCTGCTCTGTCCATAGCCAAGATATTCCACAAATTCCTTGCTAGGACTTTGGTAGAGTTTTAAAACCATGAATGCCATAAGTCCACCACTATCCATCAGATAATCTGGTGTCTTCACTATTATTATATATGCCAAAGTCTGAGCAATAGTCTAAAGGGGAAGTGCCCTTGTGTAGTTTTGTGCCTTGTGTAGGTTTGCATTCTAACATCCCAACCTGGATCAACCCAACAATAATTTGTCTATTTGGGATATTAATGTGAGGGAAGTTTTCCCATCTTCCCACAGACCAAGTGTCACATATCCTTTGAAAACAGATTGGGACATTGGAGTGTTCCTACATAATAGTGAAATCCCATCTACCAAATAAAGGGGACTTCTCAAATGCAACGTGAGTTATCCAACAATCAGTACCTAGGATAATGAGGATATCCCTTACCTCTGTGGGAGATGGCAAGGAGGAAGCAAAAGTCCCATAGAAGTCATAGTTGTTTTAAAAGTAAAATGTTCCCAAATATTTACAAAAGAGTTCATTAGGCAAGTTCCAAGACTCTGCAAAGTCAGCTACAATCCAATCTTCACCTGTGAGGAATCCACAAACTTTTTTTTCTTCCATAAGAATAGTGGCTTGAGTAGTCAGAAAAATCTGGAATGGAGTATCCCAGGTTGGAGGGAGAGTCTTGCAATATAACTTTTTTTTAAGCCACATGAAATCTCCTAGTTGGAATGGATGAATCTGGTCACTGAGAGAAACCACGGCTCCCACTGTCATTGCCTTCCAGAACTCTCTCTGCTGCTTCCATAAGGACAGAAACTGTTTAGCAGTTAGTTCATTGCCCTCATCCCCAGCCATAGGTGGATTGAAATGGGAGAGAGGCCCCCTCCCCTTTGTGGATGCCCATATAACAATACAAAATAAGGTAGACTTAATATGATATTGAACTGGTCCTAAATAATAAAACAGTAAAGTTTTATTAACTACCAAACTGTAGTTTGGTTAACTGAAACTCCAAACCTGTTTTCCTGCCTTTTTTTATCACCCTTATGGAGATGATGGCTCATCCTCAGGCATTTTCCAGGTTTTGCAATCAACTGGAGACAAAGATGGGGCTAGAAGGGTATCTAGAGCCACAGGACCATCTCCTTGATTTCTTTGCAACTATCATAGAACTGCAATTTTAGGTGACAAAAGCCTCAATCCAGAAAACAGTGGTGGTTTACTACCACCACCAGAGGTGATATTCAGCAGGTTCTGACCAGTTCTGGAGAACCGGTAGCAGAAATTTTGAGTAGTTCAGAGAACTGGTAAATACCACCTCTGGCTGGCCTCGCCCCCATCTTTTCTCTATCTCCCGAGTCCCAGCTGATTAGGAGGAAATGGGGACTTTGCAGTAACTTTCCCCTGGAGTGGGGTAGGAAGGGGGATTTTACAGTATCCTTCCCCTGCTACGCCCACCAAGCCATGCCCACCAAGTCACGCTCACAAAACCGGTAGTAAAAAAAATTGATTCCCACTACTGACTACTACCACTTATTAGCATGAACTATGCAAAATCCAGCTGCAAATGTTGCATGGCGACTGTAGACATTGATCACTCATCAACCCCCACCCATCTCCACAGTGCCAGTTGGGGCTTTCTGGGACAGGGGGAGTTTTGCTGGCAAATATCACAAGCCTCTTCAGCCCTTTGGCAATTGTCTCCAATCCCGGAAGCAAACCAGCTTTTGTAATAAAATCTTTCAATTCCTCTTTCCCATAATGTCCTGAAAGTTGACCCATTCAGTTGCTATGGGGTTCAATAGCTCTGGGTAGGCATGTCCTTCCATCTGGAATTTTCCCCATAACTTGAACTTCCTACACTGCTTCATATCGCTTTCAAGTTGCTGGTTTCGTTCTCCTTATACTTAAGAGTCTCCATAGTTGGAACAAACTCTATGGGAATACTTGCCAACCCCTCAAAGATAAGTAGATTGAAGGCAGCCTGCTTTGCTGTTTGATCAGCCAGGTTGTTTTCTTTTGTGCCTCTTTAGTCATTTGGCAGTGCAGGATAGCTAATTCTTTTGGAGCTTGGAGTGCCTGTTAAAGACTTTCAACAAGCTGAAAATGCTGGATGTGTTTCCCTCCAGCTGACTTAAACCCAGTTCTCTTCCACACAATAGTATCTTAGAACCCATGGGGTTGCTGAGTTTAAGGAGCCACACCTTAAGATAGGGAAGATATTAGTTTTGCTTCTAATATTCCTGCGCGAGCTGCACTGGCTGCCTGTGGTTTTTCGGGTGCGTTTCAAGGTGTTGGTTACTATCTTCAAAGCGCTCCATGGCATGGGACCTAGTTACCTGCGGGACCGCATCTCACCTCACACATCTCTACGACCTATCCGCTCTCACAGGGAGGGACTCCTCCAGGTGCCATCCGCCAAGCAGTGCCATCGGGTGACGCCTAGAAGTAGAGCCTCCTCTGTGATGGGCCCGACCCTCTGGAATGACCTCCCCCCCGATATTAGAACTACTAACGACCTCCGCTCCTTCCGACAGAAGCTCAAGACCCACCTGTTCCAATTAGCTGGCTTAGCCGATTTATAGCTCCATCTTCCACCTCCTGGCAAACATTTTATTGGGAATTTTTTAAGGGAATTTTAATTTTATTTGTATTTTAACTAAATATTGTACAGTATATTTTCTACCTCCTCCGTCTACGTCTATGTCTATGTCTATGTATTTGTATATGGTTTTAATAATGACTGTACACCGCCCCGAGTCCTGCTTAGGAAAGGGTGCGGTCTAGAAATAAAAGCTTATTATTATTATTATTATTATTATTATTATTATTATTATTATTATTATTATTAATATCAAAGGCCAGAAAATGCTTGTGTGTTCTGCTTTAACAGGGCAGAAAGCTCACAAGAGGCCCATAGAATAGTGTGCTGTCCTGGAGTCAAACGTTTGGCTTGATGCTGCTACCAATGTATGTGTGCATATCAATGTCTCCTGTGCTGCCTGGTCTATTTGGATGGAATAAAGACTATTGGGCAGTGTGTTGGTCCACTCATGTTCATTAAGATCCCACATGCAACTCTCCCTATTCTCATGTACAAACAAGCAAAGCCTATTCATATGATGAGCAGAGGAACAGAAGTTAAGACTGCATTTTTCAAAGATTCCATTTTTCAATAAGTTAGACTGTTGGAGTGTCTCTCCAGACAGAAGCAACTTGGAATTAAGGAGAAACTTCTCAACAGTGAGGATAGTTAACCAGTGCAACAGCTTGCCCCCAGAAATCATGGGCACTCCATCATTGGAGGAGGAGGAGCTTCCGGAGGGAATGGAGGACTGCTTCTGAGCTCCGCTAAATGCGGAGGGCTCTTTGACGGGCGGGATGCTGCCGACCCTCATTTCCACCTTGAGGGTCGGGGATTTCGGGCGCCGAAGATCCTGGCACCCTGCCCGGCTCCAAGCTGGCCCGTTGGGTCGGCCGGGCAGCCGGACAGGAGGAAGATAGCACGCCAGTCGGTGCGGCAGGGCGGCTGGCGTTTTAAGCCAGCATGGCGGCTGGCGTTTTTTGAGTCGGAGCGGCAGAGAAACGGAGCGCCAGCGCCAGCGGAGCAGCGCAGCGGTAAAGACCTGAGTGGAGAGGGCGGAGAAGGATGGAGGAGGTGGAGGACGGCGGCGGGGGTCTGTGTGACTGTGTGACTGGGCGGATTTTGGCTTGGGATCCTTAGAAAGATGGTGGCAACCCAGGAGAGCCGAGCGGCCCAAATTATAATCTATGGATCGCTGAGCTCCAAGCTAGCCGGCGATTGTGCTTTTAGACTGGTGAGAGGGCCCTGGGAAGGAGTGCAAGGCCCGAGGGAGGCCTGTGAGATCCGAGGCGCCGAAGGGAAGAAGGGAAGGAGAGTGAGGCCTGAGGCGCCGGAGGAAGTAGAGAACGGAAAGAACGGAAAGAACGGTGGAAGGGCTGCAGGGAGGCCGCAGGGAGGCCGATGCAGCCCTCCCGGGCCCAATAACAACAAATGTGGGTTGCCAAATGGACGGAGGACCATTCACAACCATGGCAGGCCATGGAACGGAGGCTTGGAACATCAGAGGCCCATGCAGAAGGTCAGACCCAGTGCTTTGCTGTGCTCACCACTACCCCACCCACTCATTTACCACCTACTTACTATGGGCTATCCGCCCCACCGCCTATTATGACCTACCATCTATTACGAACTATTTCTTAGCTGCAATCTTTTATCCATCAACTGGCTATTTTATCTTATTTCCATCAACCATCATTTCCATTCTGATGCGGACTATTTTCAGCAGCCTATCCCGTTGCCTGGACTATCCTCTTGCCAGGACCATCCCCTTAGTGGGAATTGCGGCTGCTGATGCATATTAACATCTACAGCACCCACTTGATGAACTTGGCCCTGTCCAATTATGTTATACACGAGGCTAGACCTGCTACAGCTACGAGAGTCCCCCCTCTCGTAGTTATGGCCTCCTGCCCTTTCGAGGGCCCACCTTGAGGACGGGTTCATTAACCCAGAGAGGTGGAGGAAGCGCTCGTTGAGGGGTTTTTTAATTAATTGTTTTTTAAAAATTGTAAGGGGTTACAGGGATGGGGGGGGGGAACAAGACAGGAGGGATGGGAGAGCCAGGCACCTTGATGTGGTCGAAGGAGGAGGGAGCGGAGTGGGGGAGGAGAGGGAAGATAGCATTCCTGTACAGGGCTCTTTGATACCAACGGTCGTGGGGAGGGGCAGGTGCGAGGACAGATTAAGAGCACGTAGTCGGTTGGGAGACCGGGGTTTTTGGTCATTCCCGGTCGTCTGTACCAACCCCTGCATACTAGGTGGTCAGGATCTACAGACCCAAGGCCTGAGACTGCTGTTATGCAACGCGAGGTCCGTTGTTAATAAGGCCCCCCTCATTCACGATCTAATTTTGGAGGGGGAGCCGGACCTCGCAGGAATAACCGAGACCTGGTTGGGCCACGAGGGAGGTTTACCCCTCGTGGAAATGTGCCCGCCAGGTTATCAAGCATTTCATCAGCCTCGGGCCCAGGGAAGGGGCGGCGGGGTAGCAGTGATTATCCGGGAAGACTTGGAGCCGAGAGAGTTCACCGTGCCACAGACATCCGGGTGTGAGTCTCTTGTCGTGAGATGGGGCCCAGGGAGGCAGTTGGGCCTGCTGATAGTATACCTGGCTCCTCGCTATACATCAGCGGCCCTGCCTGAACTCCTTGAGCTGATCTCATCGGTGGCGGTTGAGACCCCCAAACTGTTAGTGATGGGGGATTTTAATCTGCCGTCGATGGGAGAAGCGTCTGAGGGGGTTCGGGAGTTCATGGCTTCCATGACAGCCATGGACCTGACCCAGTTAATTCAGGGCCCTACTCACGAGGGAGGCCACACGCTGGACCTTGTCTTTGTCTCTGGCCAGTGGACGAGTGATCTGGGAATAGGGGATCCAGCTATTATTCCCCTGTCATGGTCGGATCACTCACTTCTCCGGCTTGACTTCCCTGGTGCTACCCCCCGCTGCAAGGAGGCGGAACCGGAAGGTATTAGATGGTTCCGCCCCAAGCGCCTGATGGAACCAGACAGGTTCCAGACGGAGCTTGGGCCACCTCCTGTGGACCTGACCCGCCCCCGAGTGGAGGACCTGGTAGACGCATGGAATAGTGCGACTACCGGGGCCCTAGACCGGGTGGCGCCTTTGCGGCCTCTCCTGCGGCGACGAACCACCCTGGCCCCTTGGTTCACCGAGGAGCTAAGGGTGATGAAACGCCACAAGAGACGCCTAGAGAGTCGTTGGAGATCCTCCCGTTCCGAATTTGACCAAGCACAGGAACGAGCCTACTTGAGGACGTACCTTGTGGCATTAAGAGCGGCCAAACGTCAACATTGTGCCGCTCTTATTGTGTCCGCAGATAACCGCCCTGCCGCCCTGTTTCGGGTGACTCGCTCCCTCTTGTTTGAGAGACCGCGGGAAGCCCCTTTACAGGGCAGAGCAGAGGAGTTTGGGAAATATCTACAGGACAAAGTCGCTCAAATCCGGATGGGATGGGCCCCTTTCAGCGGTCCAGTAGAGACGCCCGTGGCGAGTCTTGAGGGACCGCTTTGGGAGGAGTTTGACTCGGTTGCCATCGAGGATTTGGACAGGTTGCATGGACGTCTGCGACCTACCACATGTTTATTGGACCCGTGTCCCTCCTGGCTTGTACTGGCATCCTGGGAGGTTACGCGCGACTGGCTCCTGGGCCTAGTGAACGCTTCGTTGGGTGAGGGGTTTCTACCGGCCGCCTTGAAAGAGGCGGTGGTGAGGCCCCTGCTCAAGAAGCCTTCCCTGGACCCAACGGACCTAGTCAATTATCGTCCAGTCTCCAACCTTCCTTTTTTAGCGAAGGTTGTAGAGAGTGTGGTGGCACAACAGTTCCCACGTCACCTGGAGGAAAATGATTATCTAGACCCGCGCCAGTCCGGCTTCCGACCCGGGCACAGCACGGAGACGGCCTTGGTCGCATTGGTTGATGATCTCTGGAGGGCCAGAGATAGGGGTTGTTCCTCTATCCTGGTCCTATTAGATCTCTCGGCGGCGTTCGATACCATCGACCATGGTATCCTGTTGCACCGGCTAGAGGGGCTGGGAGTCAGGGGCACCGTTTTACGGTGGTTTGGCTCCTACCTCTCTGACCGGACGCAACGTGTGTTGGCAGGGGAGCAGAGATCGACCCGGAGGCCACTCACATGTGGAGTGCCACAGGGATCGGTGCTCTCGCCTCTCCTGTTCAACACATACATGAAACCGCTGGGCGAGATCATCCGTGGTTTTGGGGTGGGATATCATCTGTATGCTGATGATACTCAGCTATACATTTCCACCCCGAACCACCCCAATGAGGCCGTCAAAATGATGTCCCGGTGTTTGGAGGCCGTACGGGTCTGGATGGATGGCAACCGACTAAAACTCAACCCTTCCAAGACGGAGTGGCTGTGGCTTCCGGCCTCCCGGTTCAACCAGTTGCTTCCATCTCTGGCCATCGGGGACGTACAACTAGCCCCCATGGAACAGGTGCGCAATTTGGGCGTCCTCCTAGATGCCCAGCTGTCCATGGATGACCATGTAACAGCCGTGGCAAGGGGGGCGTTCCATCAGGTTCGCCTGATGCGCCAATTGCGCCCCTTATTGGACCGGGATGCCATACGAACAGTAACCCATGCGCTAGTGACGTCTCGCCTGGACTACTGCAATGCTCTCTACATGGGGCTTCCCTTGAGATGCACTCGGAGACTACAGTTGGTCCAGAACGCGGCCGCGCGGGTGATTATGGGGCGGACTAGATACTCCCCTGTAACACCTCTCCTGCGCGAGCTGCACTGGCTTCCTGTGGTCTACCGAGTGCGTTTCAAGGTTTTGATTATGATCTTTAAAGCGCTTCATGGCACAGGACCTAGTTACATGTAGGATCACATCCTGCCCCACACATCCCTACGACCAATTCGCTCACACAGAGAGGGACTTCTCCGGGTGCCGTCCGCCAAACAGTGTCGGGGGGCGACACCCAGGAGCAGAGCCTTCTCTGTGATGGGCCCAGCCCTGTGGAATGACCTCCCCCGTGACATCAGGATTACTTCCGATCTCCGCTCCTTCCGTGTACAGCTGAAGACCCACCTCCTTCAATTATCTGGCCTGGCTCAACCGTAATTTTTCTTACTCCTCCTGACTGTCTTTTTTAAATTTTAAATTTTAATTTTACATTGTGTTTCTTACAATTGGGGTATTTTAATGGTGATTTTTAACTGTCTAAATGTGATGTAATTTGTTACCTCCTCCGTGCATGTGTGTCTTTGTATATATGTATGTTTATGTGTTCGTACACATGTTTTATGTTCTATATGCTCCATTGTACGCCGCCCCGAGTCCTGTTTGGAAAGGGAGCGGCTAATAAATTCAAATTTATTATTATTATTATTATGGATGTTTTTAAGAAGTCTAGACAATCACCTATCTGAAATGGAATAGGTTCTCCTGTTTTAGCATGTCTATTCTAAACATGGAAGAGAGTCTAGGAAGTTCTTAGCAGTCATTGTATGTAAGATCACAGATCACATCAGTAATCTATGGGTGACAAAAGTTGATAATCCTTAGGAAACCATGGAGCTTCATTTCAGTATAAGGCTTGCTGTGATTACTTGTGTCTGAGACCAGTCAATTGAGGTGTCATTTCAAACTCAGATACTAGACTACTTGGGAATACCATTGGATCTTTCCAGGGTTAATTTTATAGTCTTGCAAATGTAGATATAGTAGTAGCTGTTTTCCATCCATTTCTAAGGGTTCGTGACCACATTTGTCATCTGTATGGCATCAATATGAAATGCAAGCTTTGATTTCTGTTTAGAGAAAAGGTCTGAAGGATTTTGATTTTGAAAAAAAAATGGTGAGTTACCGTATCCTTGAGGCGTTCTAGCTCAACCTCATTTCTGATCCTCCCATGTGAAAGCAAATAGATATTGAGAGTCAGGGTTCAGAGGAATGGAGAAAATGATGATTTCTGGTCTATCACCAGGAACCATTTCTGCACCCTAAATTGAACTGGTTAACTGCTCTTTTATTTTCTTTTTAACTGGTGTCAGTGGTGCATTGCAGAGGGAATGAAGAACTACAATTGTTCCTTTGTCCATAAAATAAATTAACATTGGATAGATGCCTTCTTTGGCTTCTGGTGAAACAGGGAAATGCAACACTGTGGGAGGCACAGGTTGGGTTTTACTTGAATCTTGACTGAGTCTGCAGAAAGCAAAAGTCCAACATCTCCTTCCTCCCTTCCCTATTGTGAATTTAGTACAAACTAGTGAACTTGTGAACATTAAATCTTGGTGAGTGAAGGCTCTAGGAAAAGAAGGGGCCCATGCCAGCCATTAACCTCTGGTGAATCAAGTCCATCCCAATAGGAAAGCAGATTAAAGTTGCCTCAAGCAAGCAGAGCATATCCCTTCCCATGAGGCAATGTGAAGTACAAAAAATACATATGTGTGAAAATAACTTCCTGCCAATTCAACCTTTAATAATTTAGTATACAACAACATAGACGCTCCCACTCGTGGCCCTTCAATCCCACTGCTTGGGATTGCATAGAATTGAGCCCTCCCTCTTTACACTTGTTTAGGAGCAACTAAGCTTCACATGTGCCCCCAAACATTCTGGGCCCTCATTTTAACAACCTCAGAAGGATGGAAGGCTGAGTCAACCTCAAGCGGTGAGAATCGAACTTCTAGCAGTTGGCAGAATTATCCTGCAATGAGGTATTTTAGCCAATGTGACACCATGGCTCGTTGAAGCTGAGTCCTCCAACAACGAACATTCCGTACTCTAAGGAAGTTTCTTTGTACCATATTCAATACAAAAGAGACTATTCATGTGGGCAGTTTGATTCTGACTGGTTCAAGTTTGACTCAGCCTTCCATTCTTTTGAGGTCAGTAAAACGAGGATGCAGATTGTTGGGGGCAATATGATGACTCTCCTAAACAGTTTACAAAGAACTGTAAAGCACTGTGAAGTGGTATATACAGTAAATCTAAGTGCCATTGCTATTGCTATTCAGTTGTTGCTTTTCTTTGTCCCAGGGGTTCTGTGTGTAAAAGCTTTGCAAAAATTCCTGAAATAGGGGGTGGGGGGAATTCAGATCCCTTCAGTTTTCTATCGAAGCATTGTATCCCCCCCTCTTATTATTATTATTCCTCCTCCTCCTCCCCCATTTATTTTGGCCTTCTACCATATGGGTCAAACTCGCCATGTCACGTTGCCATCACATGATGTTTCATGACTTTTTCCCATTCACGGAGCTGTGCATGACACATCCAGCCCATGGGCCACAAGTTTAACCCTCCTGTTCTAGCATGACGAGAGCAAATCTTGTATGGTCTGTGGGGTCCTTGTTGCTCTCTGAGCTTGGATGTTTCATTACCAAACTAAATAACATCATCAGGGCTAGCAAGAAAACAACCAAGCTCAGAGAGCAACAAGAACACCATAGTTCAACCCTCAGCTACAAATATTCTCGTCTTGCATAGTCTGAAGAAGCAAGGCTTGAGCCTGTGGGAAGCTGTAGGAAATAAGAGAAATGCATACATACTTCAAACAATGCAGAATAAATGGCAGACCATAAACATCAGAAACCTCTTAATTTCTTTTACTGTGCACTCAACATACACAAATCACAATGCATAAAATATGCACAATACTTACATAAAACAGAATAAATGGTGGATACCAGAATCTGCATTCAATTATTGAACATTTTTTACTGCTACAGAGAGATCCGGCTTTAAAACGGACAGACTCACGTGATATTTTTTTTTAAAAAAATGTTTCCACAACTCAAAATCATTTCTCAACCTGACCCTTTTTTATATAAAATGCACACCGAGATCTATCAAGAAAATGTTTACAAATGGAAAATACTGGTGTTTACTTCTATCAAAACAACCCCACCTTCTTGCTTGTCAGTGGTGAGAGTTAATTTTTTTTAACTATTGGTTCTGTGGGCATGGCTTGGTGGGTGTGACATGGCTTGGTGGGCATGGAAAGGGAAGGTTACTGCAAAATCCTCATTCCCTCCCATTCAGCTGGGACTTGGGAGGCAGAGAATACAGTCAGAGGTGGCATTTACTGGTTCTCTGAACTAATCAAGATTTCTGCTCTCCAGTTCTCCAGAACTGGTCAGAACCTGCTGAATTGTTGCTTGTTCTTATGTAGTATCTATCACACTTCTGTAAGTGCACAGGAATTCTTCCTCCCTGCTTCTCAAGAGGGAGAAAAGGATGCCTGATCCTAGTACACAGATGGGAAGGTTCATGTGGAATTCAATCAAACTATTCAATGGAGAGACAGGTAAATGTCTATTGTTCTATTACTTACATTTTGTAAATTGCTTGCTTAGCAGTCATTTGAACTTATGATGGCTACTGACAATCCAGTTTTGAAGTTCTGATGTTGCTCTTCCCCACCCATTGTTCATGTGACCTCATTTGGGTTGCTTGCATTTACAGCTGTTTGCAGTGTCCTGCAGTCAAATGATCCACGATTTACGACACCCATAGCAAGTATTGGGTTCATTTAATGGCTGTGGTGTTTGCTTAATGACTACCACATTCACTTTACCACCACTACAGAAAAAGTCATAAAATCAGTCACACTCATGTGACAATCTGCTTAAAGACCTTCATGATTTGTGGTCATATTTGTAGGCTTTATGTTCTTAAATAAAGCAAAGGCTTATAATTCTCATTGTAATGGCATAGTAGTAGCAGTTGTCTAGGTACCAAATAGCAATAGAATAGCAATAGCACTTAGACGTATATACTGTTTTAAGCTTAGTGCTCTCTAAGTGGTTTAGAGAATCAGCATATTGCCCCCAACAATCTGGGTCCTCATTTTACTGACCACAGAAGGATGGAAGGCTGAGTCAGCCTTGAGCCTGGTGAGATTCAAACTCCTTGATGTGGGCTGAATTAGCCTGCAATACTGCATTCTAACCGCTGTGCCACCAGGACTCAATAAATGTTCCATTAGCTTTGATAGTTTCAAATTAAAGTCTTGCAATAATTGTCCTAATCTTTCCAATTGGTTTTGTACTTTACCCTGAGCAATATTTAATTAAAAAAAATACAATGTCAGTGGCAAATTATTTTTTTAAAAAAACTGCTATAGGTTTAAGATCTTTTTTCCCCATTTTTAGTACTAAATTATGCATGCTTAAAAGCTTTTTTGCATTATTTGGTATAAAACACAGCATGAGTTTCATAAGTGTTTTCAGCGATGTCGGTGTGTGTGTGTGTGTGTGTGTGTGTGTGTGTGTGAATTGGTTTCCTTGTATTTTGGTGGGTATTATTAATAGGGTTGGTTATTATCTTTAAAGCCCTTCATGGTGTCTGTACAGATTACCTGGGAACTGTGTCATTTCAGTCATATCAACCCATCCCACTTGATCAAATCAGAGAGGCATGTTGTGAATGCTGTCAGTTAAAGACTTTGATATGTGGAGTCTATGAAGAAAGCCTTCTCTGCCGTAGCCCCCACCCTATGAAACATCTTGCCCTGAGGTGAAATTGTTTCGCACCCTGCTGGCTTTCCAGAAGAGCATTAAGACCTGGCTGTCAAGTCCACACGTGGTCCAGTTAAATTGATATATTTATTCATGCTTGTGCACAGGAATATTCTCAATGTTTTTCACCTGCTTGGAGTTAAATAATGGTCAACAAAATTCAAGGGGAGGTTTGACTTAGACCACTTGTCGTTACCTAGGGATTCTAGACTGATCCCTCACTTAATTCCACCTCCAAGTTCTGCCACTCTTTCTCCTAGACTGGTTCTGCCTATTAGCATGGTAATCCAAGTGTGGGATAATCCTTGGTTGGGGGTATCCTCTCTGTCTTTTGGAATTTGTTTATGTGGATATAATTTTTTAACTGTAAACCACCCAGAGTCACTTAGACAGTCAGATGAGTATTGTATAAAATTGATTAACGAATAATAAAATAAATAGGGTTAATTTTGCTTCCGGGCTGAGTTATAAGGAAGAAGCCTATAGGCAGCATTACAATCAACTTCTACCTATTTCTGATGTACCCAACAATATTTTATTGTTTTATAGTTTTATAGTATAATTTTATTTTATTTTTCTTCTTCTCCTCACCAAAAAAAGTTTCGAAAAATTTCAATTGGCCAATTCTGCTTGCTGCTTATTATCCAAGAATCTTTTCCAATTTCTGTTTAGAAAAATAGCTTATTTTTTTACTCATTCCAATTTTACCCAGGAGTTTTCTAGCATCCAAGCTTGAAGAAATTTTTCTAAATAAGCTTGTCATGCAATTCTGAGAGGGAACAGGACAGCTGCTCCTATCGTGGTGTTGGCTGCTTTCAGTTGGGCTAGCTTTTCATGTTATTTTTTGTGATTCCATTGTTTTGCAGTCTGGTTGATTTTCCCACAATGTGAGTAGCCTGAGGCTTTCCCCGCATACATTCCTCTTCAAATACCCGATCTGCTTCATCAGATTACAGCTCTGTCTCCAACAGGGTACAGTTTTATAAGTGAAAGCACTGATACAATTGTGGATCCCACATTCCCACTCTGCTCCCCCAGAGTTTCTTCCTGGAGGACACAAGACTGGAGTCAGATCACCTTCATCCTTTTTGGAAATAGAATGGGGATGGCAGCTGAAAGGGAAGGGTGGAGGCCACAGTCTTTTGTACCATAATCTGGGTGATTCATATAGGTCTCAAAAATTCATTTGGCAGAAATGGGTCAGCTCAATATACACTCGAAATGCTTCTGGTATCACAAGTCAAAAGAGCCCCTGTTGGCTTTATCTTCTTCCATAAAAGGTGTACAGCATATCTTATCCATTTTCCTTTGCACAGTATGACCATTCTTTGTGTTGATCTGCTGGACAGATAGGTTCCCTGGTCCCACAATTGGGTCATGATCTTGATATGCTGCTTCCCTGTCCCGTTTTCTTATCTTGTGTTCTCTTCCAAGGGGCTACCAGCTACCACTTTCTCACTCCTGCTCCTTAGCTGCCCATCTCCTCCAAAGATGCAAGGGGTAAACTCATCTGTGCTGGCTGTCATGATTGAGGCACTCTGATCTAAGCC
This sequence comes from Natrix helvetica, assembly GCF_964273705.1. Classification (NCBI taxonomy): domain Eukaryota; kingdom Metazoa; phylum Chordata; class Lepidosauria; order Squamata; family Natricidae; genus Natrix; species Natrix helvetica. The sequence goes on along the minus strand of NC_138548.1, from coordinate 314,415,524 downwards.
CTAAAGGATGCCCCGTTGTGATCCTGGATGAGCTCTCAAATTGTTGCCTATAAAACTCAGGCACTTGATGGGTGTGTAATTGGAAAGAATTTAGTCCCTGAATTTAACAGACAAACACTACATATCCTTGCAAAGTGGTTCCTTGCCTTCATGCACATACCTGACAATACGAAGCACAAGAACTTCAGGCAAAACGAAAAGGATTTTATTAAATGTGGTCAAGTCTTTATATAGGCTATAGAAACAAATTATACATATATTCAGTATAACTGATGTGTTAGAAAGCAATAAATAAAACAATAAAACATTAGTTAGATATGAAAAAATACACACTCTTAAAATGCATTTTATTCCTTCCTAGAGGAGAATATTTGTAGCTCAGACTTCAAACAAGGGTCTTGGTGCTCTTTCTCTAACCAAGCTAAGAGAGCACCAATGACTCCTCATTAGAACCTATTGTTTAGTTTCTGAATAGGCTAGTTTTTGCTCATCAAATGATTTTTTTTTTGGCTAAAGAAAAAATACATGGTTTCCTAAACTTCAAAAGGAGGCACTGATATCATGCTAATAGGCTTGCATCACCATTATTAAAATGCAAATAATAAAACCTGAAATTCCATATAACCATGTGATTTTTAGAACCTAGCATCATTGTTTATTATTTGTTTACTTTTTTAAAATTAATGATAAGAATTGGTGTTGGACAGGGGTGGGTTCCTGCCAGTTCCACAAATCTACAGTGCCATTTAAAACCGGTTCCAGCTCCCTCCCCCCGCCCGTCCGCACATCATCAAGATGAAGAGCGAGAGGAGGAATTCTGGGAGTTGAAGTTCACAAGTCTTAAAGCTGTCAAGTTTGAACACCCCTGGGTTTTTTTTTCCTAAATGGTTAGGGGTGCAAGGGTCTTTTAACTTGACAACTTTAAGACTTGCATGCTTCAAATGCCAGAGTTTCTGAGCCAACACTTTCGTTGCTAAGTGAGCATTGTTAAGTGAGTTTCACCACATTTTACAAGTTAGCCATGCTCACCCAGTCACACGACTGCCAAGCCATTCCCACTTGGTCACATGGCTGGCAAGCCACTCCCACAAAACAGGCCACATCTACAGAACAGGTTCTAAAAAAATTTGAAACCCACCACTGGTGTTGGAGGTCCTTGAGATAGAAACAGCTCCCATTTCCCTAATGCCTAAACTCATCTTTTCAGCAGAGGGACACATAGTTTTAGTTGTCAAGAGTTTTTTTGACCTGTTTCAGTTTGGCCAGTTATTATCCACAAGACCAACCCAGCTGATATATTCCCACAATGGCTACCAGAGTCTATAGATACATAACTTCCCCTTTAGAGTATTGACATGATAGGGGTCTTCCCTTCAAGATAACATGGCGGCTGCAGCTAATACAGAATGCTGCAATTGGGATGTAGTCAACATCAACATTTAGCCTCCGTTTTAAAGAAACAGCACAGTTTCTCAAACTAGAGAAATGGTGGGTTTCCAAAGAAGGATAAGGGAGGCCTGGATGAAAAATGTATGGGATAAAAAGAATGTCATTGAGCAATGCCTGTCTCAATATAATTTTGTAATTGTTTCATTACTTAGTAGGATTTTATAATTATTTCAACATTAGTAATCAGCTTTGAATATATTAGTTAATGTTAACATTCGTTGTTATTAAGTATTTTATGTATTAATTATCATTAATAAGTTCATAGCATATGCATTTTATGTATTTTTATTACATTAAAATTAGTACTCATTATTATCAAGCATTTCATTATCATTAACATCATAATAACAATTATCCCCCTGGAATTATATCATTTTCCATTCAATTTCCCGTTAGGTTTCCATTAACACGTTTAGCTTTGCACACATTTATTTTCAAATAGATCTCAGTGACTGGATATACTTTTAAATATTCTCTAGACGTCTTTGTCTGAGTACTATTCTGTTAAGGTAGCTCACCTGGGAGACAACAGAAAATGTGGTTCCAGGGGCATCAGGGAATGCCTCATGGCATCATTGGCCATTATCTCCATCATTTGTGTCATCATGACATACTTTCAGGTTTTTGTGGCTTGTTCCTGGTGACTACATGTGCTTCCTAAACACTAGAAATCTCTCTGAATGGAGATGGAAGGCAGTACAAAGGAGAAAAAAATAGCAAAACTGCTTCTGATCTACAGGCTTTTTGTTCATTAGCATGCAGTTTTTATAAAACTTGCAGGAAGAGCTAATGAGTATAAAACTTTAATTTGCAAGAAGACTTATTCATGGACATCTGAATATTTCACAGACTGAAATGTGGGTTGAAAATGTAAGCTGCAATGCATCAGATCACGTTTCATGTGAGAGGGCTGTTTAAAATAAATTTCTAACTTTCCTGAAAAGAGTAATTTTATAGGGAAAAGATCCCAAGTGGTAGAACAAGAAAATGGGAAATTTCTTTATACCAAAACAGACCCCAATCTGTCAATCCTGTTTATACTGACTGACATAAGCTCTTTAAGCTTTCAAACCAGAACCCTGCCCAGTCATATTTGGAGAGGCTGGGAATTAATCTAATTTTTCCTGCATATAAAAAGATATTCTACCATTGAGTCACTGCCCTTACCTTCTTTTTGGAATAGCGATAAGAAATCTATTCAGGATGGGAATAGGGAGTGACCATTCATTCATTCATGCATTCATTCATTCAATTTTAGATTTTTGTCCTTCCTTTATCTATCTATATATAAAAAAGTGAAATACCACTCACACAGCATCAGAAATTTCCAGAACCATAAAGCCTACAAACTTGAAATTTGGCATGTATGTTCCTCTTGGCTTCTAGGTGCTCACTAAGAAAGAATTTTTTGAAATGACCATCAGATCATTAGTATTTCTTATATTATTATTATTATTATTATTATTATTATTATTATTATTATTATTATTATTATTATTATTATTATTATTATTATTATTATTATTATTATTATCATCATCATCATGCTCTGATGCTAAGGAGTTACACTGAGGGAGAGAAAGGGATAAGATAGGAGAAGCCTCTGTGGGGCAAGCCTTAGGGAAAGAAGGGCATAGGATAGGATCAATGGGGCCAGCCTGAGGAAGAGAAGGAGAGAGGAGAGGTTTCTGTGGGGCAAGCCTGAGGGAGGGAAGGAGAGAGGAGAAACCGATTATAACTACTTATTAATTTTCAAGCTGTAAGTATTGATTATCAAGCCCAATCACATAGTTCCATAGCGGAGCATGGGTATCCAGCTAGTTATTTTATAAGTAAATCAAGGTAGCCAACATCTAATACTCCTATCTGCTCCTACTTTCCCCACAATAATAACCCTTGCATATGTGTAAGCCTGAGACACTGGCCCAAAGTCACCCAGCCTAAGGCAGGACTAGAACTCACAGTCTCCTGGTTTCTAGGTCAATATGCCTTCACCCCTATACAAAGCTGGCTCTCATTTGCAGGCAGCATGAGGGAATGGGAAAAATAGATATTCACAGCCAGATTTTGGAACTCATTTTAACAATTTGTTCATGTAGCTTCAGATCTTATAATATCACTATTCTAGCATTTCTGGTGCTTCGTAATTTGGGTGACAAAGCTCCCACAATAGGTCTGCTGTTGCTAAATTGATATATTAAACTTCAAAAAAGAAACCTAGATAAACATGGGATGCAGGCAATATCTTGTCAAGGGAACAATATATATAAGTCCTAAATTAGTATTTGAATCTGCTGGGGACTAGATGAAGTAAAACAAGTTCACACTTAATTTAAATTAGATAGAGGTCAGTAAAAAAACCAATGAGGGAGTTGCTTGTTACCTTAAATGTCATTCCGAGCTAAAGAAAACCAAGAAGTAAATCTTATAAACAAACAAATGAATGTGTTTCCTAACTTCTCTAGTATATAATATCAGTTTGATGTAGTTTGTAGTCCATCATTAGATTAAAATATATTTACAATTGAATTATTTACTTTCCAGGAGGAGACACCAATTTGCACCTAGAAAAGGAAAAACCTGTTAACCCAGTACATACACAGTGCTTCATAAATTGTTTTGCTACTAAAAGCAGTTTCCCTAAGATAAATAAACAAAATTTCAAGAGATTGGAATGGACAGGCCTATGGGATAGAAAGGGAATGACAGCATGTGGTAACATAATCAAGCAAATGCCATGATTGGCATGCATATGTTAAATATTCTGTATTTTTGTTTTTATTTGATTTTTTAAAAATACCTTTTCAGTATTTTTAAGTGTAATATATATTCTTGAGTTGTTTGCTAACCACAGTCATTGACTGAAATGGGTGGCTATAGAAATCGAATAAATAAATAAATAAATTGTAACACAAATATATTATTAGTGATCTTATTTATGGACTTTTTATTGTTTGACTGTTTTTGTGGTTTGTTTTTGATGCCCCGGAGACTGGATAGTGGGCACCGCACTTCTTCTCAGGGTTCCCATATACAGGTAGTCCTTTACTTACGACTGCAACTGAGCACAACATTAATGCTGCTAAGCGAGGCAGTCGTTCAGCGAATTTTGCCCCATTTTATGATCTTTCATACCACAGTTGTTAAGTGAATTGCTGCAGTTAAGTTAGTAAAATGGTTGTTAAGTGAACCTGGTTTCCCCCATTTACTTTGCTTGTCATCGCAAAAACTAAGCACACGACCTCGGGACCCTGCAACTGTCGTAAATATGAGTCAGTTGCCAAGCATCTGAATTTTGCTCACATGACCATGGAGATACTGCAATGGTCGTAAGTGTGAAAAACAATCATGTCACTTTTTTCAGTGCTTTGTACAGTGGTGGGTTGCCTATTTTTTTACTGCCGGTTTGGGGGGGGGTGCATGTGACACTTCTGTGTGTGTGCAGAAGCATCCGGGCAGATGGGCAGAGCCTCTCCCTGCCACTACTACCGGTTCGTCTGATCCAGGCTGAACCGGGAGCCACCCACCTCTGCTGCTGTACCTTTGAACAGTCACTAAATGAACTGTGGTAAATCAAGGAGTACCTGTACGAGGGGCCTGCAAATGGACCTTCAGATTTTTTCAGCATATCTCTAAGAATTATGATCTTTACTTGCATACACTGGCAGGATAGCATTTTTCAAATGCTTAGAACCTCAGAAGAAATATTTTTAACAAAATCCTCCTGTGTGTGTTTTTTTTTTCTTGCAACTCTACCAAAAGCTTGAATTCCTGAATTGCTTTTCTTTAAAAAAAGATAGTGATTTGTTCAACTTTTTTAATTTTTATTTTTATTAAAGAAAAACAGCCCTTCTTCATACAGCATATATCAATCACTGCTAGCACCATTCATTCATTGGTTAAAAATAGCAATAGCAATAGAACTTATATACCACTTCATAGTGCTTTACAGCCTGCTCTAAGGCTAAGCAGTTTAGAGACTCAGCATATTCCCCCCAACAATCTGAGTCCCTGTTTTGCAAACCTTGGAAGAATGGAAGACTGAGTCAACCTTGAGCCAGTCAGAATCGAACTCCTGGCAGTGAGCAGTGAGTTAACCCGCAATACTGCTTTCTAACCAGTGGACCACAACAGCTCAGTGAAATGAAAATCAGGAGCCATTTTTTTTCTTTTAAAATGGGCAGAAGAAGCAGTACATGATTTGCTTTTTACCTCAGCTTCTGAAAGGACTATGGGTGGTCCATGGGGCTTCTACCATGGACTTCTCTCTTCACCCTAAGATAGAAAGGTTGGCGCTCATTGCCCAGGGACATGGAGTTTAGCAAAACATGTGCAATCCTGAAATACAAGAGATAGTGATGTGGCTATGAAGATACATATGGAAGTTTTTAATGAGAAATTCTAAAAAGCCAATGCAGCCAGAAACAAACAGGAATTTCTTCAGGAACAGTATATATAGGTAGAACAGATAAAGCAAGAACACACAAGGATAATTCCAAATAAAATCAAGATCATCCTAATGGAGAGATATCTTTGGGGATCTTACTTGGATATCATAGAATATCAGAATTGGAAGGGATCTTAGAGGTCTCTAGTCCAACCCTGTGCTCAAGCAGGAGACTTTATACCATTTCATACAGGTGGCTGGTTTTCTTCCTCCTCCCCCTCCTCCTCCATTATTATTTTTACCTTCTTCTGAGCATTCCCACCCCCAGTTTTATTTAATAGAGAGGATAAATGAAAAGCAACCCTTTTGAAGAGGCTATTCTTTTGTCAATTTCAAGAAAACGCCTACGTAAATATTCTGAGCCTAGCCAATAAATCAAAAATATTTTAACAGCTGCTGACCCTAGATGGAATTAAAATGTCACAATCTCATTTTAACTGGGTCTGCCTCCATATAAATGAAAGAAGCATCTTTTGGGGAAATAAAAGTTATATCCATCTATGCAGGTCTCCCAGCATAAGGTAAATTTATCAGAGGGCACTATAGTCCCATATGAAACTAGGAATTCATCCCAGTTGTCTTTTTTTTAAAGGAAAGATGGAAATCTTGCAAATGCCCACGAATTCATTAGAGTATTTTACAGTCCAGCATCCTGAGAATATAATCATAAAATCTTCCTCAAAAATTAAGAGTGAGCATGCCACAAGATAAGATGATCTGATTGCATGATTCCATGGCAAAGCACATAAAAAAGGTATGCTCACAGCATGAACAATCTTATTTGGGGCTTATCGTGAGCACAGCTGAAAGCTCAAGCTGATTCCTCCTAACCGCATTGCTGCTGGCTTGTTATCTGGGTGTTACCTGCCAGAAACTTCCATATTCATTAAGGGGAAAAAAAGAAGAAACTTAAAATAGTTTAGAGTTTTTTTTTTAAAGTTTGTTTCGCTTCTTAACAATGGGCAGAAGTCACTGAAACAAGTCACAGCAGAACAGGCAGATGGATGCTTGGGCTATGTTTGTAACATCAATGTCAAACTACCACAATGAATGAATTATTGGGCAAAGAACTCAGTTTCTGAAATTTCTTATTTCACATGTTTTTTTTTTAAAAAAGGGGGGTGAATATAAGATATGCCTCAAAGAAGCAGTCAACAAGACAATGCCAGAGATTCAGCATACTCCTACTCCTATGTAGATGTTTGCCCCTTTCTAGTTTGGAATAAATTATGTAATGTCTTATCTCTGTCTCTCTCTCTCTCTTTCTCCCTCCCTCTTTCCATCCTTCTCTAAAAAGTTAAAGGTAAAGGTACTCCTCACACATGTGTGCTAGTCGTTCCCAACTCTAGGGGGCGTGCTCATCTCCATTTCAAAGCCGAAGAGCCAGCACTTTGCAAAGATGTCTCCGTGGTCATGTGGCCAGCATGACTAAACACCAAAGGTGCATGGAACACTGTTACCTTCCCACCAAAGTGGTCCCTATTTTTCTACTTGCATTTTTACATACTTTCGAACTGCTAGGTTGGCAGAAGCTGGGACAAGTAACGGGAGCTCACTCCATTATGCAGCGCTAGGGATTCGAACCGCCAAACTGTTGACCTTTCTGATCGACAAGCTCAGTGTCTTAGCCACTGAGCCACTGCATCCCTACCTACCTATAATCCAATTTATATAACTGTCCATCTCACCAAAGGCCACTGAGGAGGAAGGGGGCACAGCAAACAGGTAAGCTACATATAAAAGCACAGATGTAAGAAAATATTAAAATCTCATTAACAGTAAACATTATGAAACAGAGATACAAATCAAAGAGAGAATAAAAACAGCCAGCTCAGCAATGGAGACCTATTAGCGTGTCTCCAGCTCCCTAACAACCTCAGGCACGCTAACATAACCATGTGTTGAGGGACCTCTGGAATATCAAAAGGGATGAAGCCAATCTAATTTTGGAAGCGGGGGTGGGATGTAGAATGTTTCAAAAGGCAGATGCCATGGCAGAGAAGATACATCTCCTGGGACCCACCAAATGTAAGTCCCTAACGGATGGTACCCGCAGCATACTTCCTGACGGATCTAATGGGATGAGCTAATGCAATTGGGGGGAGACAGCCCCTCAGGTAGCCCAGTTTAATTATGTAAATTAGGGTTAATTATACAAATAATAATTATTTGATGTTAGGAATTTTTATTAACATTATTTTGTTAAACTCTTGTTGAATATTGTTAATTATTTATGATAATTACAGAAATGAAGAGAAATTATGTGTCTATGGTGAAAATTGCTGTAATTTAGTTAGAGCGAAAAATTGTGATTGATTTATTGATTCAGATTATGAAGTCCTGCACTGAAAATCTCAGAATGTGGTGAATTCTTCGCTATCTGTTTTTTAAGCCTTTCTTTCTGTTATTTGTAATTCTTCCATAAGCTATTGCAGCACAGTAACTAATTCTTGTTTTTGACACTATCTATGCATGAGCAATATTGTCTGTTTCATAGGCATGTTTGAAGATCAGTATATCTTACTTGTGGTTTTGTGAAAAGTAAAGTGCAAAGTGCCTATGAAAATGAAATAATTTATGGATTAAAAAATATCAAGCAATGTGGCCATAATAGTGAAGCTTTGTGTTGACCTGGTTATCCTGCGGTCAATTTGCTTTTCCCCTTTTCAATAGTCTGGGAGAGATTTCACACCATTTTAAGAGTGCCAGACTTTTAAAAGATCAACACCCCCTGCAGCTGGATGGATCTTCAAATTGCCCTTTGTGCTGTAATTGCAAAAAAGCTTCTTAGTGTATGCTAATGTCTACAGAAAAGCTCATCTATGGCTCGATGCCCCTAAAGTCTGTCCTGTAAGTAATGTATCATCAGGCAATTTTGGGGAAGAAAAGCAGAATGATTGTTGTTACTAGCAGTTACATGCCTAAAGACACATTAAAACATAATGAAATGTTTTAATCATCCTTACAAGTTGCATTTATCACTGGGAGCTCTATTAAAGGGAAGGTGAAGCAGCACTTCCATGAACAGCATTTACTCAAGAAAGATATTATCTGCTTTTAATGAACAGCAAATCTGCTGCTGTAGATGAAATATATGAAGCTCCAGAGGAATTGTAGCTTTGGGCTACAATGAGAGACATGTTTTGCAATTAGTCCACTGGGCTATGCTTCAAAAAGCTTGGGAGCTGTGCCCGACTGATGCTACTCAGGGAAGGTGGCATTTATCTTCTGCTTGGACTTGGCTTCAGCAGGCAAGATTCTTTCTCTCTCTCTCTCTCTCTCTCACACACACACACACACAGAGAGAGAGAGAGAGAGAGAGAGAGAGAGAGAGAGAGAGAGAGAGAGAGAGAGAGAGAGAGAGAGAGAGAGATTCACAAAACTTGAATCTCGGGAGCTTCACATCAATTTCCTTATACGATGTGAATCTCTTGAGCAAGGCAACCTTTCTGCCTGAATCATTAAATATATAACAGCTGTTAAATGTTCTGCTGTATAGCATCTGATAGCTGCATCGTTGATACCAAGTGCCAAGTGCATTTCAGAAACAAAAGATATCCAAATGTCCTCAGAGGTTCATACCTGTGACAGACCTACTCTGTCCTCTAGTTAATCCTGCAAAATCTCCATTCTTTTTTTTTTTTTGCTCCGCGCAAAAGATGCCTTCTGTTTATTTAAGGCCGTAGAAGCGCCTTTCCTTCATTTTCTTTTTCTGGCAAGTGGCCGCCGTGGCATGCTTCTTAAATAGCTACACATATTTCATTAATTTGGCAGAGTGGATGCCAGGTCTTATTCCAAAGTTGAATAGACATCGTCTAGATTGTATGGCATAGCAACTACCAGCATTTCTAGCATACTAGCACATAAACAAGGACCCAGCAATTAACCCTTTTCCTTAAGTGATTCCGGTTCTGAAAAGAAGAGCTTCTCCAACAGACACTGCATGAAGTGGAACTACCAGTTGAAGAGGATCAGACGGGGCATGAACACAACAGATTCCTAGCACTAAGAATGTTTAAATGTCCGCTATGTGATGAAGAAGGCTTTGTGATCAGTTGTTTGCAAAAAGTTTCAATTAGCCTCTAAGAGGGCTGCTTTGAAGTACCTTGATATTTCTATTCCTCTTAAATGTGACCTCGACTTGATGGGGTTTGTAGCATTGTCCGCCACAATCTCCTAACAATTGTAAGTTTTACTATGTGAAGAAAACTAGAACTATCTACCGTTTTTCCCTGAAAATAAGGGCCTTATTTTTTTTTTACTCCCCCATGAAATAAACACTTGGCCTTATTTTCGAGGAGGCCTTATTATTTTTGAGGTGCAGGAGGCAGCGAGTATGGTCACTTCATGGCTGCTGCTGTGTTGCAATATCGTCTGGGATTTTATTCCTTATTTTCAAGGAAAGGCTTATTTTGTGTTGCAGTATCGTCTGGGATTTTATTCCTTATTTTCAAGGAAAGGCATGCGTTCAAAAGCCCAATTGGGCTTATTATCCGGGGAGGTCTCACTTTTGGAGAAACAGGGTAGATCAGGGGTGTCAAACTTGATTTTATTGAGGGCTGCAGCAGGATTGTGTTTGACCTTGTGGGGTTGAAATGGGGTGGCCAAGTTGGGGGTGGCCAGCTGAACATCACTCATGTTGGGGGGGGCACATGTGGCGGTCCGAGTGCTCTGCCAGCAAAAATGGCCTTCTCCAACTCTCTGCCAGCAAATGCAGAGTTTGGGAAGGCTGCCCTCCTGAGGTCCATTTTGCTGGCAGAGGCACTGCGGGTCGATCTTTCCCTGTTTCCAGGGGAGCAGTCAAGATCCAGCCACCGGGCCTTGAGTTTAGATCTTGATCTAAATAAACAGAAGAAATAAGGCAGAAGCATGCTTAATAGGTTCCTGAACATAGTTTATCATGAATAAAAATTCCAGGAGAAATTTGGCTTATTTGGGTTCATATATGCCTATGTCTACTTACAGCAGGGGTGGGCTATTAATTTTCCTAAGGGGCCATATGAAAACTGGAACTATTATGGAGGGCCAAACCAATTGGCTGAACTTAATTCTGCCACCAGAGCCCACAGTGCCCTCCCCTCAGCCTGGCTGCTACTCTTCTGCCATAGACACAGAAAAGCTTCTCTCACCTGCCAACTAAAGAAGCACACTCAGCTTCTTCTCTCATTCCCTATGCTGTACTTATTTGGATTTTATTTTCTAATTTCCAATGGACCTCGTGGTGGATGGACAGGGCCAGCCAATGGTTGGATACAGCCTGGAACCTGTGAAATTCCCAGGTCTGAATTAGAGCAAGAAACCTACTAAATTCTCTGTAAGGGTTCTATAAACCACACTATAGCATAATTCCATGCATGTTCATTTCAGTGTTTAACCTAAGGTTTCCTAGCAGAAGCCTTCAGGTTCAATTCTTAGGATCGCTAGGTGAAAGGAATTGGTAGGAGGTCCTTGCTTCAATTCTGCTGTCTAATATTTGGCTGCAACCATTTCAAATGAGCAGTATGAGTCCGATAGATGATAATTTCCTTTTCCATTATTAAGGAACAAACTTGATTTGTCTTCTTACTTTTCATGGTCTATCATCATCTACTAAATCATTGTTCTCCCTGTAGCTATTCATCAGTCATGAAAAAAATAAAATTTGAGGAGATTGGAAGAATGTGGACACTGAACCATGTGTAGCGCGGGTCATTGATGACATGTTTTTCATGATGTGAGAATTTGTTGGAGGTGGTCTGCACTTTTCCATTGGTTGCCATCTTTTTTCTGCAGCACAACACTCTCACAATTTCCTTTTTCTTGAGTTTTCCTAAACTTTCATGGTGCGACGAGGAAAGCAAGTAATCAAAATGTCCCGGCATAAAAATCAGCATGAACCATTCTAATTTTCAAAGGTGAGAACCTGGCGAAATGAATGGGAAATTCCTTCACTTAAAAGCTATCGGTGGCCCTTGGTTCTGATTCCTGACTGCTGTCTTCAATACTAGAGTGGGTAGAAATACATGCAGAGGAATATGTACCCTCTTCCCAACCTCATTTTAGAATAATTCATCTTAATCTGGATGCCACCAGTTTTTCTCATTTTCCTCTGAGGGTTTAGTTTAAAAGCTGATCAGCAGCCTAATGAAGTGTCAGCAACCATAATCCATAAACATATCATATTTTGGGTGCAGGCTCCATGCCAACACTTCTCCAGTGTTGGAGGTTCTGGTTATCAGTCTCCTATGAATCTAAATCTGACTTCCTTGTATCTACTTCTCATTGCTTCAGATATCAGCAATAATCACTTTTGTGACCTCATAGCTAAGGTTTGGCAAGTTGGTTTCCTCTATGTTTTTTGCCTAACTTTACTATGTTCTGTGTTCTGACCCCCCCCCCTTCATATACCAAAACATGCCCAGACAAAGATACTGCATGATGATTTATTAACACAGAGACTAGACCTTGGCAGCAATTCAGCACAGATGAGACCTTGGAAGCAATCCAGCACAGACGAGACCTTGGCAGCAATCCAGCACAGACGAGACCTTGGAAGCAATCCAGCACAGACGAGACCTTGGCAGCAATCCAGCACAGACGAGACCTTGGCAGCAATTCAGCACAGACGAGACCTTGGAAGCAATCCAGCACAGATGAGACCTTGGCAGCAATCCAGCACAGACTAGACCTTGGCAGCAATCCAGCCTGCCAAGAGGACAAGACCCGATAGCTTCTCCAGCTCTGGTAAATATGTTGATTCCTGCAAACAACTTGCGGAAAGTCCCTCCTTAAATACAGTCTTCAGAGGAGCCTAATTACAACCACTTGAGTTCAATTATCTCCTGTAACTGCGTAGCTGTTCTTTACGTCTATTAGCCCTTTGTGGCCAGGCATCCAGAACCACCTCCCTTGTCTCCTCCCCACTGCTCCAAGGCATGACTTTAGGAGCACACACCCTTTGGCTTTCTCCACTGCTCCATGCCTCAGGCACCTCCTGGTGACAACTAGCCTCTCTGATCCCTGCTTGGAGGGTCCAGGGTCCTCCACATCTTCCAGAGCTGACTGATAAGGCCCCTCACTGTCGGAGTCTGGTTGCAGCTCCAACAGCTCCTGCTGGCCCACAACAGTTCTGTATACATTTAAATGATCATCAAGTTTTCTGGCTCAGAAGTACAATATGGATCTTATACAGCTTCTCAGGCCAGGACTGGGAACTTCCTATCTCTTTCTTTCTTTCCTGAGTTTGAGTTTGCATGGCATTTTTAGAACAATGTATTCAAACAAGGCTGGAGCACATTTTGGATAGTTTTTGAAAGTAAACTTGGGCTTGCTTCTTAAAGCCTCTTGCCCCAAATGCAACCCCCAAATGCAAAACTGGTTCTCTTTTTGCACATTTTCTCCCTCCTAACTTAGACAGTATCCCACCCCACAATAGTACAGTCAAAAAAGTCTACTTTTTAGAAAAGTCTCCATCCTCTATTCTCCAAACGCATGCATCCCAGTGTCATCACTATGTTTTCACTGCCCAAGGCAGGAGAATTCCTGCAGTCTGTTATCTTGCTCAATTGCCATGCAGGCCATGTCTCAGCTTACCCTAGTATATTAATTAACAAGCATCAGCACACATGCAGCTTCCAGATAACTATCACCCACTTAACGGAGAGCAAATGTTTATTGGACTTTAAAGCATGTTCTGGAAGGATGGATGGTTAAAGTCCCACAGGGTATCACAGATGGTTAAAGTCCAGGTTTTTGTTTCCTTTTAGGGTATGCAGCCAGCCAAGGTTCTCAGTCTTTAATACATGCCCAGAAATTGATTGCTTGGCCTTGATTATCCCAACTTTATGTGTTCTCATGAAGAGGGATAAATGTTTAATCAAAGCCCCAAAGCTTTTTATTCAGATTGGCTCAAAGGCAATGAATGCCTTCAGAGAACCAAGAATCAATCTTTCCAACTTTCTATCTTCCTTTCTACCTTTCCTTCTTTCTGTCTGATTTGGAGTCTGTTGCATTGGCAATCCCAATAGTTTACATCATTAAAATTATCCAAGCAAAACAAAAAAAATATGCTAAAATGTAGAAATGGGCAATAGTCTGCATTGATTAAATTATCTAATTCTGAAAACACTCTAAGAGGTGGCCAACCAAACCTCATATGGAAAGTTCTGCAAGAGAATGGGTGCCAACCTCACCAACTGAAGGCTTCCTCCTCTTTCTCCTTTCATAGAAGTGAGGGATCCCAAGCAGTTTCTTCCAGAGTGATCATACTGGGCAGATAAATTCTGATCAGAGGAGGCAATCCAAGCCATTAAGCTGTCCAGATAGTCTTTAAAGGCAGCTCCACTTTGCAGTAGTCCAACCAAGTCATGCTAATTCAGTCCCCATTGTTCAGCTGAAATCGTATTCTTGTCATATGAATACGCTGATATTGAACTTATTTACTGGAGCTATTTATTGCTTTAGTTATTTATAATAACAATGTTCAGGCTGCCTTTGTGGGACTTCATCTTCAAAGCAACAGTCATTCAAAGATATGAGGGCGGTTTTTATATTGCTTATTAATCATCACTTCTTCTGAACCAAGGCAGTTATTTTCCTCTCCTCAAAAGGATTGTTCTTGAAGCTCCTCATGATTTTCCCCAGCATCTGGATGTATTCTATATTTGTCATATTCTTTAAAAAGAAATGGTCAGAAGTTCTGTATAAAAGCAGAACAGTATAATGGTCTTTCTTGGGAGTGAACCCCATGTTACTCATTTAAATTCATAAACTCGTGTTCAACTTTAGTTTCTACTCAGTAAAAATCTATCATTCTTTTGGCAAGGGAGAGTGAGACTCTTCACTTCATTGTGCTTGTATCTTTTATCTTTATCTTATTACTATTATTTTTTCACCAAATAAGAACTTTACACTAACCTAGGAAAAATAAATTAGTTGTCTGAACTCAATTTTCCATCTGATCAACATTATTATAAAACAAGGTTGTTCAACTTTGGTTAGCTCAAACGTTTTATGAAAAATTGTGTGAAAGGAACACCTTCAAAGTTGGTGAGGCCAAAGCCAAGTTTGGACCTTCAAAAGTTTAAGAGATAAAATTACACCTTACATATTGTATCTTCACAGTTATGGCATCCATGGGGAACCTCAGTGTATAATGGGCACAAATGTTGGCTCCACTTGTTCTGGAAGGACTTGTGGTGATATTGGAATTGTTATCTCTGAGCTACTCTTTCTACCGTAAAAGGGAGAGGAATCCATAGTTTAGGTTGCAGAATAGTTGATTTCCATAGCTCCTTCCTTCCTTCCTCCCTCCCTCCCTCCTTACCTCCGTCCCTTCCATCCATCCATATATTAAATCTTTGGTAGGTTTAATATATCTCTTTTAGTGATATTTGCAATAACAACAAGCACCTAAAGATTGTTTAAAAAATTACTGGCAGTGAACATTTGAGGCTACAAACAGATATCACCCTGTTATTGTCATTCTTCCTTTCGCCCTGTGGGAAAAAGAGTTTTAAAAGACCAGGTGCAGCCCTCCTCTCATTCCTACAAGATACAAATACATTGATCAAGCTATATAACCACACTGGGCACGGGGCAAAGTCTATGAAACCAAATTATCATTTTTCAGATTAATGAACAGCCATTAATGTTCTTTGGGTACAGTCTTATCACAAATTCACCTAAGAGAAGTAGAGTCCATAGTACATCTTACCAGCTAAGGAACAAGAATATAAAGGGGCACCTGTCAAAAATCTACTGAAACTGAGCTCCATTATTCTGGTTAACTTTACAAACAAAGAAGAATTCAACCAACAAAGGAGATAAGATTAGTCTGGCAAAAGTCATCCTCAAGAAATGTGCATTAATTCTTTAGGATTACAACAGGATGTTTCCACTCTAAATGTTTATAAAATTAATTTCTCTATTCTAGAAGCTTTCTAAGTGTCATTGTCAAGTTAAAAAGTCTATAATTATTTGGATATACTGGTGTCAGAGTTCCAAATAACATCAAAAATTAAATCAGAGTCCAAGGCAAAGTATTGCTCAAAGTTCCAATTTATTAAGAGAGTCATGTTGGCACATCTGGGGAAACCCGAATCTGAGCTTCCTGGGTTTCCCCACCTAGTTGAGAGTTCATGATCTTGCCCGACACCCACAAGCCCATCACATGGTCCAATCTTCCACTGCCATGCTGGCAGTTCCACCCATCTAGTTCCAGTCAGGTGCAGAGGTGTAGAGACAAAGGATGACCTTGGATTCTAGAAAGGAATTTTATTTTGGCAACATCACATTCTACTCCTTACTATTCCCTCTCCCAATTCCCCACTAATGAAACATCTTAGTATAATAGAATATTAGGGTGGCAGGCCAAAGTTCCCAAAAGGAACTGGCTGCAGGCCTGACACTGGGTCTGTTTTTCAAGAATTGGCTTGCATTTAATCTCATTGCATTTACCCTGTTCTCCAAGGATTAAAAAAAGAGGGAGGTCTGTGATTATAGCTATACGTTATTTTACTATGCAATGATGTTAAGCTTGAAGACTCAAAGGTCTTTTTCAAAAGGTAACGGGACTATGTTTTTAACCTTGGGGAAGAAGAAGATGTTTCAGTTCTCATCCAAGAAGCTTCATGTGAAAGAAAATTTCTTCTTCCCCGTGGGAAAAACTTAGTCCGGTTGCCTTTTGAAAAAAACACCTTTGAGACAAGGTGACCTGGATGACTGAGAAAACACCATGACCTGAATGACTGAGAATTTCCCTAGACAAGGCTCGAAGGCTTTCTTTACTTAACAAAAGAAATTACCATCCATTACCATCTCTTTCTTTATTCTCTTGAGCTCCAATTCATCATTGCATTTAATGAAACACACTGTTTCCTTTGTGGGATCTAGAACAAGATTTGAACAATTTCAGTTAACATTGTTCCATTTTCTTCATTCAGCAGAATTGCTATTTACTTACTTTTTCTTGTTCCAGGTATAGCCAATCCTGTCCTTTTTTATTATTTTTAGCAATCTCCACAAACCTGCAGCAAATTCATTTTAACATGGATCTTCTGGTACTTTCCTTACATTTTTCAGTTCCTTGATTGTATTTGCTAGAAATAATTTATCCTTCCTTCGATTTCCTATACATGTTCCTTTTATATCTGAGCTCATTAGAAAATTTCTTATACAGTCACTCTGTTTTCTTTCATTTTTCTTCATAAAGTTCTTCCCAGACTTCTTTTTTTTTTAAAAAAAAACACCTTAGAACCTTCAGCATGAATAAAATGGCAAAGACACCGTAAGTGAGAGGAGGCCAGTAGCTATGTAAAGAAATTTAATTAACTTCAGTTAAAGGGTTTATTTAAGAGATAAGACAGATAAAGATACAGAAATTGGACACAGCTCTTAGAAGTGAAAAACAGGGAAAATGCATATTTAACTGTGAATTACTCAGAACAATTCACATAGAAGAACAGTTAATAGATGGAGCTGAATTTCATGGGTAGAACTGAAGGTGGTTTGATTTGTGGAAACATCTCTCTGCTTAACTGGATGATTTCCAGAGAAAAAGACAAATGCTAAAAAGAGTAGCAGATTGGCCTCTGATTTGCATCTCCTCAAAATGCCAATAAATTGCACAGCAAGTAGGGTGAAATGTAAATTGGAACTGGGGAAATGCCTCCCCTCCCCCCAATTCCTTCTACATTGGTGCAAACTATATTATCTTGGATCTCTGCCACTTTCTCAACCACCTTTTGTTTTTAGTGAAGGCTGGAGGCTGGGTAGAAACTGTTAAACAAAGCCACAGTGAATTTCCCATCCAAAAGCACAGGTCCCACATGGAGAAGTTGTGTTTTAAAAATAAATCTAAACCAGACACCAAGTGCAAAGTGTTCTAATGTGATAGCTAAAAGAGACCATGAAGTCTGTAAAGAAATGGCACCATTTAGTTATATCAGAACCTTGGTTCTTTTTAGATATATACTGTAATTATCATAAAGACAGTGAATATAGAGGGCTGTTACATCTCCATCTCTCTCTCTCTCTCTCTCTCTCTCTCTCTCTCTCTCTCTCTCTCTCTCTCTCTCTCTCTCTCACACACACACACACACACACACACACACACACACACCTTTTACTCAAACATAAGCATGGGGGGGCATTAGTGTGAGGGGAGAAACTATTCATTGGAAAGTTGCAGGTAATAGGCCTAGAAGTGAGCTTGCAGGCTTCACTGTACCAAAGTTTTAAACTAGCATAATTGCAAAATGTACCAGACTATATTTCCAAATGTGCTGCATTTTCTGCAAAGTTTGCACTTGATATGGATATATTTAGAGCAGGAAGAGTGAGATGGTGGGAAATGAGGAACTGAAAGTAACAAGTGTCTGAGAACTTCAAATGTACACGGGTGTTTGCAGAGAGTGATGGTCAGTAAGGCAGAACAAGGAAGTAAGTTGTGAAATGTGTGCAGAAAAGTATAAAAAGATTGTCTTGGGAAGAGTTCAGGGGATGGCCATGGCTAATTCTTGCTGGATTCAGCTATGACAGTGGATCTTATTACAATGAGATGCTAATTTAAATAATGCTATGGTTATTATTCATGTTCAAAAATTGTTCATGAAACAATAAACCTCTGGTCTAAGATTTATTGCCTGTGGTTGTTTGTGGTTTCTCTTTGTTTTTTATATAGGGAAATTTTATAACACTAGCAAAAGGAAGGGGGTTAAACTTCTTCACCCTGAGATCCCAGTTCAGATTCTTTACCCACTTTGTGCCCGCAATATGTATAAAAAAAGAAAGCCACTATTATTTGGATTTTCCTTCTCAGACACTTTTAGGCATATCAAATGTTTCTTACTTATATGCATGGGTTATATGACCATCCATCTTGTTTAACCTGACTTTGGGCATGTTAAACAAATACAATAAATAAAGACCAAAAACAAATACAATAAATAAAAATAAAAACAAAATTAAATGGCTGACTATCAGCCCAAACTAGTTCTCTTGAAATTAGTTATAATAGCATAATCTTGCAAACCTGGTTGTGCTGTACTTCCTCTACCTACTTATAGCTTGGGGAATTAGGAAGGTGCCTGCCTGGCTGCTTCTGAATGTTGTATTGCTGTCCTGGATTTAAATATTTCTGCAACTTTTGCCTAGGTTTTTTTTTTAAGGGCCTTCATGTCAGCGCTGACTCCTGGACAAGTCCCAGCAGTATTCTTGTCAGGATTTTCAGAAGGAGTTTGCCCTTGCCTTCATCCTAGAGCTGAGATATGGTAAATGGCCCAGCTGGCTTTTTGCCTCAGGGGAGGGACTATAACTCACAGCTCCTAGTTTCTAGCATGGTTCCTTAACAGTTTTCCAAATTGGTCTATCATAGGATTAGCAGGCTAACTGCTCTCCTGATGCTTTCCCCTCATGCCCATGAAAACTGCAAAGTCTTAAGAGCTTTCAAGAAGGTTGTTGATGTTATAGAGGCTGACCCAGAAGGCCTTTTGTTCACTTACTTTTGGAAGGCAAGTGGGAAGAAATTAATAGAACATACCCCTTTAAATGCCATGTCTCGCTGTAAGCATCCTATGGCTCATGGTCATTCTGGACATTTGCCTTACCTATTCATAGAAGTGCAAGATCTGAATCTGTTGCCTATCACACTCTCCCTTGAACATGGACAAGTACTGTTAAACTCTCTCCAGCTTAAATGCCAAAATTTGGTACAAAACCAAAATGCCTAAAGAATAGGGAGCTTACAAATCTTTGCAGGATATGAAGTTTTTTTGGATAGCCATTACAGAGAAAGACATTGTGCAGATGTTTCTCTTCTGATTTTCTTAGTATTGTGGTGCTGCAGTGTGTACTGGCCCTTTTGCACAGGGTATGGATACAACTTCTTTTGTGTGTAGTGGGGTGGTTCCTTGTGAAGCTGAGGATTTGGTCCATGTGCATGGGTTTGCAGTAGACATGGGTTTCTAGTTCTCCTTATATTGACATCGAGGAACGAGAGTTAGTTGCCTGTTTCCTCTTCATGTGAGAATTTGATCCCAGGACATATGTTATTTAGTAAGTAGTGTGTTTCTTCAATTTGGGAGCATTTGATGATGATGTCATCGAGGTAGTGTGACCAGAATTTTGGTTGGATGGTGGGTAGAGCTATGGATTTAAGTCATTGTGTGACTGCTTCTGCTGTCAGGCCTGATATCAGGGTACCTTTTACTTGCTTATAGATTTTCCCATTGAACTTGAAGTATATGTTGAGGCAATAGAGCCAGCAGGTGTTCCATAACAGTATTATGCATCTTGCACTACCCATGATTTTACTTGTCTTAAGTGTCAGAGTTTTCTCATGTTACATAAACATTCCATCAAAATATGCTATTCTTGTACTTGACCTAGATTTCTTTATTTTTACCATGTTTAACATATACAACTTGTCATCATTCACTCAATGTTCCCTGCTAGCATAACTGTCTTGGTATCTGATACACTGCTTTTCAAGTCCATGTTCTGCGTTGCATCATACATTCTATCCAACATTTGCCCCAGATCCTTCAATTCTTAGCCAAAAATGAAGTGTTATCTACATCCAAAAATACTTGTATATTCATATCTACAACCAACATTTTCATCATAATTATTTCTTATACACTTCTTCAAAAGTTTCTTTAAACAAACAAATGAAGTCACCATCCATGCCCTATTACCTGATCAATGTTTTTGTTGTTTTAAATATGTTTCTTGGTCCCATATGCATTCACTTGTGTTGCTCATTCTACTTTGGTCAATCAGTCTTTTCTGTCATGGCCCAGGATTCAGATACTGACTCAAAATATAAATCACCTGAGCCTGTCCAAACATAGGTTCCACCTAAAAATCTGGAGCAATCAGATAATGATGATCTAAGGTCTCCAAATCCTGGTACCTGGAGATTATAGAGAGTTGTCTGTTTCAAGAGAGGTCCCTGACCCAAGATCATGTGTTGGAATTAGCCATCTCCAACTCTTGTGTGATATTTGTGAAATTTTAAATTCTGGATTGGCTTGGATCTTGGAAATTTGGACTGGATTTTGACTATTGCTCTGCAAGTTCTTCTAAAAACAAAACCACTCAGTCAAGCTTCTATTTTCAGACTCTGTTTTGGTTTGCATTCCTGGACTGCTTTTATTTCTTTGACCTTGAGGATTATTGTGCTAATTTCTGTAGCAACTGTGTGTATGAATATGTATTTGAAATAAGAGGCAGGGCACTTTCATATATTGCTTTTAAGTAAGTTGGAGAAAGCATAATTAGGTTTCCAGACTTGTATCATGCTGCATGCAGCATTCCCTGCTGATAGTAAGTAGCAGTTCATTTGGGCATATTTTGCAAGTGTGTCACAGATACAAAGCCCACTTTTATCCAAATATGATCACTTCATTTAAGGTAGAATCTCTAATCTCGAGCTGACTATGGAGGTGAACATGCTGTTATTTATATCACACTGACTAGAAGGTATATGCAGTGAAAACAAAAATTTAATCAAATATCAGTGATGTGCCAATGAATTTCAGCACTCCATACGGTAGGAAAGAACCCTAGGGATTACAAGAATGGGACAGAGGAAAACATGTCCATCACTGGTGTAAATAGAGTGTATGCATGTGCAGGTTGTGAATATCTATATCTACTTATCTCTGTTGTGCATATATAAGAAAGGGGATACAGAAACTGTTCATGCAAAAGTTTATATGTGTGTAGGTTATAAACACACATCAGTCTCTCGCTGAATGTGTGAGGTTGGGAGGCAAGTACAATTTCACTCTCACCTTCTACGAGGTCAAGTTCATGCAACTGTCATTTGAATATGGCTCATATTTTACAGCTCTCAAAGCAATTAGCCACCTGCAAGGTAAAGATGTAACCAACCAATGTTCTTTAATATGGCTGAATAAATCCATGCTTGAATTATTTAGATTAACTAAATGTAAAAATAAAGTTCCCCACTTGCCCTAGGGTCATTAAAAAATAATGTTATAACAATACTGGATTTCCAACTGTGTCTTCAGAAGTCAAATAATCTCCAGATAAGTACCAGTCAGTTCCACTTGGTTTAGGCATATGCATTTTTCTTAAAAAATGTGTAAGGAAGCTGTGATGAGTAATTCCTTCCTACACTCTTTAAAATTGCATTGGCTTAGGTTGCTTTGGATGTATCATTTCAAGGCATGCCTCAGCCACTCATACCACTGTTATAAGTTTGTCCTTTCTTACCTTACTCCATCATCCCCACCATGGTTCTGTGTTTCAGAACCCATCATGTCTGCCTCCAATGATCTGTGGGACCTTGGAAGACAGAAGGAAAACAGCCGAGAGAACTGGAAAAAGTGTCTCAGCCTACAGAAGGAAATGGAGCCTGGGAAGCATCTCAAGAGGGACCCTCCCTACTATTCTTGAAAAAGGAGAAAAATGCTTTCAGAGTTGCAAGGATCTGTTACTGTAACCTTATGGTAAAGTTGCTATTACCATATTTCCCCCCAAAATAAGACAGGGTCTTATTTTCTTTTGATCCCTGAAATAAGTGCTTGGCCTTGTTTCCGAGAAGGTCTTACTATTTTTGAGGTGCAGGAGGCCCCTTAACCTCGGCCCACAGTCCACATGTCAGCTGATCCAGAGAGGGGAAGAACTTATTTTAGCACATGAGCTCAAAAGCCCTATTGGGCTTATTATCCAGGGAAGTCTTATTTTCGGGCAAACAGGGTAGTACTCATAGTTTGTAATTTTGGCCTGGACTACCTCAAACAGCTGCCACTGCCTTTGAAATCCTTCAGAGAATTTCTGTATATGAGAGATGGTTGATTTTTTTTTTAGGTGACTTAAGGCTGCAGGCAATTCATATTATTCTTTTATTAGCCAATTTAAATACTAGTTTAGCCTCACAATCTGTGCTGTGGTTTTTAATTTGTCCTTCGGAGAATCTACACAGAGTTTCTTCACATTGCTTCATAAAAGAGATCCCCAGTAATATGGCACAGGGCAGCTATTATGTCTATCTGAGAGTGACCCAGGTTAAAAAACCCTACTGTGCTTTGCCATGGACTGTTCCATGTGGGTAGGAAATCCTTTTAATAAGCATAAAACAATAGACCATGAAGCGAAGGGAAGTTAAGGGCCCAACCAGCTGTTACATGGGAACAGAGATGTGTAACTTTCCGTATGTTACTAGGAAATATGTGAAATATTTGATTGACCAAATTATGATCTATGATATCTGTGGGCTTATCTGGTGATAACCTTCACATATTAAACTTGGAATATAAGAAGAAGAGCAAATGATAAAGAGCATGAATTTACACCTAGTATAAAAATAGATCTGTGTCTGTGAAAGACTAAGAAGGTAATGTATCTGAACAAAGGTGGTTTGATCTTGTAGAATAAATTTGATGAATACCTGGAGAAGATGAAGGTGTAGGTTTAATTACAAAGAAAGGAGCTAAATTATACATCAGAAAGTACACATTTGTGACATTTCAGTTGTTCTGGTATTTATGAATGTAGAAATTCATAGGTTGATGATAGTTCCATCATGTTTTCTTACTTTACTTGTCCTTTCTTAAACTAAGACAATTTTGTTTTCATAAGAAAAGCATCCCTCTGGCTTTTCTCACATACAGTATGTAATGTGTTATTTTTAAATATGTGTAGCCCTTAAATATGAAACAACAATAGCACAAAAAAAAACTTACAATTTAGGACAGCATTATTGCTGTGCTTCGGCTGAGAACTGTTAATGATGGTATTTTTCATTAGGAAACGAATGTTGTTTTATATATAATGAACTGTTTTCTGTTGAAGTGTAGAAGCGGAGTGCCATTTGCTGAATCTCACCAGGCTGGTTCAGCCTTCATTTTTTCTGAGGTGGGTAAAATGAGGACCCAGATTGTTGGGGAAAATATGCTGACTCTATACACCGCTTGGAGAGGGCTGTAAAAACATTGTGAAGCAATATAAAAGTCTAAGTGCTATTGCTATTATTCAGTGATCAATTACCCAATTGATCTCTAATCCCATATCTTACCACTGACCAGTGGAAAACCTCCTTATGAATATTCTCATATCCCAATCACGAACCCTTTTCAATAGCTTAACATTTTTCTAATATTTCAACCAGAAATCTCTTCATACTCTATCTCATCTTTTATCTATTAACAAACAATAGAGCCTCCTCATTCAATCTTATTCTATAAAAGTCCATTAGAAGCTACCATGTATATGTACATGTATAATATGTATATAATATATATCAGGAGTGCTTCTGGCAGACACTACTTGTGCGCTTTGTGTGCACTTCACATTTCGCAGTGCAATTAAAATGTGCATGCGCAGAAGCAGAAAACTAGATGGTGCCGCCTATGGCACTGCCCAGAGAACAGGTTTTGGGGTGTGGCAGGTCTGGGTCACTGCCCGTTCCAGCGACCCAGGCCGCCAAACCACTACCAATCCAAACCAGTAGGAACCCACCACTGATATGTATGTATGTATGTTGCTATGTTGCAGGGACTTGCGGTCAGGGGAGGCAGGGGAGGCAGAGCCTCACCTCTCATCATGAAATATATATATAATAATAAATTATAATACATATTTCCTCCCATCCCTTTTACCCGGTTCCCACTAAGCTCCAGTAAGGAGAAGAGCTTTTGGGGAGTGAAGAGGAAGAGGAGGGAGGAGGAGGAGGAGGGCAAACGCTGGGCAACCGGCGGAGGCAGTAGGGTTCTCGGAAGCACCAATAACCTTCCTGCCTCCGCTGTACTTTGCCCAGCTGGCACCACCCCGCGCGCGCACCTCCTCCTCCTCCTCCCTCCTCTTCCTCTTCACTCCCCAAAAGCTCTTCTCCTTACCGGGGCTTAGCGGGAACCGTTTAAAAGGGATGGGAGACTTCGTCTTGATGACGAAGCCACGAAAGCGACTGGGGAACGACGAGAACCTTCCTTCCTCTGCTGGATTTCGCGCGCTCCTCGCGACTGCAATAGACATCCAGAAGTGGCAGGGGCTGTTGGGCTGGAAGCCCAAACCCCATTAGCCACAAAAGCCACTTCTGGATGTATATTGCAGTCGTGAGGAGCATGCGAAGTCCAGCAGAGGCAGGAAGGTTCTCCTTGTTCCCCAGTCGCTTTCATGGCTTCGTCATCAAGACGAAGTCCGGGAGTGCCGAAAACATTTCTGCCTCCGCTGGACTTCATCTTGATGATGTCGCCACAGATGGACGGAGGTAGCCAGAGTG
Source organism: Natrix helvetica (assembly GCF_964273705.1). NCBI lineage: Eukaryota > Metazoa > Chordata > Lepidosauria > Squamata > Natricidae > Natrix > Natrix helvetica. The sequence goes on along the minus strand of NC_138548.1, from coordinate 314,390,400 downwards.
GCACCAAGACAGTCCGGCGGGCGAGCGAACGAGGATCAGGCTCCCTGATCCTCCATTGCTCACTCGCTCGCTCGCTCTTTCATCCGCCTGAACCGCCTTGGTGCCACTCTGGAGGTCTGGCCATGCCCAGCCGCTGCGGCGACATCATCAAGACGAAGTGGCTTGGAGGCGAAGTGCTTTTCAGTGCTTTTCAGTGATTTTCTGTGCGTCTGGCATTTAGGTTGATAGCTGGATGTCCTAAAAGCCAGACGCTCAGAAAAGCACTGAAAAGCAGCTGCTGTTGGGGATTATGGAGCGTGAGCCGGCGGAGTGCACTCAGGAAGGCAGGGAATGGGATTTCCTCCTTCCTGATGACGTCACCAGCCTCACCAGCCATAAACCTCACCCCACGTCACTGCTATGTTGCTACTGTAGTTGTATTAGCCACTAAGCCACAGGCTCTCCTCCTTAACAGCTGAGCCAGGGAAATAGGTATGTATTTGTGTTACAACCCCTGGTATACCCAAATATGGCTTAGTGGCTTAGTGGCTAATACAACTGCCTAATATGTAATGCAGCCCTGGTTCGAATCCCAGTAAGGGTATGGCTAGCTGATGAGAGCTAAATAGTTTGAAATAGATCTATACTAGTCTCCCTTTATTTATTTATCAGCACAAATACAACACAAATATAAAAAGGCAACATTAAAAATAAAAATATGGTTTTCTGCCTGGATGGTGTTCTGTAATGAGCCAAAGGACAGAAAGAGGGAGTAGTGAGCTCCCTCCCATATTTGGGCATACCAGGGGTTGTAACACACACACACACATACATACATACATATTTGTGTTACAACCCCTGGTATGCCCAAATATGGGAGGGCGCTCACTACTCCACCTTTCTGTCCTTCGGCTCATTACAGAAGACCATCCAGGCAGAAAACCATATTTTTATTTATCAGCACAAATACAACACACACACACACACACACACACACACACACACGTGTGTGTGTGTGTGTGTGTGTGTGTGTGTGTGTATCTGTGTGTATGTATATGGAGAGAGAGAGATTAAATAAGTAAAATAATTTCTTATTTCTTTCCTTCATAGTACCTTGCCATTTCTCTAAAGATGAAAAGGAGAAAACATTGTCTGTCCATGTCTTATATCTATAAACAAATCTTTTAAAACCTCATCATTCAAACTTAGCTAAGAAAAATTCCATTAGGAGTTACCAGAAACAACAACATATTAAAAATTTTAATATTTAATCCCTTCAAATAATTTCCCATAAATTAATTTCTTATCATCTTCTCTTCATCTCCTCTCAATTTTAATAGCGTAGCTTATCACATTCTCTAAAAATGCAACAAAAACTCTCTTCCTCCCATATCTCATCTATTAAAAATCCTTAAAGCCTCATCATTCAGTCTTAGTCAACAAAAACCATTAAAACTTCTAGGAAAAAAAAAAAGAATCATATACATTTTAACCTTGGTTGAATAAGCCAACTTTGTAAATCTTCATTTTTAAATCTTTAAAAGTATTGATGTTTATTCTTTTTAGGTAATGTCCCCAAAACTGTTTTCTTTTATTTCTCTCTTTTTTCTCTTCTTCTTTTTCCCAAGAATTCCTTCATAATTATAGCACATCTCTTTTGTAAAATCTAGAGTAAGAAAATTGTCCAAGTCACTTTTAACTAAATCCACATATTCAAATCATTTTACCCAATTTATTATTTATTTATTTATTTATTTTTCAAAATTTATAGACCGCCCCCTCTCCCTGAAGGGACTCTGGGCGGTGTACAGGCATCTCATTAAAAACAGGTACAAAAGATAAATACCCTTAAATATATTCCCTTAAAAGCGAATTAAACCTGAATTCAACTGTACAGAATAATAAAAGTTAAAAACTAAAACGCATACCCCTAAAAATTTAAAAATACAGACTTGAGGGACTAAAATTGGTATTAGGCCAGGCCAGCTAAATTGAACAGGTGGGTTTTAAGCTTCTTACGGAAGGAGCGGAGGTCGGTGGTAGTTCTGATATCCGGGGGGAGGTCATTCCAGAGGGTCGGGCCCATCACAGAGAAGGCCCTACTCCCGAGCGTCGCCCGCTGGCATTGCCTAGTGGACGGCACCCGGAGGAGTCCCTCCCTGTGAGAGCGAATCGGCCAAAGGGATGTGTGGGGCAGGATACGATCCCGCAAATACCTAGGTCCTGTGCCATGGAGCGCTTTAAAGATGATAACCAACACCTTGAAACACACCCGGAAAACCACAGGTAGCCAGTGCAGCCCGCGCAGCAGAGGTGTTACGTGGGAGTATCTAGTAGCTCCCACAATTGTCCGCGCGGCCACATTCTGAACCAGCTGCAGCCTTCGGGTGCATCTCAAGGGGAGCCCCATGTAGAGAGCATTACAGTAGTCCAGTCGGGACGTCACAAGGGCATGGGTGACTGTGCAGAGGGCGTTCCAGTCCAATAGGGGATGCAATTAGGGCCCCAGGCGAACCTGGTGAAACGCCCCCCTTGCCACGGCTGTCACATGGTCATCCATTGACAGCCGGGCATCCAGGAGGACGCCCAAATTGCGTGCCCGATCCACCGGGGCCAGCTGTTCGCCCCCAATGGCCAGTGATGGGTGCAACTGGTTGAACCAGGGTGCCGGTAGCCACAGCCACTCCGTCTTGGACGGGTTGAGCTTGAGTCTGTTATTTCCCATCCAGATCCGGCTTCCAGACATCGGGACATCACTTCGACGGCATCACTGGGGTGGTCCGGGGTAGAGATGTACAGCTGAGTGTCATCAGCGTACAGGTGGTAATCTACCCCGAACCCACGAATAACCTCGCCCAGCGGCTTCATGTATGTGTTGAACAGGAGAGGCGAGAGGACCGACCCCTGCGGCACGCCGCAGGTGAGCGGCCTCAGGCTCGACCTCTGCCCCCCTGTCAACACACATTGCGCCCGACCAGAGAGGTAGGAGGAGAACCACCGCAGAACGGTGCCCCTCACCCCCAACCCCTCCAGGCGACACAGTAGGATACCATGGTCGATGGTATTGAAAGCCGCCGAGAGATCTAATAGGACCCAGATGGAGGAACAACCCCCATCTCTGGCCCTTCAGAGATCATCCACCAGCGCGACCAAAGCCGTCTCCGTGCTGTGACCGGGCCGGAAGCTGGACTGGCGTGGGTCCAGATAATTAATTTCCTCCAAGTGCCGTGGGAACTGTTGCGCCACCACACTCTCTACAACCTTCGCCAAAAAGGGAAGGTTGGAGATGGGACGGTAATTTGCTAACTCAGCTGGGTCCAGAGAAGGCTTCTTGAGTAGGGGCCTCACCACCGCCTCTTTCAAGATGGCCGGCAAGAACCCCTCTCTCAGTGAAGCGTTCACTAGTTCCTGGAGCCAGCCTTGTGTGACCTCCCAGGATGCCAGTACAAGCCAGGAGGGACACAGGTCCAGTAAACATGTGGTGGCTCGCAGTCATCCATGTAACTTGTCCATATCGTCAGAAGCAACAGACTCAAACTCCTCCCAGGATGGCACCTCAAGATCCACCTCCGACGTCTCTTCTAGACCGCTAACGGAGACACACTCGCTGCGAATCTGAGCGATTTTGTCCTGCAGATATTCCCCAAATTCCTCTGCTCTACCCTGCAAGGGGGCTTCCCGCGGCCTCTGTGAAAGGAGGGAGAGGGTAACCCTAAACAGGGTGGCAGGGCGGTTATCTGCGGATGCAATAAGAGTGGCACAATATTGTCGTTTGGCCACTCTTAATGCCACAAGGTAAGTCCGTAAATAGGCTCTCACCTGTGCTCGGTCAGACTCGGAGCATGACGATCTCCATCTGCTCTCTAGGCGTCTCTTGCGGCGCTTCATCACCCCCAGATCCTCAGTAAACCAAGGGGCCTGGGTGGTTCAATGCCGCAGGAGAGGCCGCAAAGGCGCAACCCGGTCCAAGGCCCCAGCGGCCACACTATTCCATGCGGCCACTAGGTCCTCCATCCAGGTGCGGGTCAGGACTACAGGGAATGGCCCAAGCTCCGTCTGGAACCTATCCGGTTCCACCAAGCGCCTGGGGCGGAACCATCTAGGACATTCCGGTTCCGCCTCCCCGCGATGGGGGGTAGCGGTTGGAAAGTAGAGCCAGAGAAGTGAGTGATCTGACCATGACAGGGGCGTGATAGCTAAATCCCCTACTCCCAGATCACTCCTCCACTGGCCAGAGACAAAAATAAGGTCCAGTGTGTGACCTCCCTCGTGTGTGGGGCCCTGAATTACCTGGGTCAGGTCCATGGCTGTCATGGAAGCCATGAACTCCCGAGCCGCCTCGGATGTTTCCTCTACCGATGGCAGGTTAAAGTCCCCCATGACTAGCAGCCTGGGGGTCTCAACCGCCATCTCGGCGATCACCTCGAGGAGCTCGGGCAGGGCCGCTGATGCATAGCGAGGAGCCAGGTATACAATCAGCAAGCCCAACTGTCTCCCTGGGCCCCATTTCACACATAGGGACTCACAACCGGTTATCTATGGCACAGTGGACTCTCTTGGCTCAAGGCCTTCCCTTACGATAACCGCTACCCCGCCACCCCTACCCTGGGCCCGCGGCTGATGAAATACACGGTAGCCTGGCGGGCACATTTCCACGAGGGGGAGACCTCCCTTGTTGCCCAGCCAGGTCTCCATTATCCCTGCCAGGTCCAGCTCCCCCTCCAAGATCAAGTCATTAATGAGGGGGGCTTTGTTGGTAACGGACCTGGCGTTGCATAGCATCAGTCTCAGGCCCCGGCTCTGTAGATCCTGACCACCTAGATTGCGGGGGTTGGGACAAATGACCGGCCGTATCCAATGGCCACGGTCTCCCAACCGGTTAAAAGATCTTGGCCTACCCTCGCACCTACCCCTCCCCATGACCGTTAGAATGGGAAGACCTTCTTCTGGAACACCACCACTCCCCCTTCTCTTAATCGCTCCGCTCACTCCCTTGTTAAACCCACCTGTCTGCCTGGCACTAGTCCCACCCCCCGCCCTGGAACCCCTTAAAAGACGAATAAAAGGTCTAATTAAAAGACGAATAAAAGATCTAACTAATTATTGGTGTGTTGCTTTTAACTATTAAAAAAGATCTAACTAATTATTGGTGTGTTGCTTTTAACTATTAAAACTTCAGCTGGTTTGATTTATAGATGGTGTTTGTCAGTATCATTCTTGTATCCTGACTATTTTAAATCCATATCCAAAACAATCTGATTTCCCATTATATCCTTTTCTATCTTTTCTTTTAAGTCCATTTTTTATTGTCTGACAGTCTAAAGAGAAAGAAAATTATATTATATTGTTGCCAAATATCCTTGAATTTACCCGGAGTTAAAATGCTTTACTCCATTCTGTACTAGTGATCTTAATTATAATTTTTAATTTTTTCTGGTTGCCTCTAGTAATCAGACTTCAAGTTCTCCTTTACCAGTTTTCCTCTCATTCTGCATCCCTTGCAGCTTTTTTTACTGGGGAACCTTGAAATAGGGAGACCACAGGGTTAACACAAAGTCCTTGATCTATGGCTGTTCATTTAACAACAGATTGAAGTAATGGCAGACACACACAAAAAGTGACTTATGACTCACCCTCAAAATTACAACTGTCACATGATTGCAATTCGGAAGCTAGGCAATTGGCTGGCATTTACAAGAGTTGCAGCATTTTGTGGTCAAGTGATCACAATTTTGTGAGCTCAGCCAGCTTCTGATAAGCAAAAATTAATTAGGGAAGTCTGCTTCACTTAACAACCATATGATTCACTTAAAAACTAAAGCAAAATGATTGTGAAATTGGGCCACATCATGTGATGACTCACTTAACCACCACATCACCTAACAACCAAAATTATGGTCCCAACTGTGGTCATAAGTTCAGAACTACCTGTATCTCTACTTGGCACGTCCATATGTTTTGGAGTTCAAGTCTCATCAGCAGCCAATGTCATGAAACTATAGGAATGTAGGTTAGAATAACAAAGGTCCACATTATCTAGTGGGCACCAGGTTACCTGTACCTGGTGTCCATTTAGGTAAAAGCACATGAATGCCCCGAAGATACCTTTATTAAAGGACTGAAAAGTGGAAATAATTACATAGTGCAATTGTAGGAATTCTACCTAATGACCGAATTCCTCAATACAAGCATGTGTCTGAATATCAATTGATGGAGAACCTGGGACTGTTGTGGCCCGCTAGCATTCGGGGGGGGGGGGGCAGGGGCCAGTCCTGGAGTCTGGGGGAGGCTCTGATGAGAGCTCTGTGTTGGAGGCAGAGAGGGGGACAGAGTCATATGCCAGTCATTAGCTGCCTTCAGAGTCAGACATCAGTGAGGCAGACGAATAGCTGGAGTCTGTTCCCAGTGTGTGAATACGCAGAGTTGCCAGATGAAGGAATCAGCTAAAGAACAGGGTTAGGGTTAGGGTTAGGGTTGGGAGTTAGGCCCTGGGTAGATGATAAATGCCCCCTCCCAGAGGAAATAAAAGAGGAGCAAAGGGGAAGTGGAATTTGCAGGAGACAATTAGTTTGATCAATTGGTTCGGGACACTTCAAGACTCCTTGCCAAGTTTTGCAGATATTGGCCTGTCAGCTCTCCAAGCCAGATAAGGTCTGTGACTGTAAATCCTCCCTTGAAAGACTTTGTTGGATGTGAATGAGCAGAATTCACAGTAAATTAATAAAAGGGGAAGTTGTCAAGACAAGGAGTTTGCTTCAGGCTCTTGGGAAGCCTAGATAGAGAACAGGGACATGGGAACAGCTTATAAAGTTAGTATATCTGGTTCTGCACTAGGTGTTAGTCAGTTTGTTATCTAACCCAGCATGTTTCTTCTTCTTTCTTCACACATATAGGAACACTTTTCTTCTTTAATTAACTAAAAGATAAAAATTAGTATAATCAGCCCAGGATGAAGAAAAGGAAAATTCACAATCAAGAAGCATTTGTTTCATTTCATGCTGGACTCGGTTCTTCCTATACTATATTGCTCAAAATTCCCCACAAAACCCATTATAATAGTGGGGTTTTTTTGCTGATACTTAAATATGCTTGGGAGGGAAAAAATTAAGACTCCACCAAAACAACAAGAAAGAAAAAATAAATTGATAATTTTTCCACTACTCAATATAGTCTTAATTCAGATCTAAGTAAGAGTTTTGGCTGGCATTCATTTCAACATTACCTTATTCTTAGCTATCTCTGGGCCTGGTTTACATATCTTTCCCCAATGAAAACACATCTGGAGGTAATGAAGGAGAAACAAATAGAATCAACTTTTTGTGCTATGACTATAAAAGGAAGAAAGTATGCTTTAAAAATCTTGGATGAAAGCCAAGGAATGTGTTTTCCAGGAAACATATAATCTGTAATTGGGCTAATTCTGCTGTATTTGTGTCTCCAAGTCTTTGTTTCACTATTGCCTGTATAACTCTTGATTGGAACATTTGATGTTCCTTTTGTGAGTTTCTAAATCCAATCCCCCTCCAACTATGTGCATGAATATATCTCTGATGGATGTTTTCCACCACCTTTTTGTTGCCTCAATTAAGGCATAATGAACAAGAATTGTTTCTATTTGTAAAACAGCTTCTGCTAGTTCCTTCTTCCCAATTGGCTGGACAATGTGTCTTAATTAGATACAAAGCATGTAATAGACATTCCAGAAGAGATGAATCAGAAGAAACCCAGGAGAAAGGTGACATTGTTTCAGCAATGGGCTTGCAGTGACAAGTGCATTTTTCCTTTACAGGTGGATCATGTGACATTAAAGATACTGTGGCAGGTGGCAACTCCATGCCCTCTCTGCAGCAGATAGAAAAAAAAATATGGCAGATAAGTACAAGCTTATATTTCGACTTACACAAGAGAATCATGTTTGTCAGCCAAGGGGGTGAAATTTACTGTTTTTACTAGATTGTTGAACTCCACCCAGAGTCACTTTCTGTCAGGTGCAAAGATCCAGGAACATTTGCTGAGTTTAAGGCACAAAAGAGTATATTATTGCTACCTATGCACGAGAATCTGACCAACCAATGTGCAGTTAAACTGGCATTAGATAAGGGTCAACAGAAGGGAAGCGGTGGCTCAGTGGTTAAGACACTGAGCTTGTCAATCAGAAGGTCAGCAGTTCAGCGGTTCGAATCCCTAGCACCACATAATGGAGTGAGCTCCCGTTACTTGTCCCAGCTTCTGCCAACCTAGCAGTTCGAAAGCATGTAAAAAATGCAAGTAGACAAATAGGGACCGCTTTGGTGGGAAGGTAATAGCGTTCTGTGTGCCTTCAGCGTTTAGTCATACCGACCACATGACCACGGAGACGTCTTCGGACAGCGCTGGGTCTTCAGTTTTGAAAAGGAGATGAGCACTGCCCCCTAAAGCCAGAAACGAGTAGCACACATGTGCAGGGGAACCTTTACCTTTAAGGGTCAACAGAATTCCCAGAGGCTGGACCAGGGGGTCTTGTGGCTGTGGAACAATTCCAAACGGATGACTTCCATCTCTGTCTGTTCATCCCCTACCTTTTCTGTGAAATGGCAGCCACACAAATTTAATAAATAAATAAATATTAAAATATTGCATTATAAAAATAGCGTGAAATTAATCTATTAATTTTTATGGCAATGCCTATGAAATAATTTAAGTACAAATTTCAGATGAAATCCCACATTTGAATAGTTAGAGGTAAGTTTCAGTCTGTGGGAACTGCTCCCAAATAATCCTGAATAGGATTACAACCTTACTTAAGCCCATTTCAGAAATATTCCTCATCCTGTTTATATTCATTCAACCTTTATTCAGTAAATAGGTGATTGATGATGATAATTATGATGATAGGGAGAAAGAGAGAGAAAGTAAATGGAGAATTCCTGCTCTGAACTCAAGATAATGTATATTTAATTAAGCTTTCTGCTGCCAGAGATGGAAAGGGATATATGCCTGTCTATGCGTTCTGCCTTAGATCTCTGTGCAACTTTCTTGTTGCTTCAGCATTATTTCTGGTTCAATCTTATGTACAGATATTTTAGAGTAAGTTTAATTTAAGGGTTGACAGGTTTTTGCCGGCCACCTGTAACATTTAGGGAGGATCAACAAAATATGTCACTTGTGAGTGGAACAGGCCTGGTCCTCTTACTCTTCTTCGCCTCCCAATTTCCTTTTAGGGTTTTCTTTATTTTTTACCTATTGCATGCCAAATTTAGACTATGCTATACCTATACCTATACCTATACCTATACCTATACCTATACCTATACCTATACTATACTATACTATACTATACTATACTATACTATACTATACTATACTATACTATACTATACTATACATCAGAGTTTGTTCCAGCAATCACATTCAGAAAGCATACATAGGTAACTGATTCAGCAGGATTCATTAACTTCTTTATATACATAATATAAACATGAAGCAAATATACAACACCAAAAAGCAGGTTTTCCAATGTGATCATGCAGCAGACTAGTTTTGAACTTAGCACAGACTTGCAGAACAGTTGAACTAAGCTACGCCCAGTCTCCTTGCCAGGGTGGGTTCCGGCCGACACTACTACCGGTTCACTCATGTGCATGCTTTGGTGCACGCGCAACTGAAAAACAAGATGGCAGCACCGATGGTGCCAACCACGTTCGGGAGTGTGGCAGGCCTGGGTCGCTGCTAGTTCCAGCATCCCAGGCTGCCTAACCACTACCAGTGCAACCGAACCAGTCTGAACCGGTAGGTACCCACCACTGCCCCTTGCTGTCTAAATCAGCAAACAGCCACCATTGGCTGACCTTGTTGCCATGTCTATTCCAGTCTATGAACATATTCTGACACTGTACTGTACTTTACTGTACTACACTACACTACACTACTTTCTTCTCACTTCAAAATGGCAAGGCATATGCTATGAGTTTTAAGCATTAAGTAGGTTCTGAAAGCCATGAAAAGGGACTTAGGGACTGCTTGGGGTCCCAGGGGTGCATGTTGCTTAATTGAATACAATGGCACTTAGGTCTGAGAAAACATGCATAGTATTGTATTGTTACTGTTGCTCATTTGTAACCCTCCCAGCTTCTGAAGGCTGCATCTGATTCAGGGAAACTCTGCAATGAGCAATGTGAAGTGACTGTTACTTATTACCTTTAAAGAAAACCTTTTTAAAAATTTCATCTCATTGAATGTGGGGAGGAGAAAAAGTCCTAAGAAACCCTTCCTGTTGCCTTAGCGAGAATTCTGCAAGGTCCCTGTGTTAAATTTCAATTTGTAGAGGTGAAAGAAAAAGACCATTCAGAAAAAAGAGACAACAGGAAATTGTGGGAATGATGTGTCTCACATTTATCTTCTAGCCCACAAAGATGAATCTTGGCTTGGCTGGAGCAAGTGATGCTGGTACCGAGGAGAGAATCTGATTTGATCACGAAAGGAATCATTTCCTTGAAGCATTCCTTCCTGGCTTCATTCAGTCTGCCTGAAGGAGGCACCATTCAGGGACAGCCCTTGGACTGTCTTGCCTTTAACTTCTCTCATTGGTTGTTCTTTCCTCAAACCCTTCAGGAAAACTGTTTACATTAGGTTGAGTGCCAATCTCCCTTGCTTCTGTTGCCCTGCACTAATCTCACTTGAGGTTGTCTTGTCAAAGCTGTACCTTGAACTTCCCTTTTAGGGTCTGATGGCAAATGCCTTGCTTTTTCCTGATGCAACCAGAAACCTTATTCCAGGTGCATATAAAAATATCAAAAATGGCAGAAAAAAATTAATAACAACTCAAAACAAACTGACAAAGACTTTGATACATAAATACATACATACATACATACATACATACATACACACATGCATACATACATACTAGTTTATCAAACATGTACAAGATAGCAGGTATAAGTATAAACATGGACCTGAGCACATGAAATGAGTAGAAATAAATGGGGATAGTAGGACAGGGATGGTAGGTGCTTTGGTGCACTTATGAATGCCCCCTTACAGACCTCTTAGGAATGGGGTGAGATCCAGCTTAAGGTTAAAGCTATGGGGGTTAGAGGAAGTAACGTGTGTGTGTGTGTGTGTGTGAGAGAGAGAGAGAGAGAGAGAGAGAGAGAGAGAGAGAGAGAGAGAGAGAGAGAGAGAGAGAGAAATCATGCTCCTCTTTCTAGAAGTATTCTGTAGCCAAAGGATCATCACTGAGTGGCCCCTTTTCCTGATCTCTGTGTTTTTTGCTTTATTACTATACCAGTTTAAATTTCTTTCCTTGGAGAGACAATTCCACCTCTAATTTTGACACCTTTCCAGTTTATGATCTTTGGCCTTTAAAATTCTCAGCAATAGACATACTGGCTGGGAGATTCTGGGAGATGAATCGAGGCATCCAGGTTGGGAAAAACCTCAGGTGTTAATCCCACTGTTAACGAAGACTAATAGATTTCACAATCTGCCCACTGCTCCCAATCCTTTCTATAGACAGCTACAAGAAAGTATTAAGCATAGTCTAAGAAGTAGGAATGCTGGGGAATTTTATTGGCTTGCATTTTTCAATTGATTAATCCAGTCTTTATTGTCCATATTGTTAGCAGGATCCAGGTAAGGATGATGTTTTGGAGTCTGTATTTTGCACTGCAGTTCTTAACTCAAAACATGTGCATAAAATTGAAAGTGTAGATTTTAGGGAATAGATGCTTTTTATTTTTTTGAGAATTGCAAAAGGTTGCAGGTGGAACAGATTTGTGATTGAACCCAGGCAAAACATAAAATGTAACAAATTATATTTAGACTGATTTACTCATCCCTAATTCACTTTCGTATTTGGGGAGCAAATCATTTTCCTTTTGTTTCCCCAAGATAATAACCAGCATTCTGACATAATTTTTTTTTTCCCATGCATGTCCTATCACTTAACAATACTCTTCTGAAAAGTATGAGGTTAAGTTCTGGACTAGCTCTTTACCATTCCAGAGTTTGAGGCACGCTAATAGTGGATTTAAGTCACAACAAGAAAAGTTCTGATTGAGTATTAGAAGGGGAAAATCCTAACAACAGTTTTGACAGTAGAATTACCGTATTTTTCTGAGTATAAGACGCACCTTTTCCCCAAAAAAAGAGGGTGAAAATCTGGGTGTGTCTTATACACTGAATACAGCATTTTTAGCCTCTTGAAACCCCACCCCCTTTGCAAAAATGGCCGTGCATAGCCTTTAGGTGGCTTCCAGAGTGCTCCTGGGGGCTGGGGAGGGCAGAAATTAGCAAAAAATGGACCGTTTTTCACTTGTTTTTGCCCCCCCACACTCCCAAGGAGCACTCTGTAAGCCTCCTAAAGGCTATGCGTGTCATATTTTTTTTACCAAAAATGGGCCCGTTTTCATGAAAAACGGGCCGCTTTTGGGAGGTCTGCAGAGTGCAAAAACCTTTTTTTTTAAGTTGCCTCTTCAAAATCTTGGTGCGTCTTATACTCTGAAAAATACGGTAATTACCCAGAGAAATTGCCTGTTTCCCTTCCCTGAAACAGTTCAGAGAGTTGCTAGATAGTCATAAAGTTTTTTTGCAATGTGCAGGAGTGGCCTTAAAGTCCTTGCCAACTTCTTAGATACTATGAATAGATGCTTTAACTTATATGCAAAGCTTTTTCTCATCTAGTACCATGTTTCCCCCCAAAATAAGACAGGGTCTTATTTTCTTTTGATCCCCGAAATAAGTGCTTGGCCTTATTTTCGGGAAGGTCTAATTATTTTTGTGGTGCTGGAGGTGGCAAGCATGGTTACCTCACGGCTGCTGCTGCTTTGCAATATTTTTGGGGAGGGCTTATTTTCAGGGAAACAGGGTACCATTTCTTTCTCCCTCCCTCCCTCCCTCCCTCCCTCCCTCCCTCCCTCCCTCTCTATCTCTCTCTCTCTCAGGGAAAAAAAGAATTTTATTAATGTTACTATAATATATGAAAATAAAGATGATAGAAAAATAAGAAAGGTAAAAAAGAGTAGAGGTACAAGGGGAAAGGGGAAAAAATCAACTTCCACCTTTTTTCAGCACAATAGTACACCAAATAAAATTGCAAGCTCAACTTTTTATTTTTCTAACTAATACTAGTCATTTCTATAACAACAAGCTATATCATTCAACAAAACCTACCATTAAAAAAATTCTTTTTTTAATATCCTGAGCACAAGAACTAAACGCAGGTCCCAAGTAGGAACAAACTTTGATATGTTCTTATCTCTAATTAAAACAGTCGATTTTGCCATTTCTGCTAGTTTCATCACTTTTTCCATCCATTCTTCTGTTGTGGGGATTGAAGTATCGGGGACCATTTCTGATAATGTCAGCTTCATCCTTTATTCTTTTGTGTGCATCCAGTTTGCTTTAATTTCATTTTTCCACAGAGGCAGAAACTCGGATGTGTGTGCACCACAGAAACTAACGTGTGCGATATCGGCTGAAAAGTGTCGGTTTTAAAGGCTGTTCTTATATGTCAATGTCCTCTGCACTATTACATCCTTCCAGGGACTCCTGGAAATATTTTAAAAATCGCCTACAAAAGTAAGGTTTGGGAATATTCTTTGTTATGTAAATTATTGATTTTTTTTGCATGTAATTACACAAAGATGGAACTGGAATGGTTCTATAAAGACCACTGAATCGAAAAAAGCAGAATATTTCAGAATTAAACCCTTTGTGCCAAATATTTCTCTGAGTTCTTTTTTATCACCTTTATGGATTCTATCACTTTCTTCAGCTATGTTGTTCGTCGCTGAAATGTTTCTAAAATTAAGGGTTTAAATCCGCTGTGCTGCAATTGTTTCTTCTCCTTCCATTAAGGGCTTGGTAAATTATTGTTCTCTGCCACTTTTATGACTGTTCTTTCAAAGTTTGAATATTGTCATTATAACCCATTTTATTTTATCCAAACGTGCCTGGTACAACAAATTCTCAGGTCTACAGTAGATGTGTTAAAACTACAGCTGTTTCCAGCCAATATGCATGGTTTCTCCTTTGCCATGGCTGGGTGCTGGGGCAATCATTTGTTTTTCCCCTCCTCATCTCTGAATCACTGGTTTAGAGCTTAGAAATAGAAAAATAGAAATAAAAAAAAAACAGATGATCACTAGACAGGAGAAATAGTCAGCATTTTCTTTATATCTTTTCTACCATCTATTGATCATTTGGATTCTTGCAATCCAGATTTAGTTTAGTTTAGTTTAGTTTGTTTAGTTTATTAAATTTATAAACCGCCCCCTCTCCCCGAAGGGACTCGGGGCGGTGTACAGACAATAAATATACAATAGACAACAAAACAAAACACAAAACCCCAGACAAAACAACTTAAGCACACAGTCTGTACAATAACCATAAACTAACTGATAATTAAAACCAATTAAAACTAATTAAAATACCCCAGAATTTAAAATTTTAAAATGCCATCCAGGAAGGTCAGGATTAGATTATACTTATAATTACAAATTATTTAGAAGATTTCTGCTGAATATCAGTGGAGAGCAGTGGTAGGATTCAAAAATGTTTACTAACGGTTCTGTGAGCGTGGCTTTGTGGGCGTGGTGTGGCTTTGTGGAAGGATACTGCAAAATCCCAATTCCCTCCCCACTCCTGGGGGAAGGTTACTGCAAAATCCCACCATTTGCACGGCCTGGTTCCAAATCCCTGGTACCCATGGACTGGTACCAGGCCATGGACCAGGATTGGGAAGCCCTATTTTACATAGTCCAAAATGTATGATGTTAACTTTTGATTTACAGATAATTCTTATTCATATTGCATGGAAAGTCAAAGTGAAAAAGAATTCTGTGTCATTTAAAACTCTATTAATTGTAAGTCATTGGCAACTCAGATGGAGTTTTAAATGACAGGACAGGACAGGATAGGATAGGGCAGGATAGGGCAGGATAGGGCAGGATAGGGCAGGATAGGGCAGGATAGGGCAGGACAGGACAGGACAGGACAGGATAGGATAGGATAGGGCAGGGCAGGATAGGGCAGGATAGGGCAGGACAGGACAGGGCAGGACAGGGCAGGATAGGACGGGATAGGATAGGGCAGGATAGGGCAGGACAGGGCAGGACAGGACAGACAGATAGATAACCACCTTCAAGATGATCCATAACCAATTGTCCTTCAATGCTGCAGTGATCACAGCGGTCACTGAGTTTATCTACCTTGCTAATGATCATCTTCATTGTCTCTTTCCTCACTTTTCTCAACATTAAAGCCTTTTCCAGAGAACTAGATATTTCTATTTAAATATGGTTATTCGGGTTGTTTTATGTAATGATACATTTTTTTTTCTTGATTGTCCACTATATTTTCAGGAGTCTTCTTCAACACCAACGATTAAAAGTGTCAATATTCTTCCTAACTTTCCTTTTTAAAGTTGAATTATTGCTTCCATAGAGTATCACAAGGAACGCCATGGTTTCCATTATTCTGATCTTGTAGGCATCTGAATATTTTTTTCCCCAAAGCCTTCATGTCTGCGATAATGGGTACTAATCTGCAGTGTACTTCTTGACTGCTTGTTTCTTCATTGTTGATCTTTTAGGTTGATCGTAAAAGGCAGAAGAGACCATCCCCCACTTCAATAACCTCAATGTCAGCTCTACAAACATGAACATAGACACATCCAATTTCAAGATGCTGTTTATTCCAGGTTCATAGTATTTAAAATATTGGACTCCAAGATTCCAGAATTTCAAAACAAAATAGTCAATCGATATTTTAAGTAAGAATTTTGGGAGTCATAGAACCAAGAGATCTAGAAGGCATTAGGCTGAGTAAGTTTCTACAATATAATGACCCAGTCATAACTGCAAATTCCCTAGTGTGTGTACTTTTATATATCACAAGAACACATGTGCATGTACAAATTTAACAACAAAATAAAACCAAAACCACCCAGGGTTTCTCCATCCTTATCTCTTGTTTCCTTTCATAGCAGACATCTTCATTAAGAACTCACTAATAAGGAAATATGGTTGGTGGCATTTTGATGGCTTTTTATCCCTGCCTATATTAAGAAATGTGATTTCTGATGGTCATTCAATAATTAATGCTGATGAGTACCAATTTGATGTAGTAGAAAAAGTAGTTTGTACTGCTATTGTAGTCTTTTGTAATTGAATCTTATGTTGTTAGATTAGTATGGCCCCAGGTGGTTAGGCAGTGGCTGGGTTAAGGGGGGGAGTGATAAAGGAATTACAATAGAGCCTCAGTAATGTAAGAACTAGGCAATGTCTTCTGTGCCTCAAGGTGTTATGTTAATCTCTAATAAGTTATTAACTTATTAAGGAGCTGTGAAAAGAGTGAACTACTTTTCAAACAAAGTGCTCCTGTTGTCTTCAGCCTTGTCTCCCAACAAGCAATTCCCTTTCAATTTTTTTCCCTCTCTTTCCTTTTTCCACCCTCCCCTTCCTTATTTCCTCAGCATTGTTCACATTCAGAATGTAATTTGTAAGAAGAAACTTATATTACAAGCAAAAATCCAGTGTCTTGGGAATTCAGGGGGGTAGGGGGGAATGGAGGGATAGCAGGTGAAAAAAGTGTACTTAAAATCTTTTCTTTTTTCCAGCTCCAATTTCTAGCCCCACTGAGATAGGCCAAACCAAGAAATCAACTGCATAGAAATTTCAATAATAGAACCTTGCAAGTCTGATTGTATTGTGCAGCCGCCTCCTCCTCCTCCTCCTCCTCCTCCTCCTCCTCCTCCTCCTCCTCCTCCTCCTCCTCCTCAATACAATACAATACAATAGTAGAGTTGGAAGGGACCTTGGAGGTCTTCTAGTCCAACCCCCTGCCTAGGCAGGAAACCCTATACCGTTTCAGACAAATAGCTATCCAACATCTTCTTAAAGACTTCCAGTGTTGGGGCATTCACAACTTCTGGAGGCAAGCTGTTCCACTGATTAATTGTTCTCACTGTCAGGAAATTTCTCCTCAGTTCTAAGTTGCTTCTCTCCTTGATTAGTTTCCACCCATTGCTTCTTGTTCTACCCTCAGGTGCTTTGGAGAATAGTTTGACTCCCTCTTCTTTGTGGCAACCTCTGAGATATTGGAATAATGCTATCATGTCTCCCCTAGTCCTTCTTTCTCTTAAGCTAAACATACCCAGTTCCTGCAACCGTTCTTCATATGTTTTAGTCTCCAGTCCCCTAATCATCTTTGTTGCTCTTCTCTGCACTCTTTCTAGAGTCTCCACATCTTTTTTACATCGTGGCGACCAGAACTGAATGCAGTATTCCAAGTGTGGCCTTACCAAGGCATTATAAAGTGGTATTAACACTTCACGTGATCTTGATTCTATCCCTCTGTTGATGCAGCCTAGAACTATGTTGGCTTTTTTGGCAGCTGCTGCACACTGCTGGCTCATATTTAAATGGTTGTCCACTAGGACTCCAAGATCCCTTTCACAGTTACTACTACTGAGTAAGGTACCACCTATACTGTACCTGTGCATTTCGTTTTTGTTGCCTAAATGTAGAACCTTACTCTTTTCACCATTGAATTTCATTTTATTAGATAGTGCCCAATGTTCAAGTTTGTCAAGATCCTTCTGTATCTTAAGCCTATCTTCTGGAGTGTTGGCTATTCCTGCTATTCCTCCTCCTCCTTCTCCTCCTCCTCCTCCCCCTCCTCCCCTCCTCCCTCTAGTTCAGTGAATTAAAGGTAGTCCTTGACATGATCATTCATTTAGTGACCATTTGAAGCTACTACGGTGCTGAAAATAGTAACTTACAACCACCCCTCATATTTTTTAAGTATTGCAGCATCCCTGTTGTCATGTAACTGCAATCCAGTTCTTACTGTATTCCAGTACTGCTTGTATTCATGATGGTTGCATGATGGTTGCAGCATCTTGGGGTCACATGATTGCAAATTGCAACCTTCTCAGCCAACTTCTGATAAGCAAAATCAATATGAGACATTGTTGCTGATTCATGCTATATAATTGAGGAAGCCAAGACTACCAAAAAACAAGTCAATATGAGTTTCATTGATTATAGAACTGCCTTTAAATGGGTCAACTATGACAAGCTTATTGTCGTTCCCAATAAACAAGAATATTTGTAGCTCAGTGTTGAACTAGTGTTGTTGTTTCTTGCAGGCATTTCATTACTCAGTGAGGTAATTTCATCATGATATGTCCTTAGAAAAACAGGGATTACAGAGCATCTATGTGTTCTCTTCATGCAAAGCCTTTATAAGATCAGGAAGCCACAGTCCAGGTAAACGGGGACATGGGAAAAGAGACTGGCTTCAGGCTGACCAAAGATTGAGACAAGGATATATTCTTTCCCAATTTTTATTCAGCATATTTGTTGAATAAGTGTTGAGGGAACTAGACTGGAAGGAAATAACCTTGGTTTTTAAATTGAAAAAAGAAACATTGATAACTTGTGTGATGCTGGTGATTACTATTCTGATAGATAAAAATGCAAATGATCTGAAAACTCACAGAATGAAAGTCCGAAAGCACAATGAAAAATAAAAGCAAACTAAAATCAAATATAAAATCCAAACTAATGATAACAATAGTGGCAACTAGCCTTAAAACTGACAGTAAAGGTATTAAAGAAGTGAATGGTTTCTGCCTTCTAGGATCATCTATCAACTATAACAAAAAACCCTAACCATCAGGAAATATACCACAGACTAGTACTTGATAGAGAAAAATTGAAAGCATTGGACATTATCCAAATGTTATAATCCGTCTATGCCTATAAAGATCAGAATCATACAAGCCAAGATTGTTTAACAGATTTAACAGATTAACAGAATTGGAAGGGACCTTGTAGGTCATCTAGTCCAACCCCTGCTTAAGCAGGACACCCTATACCATTTCTGGCAAATGGCACTCCAATCTCTTCTTGAAAGTCTCAAATGATGAAGCCCCCACAACCTCCAAAGGCAAGCTGTTACATTGTTTGATTTTTCTCACTGTCAAAAAGTTCCTCCTTGTTTCTAGGTTAAATCTCTCCTTGTTCTTTATCACTTTGTATGGAAATTAGAATTGGACTCTACAGAAGCAGAATAAAAAGACTGTTGAATTTGAATATGGGTATTGGCAAAGATTTCTGAAAATACTATGGATACCCAAGAAAACAAGCAAAGGAATCATACAAGAAATCCACCCATAATAGTGGAAGGAAAGGGAATAACAGTATGATAAGATGCAAGATGAATGGATTCAGGTACAGGAAATTGGGTACACCTTTCGGAAGACAAGAAGGACCAAGTCAGAAACAGTTCTTCCCAAAAAAAACCTGTTTTGTTGCTTTGACATCAACTTGATGGTTCATAATCAGTCATTCAATCTGTTAAAGTGTTATCTACCTGTCCTAAAGGTGACAGGTTAAATTTGCAGCATAATATTAACTTTATCAATTGCTGATCCCTATCATACTTTTATAACCTCTGTGGCTTGCTGCTGAATAGAAGTATCCCGATTTGAGGTGCATAGTATATTTTATTTTACCAAGAAGTAATTGTGCTATTACCACCGAAGCATAACATGCAATAATAACAAATGTACAGATTCCCATTTTCATTTATTCTGACTTTCAGCAATCTAGATGACACTAGTTCATTGTTTCTGACATAAAATGCAGCATTAGACTTGAGCTCTTAAAAAAGAGAGAAAATAAAAGCGCAAAGAATAACAAGCAGTGTATGGAGAAATGTGGAGAGATGGGGGAAAGCAAGGATAATTTGAAAGGATAGACTTGATGGTGCATAATGGAGTGACTAATATTGGTGTAAGGGATGTGATGGCTCAATGGCTAAGACCAAAATAGGAACCACCTTTGGTGGGAAGGTAACAGTGTTCCGTGTGCCTTCGGCATTTAGTCATGTCAGCTACATGATCACCGAGACGTCTTTGGACAGTGTTGGGTCTTCAGCTTTATAATGGGGATGAGCACCGGCTGCTAGAGTTGGGAATGACTAGCACACAAGTGTGAGGGGAACCTTTACCTTTACCTAATATCAATGTAAAGTCATTTCTCTTTCTTTTTCTTATCTGAGGCCTGTCTGTTCTTTGGCTTACTATTCAATTACTCAGTTTCTGCACCTTGGATAACCACAATTACCCTGAAAGGGAACAGCATAGTTAGTAGCTGTGCATGACTTGGAGAGTTATTTGTGATCCCAGAATTCTTATCCATTCCTCTGCAAGCTGAGCTCCCACAACAGCCTAGGTATCTATAATTCCTCAGAGTGCTTTGAGAGAGCTCTCCTTCAATCAGTAGTAAAAATGTATGCTCTGATAAATAAATGTGGATGTCAGTTTTCATACATATCTTGCATGGGTTGGTAAAATCTAGCACATTAATTTGCAGTTTGTTGTAAAACAGACTTTCCAAATTAAAAAAAAATATTCAAGAAAGTAGAATGCTTACATAATTTTCTGAAAATATGACATTCCATCTGCACTGGGTTGCGGTGTTATTTTTCATACCTCTTTGATACTTGCCTAGCTGCTGCCAACACCATTGCTGTTGGCTGTCCCACCACTGCCAACTCCTTGTCAAATGAGATTACACAGATCAGGCGATCACATTCATCAAAATATAATGGTGTCATTGTATGTGCTAAGAATGTTTGCCACCGTGCCGTGATTGCCATGCAATAGCAACATGCCATGTGATCTGAAGACTGCTGGCAAAATTTTGAACCGGAGAAAGAAAAAACTGTTGAGAAAAACAAATCAAAGAATGTTTTGGCAATTGGGAGGGGGGGGGGGTTTAAAAAAAGGAGCCAGCAGTTTCAGTACAGTTCTAATTAAAAGTGAAATCTATCTTCCAAAAAGGAAGAATAGTCTGAATGTTATCTATAGCATCTATAATTGTTCTATTGCCGTCTACATATCTCTAGTTAGCACATATAAAGGCTGCTTTATGTGAGACTTCTGGCTCTAATAATAATCGTTCTGTCACTGGATTTGCAATTTATTTTCCATCCAAATGAGGAAAGCTCATCCCACTCAACCCCACCCACTTTATTGGGCATTAGACAGCTGTTGCTTTGAGTGGCGAAAGTTCATTTCACCTGAGCAACCCTTTAAAGTTTCATATATGTTCATGCTAACCTTTGCAATGGCATCTTTTTATCACCCTATTTGGCACTTTAGTAGCAATTTTAATTAGTGCTAAAATGATTTTTCAGCTATGGAAGGTTGCTTTTTTTAAAAAAGTATAATATTCGTGAGATACCAATTAAATGAAAGAATATTGCAGTGCTACTGGATGGTTTGAATTGTTACAATGTCTTAGGCTCTCTGAGAGATACAGTAGTGTAGCATAAACATAATAACAGAAATGAAATCATATAGTTTGTAGGTATTTTTAACTGGTAGAAATCTTTTCTGGTCAGTGTATCGTTAATTGCCTATGGAGATTCTCAGTCATCCAGATCAAGGTTGTCTCAAAGATGCTTTTTTCTTCAAGAGGCAACTGGACTTTCTGGTTTTTCTTTGAAGATGTTTCTTTGAAGAAGCTCTGGAGCTGAAGAAGCTTCTTGGATGAGAGGCGAAACATCTTCAAAGAAAAACCAGAAAGTCTGATTGCCTCTTGAAGAAAAAAGCATCTTTGGAGCTGGTCAGCGTAGTTTTTGTCAAGATGGTTAATAGCAGAGACTTGAATTGTGTATCTGTGTATGCATCAAGAAGGAATGAGAGGCTGTAGGAAAGGTTATTGCTGTTCCAATTGTGTATGAGATTCAGAATGTGTGTTTTCTGGAATCTGTATTTTTCCAAACCTCACACCACAGTTCACAAGTCAAAGCAAGAAAAATAGAAACACGTATGCATCAAATGTATACATACAAACTTGAAATAATGTGTACAAAATATTGTAAAGCAGGGCACATATACTTAGAAAATGTACATAGAAAACATTGTGCAAAATACAGGCATTGGTAGAAATGCAGTGAAAATGCATGTAACTATTCAAGTTCTTTTTGAAGAGAATAAACATTCGAGAAATTAAGGAAAAAGAATCTGAGCATAATAGATTTGACTTCACATGAACTCTGTGTGTACCTAAAAATGATTTGTAGTATTATTGAGTTATAGTGCCATAATACTTTCATTTAACTGGTGTTCCACCAAAACTTTATGACAACTTGAAGGGACCACTTTGAAAATTGTTCCGGATTCTCTCCAGTTCCATTTCTATGTTGTTCCCCAGGCTTAAGGAGCAAACTACGCTTTGCAATAGTCCTTTTCAACAGACATGTTCCCAAATCAGCCTAACATTGAAAAATAGATACTGTGATGGGGTTTAGAAAGGGGGAGAGAGAGATATCTTTGATACCACAATAACTGGAGACAGGTTCTTCCCCCAGCCAGAAGTGTCCATATAGACAGTGGTGGTGGGGGGAGGGCAGTGGCAAAATGTATCTTATGACATCACAATGTGAATCCTTTGACCTATGCACTTGCTTTCAACATCATGTTGTCCTAGCATATATTTCATCATGCTTTCCCCTCTGATCGTGTAGCAGAGTCCTACTGTATATACTTGACCCTCTAATGCTGACTGCACACATGCTGAGGTTCCTAACCTCTAGAAAAATAGATATGAAGCCCAGGGATAAAAGCCTTTTCACTTTATGACTCCCACATGGGGCTACAGTAATTCAGAATCATAGAGTGGAAAGTTTCTCTAAGATTATCTAGCCACTACTTAAGTGTGTGTATTCCATAGCTGTCCAGCTACTACTTCAAAAAGTGTATCAAAGGAGGCTCCGGGGCAGTTTCTTTCACTATTAAACGACGTATGTCCCAAAGAACTTCTTCCTATGTTTTCTACTCCCCATTCTACATTTTCAGAATAAACGGGGGGGGGGGGGATGTGTGAACATCTACAAGGCAGTCTGTTTTAAACGTGTGAAGATGGCAATTGTATTGTTTCTTAATCATATCTTCTCCAGTCTAAACAAATCTAACTACTTCAACCTTTCCACATTGGACATGGCCTTCAGCCTCCACACCATCTGGCTCCATCTGTGGTTGCTTTTAAAAGATTTTTCAAAGCATGCTTGTTTTCTCTGGCACTTAATTGCAAAGGCTTTATGGGACGTGACACTTTTAGATATTTGAGATCATGGTTGGTTTTGATTAAGGTGATTTAAGGTGATTTAATTATAAAGTGGTTTTATAAATCTATAGTCAGTGTGACTGGATTAAGTTGTAAGATATTTTGAAGAAGTTACAATCTTGAATTTATTTATTTATTTATTTAGTTAGTTAGTTAGTTAGTTAGTCACTCATATACAAGTTAATAGGAATAAGAATAAACAGGAATAAGAACACAGAGAATGGGGTACAAATAAATGGGGACAGTAGGACAGGGATGTTAGGCACGCTGGTGCGCTTATGCACACACCTACTGAATGATGAATGGATTTGAATGGATGCTCCTATTTTTAAAGATGGAAATATTTGTTCTTTTCAAGATTTGTGAAACTTCATTTGTTTTTCCATAATTCTCAAATACCATAGACAAAGGCTTTGATTGAGTTTCAGCAGCATTTTTATCTCTTGGAGTACGATATGGCGAGGGCTTCCAATTTTTCAACAATCTTAACTCTGAGTTCAACCAGGCAGAAGGGTTTTTTTTTTCTACTTTTCACTCATAACCTCATGACAGAACGAAGTTTTTAACTCTCAGCCCCAAGAGCTGAGATACAATCATCTCCATGCTGGAAAATTGTGTGATGGATTGGTGAATATTTTAATCTATGAACCAAACTGTATTCTGAAATATTTCAGCAACATCTATTGTATTGCTCCCTTTCAGCCTATCAGAGCTCAAACACCCACAATTTAAAAACTGTCCAAGGTTCTGGACTGGGGAAGTTTCCATCTCCAATGCTGTGACACCCTGAGAGGTCATGGGAAGTAAAGTCTGAGTAATGTCCAGGTTCCTGAGAAACCTTTAAAGAGATTAACTAATGGAGTTGGGATATGTGGTGTATTTTGGAGTGGGTGGGTGCTTTCATGCTTTTCCTTTACTGTTACCTTGGCTTGCAACCCCTACCCTTGATTATTTATCTTCCCCAAGTTGAGGATATTTTGTTTTGTAATAAAAGATGGAAGCAATGAAAATCTTTATTCAACCTGGGAAAAAAAACTAGATCAAATATTGATGGGGGGAAAAGTTGCAATTTCAGATAGATAAACAGCCATAAATCAGCTTCCCCATTCACTCTATGGAAAGCAGGTTAAGTATTATACTTTGAAGTCTAACAATCCCGTTCTACAAATAGCCCCAAATATCTTGAAATCACCATCTATCCATATTTATTTGAAATGAAGTCTTTTTAAACATGAATAGGTTTCGTTTTAAATATCTTATTACAAAAGAAAGTTTATTTATAGGGCTTGGCCCACAAGTAAGTCTATACTGTCTGTAGTTTACAGTTTGTAACGTACATGGCCAAAGATATGTTATAAAAATTTATTAAGCCTGCAGAGATTTGTGAACAGTTTTATAGCTCAGTATTTACTGCTATGTCTATGGTTCTTTTTTTCCCCTTCTGCTTCGTCCCATCTTCATAATTACCTTGGAGACTGATTATAATCTATTTTTAATTCTTCCCTAGCCACGAGATTAAAAATAGAGGATCCATCACAGGTCACACTACCTAGCGCCACCGAAGACTATTCATTCCCAAAAGAATTGCATTTGTTCTCATTTTCAAAGAACCAGATTCACTCCTAAATTCCTTACGACCTAGTCTGAAACGGGAGCTTTTATTTTGCTATGAACAGATCAGAATTTCACTTTCAATACCATAATAGCAAATTGGCTGTTGCCAAGGGAACATGCTGGTGAAGGTCAGAGTTTTCTGGTCATTCTTTATGCTTTAGCTTGTTCAGGGACTTGTCAAGAAAAATAAAATGGTGGCATTCTATCCCCGCCCGCAAGAAGAAATTTAGAAGCAGCTTGTGAAGACAAAGACGGAGGGGCAAGATAAACATTTCTCTCTTGAAAAAGAAAAGATTTGGCAGAGATATCAGTGCAACACTATAAGTACATCAAAGGAAAAATAGAAGAGGAGATTGCCTCTCCCGACAAAGAAGGCAATGGTTATAAAAAAGAATAAAGCTTTACAAAAACGAACCTGAGCATGTTATGGGCAGAATTTAAATCAGATTAAGATGAACAGTGATAGGTGATACTCTGAAATAAAACCTACATTCTGCCCTGTAGTAGAAGAGAAAGAATGTCAGAAAAGAAGCTTTTCCTTAATTTCAAGGCTGGATTGGTTAGTTCTGTTAGGACCGCACGGATTAATAAACTTTGGTTTGAGAGATGAGTGATAAAGCAATCTTCCATGTGGCCAGAGGTAAATTATAAAGCTGATTTTTATTTCAGCCATGGTTCAGCTGGGTCATGCTGGCCCGGTCAGCAAGTGAGACTTTTTTTTTCTTCCTTCCCTGGCAAAGTAAGATTTTTTTTTCTTACAAGGTCTCTCCTGCTAGTCCCAAATGGAAATCTTTTTCCCATGCCTGCCTGCTTCTGCTTGGCATAGGTCAGTGTTGGCAAACCTTTTTGGCACCAAGTGCCAAAAAGCATGTGCTTGGGGGAGCACCAGAAAGTTCCCTGGCATGCATGCGTGCACTGGGAAGATGAGCTTCTGGTTTCCAGCACGTCCATGCATGCCAGGGAGCTGTTCTTCCATTTTCCTGCACTCCCGTGTGCGAAGATCAGCTGGCCGGTGTTCATGTGCATGCTGGAACCCAGAAGAGCAACGGGTGATGGCTGGCGTGCCTGGAGAGATGGCTCTGCATGCCACTTCTGGCATGTGTGTCATACGTTCGCCATCACAGGCATAGGTGATTGATCTGAACTGGGACAAATGATCCAACTTTAGCTTTGACTGGCCCTAAAGCCACTTTGCAAATGGAAAACTCATGAACACTTGACAGGAGAATTGCTGGTGGTAGTTTTCCATTTGGATGCAGTGGAAAATTCGATAAGATAGGATTCGTCCCACATTAAAGCTTCTTTCTGAAACACATGCCAGGGAAAAGCCATTTGCTCTGGATTCTAGCTGCCTACCACAGCCCAAGGACAGGAACCTAAGACTATATCTTTATGGTGCTTTTAATTCAATCATGCATGAAAAGGCATAAAATGTCAGTGCCCACCTAAGCTGTCATGTTCCTGCTCTCCTTTATGTCATGTTCATTCACAGCTGAACCTCCATGTTTTGTTTAATTTTCAGTCCCAAGAATCTACTGCCTTTGTCTTTCCCTTCATTTTTAATAGAATCATAGACATTTGACAGCAGAAATAGACCCAGTGGTTCATTGAGTCTGCCCTTTGAGTTTTGGTTCCTTTGGGTTTCTTTGTTTTCTTTTTTTATTTATTTGTTTTTTTTTATTATGTTTATTAATTTTTATCATTTATTTTATTATTTTATTTGGGCAGTGTGGTAGCCTAGTGTGGAGCTCTTGCCACACAATCAGGAGGATGTGAGTTCGATCCTAGCTAGTGGCAGATATTTCTCTTTCGCAAAGAGAAAATATATACTATAAGCTCTGCACTCTGCATGGGTGACAGGAAAGGCATCCGGCCAGTAAATGCTCAGTTCCAATCAGTCACCTCACCTCCACTTCAATGCAAGGGATTACAGCAATGGTGGGCTTCAATTTATTTTACAACCAGTTCACTCGTGCACACATGCACACTTTTGCATATGCACGAAAGGGTATGGCTAGCTGATGAGAGCTAATTAGCTCGAAATAGATCTATACTAGTCTCCCTTTATTTATTTATCAGTACAAATACAACATACGTACATACATGCATACATACATACATACATACATACATACATACATACATATATATATATATATATATATAGTAAGGGTATGGCTAGCTGATTTGAGCTAAATAGCTTGAAATAGATCTATACTAGTCTCCCTTTATTTATTTATCAGCACAAATACAACACAAATATAAAAAGGCAACATTAAAAATATGGTTATCTGCCTGGATGGTCTCCTGCAGTGAGCCGATAGACAGAAAGGGGGAGTAGTGAGTTCCCTCCCATATTTGAGCATACCAGGGCTTGTAACACAAATACATACATACATACACATACACATACACATACACATACACACACACACACACACACACACACACACATGCTGGTCTTGTTGTATTCTTGTTGTAATTTAATGGGCACTTGTCTGTAGATCATTCTGAGGCAGCCATGAAATGCTTATGCCTTGGTGTCGCTTCAGCCCAGGACATTCTGGAAGAATCATTAGAGTCCATCTACTACAAATTTCACTATGGTTGCTGCTTGCAACAGCATTTATTAATTAAATAGCAACATATATTACACAAACATAATCAAAGTAACAAACATCCTATTCACGCTTTCAGATTCAGGGGTTCATTTGTTACCATGCCACAATTTCCAGTAGAAACCTTTATAATTTTTAAAATATTTTTTTATTACAGCGATTTTTTCATAAGATAAAAAACAGTGCAACAATTTAGAACAGAAATAAAGAAAATGGAGAAAAATAATGAATAAACAAGGAAGAAAATAGGAAGAAAGAAAATAGGGCAATAAAAGGAGAAGAAAAGATTGTAAAGAAGTAGTTTCCAATCTTCTTAACAGCAGATAAATGCATTTATAACCAACAGTCTCTCTAAGTTTACATCATATTTTCCTTCTTTCAATAGTGTATCCTTTGTAATCATCAAATCCATAAATCACAAGTTCATTTTCTTCTTTTTTCAGCAAAAAGTCCATGAGGAATTTAGTCATTATTAAATGCAATTATTGTCCATTCCCTAATCAAAAAAAGTCAATGTTGCCATCACTGCTAATTCTGTCACCTTCTCCAACCATCCCTCCATTGTGGATATTTCTCAGTCTTTTCATTTTTCTGCATATACTAATCTTGCAGCAGTTATTATATACAAAAATATTGTTCCATCACTGTTTTCTAATTATCTATCCACTAGTCTTAAGCAAGAAAAAATCTGTTTTCTGTTGAAAGTTAATCTTTATAATTATTTATAACACTGTGTTATAAAACTGTGTTAACACTCTATATTTCCTAACCTTTTTACAAGTCCATAGGCATTATAAAATTATCCTAAATGTTGTCCATATTTCGATCGCAGATTTAAAGTATCTTTATATATTCTAGAAAAAGAGTGTGGTGGCTCATGTGGTTAGAACGCTGGGCTGATGATCTACAAGGATCCTAGGTTCAAGACCCTACTTCTGCTATGTGTTGGGGTGAGCTCCTGCAGACCTAGAAGTTTGAAAGTATACATACATGAGTAGATAAATAGGTACCACTTGGTGAGAACATTAACGGGGACATGAAAGGAGCCCCCAACTGACCATTGCCTTGGCAACATTGATGTCACTGGCTAATCCTTTCAATCCAGAAGTGCCTTTTAAGTTATAACATAATGTAACTTTCAGTCCTTTCAATAATTTCATATTTTTCCATTGTTCCATCAATGTATTATATCAAAAAACATCAGCCTGTTTTATCATACACTCTTTGACTTGCTTTTCCATTTTAAATTTCAACAAAGGTTTATATCTTTTAGGAATTATATGTTCATAATTTGTACATAGCTCATTTTCAAATCTTGTCTTAGGCTGTTACATTCCAAATTATCAATCCTATTTTTTTAACTATGTATATGAAAATCATTGAAAACTAAATCCCCCTGCAATCAATTGATTTCTACATTTCATTTTGTATTCTACATGCTCTTGTTGTAACAACTCTCTATATGTTAGCTACTTCCCTTTGCCTTTTTAAAAAATAAGTCTTGTGCTGTGGTCAATAAAGGGGTATTTCATATCCTCAATATGGCCCTTTTAATATAGTGTTCTTTAAAAGCTAAATTAACCTTAACTTTATCATAAAGCCATGCCATCCAAACCTCAGGTCATGATGAACTAATTTCAAAATCCGCTTATTTCTCAGCAGCACTTGCTCCGTCATCCAAATCAAACAACTGGCTGCAAACTATAGTTTCAGACCAGGTAATCTCTATCCTTCTTGCCCCTTTGCATCTTGGAGGATTTTATATTTAACTCTTGGCTTGTGTCCCTTCCAGTAGAAATTTTTAAATTATGAATGTCTGTTTCAGTGACTGGGCTATTCTCTCATTCTCTAGTGGCAAGCCATTAGAATATAAAATGAAAGTAAATCCCACTTCCTACTAGCACTGACGATGTTGCCTAATTTGGGCAATTTAATGTCTGAAAGCTCAGAGAGCATCAAGCATCAGCCCTGACCTACAAATATTCTCTCCTATCATATTCTGTCATTGTTTGTCTTAAAAGTTAACTGACAGAGTATATGACAACCAGTTGCCTGCCAGTAAATGTATTGCAACTGGTGCCATCATTACCATTGCCTTGTCATGCTGTACCACTATTTTAGCAATGCTGTATGCAGTAGGAGTAGGGCAGTAGGAGCAATGCTGTATGCAGTAGGAGTAGGGCCTTCTCTGTGATGGGCCCGACCCTTTGGAATGACCTCCCCCCGGATATCAGGACCACCACCGACCTCTGCTCCTTCCGTAAGAAACTAAAGACCCACCTGTTCAATTTAGCCGGCCTGGCCTAATTCCTAATTTCCAATTTTAGTTCCTCAAGCCTGCATTTTTTAAATTTTCTAGGGGTATGCTTTTAGTTGTTTTTAATTTTTACTTTTTGTACAGTTGTATGAGGTTTAAATCGTTTTTAAGGGTATAGGATATTCGTCTTTTGTATTCGTTTTAATGAGACACCTGTACACCGCTCCGAGTCCCTTCGGGGAGAGGGGGCGGTCTATAAATCCTGAAAAATAAAATAAATAAATAAATTATGACTCAGTTCTGCTCTCGGCCAAAATTCCTGAAAATTTAACAATCACTTCTTACAAGTCAGAGCAAGTAAGCTCCAGCCCACCACTGATAGCATCAGTCTTCAAGTTCCTGAAAAAATGTTACATGGGGAAATTCCATAAACTGTTCTATGTCATCCAGAATGCAGGTCATGGATTTGTTGTATGCAGGCAGAGTCCAACTTGAAAGTTAAGGAAAACTTTCTAACAGAGCATTTCAATAGTAACTAAAGGCTAGTTGACTGCAGGTAAAGGCTGAATAGAAATTTCTCACATATTGTATGCTGAATATGTATTTCTGCACTGAACAAAGAGGTTGGATCCCATGCCTCTCTACTTTCTTGATAATCAAGTTACTATTTCAGAGTTCTAAAGTGTACTCTATACATTTAAATGAGGGTTAAATACAAACACTTTTATTTCATATGATTTGTTAATTGTTCCTTCTAATGTTCATAACTGCCTAAGGGCCTCAGTTCTACCAATGGCTGTATAATATTTAACCTTCTCAATTTTACCAATGGCTGTATAATATTTAGCATTACAGGCTTGAAAAACTATCCAAATAATTCCACTGATTCCTATCTATCTATCTATCTATCTATCTATCTATCTATCTATCTATCTATCTATCATCTATCTATCTATCTATCTATCTATCTATCATCTATCTATCTATCTATCTATCTATCTATCTATCTATCTATCTATCATCTATCTATCTATCTATCATCTATCTATCTATCTATCTATCATCTATCTATCTATCATCTATCTATCTATCTATCTATCAATCTATCTATCTATCATCTATACACTCATTCATACACACACACACACACACACACACACACACATGCACACGCCATCAACACCCCTTATATCTGCTCTTTTTTAAAGAATTGTTTCAATTTCATGGCTATTGTAAATCTCTGTGAGACTTGATGAGAAGCTGTTAATAATTAAATCAATTCCAATCATTATACTGGGGAAAAAGCTCTAGTATTTTTTTTCCCATTTCTGAATCTAGATGGGTTTGCAAATATTAGGGAATCCAGTCTGATGAGGCTAATTGCCTATTGGATCCCATTGGACTCCACGCAAATGTAAAGTCACTTGGCTTCACTTTTCATTCTTCTGTCCAATCAGCCTTCCAAAAACACAGAACCAGGTGACTGGAGGCCTATCTGGTTCCCTTTCCTGCTCTTTGATGAGCTGCTGTGGAGCAAAAGGCATACCCAGCCATGACCAAAATTGTGTACCATTCCCTCCTAGAGGTGCAAATGAAATCCAGGCCGTGACATCAGATAAAACAGTTTGGCAACACATCTGCTTCTGTTAGAAGAAGGTGTAGATGAAGCAACAATAAATGAAAAGCCATCTTTCCAAGGGCAGAGTTTTGGGAGGCCATTTTGTGTGATTGTTGTGCACATTACATCAATTTCTCAGTATTGTAAGATGATGAGTGTTACTGCGAGATAAATTTGTAATTGATTCTATTATAGAGATATGGTTGGAGATATACATGTTTCCCAGAAGTATTTCTCTCTCATTGTTTACACCATTTATTTTTTTACAATCTCAAGCTGCAGATCATAAAATGGGGGGTTAACTTCCCTTCTTTTGAGCTAGGGACAAGCTTAGAGTAAAGGAAGGGATGGTGGGGAAATAGTAAAACAATTTACACCCATGAATACAAACAATTTCTGAAAGCAGTTAAGTAAAGTCATTTTCTTTGGTGTAAACCAGGGGTGTCCAAACTTGGGAACTTTAAGACTTGTGGACTTCAACTCCCAGAATTCCCCAGCCAGCCATGCTGGCTGGGGAATTCTGGGAGTTGAAGTCCACAAGTCTTAAAGTTCCCAAGTTTGGACACCCCTGGTGTAAACTATCCATCTGACCACTAAGTCTCAGCTTTTAGAATCAGCCCTTCTTTCCTATTTCATTTCTGAGGGGACATACCAACTGCTTATTCGATAAACACCTAGTTTTTGCAAACTTTTCTTGTCTAGAATGATGAAGAAGAAAAAACTTTCTTGAGCAGTTTTGTAAATAGCCATGGGCAGAACCCACAGAAAAGCATAAGCTGCCAAGGAATTCTGGGAGTTGTAGTCTCAACACCTGTGCAGGACATAAGATTGGGGAAGTTTGGCATAGACACTTCATCCTTTGAAAGATAAAAATAGGCAAACCAATAACAGGAAGATGTCATTTTATTTAGGCCTGGAGGCTAAAACATAAGAAGGATGGTTGGAGGATTTGGGTTTGGCTAGTCTAGAGAAAAGAAGGACTAAGGGGGACATGATATCAGTATTCCAGTATTTGAGAGGCTGCCACAAAGAAGAGGGGGTCAAATTATTCTCCAAAGCACCAGAGCGCAGGACAAGAAACAATGACTGGAAACTAATCAAGGAGAGAAGCAACTGGAATTGAAGAGAAACTTCCTAACAGTGAGGACAATTAACCAATGGAACAGCTTGCCTTCAGATGATATGGGTCCTTTATCACTGGAGGTTTTTAAGAAGAGACTGGACAGTTACTTGTCTGAAATGGTATAGGATCACTTGCTTGAGCAGGGTGCTGGACTAGAAGACCTTCAAGATCTCTTCCAGTTGTATTCTGATTCTGATTAATATCTTGTCAGAGCTTTTTCAAGTTACTGATCATGTTCAGAAGATGGTGAAGAAACCTGAAAGAGATGGTATGGAATTGATTACTCCATTTTTTCCAGGAATATGAAGAAAAAGCATGGATTTTCAAGTGGAAGGGTTCACCTTAAGAAGAAAACCAAGAGCAATTGTCCAAATAAATGCAAGTCAAGGAGACTTTAAACATTCACATGGTCTTATTGAATTCCCAACATTAATTTCAATTCCTTGGAGGAAAGAGCAATCAGACCTACTTGCTTTGCATAAAATGGAGTAGTGTGAAAATCTAATCACTCTTTGAAGTCAGTTTTATGACTTATTTGTCCATCCATCATAGTTTACAGTACACATTTGCAGTGGCCTTTCAAGGTCTAGAACTCACAACAGCTCTTCTTTGAGTAGAATGAGCAGGGGAAACAAGGATATGGCTATTCCTATAGTCAAATTGTATAGAAACATTGTATTTTTATTTTCTTTATTAAATTTATATGCACCCCGTCACTCTTGAAGCAACTCTGGACTGCTTTCACAATGCTAAAAAGATAATACAAAATGATTAAAATTAGCAAGGATTAAATAGAAACTAAAAATCAAGTGAATGTGTTGTGATGAAAACATCAGCAGTGTTGTGACCCGCCAGCAGCCAGAAGAGCTGGCAGCAGATTCAGACAGTAAATAGGTTGGGGAGGAACAGGGGCCAGTCCTAGAGTCTGGAGAAGGCTCTGATGAGGGCTCTGTGTTGGAGGCAGAGAGGGGGACAGAGCCATATGCCAGTTATCAGCTGCCTTCAGAGTCAGACATCAGTGAGGCAGATGAACTGCTGGAGTCTGTTTCCAGTGTGCACATTGGAGTTGCCAGATGAAGGGCACAGCTAAAGAACAGGGTCGACTTGGGAGTAAGGCCACAGATGGACAATGAATGTCCCCTCCCAGAGGAAATAAAAGAGGAGCAAAAGGGGAGTGGAGTTTGCAGGAGACAATTAGTTTGATCAATTGGTTCGTGACTCTCCGAGACTCCTTGCCAGGTTTTGCAGATATCAGCCTGTCAGCTCTCCAAGCCAGATAAGATCCGTAACTGTAAATCCTCCCTTGAAAGACTTTGCTGGATATGAATGAGCAGAATTCACAGCAAATGAATAAAAGGGCTTTTTGTTGGGACAAGCTTCGGTGAGAACAAACAGCATGATAACATAACTTATGAATCAATGTTCTTGAATGTAAATTTTCAGAACTGGATACAAAACAAAGCAGTCAGTCAGTCCCTGGCCAGTTAACATACTGTAGCATCCTCTACAATGGCTGACCTCTTTTTAGGATCCCAGTGCATCCTGCAGGCCATACTGTCTTCAACCACTAAACTTTGATCTTTCCATTATTGTGTACTATTATGACTGGACCTGATCTTTTTTTCTTAAAAAAAAAAAAAACAGCTATCTTCGGCCCAAATGAACTTGACTTCAAGAGAAACAAAATTAGGCTGATTCCACATCATCTCTTTCAGGTTTCTTCACCTCCTTAATCCCCCAAGCCTGTCAATTTAGTTCCAATATTTCCAACCAGCACATACTGATTAGGCCAGTTCCTTCTCTCCTGTCCCCTATGGCTCTCTGTTTCATTAACAGCAAGGAGATGATAATGGGGAAGGACGATCAAAGCTGATATTAATGTGAGGGATTAACAGTATTTATATTCCTGAGCAGCGCAGTCAGTGTAAAGAGCAGACTGCTGCAAATCAGCCCTCTCCAGCCGAGAGTGACTGCTGAGCTGATTGTCTCTGCCATGGCCTGAAGAGCTTCTTGTTAATCAGCCATCACCTCTAATCCAAGAGGACGATGGGCCAGCCCAGAATAAACAGGGCACATATAATGAACCATGGATGAGACTGGGGCACAGATCATGACTAAGGCTGTTCTGCCCCAATTCTTCAATTATTTTAAAACAAGCTTCTCCCCCATTCCCTTCCCCAAGGTCTCCTTGGCTATGAGTACATTTGCTTTCACTTTTATATTGTACTGTATTCATTTTATGCGGATTAAAGAAATGTCACAGAGGGAGATGGGTGGTTTTTAAAATTGATAAATAAATATGCTTATTAAAACAATAATGGAAAATAATCAACCTGAAGTACGGTATAAAAACTACACATTTTTCTAAGAAGTTAAACTGAATCTGATGGTAACTATACTCCATATTTTAGAATTAGAATGTTGTGTCCCACCAGTGGCCAGCAGAGCTGGTAGCAGATTCGGACAGTGAGGAGGTTGGGGAGGAACAAGGGCCAATCCTGGAGTCTGGGGAAGGCTCTGATGAGGGCTCTGTGTCGGAGGCAGAGAGGGGGCCAGAGCCGTATGCCATCTATCACCTGCCTTCAGAGGCAGATGAACATCTGGAGCCTATTCCCAGTGTGTGCATGTGCAGAGTTGCCAGATGAAGGGAACAACTAAAGAACAGGGGTCGACTTGGGAGTAAGGTCAGACGATAAATGGGCCCTCCCAGAGGAAAATAAAAGAGGAGCAAAAGGGGAGTGGAGTTTATAGGAGACAATTAGTTTGCTTAATTGGTTCATGACTCTCCAAGACTACTTGCCAAGTTTTGCAGATATCAGCTCTCCAAGCCAGATAAGGTCTGTGACTGTAAATCCTCCTTTGAAAGACTTTGCCGGCTATGAATGATCAGAATTCACAGCAAATTAATAAAAGGAGCTTTTGCCAGGACAACGAGTTTGTTTCATGCTCTTGGGAACCCTTGGACAGAACACAGAGCTGTGATGGCAAACCTATGGCATGCGTGCCAGAGGTGGCACACAGAGCCCTCTCTGTGGGCATGCAAACCATCGCCAGCTGCTCTTCTGGATTCCGGTGCACACATGCACAGCTGATTTTCGTGGGCAACGGAGCACCAGAAAACGGCCTGAAAACAGTCCCCGAAACAAAACAAAAAAACAGCGTTTCGATCCATTTTCCAGGCCATTTTTCATGTTGTTTTCAGGCCATTTTTTTGGCCAAAACCAGCCCGAAAAATGGCCTGAAAATGATCCCAAAACAGCCTGAAAACAGGCATGTGTGTTCCATCCAGCTGGTCTTTGGGTTTTTGGTACTCTAGCGCTTGTGAAGACCAGCTGGCCAGTTCACATGCGCATGCCAGAAACTTGCACTGGCCAGCTGGTCTTTGAGTTTTTGGCACTGTGGCGCAGGCACATACACACACATGCACACACATGCACACACATGCACACACATGCACACACATGCACACACATGCACACACGTTCCAGTTTGGGCACTCGGTGCTGAAAAGGTTCACCATCACTGACATAGAGCATCTCACAGACTTCTGCAAACAACTATTTAAAAAAATCCAAGGTGGAAAATATAAGACATTGAACATGACTCTGATAAGAACATGCACTGTTGTACTAAATGGACCAGTAGCATTTAATGGATGAAACAGAGCAATGTAGCCTCTCCTGAAAATATGAAGAGTTGATTTTCCAGACAGCATCAACTTGAGAAAGGAAACTAAATTAGCACTTTCTTCCCATCGGTCAAAATAGATCCCAGTTCCTCAGGATAAATGATAGAAAAATCAATAACCAAACAAGAACGCTATCCCACCTCTAGAATATTTTAATAATATTATGTACTGGAGATGGAAGGAGACTTCATGAAAAAAAAGGAAAGTCTGAGGGTTTTTTTTTTTTTGAATAGGTACATTTGGTCACTGTTTTTATGAGAATGATTGAAGGAGTGTTGGGAAAGTTGGGATAGGGAGTGGGGCTGCGGATTACTCATTGTCAGAATCCTCTCCGTGGTGCTCTGACCTAGGCTTCCTGATACAGTGAATTATATTCATTCACAGCCTGTAATGAGTTCCAAATAGTAGTAAAGAGTTCTACAGCAGGCTGCCAAAGTCCTTCGGAATAAGGCTGATAAACACCCATCTTTATCTTCTTTGAAAATGCTGCCAAAGACTTAATTGGCAATTAGCTTGGCAAGACCACATGGAGCAAAGAGTCAAAATGGAGTTTCAGAAGGTAAACTGAACAGCATGGACCAAGTTGCTTCCTGCAAAGGCTCATGTGCCTTTGTTTCTCCTTTATGTCCTATGGGAGGGGCCAATCACCTTCAAACCTTACTCTCTTCTGTTTTAACTGTTCTTGCCTTCTGGCAGCTCTGCGCATGCATGCACTGGGAACAGGGGGAGCCTCTTCCTCTGTCTCGTTGCTGTCTGACTCTGGCGGCTCCGGGGGCAGCACATAATTCCCAGATGGCCCTTGCCTCCTCTCTGCTTCTGATGCACAGCTCTTATCTGAGCCTTCCCCAGATTCCAAGACTGGCCTATGTTCCTCCCCAACCACTTTGCTGTCCGACTGCTGCGAGCTCCGCAGGCCACGGGCAGACCACAATACGTGGCTCTCATTTTGCTCCTTCTGAATTACACTAAAACCATGCAGAGGTAGCATTCAGGGAATATCTGATGTAAATCTATCTATCAAGTGCCCCTCCCCCAGACCCTGGAAATAGGCTTCTGTTCTTTCAGCTCATTCTCAGGATGCTTTAGATTTTGTGTTTAAAGTGGTGCTGATTTTGAGCTCAGTTTCTTGTGATAATAATGCAGATCACTCTCCCGTAGACTCCTATGTTCTGGATGTGAAAAAGTCCCATGAGTTAGTGGAATTTGGAAAGGAAGGAATATGATTGGTCATTGAACTGGCCTCACCCAGTCTCCTTGGCTATCTCATAATTAAGGTATTTGTAAAGAACCAGCACACCACCTGACATAAGCACTTTCTGATGGTAATGTGAGGGAGGTTTTTTTTTTTTAAAAAAAACAACCTACTCTAGTCTATATCAACGTCAGGTGGACTATATGTACCTATAGAATCTACTGTATATGTACATTTTCTTGGCAATAGTATATAGCAATGGTTGAACCTTGTCTTTTTCTGGGATATTTCTATCCAGACTACAGCCCTGGGATTTCCTTGTGGTCTCCTATCCATATACTAATCAGGTGCAACCTTGCTTGGTTTTTGAGACCAAAGCCATCCTGATACTTTCACTTGTTGAGGCTCTAAATTTACTACCTAAATCTATCTAGTTTGATTTAGTAGTTAAAATAGTTATAGCATCAGGCTAGATACCAGGAGACCATGAGTTCTAGTCCCACCTTAAGGATAAAACCAGAGGGATGACCTTGTTTAGGAAAGGCACATATTATACATTGAAATAAATAAATTGATTGATGAAACATAACTTAGCACCTTTTACCAGCACGAAAAGCATTTGCTAGCAATTATTTTTTAAAGTGAAACAGAGAAAAAGGGGGAAAGTATTTTTATTCTTATTATTGTAATTAAAACAAAGCAATGGATTAAGAATCACATAATTTTTAATGTGAACATGGCATGTAGAGAAAGTAAATATGTTTACAGCAAAAAAGAAAGAAAAATATAGGGGGGAGGCCCTCATATTGCTAATCAAGATTACTGGAGGGACTCCCAGATTTTCACATTACCACAGTGTGATATGACAGAATATAATGGATGACTCAACTGCCCGAAGCCATTGTAAGTATAAATCCCTTTTAATATTCATGCATGGTCTTTGAGAAAATATATGTAAGCAGTTAATACTTTTCTGCAGACAAAACATTGTAGTTTATCAAAACAAAATATGTGCTTAGAAAAAAAAAAAACCTGAGTTTCTAGAACAGTTTTATACAAGGAAAAAATAAACCTCAGAAGTAAACAACCACCACCACCAAATCTTGGACAGGTGGCTATCCAGTGTCCTTTGAAGACCTCCAGTGAAAGGAAACACACCACATTATACGGCAACCTATTCAATTGGTTGACAACTCTTACAGTTAAAACAAATTCTTAATACCTAACCTGAATCAATTTCCATGCACTTTCAATATTGGTTCTGGTCTGTGGCAGTTTCTACAATTTGGGGCCCTCCAGGCTGGTAGAATTTGTGGCCCTCCAAAGTTCCAAACCAGATTGGGCAAGGTTTGCTATCTCATTGCATTTAAAGGATACCATGATGGAGAAGGTAGAGCTCCCTAATTTCACAGAAGGTTGTAACTTCTTCCAGCCAAATATGGGTTATTCCTTGGTAAGAACCTTCCTCATCACTGTCCCAAAGGTGCTTTTTCAGGAGGCAACTTGACTTTCTTGTTTTTCTTTTCTTTTGAAGACGTTTCACTTCTTATCCAAGAAGCTTCTTCAGTTCTGACAGGATAGTGGGGAATGGAAGGATTCCTCATCATTATTCATCATCACTTCCTCATCACTATTGAAAGGTCAGAAATGGATAGGAAAAAATGCATATTGTCTATCATTATTGACCACACTTACTGTTTGCATATGCCCAAAGGACTTTTAGAGTTATACTTTGGTAAGAGGGGTGGGCAATACATTTAATACAGATTTTGTTTCTTATTATAATGTAGATTATAATACAATTTGATTAAAATCAAAATACAAACTCTGATATCTGACTACAGCAAACATTCATGGTATAATTATCCATTGTTCCATACAAGTACAAAGCCTATTAACATCTGCAACAAAATCACCAGCCACCTATATCAACAGCAAATATTTGTGACAGCAAACTCTGTAAACTAAATGAGTTGGAGAGCTGCAAATTGAACTGAATTGTCTCTGTCCCTCTTCATGATTTTATTATTATTAAAGTCTTGACAAATACTGGGTGCATTACTCTTTCCTACAGTTCGGTATTACGAATGTCAGAATGTTTCATGGGAAACTGGCTTGCCTAATGATGTTGATTTTCAGTTTTTAAAGTTGCTACCAGACTATGATGAGGTTAATTGGTTGTAGAAGTCCTGAGTGCAGTAGATAAAAGACTGGAGAATAAAAGCTAGAATTTCCAAAACAAGCTGAATATAAACAGCCCACAACTTCATTAGCTACATCTACTGTACTGTACTATTACTTCTGAGGTAAAGTTGACAGCTGCTGCCACCACAGGAATAAACATGGAAGCAATCACTTCAAACAACATGTAGGAATGGGTTGAGTCTTTTGATAGAAGGCTTCAGGGAAGTCCCAGTCAGAAAGCCAGACCAAATTTTAAGACTACAGTGACACCTGGAAATGCATAACTCTACAAAAACAACTAAATAGAGAACTATATAACAACAATTGTCAAATACATCATATCTGTCCTCCAAACCTTTTCCTTCATGGTGCAGAATATATAGAGAGAACACCTGATGTCATAAGGGAAACCACAAGTAGTTGCAAGAAATCAAAACATGACTTGATGGATCAAAATCTATCAATCTCTGAATGACATTTGTAACTACTCTGACCCAGACAGAGGAATAGACCAGGAAGGTGTTGGTGAAAAGTAAACTTCTATATGGCTGCTGTTATGGTCACCATGAAGTTAAATCTGAAATAACCAAAGGCCACTCCTTTTGGGATTGCTAATGTTAATAACCAACAACATTGCTTGTCATACAGTAGCTCTTAAAATTCTGTGCCTTTTTAAATATGATGATGATGATGATGATGATGATGATGATGATGATGATGATAGATTGATAGATAGATGATAGATAGATAGATAGATAGATAGATAGATAGATAGATAGATAGATAGATGATAGAATGAATGAATGTAGATAACTAATAGTTCTTTTTCCTTTTAATCTATTACCAGTTTTGTATCTTTCCTTTCCTGCTTTGGCCTTCCTTTTGTCCATTCTTACCAGTTAATTTTTTTTT
This sequence comes from Natrix helvetica, assembly GCF_964273705.1. Classification (NCBI taxonomy): domain Eukaryota; kingdom Metazoa; phylum Chordata; class Lepidosauria; order Squamata; family Natricidae; genus Natrix; species Natrix helvetica. The sequence continues at coordinate 314,350,089 of NC_138548.1, read as the reverse complement.
AATGTTTGCTGATTTTAATAAATAAACATCAAACTATTTTTTTGCTAGCAGTACCATGAGATGATGACTGCTCCATTGGGAGTTTTGAAAGAATACCGTGTTTCCCTGAAAATACAACTGGGTCTTATTTTTTTTTACCTACAAAATATGGCTTGGGCTTTATTATGGGGGGAGGGTTTATTGTTTTTGGGTCGCCGGGCGGCTGCTCTCTTGCAAGAGGGCTCCCAAAGAGCCGGGCATAACCTCATGGGCGAAAATGGCTGTGTTGTGCTGTCGCAGCAGCGCAACACAACAGCCATGAAGTGACCACGCTCTGAGCAGCCACCCAGCAAACCCCCTTTGTAGCCGGGCACAGCGCCATTCACTGACCTAGGGGTATCGCCAAGTGACATGAGGGTCTGTTTGCTGCCGCCCAGCTTCCGCGGCTTGGCGCCTTCCAAATGCCAGTGAATGGCGCTCTGCACGGCTGGAGAGGGGGGTTGCACTAGCGGCTGATCCACTCTCGCTCACCCACCTCTCAGCCTCACGATGCATGGCCTAGCTCTCATTACAGAGCCAGGGTACCTCCGCTGCCGCCATCCCAGCCTGGCTTTTTCTGTGGCTTCCAACCCGAGTCTTTCAGCAGTGACCGCTCTGGGCGCACGCTCTATGGTTGTGGGCCAGCTGCCTGCAGAGTGTAGAACAGCGCAACACAGCCATTCGCCCATGAGGCTGTGCCCGCCTCTTTGGGAGCCCTCTTGAAAGAGAGCAGCCGCCTGGCAACCCCCCTCTTCAGCTGGGCACAGTGCTGCTCACCAACCTAGCAGTATCCCGAAGGCGCCAAGCAACACGATCACCTTTGCCTCCCCCCAGGTTCCCTCGGCTTGGCATCTTCGGGATACTGCTAGGTTGGTGAGCGGCACTCTGCCTGGCCAGAAGTGGGGGCTTATATGCGGGGGGGGCTTATATTTTTGCCCACCAGAAAAAATGTGGCATGGCTATATTATGAGGACATGTCGTATTTTCGGGAAAACACGGTAGGTTAGGGATAGATCATAAGGGAAACCACAAGTGATCTCTAGGAATCAGAACAAGACTTGATGGACCAAAATCTATCAATCTCTGAATGACATGTGTAACTATTCTGATCCAGACAGAGGAATTGACCAGGAAGGTGCTGGTGAAAAGTAAACTGGAAACTAACCACACCTAAATTATTTGCTGATAGTCATCATTTCTTCTCCCTTCCTGTCTTTCTCCTTCTCTTATTTATTATTTTATCTTCTATTATTCTTAAATTGTAAGTTTCTGAAAGACAGGCATCTTTTGTCAGGCAAATATTAAATATTGACGGTTAATATCCTGTGTTTGTTAAATATATGATTAAATATAATGTCCTGAAAGTCTGAACATACTCATTGCTTCACTTTGTGCCTCCTACCATGCAAAAGAGCCAGGTAAACCTGCATAGGGAACTCACTGTTTTCACACAACTGTTTTCTACAGCTCCAATCTTACTAAAGATTTCATAGATGAGACTCAATTAAGACATCAACATTAACGAATTAGTCCTTATTAAAAGCAGTGAGTGGGCCAATCAAAGCAGAGATCAATGCAAATCAAATAGAGGTTTGATTAAATTTATTATATGCCCTATTATTCTGATTATATCTGCTTGGTTCTGTTTTTACACTCAAGGTTTGCAGCCCTTGCTTCACCAATTGCAAAGATAGGCCAAGCTGCATCTGAGCAGTCTGTGTTCTTGTCTTGCAGTGAAGGCAGTCAACTTCTTTAGTTGTTGCTCCATCTCAATCTGGCTCTACTTGGCTCAAGTTCTTTAAACAGGCATATCAAAGTCAAGGGATAAACACGTAGATGCTTCTGTCTGTCAAGCCTTTATTTCTTTGCCATTCCTTGCAATTAATTAGATCACAACATCTGAGATACAAAGCCCTCTGAAGCACTAACAAGTAGCATCAATGAAATTGTATTGATAAAATCACACTAAAAATATGAAAGAAGTCCCCAGGATCTTGGTGAGGAGAGCCATAATTGCAGGAAGGCCAACCCATCTGGAATAATATCTAAGAAAATATTTCCCTGACTCCATCCTTATGTTTTAATGTAATTCATGATTATGTTGTTATATGTGCAAATAGCAACTCCTAAGGAATGCTTATATGAACCGGTTAAACAAATGGGAGAAGGGATAATGGGGATATAACTCACTCACTGGCCCTGTCCCACAAGCCACACTACCCATTAAGTATTACAATGGAAAGGGACTTTGGCACTTAGTTTTTGGTGATGCTCACCAGTTACACACTATCTTTTGACAGGGATCTTCCAAGCACTCAGAGACTTTGGCCAATTAGCATTTCTAATTTGATTGAGACATGAAACCATGAATGTTCAAGTGTTGGAGATATCTTTTTCCCAAAATATAAGCTATAGTCATTGAAAGGGCCAAACAGAGGCTAATAGGTTTATCCATAATCCAGAGGGAGGTAGATTAATAAGAATATTTCTAATACTCATGTTTTCTTGAAAATGCGACCTACTCAGAAAGTAAACCCTAGCTTGATTTTTACATATGTGACGAATATAAGTCCTCCCCCCCCCCCAAAAATAAGCCCAAATTAAGACCCTGCCCACTCCAGGGTACATGGGTAAAAATTAAGCTAGGGTGGGGATTGGGTGGGGTGGAGCTGCCCTTCTACCAGTGGTGGGTTCCTACCAGTTCAGATCGGTTCGGCTGAACCTGTAGTGGTTTGGCAGCCTGGGTTGCTGGAACTGACAGTGACCCAGGCCAGCCACGCCCTCAAACTGATTCTCCCAGTGGTGCCATAGGGGCCGCCATCTTGTTTTTGAATTCTGCGCATGCACAGAAGCATTTTTATAGTACTGTGCATGTGCACACAACACGCATTAAGTATGCATGCACAAAGCTCGCATGCTGTGCAAACATGAGCAAACCTGCTGGCACCCACCTCTGCCTACTACTTACCTTTGGATAGTTGCAGCCAGGCCTCACATACCTTGGGCCATCTCTTCTGCAGTCAGCAGGGCTTTCCTGAAGGTTTCTGTAGCCAATAACAGAGCTCCAGATCGATTTGGAGCTCTGTATGAGCTGCAGAGGCTTTCAGGAAAGTGTTGCTGGCCTAGCTGGCTGAAGAAGTTTTTGAAGGCCTCTGACATAAAAAGAAGGCTGGGGGCGACATGCGCAAATGAGGTAAGTCAGTGGATGACACTACCCTCCCCAAAATAAGACCTGGTGCCTTTTTTGATGGCAAAAACATATAAAAGGAGGTCTTATTTTGGGGAAAATACAGGTAGGGTCAAGCAGAAGTGTGCAATGTTTTAGATCTGAGTCCTAAATAATGCTTCAGAATTTGCATGGGTGTGAACATAGGTTTTGTGTGCAACTCTTTAAAGTTGCCGTGCCATTTCCCAGAATCATATGGCAGCTGCTACAGGCTGCATGATAACAACAACACAAAAATACAGCTGCTTTAAAAGTTGCAGACAGAACATCTTTTATATTCCTGTGTTCCAGGCATCTTTTTCAAAATGTCTCCAAAATATCATAATGACTTTCTGTAGGTTTTTAGTTACTGGTTTGCACTCACTAGATATAAAATACAAAACATGTGTGAAAATGTACATTGTTCTAGTAAATATATATGTGCAAAATATAAAGCAATTAGATCCTCAAGGCTTTATCTTATGAAAATTAATAGTCTGAGTAAACATATGAAACTCAGTGGAAAAAAAAGTTCTCACAAACACACTACAAGAGGCACTTTAGAAAATGCATTTACAGATCACAAGCAATTGCATCCTTTCCTATAATGCTCTGTTTCTATTTTCTTTCCTACTGGCACCATCCCAAATATGTTGGAACTCTGGAATGTCTGAGTATCTTGGAGAAAACTGCTCTGGGTGCCATGCTAAAGAAAATGATGAACAAAATATAGGAAATCCTTGACTTATGATCACAACTGAGTCCAAAATTTATGTTGCTAAGCTAGACATTTGTTAAGTGAGTTTTGCTCCATTTTATGACCATTCTTGCCACTGTTGTTAAGTGAATCACTGCTATTGTTAAGTTAGTGACATGATTAAGTGAATCTGGCTTGCCCACCGATTTTGCTTGTCAGAAGGTTGCAAAAGGGGATTATATATATATGTATCCCCAAGACACTGCAACCATCATAAATAAATGCCAGTTGCCAAATGTCCTAATTTGGTTCACGTGACTATAAGGTATGCTGCAACAGTTGTAAATGTGAAAATCAATCATAAGTCATTTTTTCAGTGCTGTTACAACTGTGAATGGTCACTAAATGGCCATTGTAAGTTGCCTGCAGTAAAGCCTGCTGCCTCTATACAACTCCATTAAAGGATATGCCAGTCACCTCCTATTCTCTTTCCTTCCATGTTGGCACTCTAAGCAGATTCCCACTTGGTAACAGAGCTCAAGACAAAAGTGGCACAGTATTTACAAGATGAACAAAGAAAAGGAACATTAAGATGTACCAGGGTGGCCAGTGAAGACAGGCAAAAGAGCCAGGAAAGCAGAGAGCACAATATTATCACTTCTTTTTCCCATTCTATTTACAATGTCCCTGCTCCATTTCCTCCTGTGTCCTCTTTTTACAGCAAAACTATGAAGCCAACAGGGGTTTTTATGTCTGTTCCCCCCCACCATCTCCCAATGGAGACAAACAAGACAGGCCTGAGCAATCCATACTTCTTTGTGAAGCATTGACGTACAACAATAACAAAAGGACAAAGGAAAGAGAAATGTAGAATACAGCTTAGTGCAGCATGCAGGAAACTTAACCACTTCCTAGTCTGCCTGTCTGCTCCCAACAATTGTTCTTGGCCACTCTGTGGAATGACTTAAGAGTAGTAGCTTAAGAGGCCCAGGTTCAAAATCGTTCTGTGGATTTAGGGACAATTAGTTTCTTTCACATCTACCAATCAAGGCTATTATAACAAATAGGCCGTTTTGCCTTAAGCTCCAAGGGGAAAATGGAACATACGGCTATTAAATAATCTGCTATTCACAGAAACATTTACTATGTATTTGGGGTGGGTGGGTGGCTAGACCCAAGTAGAGCAAAGGTATATCATAAGGGTGGGTGCTGCATCACTGGATATTTTTAGGAAGAGGCAGCCACTTGTCTGAAATGGTATAGAGTCTCCTGCTTGAGCAGGGAGCTGGACTAGAAGACCTCCAAGGACCCTTCCAGCTTTATTCTGATTGATTGATTGAAGCTCTAAGCCTGTGATGGCAAACCTATGGCATGTATGCCAGAGGTGGCATGCATAGCCCTCTCTGTGGACATGCGTGCCATCACCAGCTGCTCTTCCAGGTTCTGTCATGCGCATTTGCACTGGACAGCTGGTCCAGCATGCATATGCACCAGCCAACTGCTCTCTCCCAGGTTCTGGTGTGCGTATGCATGCTGGCCAGCTGCTTTCTTCTGGGTTTCAGCGCATGCGCATGCTCCAGTTTCGACACTTGGTGCTGAAGAGGTTAACCATCACTGCTCTAAGCCATAACAAGAGTCCCTCTTTCATGGCCATATGATTATGGGAACAAATCTTGAAAATGGATGATATGAAACATCACCATGGCCAGGAAAGTTGTTGGTTTTGAAAGAAATAAAGACAACCCTAGTGAATAGGATAACTAGGTAGAAAGAATGATTCTTCTCACTTTATTCATAGCAAGGTTGGGTTATTTTATTTTATTTTGCACTTGTCACATAACTGCATTTGATAGAAACTCTTCTACAAACTTTAAAGGTGCTAGAAAGGTGCTATTTTGTGTCTGATTTCTCTGCCGGGAGTATCCATGGAGGTGGGTTCATGGCTTTTTTTCTGTTTATCCATTACTCCTAAAACGAAAAGTTCTGGCTTTCTATTGAATATTGATCTTTAAAGTCCTCTGCGACAATGCCTTTGTTTGCATCTTTTTTTAATTTTTTTCATGTCTACCAAGCATGATAAAAGGTTCCCGTATTTGTTTACATTTTCATCATACACCTGAAGTATTTTAATGCAGTCTGGATTATTTTTCTGGCATCATTTTTCAGGACAATTTCCGAGTCTCTTTCTCACATTTACTCTCTGCCCCAGACTAAACAATCTATCTGTAAAGTCCAACTCTCTGTTGAGACATTTTGCTCCTTCCCTTCTTTCTGGGATTCAGGGACATTCTGTCACAAACTGTGACCTGCTTTTGCATACAAAATTATTCCTGAATCAAAGGAAGGTGGGGTGCCCAAATTTAGAAAATGGATTATTCCCCAACTGATTACTTAATAAAGTGGGAAGTAATATGTTCATTAAATGGGGTGTGACATCTAGTGATAGTTATAGAATCTTTGGAATTTGATGCCTGGGCATTTATATTGCTGTCAAATCTTTCCACCTATATTCTTGACCTCAATCCTTTCCCAAAAAACCCTATATCTTATACCTTCACACACCATGATAAGGTTTCCATTTGTTGGTTGTAAGCTTGCTACCTTCTTTGTCATTGAATGCTCCTAGTCTTTTGTTATGGTTGAATGGCAAAAAGTAAATTAATTTTTAATGTACTTTTAATTTCAATATTCTCAAGTGCTACTGTGTAAATGTTAAGCACTCAGATATGACAGCAAGAGGAGCATCTCAACAGGCAGATAGAAGATTTGATAGCAATAAGATTTTTAAAAATCTTGACAATGACTTTGAAATATACATTCACTCTATTTTGTCACTAAATTATTTGTCTGCTCCTAGAACTCATCATGAACGTGGAGTAAATAATCTGATATTTAAAGCAAGCAAATATTTTAGGATATGCTTTAGTAGATCCCTTTTCCTCTGCAAAATAAAGTTTCTCATTTTTAAATCATCAATCCAGCACTTGCTCGAAAGCTTACAATACAATACAATAGCAGAGTTGGAAGGGATCTTGGAGGTCTTCTAGTCCAACCCCCTGCCTAGGCAGGAAACCCTATAACATTTCAGACAAATGGCTATCCAACAACTTCTTAAAGACTTCCAGTGTTGGAGCATTCACAACTTCTGGAGTCAAGCTGTTCCATTGATTAATTGTTCTAACTGGCAAGAAGTTTTTCCTCAGTTCTAAGTTGCTTCTCTCCTTGATTAGTTTCCACCCATTGCTTCTTGTTCTACCCTCAGGTGCATTGGAGAATAGTTTGACTCCCTCTTCTTTGTGGCAACCCCTGAGATATTGGAACACTGCTATCATGTCTCCCCTAGTCCTTCTTTTCATTAAATTAGACATTCCCAGTTCCTGCAACCGTTCTTCATATGTTTTAGTCTCCAGTCCCCTAATCATCCTTGTTGCTCTTCTCTGCACCCTTTCCAGAGTCTCCACATCCTTTTTACATCGTGGCGACCAAAACTGAATGCAGTATTCCAAGTGTGGCCTTACCAAGGCATTATAAAGTGGTATTAACTTGGAAGAGTAAACTTTTAGTCCCAGTGACCAACACAGATTAGATCCTGCAAGATTGTTTCAATATACAACCCCAGCAGCAAGATTAACTGTGTGCAAAAAGATGGAAACATTTGACACTACCCACTATGGAGGAATGGTTGGTGAAGTCGTCAGATTTTGCTGAAATTGATAAATTAAATCGTATAATTAAAGAAAATGTATTAGCTACATTTATTAGTGACTGGGAGTCACTTATGGACTTGCGCAAAAATGAAAAAAAAATTGAACTTGTGACTTATGGTTTTGATAATTTCATTATCATTATAGAAAGAAGGTAGATTATAGATAGATAATAGAAAAAAAGATTAAAACAATGTAACTTTATAGAAAAAGATCAAAATATATTTGTACTTATAACTTCTGTGAAGAATATAGGAAGCCACTTCTGTATACTTTTTTCTTTCTTTTCTATTTTTCTTTTCCATTCTTTTCTTGCATTGCTTTGTCTCTTGTTTCTTTTTTTTTTCTGTCTTACTTTATACTATTTTGTATTAGCTTTTATCTTCTTGTTTAAACATTTGAATAATAATTTTATTTTTTTTACAAAAAATACAGTTTGAAAGGCCGTTGACTATGCAACCAGTGGTGTATTAACCATTAAGCAGACTAAGCACATGCTTAGGGCACCAGGCCCAAGGGAGCACCACAAAGTTGAGAAAGAAAAAGAAAACCAATAAAGATTTGTACAGTATGTACAAAGGAGGGGCACCAAGATTTGTCAGTGCTTAGGGCACCAGTGAGCCTTAATTCGCCATCATATGCAACCAAAAAACTAAATAAGAAAATAACAAAAGCCTACATCAAAAAACAAACTTCCTGGTCTCTTCTCAGTTGTTAGGCAACAAGATGTTCAAATGATAAAACCAATCTGCATCTTAAAATATCTTCTCTTTTGAAACCACTAAAAATAATCCAGATTACTTTCCATCTTTCTGCGTGAGATTTCCTATTTTACCTACTCCAGGAAATGAAGTAAACTTAGATAAGGCAAGTCATCAACATCTCCTCCACAGGGATCACCTGAAAATTCCTTCCAAAGAGAGCTAACAGTTGTACAATTAAAAAAGGATTTAGAAATCCAGATCTCCTTTCAACAGCACATCTTGGAAGGTTCCCTATCACAAGAAACCTGGCTTATGTTGTGTTGAAGGAAATGGAATAAAAGATGCTGGGTTTATCCACCAAAAGATTGAGACACAAGTAATGCATGATGGGATGAACTCTTATTCTTGCCCCAGCTCCTGCCAACCTAGCAGTTTGAAAGCATGTAAATGCAAGTAGGTAAATAGATATCACTTTGATGGGAAGGTAACAGCATTCCATGCACCCCCGCATATATAGTCATGCCAGCCACATAACCAAAGAAGCATCTTCAGACAACACTAGTTCCCTTGACTAGGAAACAGAGATTAGCACCGCCCCCTTGGACAAATAGTTGGAGACTATTAAACAAAGGAAAACTGTCCTTCCTCCATCTTCCCCGAGTCTTCGTGCCACCTGGGTTGGGGTCGCTGGAGCTCAGGACCCTGGACAGTGCCACAGAGTTCGGAAGAGCTGGTAGACTTTTTAAAGAAGATTTGGGTTAATGTCAGGTTTCCAAGTAACACCCCCAACCAAAGAAGACTCCGAAGGCTTGAGTTTCCTCACTTTATTAGAAATGTCACATTGGCACATCTGGGAAAACCCAAATCTGAATGTTTCCAGGTTTTCTCAACCCCAAAGAAAGTTCAAGTCCCTGCCCAGCATCCACATGTCCATCACATGGCCCAATCAGGTACCATCCAAAACTGGAGATGCCTCCCAGTCACACCATCACAGCTGCAGGACAAGGTGTTCTTGACTCTCTGAGAAAGGAATGTTATTTAGACTATATATTACCCATACTCCATATAATCCCCCCCTCCCATTTTCCCACATCAGAAAATGTGGCAGGCCTGAAGGCCCAGTGTAAAAGATGGCTTCCAGGTCTGACAAAACCTTTACCTTTTTATCAGAAAATAACAATAGAGTTTAGATCAGGAATAGAAAACCTGTTTCCTCTCACTCCAATATTTTGATCTATAAGCATTGCTTTTACCCATATTGCTAACATTGGTATCCAATGTATCTTGGAGAATGGGCTTACCTATCTCTGCTCTCGAAGGCCTAGCGGAACTGCACCATTCCCAGGTGAATTAGAAAGGTTCAGTCAGAACAGTGGTGGGTTGCAGGCGGTATGCCCCGGTACGGGCGTACTGGATCCTGCCCGGCACACCGGATACCATTACGGTGCTCCGGAGGGCCCATCCGCCCACCCCTGCTCCTTACCGGTGCTTTATGCTGTTGGTGCTTCCACGCACGCACATGGCGTGTACGGTACCTGCGCGACACTCCGCGGAGCAGCTGGAGCATCAGGGAGGCTTGCGGAAGCATCATTTGATGCTAGAACGTATGCGTGCATGTGCGTGCACACCGCACGCGTGCATGTGGGTGACTCTGGGGCCGTTCCAACCATACTGATTGGAATGGAATCTGGAACCCACCACTGAGTGAAAAGTTTGTTCTTCCTATAAATGAACACTTCAGTTATATAGTTGCTCCATGCATTTGGGCAGCAGTATGAAAATAGAACACCTTTTTAGGTCACATACTTTCTTCTATTAATACACTGAGAATAAAATTGGGTGACAGTTCTCCAGAGGTGATCTTCTGCTATGCTGAGCATTTTTGCTTTCAAAGAAAAAAATAAATGTTTCACCTTCTAATTAATGCATTGGCTCACTTTTCTCAGTCAATATCATTTTTCACCACTAGTATTGTCTAATCAAAGCATCTCCCTTTTTCTATTTGGCTCATTCGCACCCACTATTGATCCAGGTTTGGAAAAGCAACAGAGAAATAGGCCCCCGATAAAGAGGACACAATTATCACCCAAACGTTTCAATTCATGGGCGCCTTTCAACATCTCACACCTCTGTATGTGTCTATTCTCTTTCTCTCCTATTTTCCTTTGTGCAAGTAGGCTTTCTTTAAGAAAAGGTGGGGGCTTCTTTTTTGGCAGCTGAGAGAGAAGATTAAAGCTCTTGAGTGAAGGAAACAGGTTGCTTTTGTGCCCAAATCCTTATAATACACTTTATTAAAATGTTCCAAATCTTCCTTGCAGAGAGATCAAAGAAATCTTCTCACATCATCCTGGCTTGCAAGCTTTTTAATGGCACCATTACTTGATGATTAATGAAAAAGAATGAAAGAATGACATTAACATGGCCTGGATTGAATGTGGCAAAGCAAGCCAAGAATATTCCAAGATCACTAGTTTCAATCTAATCTGCAGGCTGTTACCCTGTGAGAGTTATACTGAAAAAAACATTTTGAAGGTTCCAAGTTTCCTATTCTTGTTCCAAATTATCAGTCTATACTAGATAGCAAAATTGTGCATTATTCTTTACTGAAACATCTTAGCATTACCATAAAAAAGCTTGAAATGGTAATCATTATGCAGCATTTACAAGAATAGCTGGAGTATATAGCTTGATTTAGAGTTGCTCACATATCTATGTTGCGAAGGGGTTGATGGGTAAGCCTAGATTGTAGATAGCTGCAGATGGTCCTGTCTGCTGATTGGTTGAGCTGACTTCTGTGCTGTGCTTTGATGTTTGAGCACCCCATTGCCAGAACAAACATTTGCTGATGTATAAATGCAACAGCTATGCAACAGCTATGAAAGACGCCACCTACGTTCACTGACATGGATTCTGGAGACGTCTGCTCAACCCTTAAGCTGATGTGCAAGGAATCAAAACCCTCTGGTACATTTGACTTGGAGGTAGAATACAACCAGGTCAGATCTGATGGCTGATGCTGTTGCTTTTTGAGTATGTCCTAGCTATTTGAAAGAAGAAGGGGGGGGGGAGTAAGTTATGGATGGAAAGGGAATGGTGAGGGCAGAGTTATTGGTAGTCATATACACAATTCTATTATTGCAAAGAAAAGACCTACATGAGATGGTTGAATATTTTCCCACCAAAGCCTCTTTCTATACTCATATATTTAATATTGGCAGGTGTTTGGGTGATGCATCCTCCCTTCCATTTACTTCCATTCCTGTAGTAGCTTCTATGGTGACAAACATCCATCAACATCTGGTCCAGCCCAGCACCCCACCCCAAAGAAAAAAAGGAAAAGAACATTTCTAATGCTAGAACTCAAATTGAACATATGACATTGTACCAAAGCTGGTGAAGGATGATCAGCTCTAAGACAAGCTTTTAACTTGGGCAAACTTTGTGTGGGTAATTTGCGGTACTGTGGTGCATTCTACCTTTTTGTTCACCACGATAACCATGTATATAGAAAGAAGAAAGGAAACATTTGAGTAGCATAGAGCTTATGAATGAAGCTCTAAAAATGCATGAGCATGTTTTTGAATGCATTGGGGTTACTGAATGTGACACCATATCCTGCTGGTTCAGGGTCTTAATTTATGTGAGGTAAATATATTTTAGACCCAGTTAAAGTTAAAGTCTTGAGGCACTTGTGAACTGTAAGCCATGACAAATCCAACCTTGCTGTAAAACCCTCTATTTTCCCCCTGCCTTATTTCATGATGAACCAGAGAAGGCTGACAGTATGTCCTAAATTACAGTAAAAGGAGATTTCTTAGCTTTATCATGAACGAAGGGAACTAAAGACCCTAAGAGTCTATGATTCCCCACATAGATTCCAACTTCTGAGTTTGAAGAAATCAAGGAAACAAAATATATTTCTATGTATATAATATGTTCATAAGTATGGGAAAACACACAGTGACTGCATTTGTTCCTGGGGGCTATGACTAATCCCTATGTGCTCAAAAAACATTTTAGGACAACAGGTATTTCTCACACAGTAAGAATAGAGTGGTCAATAATGACAGAGAAGAAGACACTCTAATAATAGGGTGGAGCCAGATCAAGAGGATAGAGCCTCAATTTTTATTTGGTTGTAGACAAGTGGAGAAGCACTTGTATTGTTCTGAACATGTCCATCCACTATCACTATATAGCTTTGCAGTCATAGTCTTTCCTTGACTTTACCTGACGGCTATCATGTTTCCCAGAAAATAAGAAAGTGTCTCATTTTTCTTTTGACCCCCGAAATAAACACTTGGCCTTATTTTTGGGGAGGTCATATTATTTTTGAGGTGCAGGAGGTGGTGAGCATGGTCACCTTAAGGCTGCTGCTGTGTTACAATATTTTTGGGGAGAACTGTGCTCAAAAGCCCGATTGGGTATATTATTCCCGTGTGTGTGTGTGTGTGTGTGTGTGTGTGTGTGTATGTGTGTGTGTGTGTTATTTTCAGGGAAACAGGGTATTTCCATCTTTTCCAAGCAATTCTTCATCAGTAACACCAGTTTCTCAAGCTTAAGCTGTGTGGACTTCAGGCCTCAGAATTCCCCAGCCAGCATGCCTGGTTCATGGTCATACTGAACATAATAATTGAAAACTGACCTTAGATCAATCCCCTTTTCCAGGAATTCCAGTCTTACATTTTCAAGCTTTATGACATACAGGTAATCTTCTGAATTTGTGACTCTCTCTTCTGCACCCTGTTCTAGTTTGTCAGTCTTTTTTTTTCTTTCCGTGCTCAAAATACAATTATAATAATCCTGACATTTCATGTAGGTGTTATTAATGATGAACAATTTAATGTTAATTGCTAAGGTGAAATATTGCATTCATGAGGATGCACGCACACAAACACACTTTCAAACTGTCAAAACTCAACTTACAAGTTTGGAATAGTCAACCAGAAAGATATCATACCTATGAAACTAAGTACTCTTCAGGTTAGACCAAGTATGCTAGACGGAAAAAGGTAACAACCAGTGGTTCACCCTATGTCCATAGAAACAATCTGTTCAAATATTTGATGTGTCTTTGCTTCACTTAACTACTGTATGCTTGGCAGGAGTCTAGTTGAGTAACTCTCTTGCAAAGAAAGGAAATTGCATACACTTGATCTCCTTTTACAAAAAAACCACACTGACTTGCCTTCAGAAGTTGTGGGTGCCCCAACATTGAAAGTTTATAAGAAGAGACAACCATTTGTCTGAAATGTTATAGGGTTTCTTGCCTGAATAAGGGATTGGATTGGAAGACCTACAAGGCACCTTCCAACTCTGTTATTCTGATTTCTGTTATACTATACAGACAAGTCTGATCTCAAGGTGCATCAGGAAGTCAAATATAGTGCCAAACTAGCCAATGTAACATTTAAACTATAATTATACATGCCCCTTCCTCCTAGCTTCATACCTCATTTTGCTACCTTTGATCATCCTTCTGTATGCCCCTGCCCTGCAACATTTATACGAAAATATAACAAGACAATACAGATAGTCCTCAGTTTAGGACTATAATGGAGCCTGCCCATCATGGTTGTAAGTTGTAAGGTCATAAATGATCATCCTTGTGAGAAACCCTATCTTATCTTAGCAATCACCAATCTGTGGTGATTGCTAAGATAATGCCACAGTCATAAAACAATCACTATGATCATTTAGCTAACATTGCAGTCATTAAGTGAAACAATGGTTCACTGTGGGTCAGTTTTGCAGAAACATGGAAGAAAAATCACCACTGCCACTCCCACTGCCTGGAACATGATGCACAGAGGCCAAAAATGGGGTGTGCAGAGGCCAAAAACATGATGTGCAGAGGTTGAAAATGCAATGCACGGAGGTGGTGATCGGCAGTGATTGGCGGTGATTGGTGGTGATCAGTGGCAATCCCCACAGCCTTGAACAGTCTGAAATGGAGCTTTCAGAGGCCGAAAACACAAGGCACAGAGGCCAAAAACATGAGGCACAGAGGTGGCAATGATCTGTGGCAATCCCTGCAGCCTGAAACAGCTGGTTGGGGGTATTCCGGGAGACTGATCCACCCACCAATCAGCTGCTCATGCTGAATCAGGCTGCAATAATGTGCTGAAGCTTATCAAGCTGTTTGCGAAGGATGCTAGCCAGATGAATACCAATGGATGCTGGTAGGCAGAGGCAGAATATTTTTTCTTGTTTTCCTCCCCAAAAACTAAGGTGCGTCTTATACTCCAGGGCAATATATATTCTGAAAAATATGGTAATCCTATCCTTTTAATGATCAATAATATCCTTAGCGTGACTACATCAGCTCTGAAAATGCTGGAATGAATATTGGAACATGGAAGATCCAGCCCTCCAGAACTCAAGAGTTTCAAGCCTCAACACAATGGCAAACATATTTTCCACTGTATTTATTTATTTACTTACTTACTTTTGATAAACTAACATGCATTCATTAAAGCCTAGTTACCACCAGCACCTCACCAATAACGTGGAGAGCTTGCTTGATTAATTTTAGCAAGCAGAACTTTGTTGAAGTAATTTTACTGTCCTCAAGGATCTGCCAGTCTTCTCTATTTGAGGTGGAATTGAGTTAATTTTCACTGAAATTGCTTCTTAGCAGACAAACACATTCCCCATCATTGTGAGCTTATGTCTCTGCAGTTCTATTATTGTTTAATTTACACACCCCAGCAGTGAGCGATTAATGCCTGAGACATACAAAAGGCTATCTTTTCAGTGTGAAAAGGAGACAGAAAAGAGGGACATGGATGGCGCTCTGCAGGTAAATAGTAAAGATGTTATAGATTTGTATCAAAACATCCAAAGTTTGGCATCAATACCAAATCAATTGGTATTGCACTTTCACTTTAGTAGCCTCCTAAGTCATTGATAAAAGAAAAAAACCCATCTCTTCTGCTGTGCTAATGTACAACACGACTGGGTTTTGAGCAAATGGCCATAAGGTTGCTATTGAAGACAGGGCTGAATCCTGACCTCAAAGGCACAGATTACTTCCAGGGAGATCATAGAAAGAATGGGAGCAAAGCTCCTGGCATATTATTGAATAAACATCCTTAGAATCACATAATAGATCACATGGTGCAAAGTAGATTTTGAAAGTTGTATTTATTCAAATGTATTTAAAGTATGTTTACACAATAAGGATTTTTCATTTTCTAGCTGAAAATAAATTAGTTAAGCTTGAGGAATATCAGAAAACAAGATCTTAAATTCTAAGCTACCAATTTGACTCAGCAAACAATTAATATGCTTTGATCAGAACTGGAGGTTCGTGGAATGTGTGAAGCCACAAGTGCCAGATTGGCACTGCCAAACATATTTATCTTGTCTCTCCCATGTGCATGCACATATGCACACACAGAGACACATACACTTCTATTAATGTACAGTTACAACATTATTGTAAACCACTCTTTCCTGAGACCTGAAATCAGGAAACAGAAAACCCTATGAAAGCAACAGCAGAAAAAATAATTCTGGATCTAATATTTTAGAGATTGGACCCTGGAAGTCTTCTCAATTCCTTAGGATCGAGTATAGAATAGAATATCATCACCTAATAAGATTACTGTTTTACCCTGAATGATTCTTTCGGCCCCACTTTATTCCCAGTTGATAAAGCAGCAAGGGAAAGGGGAACATGAAGAGCGAGATGCCCAGTTTAATTTTATTTGATTGGCTGGTATTAAACATCAGAAATTCTCTCAGATACTGAAAGCAATCCATTAAGCCCAGACAAGAGTCTGACACACATATTTAAAGATACAGTTCTACAGCATGCCCCCAGATTTTATCTATTGATAGCTTTCTTATGTGAAATAACAAAGAGGTTTCAGTGTATCTTTATTAAGATGTAGTAAAAAATTTCCTAAAATACATTTCAACAAATTTAACAGATTAATAACAGATTTCTGATAGAGGAGGCTTTATTTTTTTTTGCTTGGAGACAGTTAATAGATAGGAGAATGTAAAATGAAGTCATGCTGGCATTTCTGCTTATTTATTTTGCCCTATCTGTCCATTCCTACAAAGATCAGAATCGTGCATGGTATTCCCCATACCACTCTACAGAAGCAAAACATGGACTTTAAAGAAGCAGGATCAGAAAAGTCCTTTGAACTATGATATCGGAGGAGACTCCTAAGAATATGATATACAGTCAAGAAAACAACCAGCGAATCATTGAGTAAATCAACCCAGAGCTCTCACTTGAAACTCAAATGGACAGACTCAATTATGGTTCTTCAAACACATTATGGAAAGACCTGGCTCTCTGGAAAAGGCTTCAATGCTGAGAAAGATGAAAGGAAAGAGAAGAAGAGGACAAACAGCAGCAAGGGAGATGAACGCAGTTACAGTGGTGTTGAGGGCACCATTGGGAGACTTGAAAGACCAAGTTAGGGATAGATCATTATGGAGAAAATGCATCTATGTGGTTGCTAGGAGTTTAAAAAATGACTAGATGGCACACAATTGATTACTATAAATTCTCAGCAAATACTTTTGTAGGTTTATGATTATAAACCCTTATCTTATATACAGTTCTAGATTGAATCTCAACTGTTTTTGAGCTGATAGGATAGAATATCCCCATAGATGGGGAATATTTTAATTGGTGAACCATAATTTCTTCAGAGATTTAATAGAGTTTTATGTATTTAAATCCTGTAATTTAAATGATATTTCTGTGAACTGCATCTTTATATATATATATATATATATATATATATATATATATATATATATATATATATATATATATATATATATATATGTGTGTGTGTGTGTGTGTGTGTGTGTGTGTGTGTGTGTGTGTGTGTGTTGTAATTGTACTGATAAATAAATAAAGGGAGACTAGGATAGATCTATTTCGAGCTAATTAGCTCTCATCAGCTAGCCATACCCTTACTGGGATTAGAACCCGGGCTGTATATATCTTAGGCAGGAGTCTTAACCACTAAGCCATGGGTTCTCTTCCTTATCAGTTGAGCCAGGGAAATAGGTATGTATTTATGTTACAACCCCTGGTATGACTAAATATGGGAGGAAGATCACTACTCCCTCTTTCTGTCCTTCGGCTTATCACAAAGACCATGCAGGCAGAAAACCATATTTTTATTTTTACTGTTGCCTTTTTATATTTGTGTTGTAATTGTACTGATAAATAAATAAAGGGAGACTAGGATAGATCTATTTCGAGCTAATTAGCTCTCATCAGCTAGCCATACCCTTACTGGGATTAGAACCCGGGCTGTATATATCTTAGGCAGGAGTCTTAACCACTTAACCACTAAGTATATATATATATACACGCATACAAACATACAAAATACACACACACAAAACTTAGACATACACTATGTTTACACAATACAGTACAAACAGGAACTTTCTGTTCTTTCTAATAGCAATTTCAAATTGACACAATTCTTCTTATGTTATTTCCCCTTCTAGTATATTTCATTTGCGTTTCACCATTTTTAACCCTCTTATTTTACTCATCTATCTGCTATATTGAGTGATTACCTCTAATAAATTTAGACTCTCTTGTGTGTATATATATGTGTTAATTCTCCTTAACTTCTACTTTTGGACTTTATTGACTTCTTTCATTGATCCTTGTTTCTTTCCTCCATCTACCTATGCCATTTTTCCCATATCTGGTAATATTCTGTTTCTTCTTTTCCCTGGATTTCTTTTGTTAATTTGTCCATTTTGGCATAGTCCATAACCTTTCTTATTATTTCATTTTCGCTTGGTATTAATTTATTTTTCCATTTCTAAGCGAAGGCAATCCTCGCCCCGTAATTATGTGTAAAATTAAATACTGGATTTCTTTTTTATATTTCACACTCATTATTCCTAGTAGAAAAATTTCTGGTTTCCAATCTATTTTGACTCCTGTTATTGACTCTAGCCAATTTTTAATCCTTTCCAATACTTTTTAGCCTCTTCACATGTCCACCATACGTGATAATATGCTCCATGTGTTGATTCACATTTCCAACATTTTGGAGAGGTATTTGCTGAGATTTTTACTAACCTTACTGGTGCCAGGTGCCATCTATAAAACATTTTGTACTGGTTTTTCTTGTATGCAACCAATAGTGTCATTTTTAAATTTGTCCCCCCAAATTTTTCCCATTTATCTAATTCAATATTGTAGCCAAAGTTCTGTGCCCATTTTACCATTTGTTTTTTCACAATTTCTTCTTTCATTTTATATTTCAGAAGAAATTTATATATTCTCCCTATCATCTTTCTTTCTGAGCTTTAGATTATTTTATCTAATTCATGTGGTTCCATTTTGATGCCGTATAATTTAGTATCATTATTGTGTTTAGTTTTGATTTGCAAGTAGGTTAGTGAGTCCACTTTCATGTTTTGTTCTGCCAATTCTTCAATTGTTTTTAAATTTCCCTATCTGTTAATTAAGTCTCTGTATCTTTATTCATATCTGTAAAATTTGGGTGTGTCGTCCTTTCTGTCGGGGATAGCCAATTCAGGAGAACTGCATCTTCAGTTGATATCCTCTATAGCTTTCTGAACAATTATATTACTCTCCTAAATCCCACTGGCCACAGTTCCTGGGTTTATGGGAACAATAATTAATATCAATCTATTCAGAGGACGTCAAACTGGTAAACATGAGACTGGGGCTGCTTAAAAATTCTCAATTTATAATATCCTTGATATTGGTGATATGCTGCTTTACTCTTCCACTTCCCCTTTGACTGTTAAGTGTATAAAAAAGGAGAGAAAATTTGAGAGAAAAATGATGAGCAGAAAAACATTGACTGAAAAATAGTTCTATTGAGAAGAACATCAAATATTGAAAAGCTCAAAATTGGCTAGAATTGGAATGTGATTTGTAACACCAGCTAGCATGAATTTATTCTGATAGTCCATCCTATGAGCCTTACCTGCCTCTCTAAAACAGTCTGAAACTGTATATTAGATAAGTGTTCTCCCACTACATAGCAATAAAGGGCAGTGAGACAACAGTAAAGGCAAATTGGGTCTTTATTCAAATGAGGTTGTTCATTTTGTTGATGTTATTCTTTGTTTTGTGTTGGTGACTTTGTTTGTGTTGCCATAACCAAGTAGCTCCAAACTCCCATGTTAGTCAATCCAAGTTCAAAGAAAGTTAGACCTCCAGAATGTCTGTTCCACCATACTAGAGAATGGGAATCATCCCACAGCTACAGTACGTAGATTGGGAAAACATTGTCAACTTATTTACAGAATAGCAACTATGTATTCATGTTCCATTACCATACATTTTCTACTACTGAAGAGGGTATAGAACCGATTGATGCAAATGACTCAAATGAGTAATCTAACCACATTATTGGTTCATTCTCACAATCTCCAGTAGCATGCTAAAGAAACTTTAAACCCTGTCAAATACAATGTGTATGTGTCTATGAAAGAGAGAAAGAATGGAGTCTTAAGAAAGCACTGAAGGCAGAAAGATGAGCTATAAATTGTGGAAGGAAGGAGTAAGCTTTTAGAGTAAAATCTGATAATTGCACACTGATCTCTAGAGATGGATGCATTAGGGAAACACCAGTTTGTGTCAGTGGAAAAAACTGCTCACAAACTCCTCCATTATTTAATTTCAGTAAATGTGACTTAGTGGTAACATGTTCTACACAACTTTCCCAATTTCTGCCAATTTTTTTTAGCAAACCGATGGATAGAAGCAGACGCTTTATGCTGCCTGTGGTGTAGCAGAATCCACCAGAGCAAACTATATAATTTCACAATGAAAGAAATCCATGACATAATCACTAATAATAATAAAAAAAAACAAATATGTGTACATATTTGGGAGGCCCAAGCCTGGGAACATTTTATGTATGCATTTTATAGAAGTGTTGTAGGTGTGAATGGCAATTTATATTTTTTAAAAATCAAAATCAATAATTTCAAAAGAAGTGAAGATTTATAATAGGTTCACTTGTTGCTAGAGTCTTGTTAAAAATGTCAGTCCAGTTTGAATTCCAAAGGCTTGTTTCTCCTTAGCAGACAGACTTATTTCTGTGGTGGTGAGCAGACATCTACAGGGGGTCTCAAACCAAAGGAAATGTTCTATCTGTTGTTTGCTTGGAACTTTTTTTTGTTTCTTTCCTAAGAAAAAAGCTTGTAGCAATTAGAAACCAAGACAACAATTCCTCTGGGGATGGACAGCCTGCCTTCTGTTGATAACACAACCATTTATAAGAATCAGAACTAGACACTGATTCTTCAAAAAAAAATATTTCCAGAGAAGCAAGGAAAATCAATTAGATGTCAAAGTTTTTTTTCCCCTCATTAGGGTTGAAATTTCTATTACTTAAAAAAACAAGAAGCATAGGCACTTTCAGAAAGGTGCCAATCTGCTATTGCATCTAAAATTAATGGTTTGGTAAACTTGCTGAGACCCCATCCAAGTTTGAAGGCCAACCATTAGTGCCCCGTCTTTACACCAGTTTAAGAAAAAGTGTCCTCCCTCTTCTCTATTTGTGTCTCTCATTCCCTTTCATCTTTAATTTTCCGATATCTATTTCCTTAAGGACCAATCCACAGTTCAAATATATTCAGCGTCTCCCATTCATATTGGAAATTTTTCATTTCCATTTCTATATTTCCACTGAACTGCACAGGTTTAAATAGCTTGATTCATAGCAATAACCCCCAAAGTCATATTTCAGTCAACTGATGGTAGCCTCTTAGTCTTAATATTCATACTAAGAGTGTGCCAAAAATAGAAGTTTCTCTTACAACTTTCTCACTTAATTTATACATTCCTATCAGGTCTCTCTTACATCTTTTCCGGGGACAAAGGATAATCAGTTCTTTTACTTAGCTCTACATTTTCCCTATTATATTAAAGAGATGTAAGATGCTCAAGAGCAGGATGAGTAATCCCTGGCCCTGAGGCATCTATTTGTAGTATATGGAACCCCTTTTCTTTTCTTTCTTTCTTACAATTCCTGGACCCCCGCTGACCTGGATGCCAATTGTTTGTGACACAACTATTGAACAAGGATGCTGTGATCCACAGCCATGAAAAGGTTGTAATGTTGCAAAGAAATTGAAGAATTCTGCTGATTTGATTTGCCCCATAATGTGTCAAATGTAAATAAACATAACCATACAACATGTACCTCTTCCTAAAACAATTCAGTCTTGCAATACCACCTTAAAATTGAATCATCCTGCTACAATGCATTTCTATTAGCATTTAAGGTATCAGTAAGCTCTCTTTATTTTAGCTGCCATGCTATTTTCTTGAGATTTAACTTTAAAAATATTTAAAGTAGCCTTTTCCATTTGGTGCTTTACAATTCCAACAACTTTCACCCTATAGCCAATGGGTGCTGCCTAGAAATTGTGGAAGCTGTAGCTCCAACATGCTTGGGAGATACCAGAAAAGATGCCAAACTCTACAGTAGTTCCCTTGGCTCGACTAGGGTTTATTTCACAGTGTCATGGTAGCATTTGCATGGTTGACCTTGAGGCTTCTTCCCAGATTCCAATATACTATAAAGCAACTGGTGAGAATGCAGAATGGCAGTCATCCATTCTGATGACGTGTCCCACCCGTTTAATCTGGCTCTGATAATCAGGGATTCAACTCCACATGATCCAAGATCTCCAGATTGAAGACACTTGCCAATGAATAACAAGGATGGAGCAGTGTGAGTTCACGTGAAATTTCTATGGTTATCTCTTCTCTTCTATATGGATGTGAATCCTGGACTCAGTACCAAAGGAACGTCAAACAAGAAAACATTGTAGGACAACCTATAACATGTATTCTAAAGGTTCTGTCATAGAGTTTTAAAAAGTGTTTTTAAGCATTCTCATGGAACAAAAAACTGTTTCATGTGACTTATGTGCAATGAAACAGAGATATTTTAAAAATAATAAAGTGTTTGCAAACATAATAATCGCAACATTTTTAAAACTTATCAATGAGACTAGAAGTCTGTTTTGGCAAACTTCTGCAATATCCTCTCAGATGTTAGCAGTAATACGTGATTACAGACAAAGAGAATTAAACTGGCTATATGTGCATTCACAAAAGCCTGGTCCATGAGCCTATCCCTCTACCCCACACTGAGACACAGCCAAAAGGGAGCCTGTATATATTGTTTTGTTTATAAGATAGGATCAGAGTGACAGAAAAAGATTGACACAGATCAACAGGACTAAATGTAGCAACGTTGACCCGCATGTAAATTTATTTTCCTCACAGTGTTTGTGTTAGCATTCTTTTCTCAAGGGTGGAAAACATAATAACGCAAAGAAGAAGACATAAGGTTGTCAGCATGCTGAGGTTTGCCCTTGCCTGTCTTAAATCATGAGATAAGGATTATTTAAGACCATGAAGTTCAGAACAGCAAGAATGAAACAAAAACAGGAAAAGGGAATGGCAAGAAGAAATGTACAGCTTCACCGATATCTATCTGGGGTTCTGTCTACCCTCTAGTTCATCATGAATTAAATCCAGAGCCAGGTTGGTTAAGCAGTGGAATCCATACTTGGTATGTTTGAATGTTCGAGGAGCTTTAAAGCAGGATTTGCAATAACCCAAAACAAGCTCTACCCTTTCCATTGCCCCTGATTTACTATCAGTTAGGAAAACTGTTAGGAAAAGATATAGGTTAAGGAGGGAGAACTGATGCCTTCATTTCCTTCCTTCCCAGGTTCAATGTAGTTTCTGTTTAAGGTATGTTGTACTTTTCCAGTGTTATCAGCCATCTTTTTGGAAGAGGAAAACACCTTGACCAGGCTCTTCTTACTGCCTTCAACCCAGTTTGTGAGTAAGAGGGAGATTTCTTAGCCAGACCAACTTACCCTCAAATAAGGATGATGATAACATCTTCATCAATGACTTGGATGAGGGGATAAATGGGGAACTCATCAAATTTGCAGATGACACCAAGCTGGCAGGAATAGCAAACACTCCAGAAGATAGGCTGAAGATACAGAATGATCTTGACAGAGTTGAACATTGGGCACTAGCTAACAAAATGAAATTCAATGGTGAAAAGAGTAAGGTTCTACATTTAGGCAAGAAAAACGAAATGCACAAGTACAGTATAGATGGTACCTTGCTCAATAATAGTAACTGTGAGAGGGAACTTGGAATCCTAGTGGACAACCATTTAAATATGAGCCAGCAGTGTGCAGCAGCTGCCAAAAAAAGCCAACACAGTTCTAGGCTGCATAAACAGAGGGATAGAATCAAGATCACGTGAAGTGTTAACACTACTTTATAATGCCATGGTAAGGCCACACTTGGAATACTGCATTCAGTTTTGGTCGCCATGATGTAAAAAAGATGTGGAGACTCTAGAAAGAGTGCAGAGAAGAGCAACAAAGATTATTAGGGGACTGGAGGCTAAAACATATGAAAAACGGTTGCAGGAACTGGGTATGTCTAGTTTAATGAAAAAAAGGACTAGGGGAGACATGATAGCAGTGGTCCAATATCTCAGGGGCTTCCACAAAGAAGAGGGGATCATGGTATTCTCCAAAGCACCTGAGGGTAGAACAAGAAGCAATGAGTGGAACTAATCAAGGAGAGAAGCAGCTTAGAACTAAGGAGAAATTTCCTGACAGTTGGAACAATTAATCAGTGGAACATCTTGCCTCTAGAAGTTGTGGATGCTCCAACACTAGAAGTTGTTAAGAAGATGTTGGATAACCATTTGTCTGAAGTGTTGTAGGGTTTCCTGCCTAAGCAGGGAATTGGACTAGAAGACCTCCAAGGTCCCTTTCAACTCTGTTAGTCTATTCTATTCTATAAGGAATTAATGGCCCATTCACTACAGGGGAAACATAAAAGCAAAAGGCCAATTACATGAAACTGTGCCTTGTAAACCTGAAGAACATATTTTCAAGTCTCATGACAATCACAGTATAAATCAATGGCTTTTCCTGTTGTCCTCCCATCCCTGTCCTTGCCCTATTTCTAGCCCACTTTGACTGCTGCTTTCAATTATACTATCTCTGTGGCATCCAGTTGGGATCACTGCACTGGTTTCTGCCTCCCCTCCCCCATGGCCTGGATGCTTTTTCTACTTAAGGTCTTGCTTTATTTAGTGTCTATTGTGGTTAATGGAGCTAATGAAAATAATTAAGAAGAACTAGAGGAAAAGAAATTAATTTCTATGACTTGAAAGAACACAGGCGGGAACTTCAGAAGCACCAGCAGCTTAGGACAGGATGATAGCAGATAGAAACATTAAGGAAAGAAATGTATGGCACACTAGGGAAAATGGGAAAAGCACACTAAAGTAGCAGCTATTGTATTTACTTCAATTAAAGAACAACACAAAGGGTGTGTTAAGGAATAGGAAAACACACAGATGAAACCCCAAGGCTCCTTGGTGATCTAAGGAGTTTGAAAAGTCAAGAAGTGCTCTTTGTTCTTAACTTAAAAACGTCTTTCATTTTTGCAGAGTCTGATTAGGAAGAGGATACTGGAGAACCAAAAAAGAATCCGTGTTGGCATCACTTGAGAGACATGGAAAGTAAGGCAAGGCAGATGGGTTGCCTTTGTTGGAAACACTGCTGATGCTGCTGCTGCTGCTGCTGCTGCTGCTGCTGCTGCTGCTGCTGC
The DNA here is from genome assembly GCF_964273705.1 of Natrix helvetica. Taxonomy (NCBI): domain Eukaryota; kingdom Metazoa; phylum Chordata; class Lepidosauria; order Squamata; family Natricidae; genus Natrix; species Natrix helvetica. Next base: position 314,325,101 of record NC_138548.1, on the reverse strand, counting down.
TGAGGTTCAAAGGGAACCCAGTCCACCTGTTCCCAGTGTACCAGAATATTTTAAGGCACTGCGAAACAGATTTTCAATCAAGATCAGTTTCTATTTAAATATTTGTAAGATGTCTATAAATGTAGCAGATACTTGGAGAGGGCAGATTTGGATATGACATAAATATGGAAGGGGAGAAAGATTTTCCATTTAGAAGCCAAATCCTTGAGCGTCAAATGTCCACCTGGTTCTTCCCATGTGCATCACTACATTTTCTCAAAGAAATCAATAGCAGAAAAACAATGGCCAAACATTGTCTCAATCTGGGATGACTGACATTCAAGCCAGCTAATCCACAACTAGTCTTGGATCTTTTTCCAGCTATTTCTTCCAGGTGTTCACTTACATGGAGATGTGGTTCTTTTTCCAGTGTGAATATCTTCATAGGCTCATTTTCAATAGTTGGATTCCAAAAAGATCTCCTGTATGGAGAATTAGTGCAGGGAAAGCACCCCAGAGGGAGACCACACCTGCGATACAAGGATATCTGCAAGAAGGATCTAAAGGCCTTGGGAATGGACATTAACAGCTGGGAAACCTTGACCTCTGATCATTCAACTTGGAGGCTAAAGACGCAGCATGGCTTTCTCCAATTCGGCAGGTTGAGGCAAAGAGGCAGTCCCGGAACCAGCAAAATCTGGGGGCTGGGTAGGGGACAGAATGTATCTGCCCTCAGTGTGGAAGGGATTGCCACTTCCGAATTGGCCTTTTTAGCCACACGAGATGCTGCTTTAAGTACAACTTTTCAGAGCATGATACCATAGTCTTTTGAGACTAAAGGATGCCAATAATAAACTCATTTTCAAAATACAGCAGAAGTTCAGAAAAGAAGGATATATGTACAGTCTGTCTATAAGTATGGAAAATGTCCCTAAATTCATATATTTGGCTGAATGCAGACAACCTAGGGAGTGGGATCAGGAAAATCTATATACTACTAAAATTCTGATACCTTACCATTTAACTGGACAAAATGGTATATCATAGGATAAAATATTTTTGGCCAAGGTACCTCAAATGGATTAATTTGCAATATGCCAGCACCCACACACTCTTATTCCCATAGGAATGGAATTTTGGAAAGTTTTTGCCAGATTTCAGCACTACTGCACTGCTATTGTTCAGCACTGCTGTCACAATCATGTGATTCTCAAGTATCAAGACCAAAACAATGATCATTTTTATTTAGATTGTCCCCATTTAATTGCTTGCAACACCATTGTTTCCTCCTCCCTATGCCATAGTCAGTCCAAGTGGCAAAGACAGTCTTCTGTATTTGACTTATAAAAGAGTTACTTTCATTGGGCACATTTTACAGCCCTGAATTGTCAGGCATGAAGGACCAAGTCCCCACACCAAGGCTCAATGAAACTGATTTATTCCTATAGCACAAGGATTGTCTCAACTAATTTAGAGCTAGATAAGGGTCAATGAACTCAAGAAGGGTTGGACTTAATTCACTTGTGGCTACATAGGGACACATGGCTGACACCTCTTTTCATCCTGCCCCCACTTTCTGCCACTCCTTCTCTCCCAGAAACCTTTCCTTCCCCCTGCCATACCCAGAATTGCTTAATTTAGGCATCAGCAAAGGAAAGTTAGATCAGAATCAGAATACAACTGGAAGAGACCTTGGAGGGGGTCTTGAGCCCCCTACTCAAACAGGAGATCCTATACCATTTCAGACAAATGACTGCCCAGTGTCTTCTCAAAAGCCTCCAGTGATGATGCACCCACAATGTCTGAAGGCAAGCTGGTTAATGGTCCATTGGTTAATTGTCCTCACTATTAGGAAGTTTCTCCTCAATTTCAGGTTGCTTTTCTCCTTGATTGGTTTCCATCCATTGTTTCTTGTCCTGCCATTTGATGCTTTGGGAAATAAATTGACCCCCTCTTCTTTGTGGCAGCCCCTCAAACACTGGAATACTGCTCTCATGTTCTTTTCTCTAGACTAGCCAAAACCAAATCCTGCAACTGTTCTTCATATGTTTTAGTCTGCAGGTCTTTAATCATCTTAGTTGCTCTTCTTTGCATTTTTTTTGCAAAGCCTCAACATCTTTTTTGTAATGTGGTGACCAAATCTTAATGAGAATCAAGTGTATACCAGAATACTTAAGCGTCTAGAGCCCTGCTATGCCTAAAGAGGGAAATCATTACCTGATTGGGGTTAGAGCTAACGGTTCATCATCTCATAACTTGCAAGAGTAAATAGAAAGAGTTAGCTGTCTAAGTAGCCAATCTTCCAAGTACTAAGTGACAAATATAGGTCAACCATAGGACAGTGAATTTATCAATGAACTTACATCAGCCTTCTATATCTAAATATTATTTAGATATTTTGGATTACAATTATTATTGTTCCTGATGAGTAGGGTCATCAGGCTGGAGGTGATGTTATTCTAAAAGATCAAAAGGTTATTTAGCAAGAGACAGAAGCAAAGGCATTTCCATCTGGTCCTGCCACCCTCCTCCACTTACCCATCGGGGTACATTATGCAAAATTTCAGACCAATTGCCAAAATTTCAAAATGCTCTTATGTTTTCTTCAACTGGGAAGAGATCAAATGAAGGGAACGAAATAGGCATTCTGCTGCAGACTCCAAGAGGTCTGAAAACTCCAAAATGTTTGCATCATAGCGAGCAACATTTGTGCCAGTATATTACAGCAAGGTCCCTCATTAAACTGTATACAACTATGTACTTAATTATTATTTTTTTCAGTTCATCCCTCAGTACCAAAAGCACAACAGCTCTGCAAATCTATATTCCTGTTGCTGTCAGGGATCGCACCAGGACACAGCAATAAATCTCAGCTCTCTAGACTCTTAATTCCTTATTCAGCAATTGGTTTAACTTGGCAGAAGCTCTGTGATGTAACTTAACTGCATTAGAATCATCACTGAAGATAAGAGTGAAGTCTCATAAGCAATGTATGGGTTTTTTTTTCCTGAAATGCAAAAAAACTTAGCTCTTATAGGCTTGATTCAACACAGGCATCCATGGGGTGGGGAGCTGAGGGGAGGGCAAGAACAGGTGAAAATTACAAAAGTGTTGCACCATTGCAGTGCCAGTTTTGCTGTTTTTCTTTGTGTGCCATGGCACCGCATTCACATCCAAACAGGGATGAAGCTTGCGGTGATGGCACAATGCTGCTTGCAATATTTTCAGAAAAGCATTGAATCCAGTGGACAACTTTGGTTTAACCCTAGGTTGTTGTTATGCTCCTGTGCATGTGCAGATCCTTTTGCGCATGCACAGAAGCATCCGGGCAGGTGGGCGGAGCCTCCCACTGCCGCTACTACGGGTTCTTTCGATCTGGGCTGAATTGGGAGCAACCCACCTCTGTTTTAAAGATCATAATATGTAATCCATCGTAGATCAATTTTGTGATAGTATAACAAAACAATGCAACGGGTACAAAATGATACAATTGACATAATAGCATAGTTTGTATAGTACTATTAAGCCTTGCAGGTTTGCTTGTTTCAAGTATAATAGTAACATCTAAAGCATCTTTATTTACTACTGATTTCAGGTTGAGAACTGGCCCAAACACTGGTGAGCTCCTTTCATAAAGACAGGCAGCTGGGCTCTCTGCAGGCCCTCAGGCTACAAACAGATTAGGTCTTTTTTTATTGGGTATGTGAGCAATGGATGACAGTACAGTAGGAAAAAAAATCTTGTTTGGGTGCTATCAGAGAGATGCTTTTTTAGAATTACCAATAGAAAGTCACTATGCAACCATTTCACCCTTTCCTCCTGATTAAAGATAAGTTTTAAAAAATGAGCATCATAAATGGGAAGCCTGGCACCCAAAAATTGCACATAGAAAAATTCCCATGATGATTACATAGAAAAGCCTCATTTGAAAACACTTTTTGAAACCTGGAGTCAGAGAATGGTAGGGTTGGAATGACCCACGAGGAACATGTAGCCTCCTCGGGTAGGGAAATGGCTATGCAGCAGAGAGGTTGGTACAACAGCAGCAATTCCAACTAATCTCTAGCTTAATGAATAGGGTTTCATAACCAGAGACCTTTTTGGAGCAGGGCCCCTGAAAGCCATAAGAGATTCTGATGCCAATTTCTGTATTTTTCAGAGTGTAAGATGCACCTTTTTCCCTCAAGAAAGAGAGTGAAAATCTGGGAGCATCTTATACACTGAATACAGCATTTTTGGCCTCCCAAAACACCACCCCCTTTGAAAGATGCTATGCATAGCCTTTAGGAGGCTTCCGGAGTGCTCCAGGGGGCTGGGGAGGGCAAAAATGGAATGTTCTTTGCTCATTTTGCCCCCCCCTCAACCTCCCCAGTCCCCAGGAGCACTCTATAAGCCTCCTAAAGCCTATGCATGTCCTTTTTTTGACAGAAAACAGACCTGTTTTTGTGAAAAAGAGGCCATTTTTGGGAGGTCTGCAAAGTGCAAAAACTTTTTTTTTAATTTGTCTCTTCAAAATCTTGCTGCGTCTTATACTCCGGTGCATCTTATACTCTGAAAAATATGGTACCCAACCCCTGCCCTGGACTCCAGACTGATGCCACACTCCAAACCCAGCTAATTTCAGAAAGGGAAATTCCCCTTCACGACGCAGACAAACCTTGGGAATACTTATCAAGTCACCTTCCGCTCTCCTTAAATCATCTTCAAGAGGTGGCTCTTCAACCTCTTAAAAACTTTCATAGATGGGAAACACACAACCTTGTAATTCATCTGTTGCATTTTTTATACAGATATTATTTTTTTATCTCTCGGATTTAAACAAAATCTCAGTGTACCCATTTTGGTCCTAGTCTCTGTGGTGACAGAAAACATCTGACATCTTATCTCTGGCACCTTTTTAATGACACCATGTCTCTCAAATCTTCTTTCAATTTCCAGACTGAAATACCCAGTTCAAGCCTTTGTATCTTCTTTTTCACTCTCTGAACCTGTTCTGACCTATCAGTCCTTCTGGAATTGTATACAGTACCCCCAGGTGATCCCACCAGCATGGGACAGAGAAGAATAAGGGACTGTTTATGTGATGCTTCTTTTTCTGATGAGGCCCAGAACTTCAGAAGCTTCTAGTTGTTGTCTCACACTGCTGATTCATCCTTGGTTTGTTGTCAATGACCATTCACAAGTCCTTTTCCAGTTTCCAAGCCATTGATTGCCATTTTATATAATTCTTCTTCCTAAAAGCAATACAGAAGAGCAGAATAAGAGAATAACAGAGTTGAAAAAGGTCTTGGAGTTCTTCTAGTCCAGGGGTGTCCAAACTTGAGAACTTTAAGACTTGTGGACTTCAACTCCCAGAATTCCCCAGCCAGCCTGGCTGGGGAATTCTGGGAGTTGAAATCCACAAGTCTTAAAGTTCCCAAGTTTGGACACCCCTGTTCTAGTCCAACCCCCTGTTCAAGCGGGAGACGCTATGCCATTTCAAACAAGTGGTTGTCCAATCTTTTCTCAAAAACCTCCAGTGATGGAGCACCCACAACTTCCACTGATGAATTGTTCTTAACTTCTTACTGCTAGGTTGGTCCATTCCTTGATTACTTTCCATCCATTGCTTCCTGTTCTGCAATTTCGTTGTATTTATTTTGTACAATGACAATAAAGACTATACTATACTTCAGGAACTCTGGTGAATTGGTTGACCCCTTCCCCTCTTTTTTGTGGCAGCCCCTTCTACTTCACCCTGTTAATCCAAATTAGATTTCAGTTTTATAATCATGGCTTTTCACTGCAACCATGTATATGTTACAGCTTTCTAAGACTTTCTTCATAGTACAGAGTATGAAATCTGAAGTTATTGTATTATGCCAAGGGGAGGGCATGACAATTCTCATAGGACCTTAATCCTAACCAATCATTTCTGGGTTAAAAGATGGAGGTCATAAACTCTGAACAAGAATTAATTGCTTTCAAAAAGTTTGGAAACACAGGTCAATCACAATATCTGTCATTCAGGGAGGATCACTTCCAGTCACTGAAGGCGACAGGCGTTGTTGTCCGCTGTTCGTCTCTCTGGTGGGCTCCTTTTAGGAGCACAGGGGGTCTCGGAAGGACCACCTGCTGCAGAGCTGCTTGCTGGAACCCCCCGAATTCGGCGGCAGCCGGCGGGGATGTTTCCAGCCTTGCCCCAGGAGCCGGGGAGCGGAGGGGGGGGGCATGGAACAGCATTTGGCTGTCTGCCCTTTCGCTGAATGGGCCAGGAGGAAGGAGTTAATTAAGGAGGAGTGGCTGGAATGCGGGTGGCGAGAGATCCGTCCTAATCTCCTTAATTATCGTTAACAGATAAGCAGCAGACTATTGTAAATTCGTGTTCAATCTATTTGAAACTGGAAGATTAGAGGAGGTGGGGTCTTTCTCTTTACCTCCCTCAGATAAAGCGGCATTTGAATTATCTCTCTCTATATCGGAATGGAGAGAGAATAAAGGCTAACTTGTCACCTGTATTAACTATGTGAGAAAGATTTATATCACAACTGCAAGAGGTGATTGCTGAGCTGTTTTCTTAAAGGAAAAAAAACTTTATGGAAATCTTTGTTCTTCTCCTTGTGAAAGGAGGAGCCAAGATGGCTCCCCTCCGTCTTTGTTTTTGTACTTACAAATGACGTCTGCCTTTTGAAACTACCTTTGAAAAAATCTCTGGCATTGTATTATTACCCCCTCTGAAGGACCCCTGGACCTCTCCTGTTATGTGGTCTTCCTGGATTTTGATTATTTGATTTTCCCCTTTCTGGTGTGCCTCTGTGCCTTTGAACTGTGATGGAGAACTAACTTTTCACTTTTGGATTTGCCTGCCTCTTTGGATTGGCACAGCTGCGCACTCCACTGACGCCATTTCTTTTGTAAAAGATTTATACCATCTCTGAACTCAGATAATGGGGCCCAAAAAACCACCAATGGGCAAGTCATTTTCGGCTCCCACTTCTGCCACCTCCAGCCCAATTATGCATCAGACGAAAATTACTTCATTGTTACAACAAGAAGGGACTGGAGAGAGCTCAAAAGACTTATCTGTTACCCAAATGTTTCAGGAAATTATGAGGGATCAAAATGAGTTGAAAAAAGAGGTGACAGGCCTCAAAGAAGAACTCAGAGGTGTACAACACCATATAACAGAAAACAAGCAAAGAATTAATGTGTTGGGTTGGGGGAGGAGGTTAAGGCAGTCCAGAAGGGGAATTTAGAATTGGAAAATTTTATGGCAAAGATAGAACTTGAAAGAATGTCCTTTTTTCTCAGATTCCAGAATCTACCAGAGACAGAAAATGAAGACCTTAAGGATATTATGAGTACAATTTTAGCAGAATATATTGAGAGACAAAGAACAGTTGTGGTGGGATATGGATCTGGTTTACAGGATTAATTCAGCATATGCTAGAACACATAATGTTCCAAGGGAGGTACATGTTAAATTTCTTAGGAGGACCACGTGGGATGAAGTGCTAGGGGCCCAAAGGGGGGGCCACTAAAATATAAAGACAAAGAAATTACCATTCTTAAGCAAATTCCGAAAAAAATAAGACAAAAAAGGAGGAAGTACTCCTCCTTATCAAAGAAATTATATAATAAAGGAGTTTGGTTTAGATTGCTATTGCCAGAGGGAATGCTGATTTTTTGGGAGGGAAACAGAATTAGAATTAATACAGTGGAGGAGGCAGAAGCCTTCATTAAAAAACACAGTTCTCTTCTAGAGGACGAAAATATGGGAGGTAGTGAAAAAGGTAGCAATGTACAAGATATGAAGGAGGGAGGGGCTGTGGCTCCATCTGGGGACAGGGGGGAGGGAGCAATATCGAAAAGGCTCAGGTCACAAAAATAAATGTATTTGAAATATTATGGTAATTGTTGATATAGTAGAAAGTGACAAAAAAAGAGATGATTGAACACATGGTTGATATAATGTAGAACAAGATTCTGTTTTTGCTTACCTTTTATACGTTGTCTTTAACATTGTAAAAATTGTGAGATTTGGAGGGATTTCTACCACTAGGACGGGAGCTGCCAAAATTTTCTATGTACCTTTGTACCCTTTCCCCATAAATGTTTTTAAAAACCAATAAAATTCTTTAAAAAGAAATATCTGTCATTCGGCCTTCTTTTAAAAAATGGTTGGAAAAACTAATGTTCCCTTTGCCTTTTTTTTTTTAAAAAAAAAGCAGAAAAAAAAGGCAGCCAGGCCACTTTTCTTTTTCCTGGGTAGGTGCTACCCATGTAAGAAATGTTTGTTGATTTCAGAAGAGGACATGTATCTCTCCATTAACCTTTGTTGTGCAATGAAAAACATACAGCAACATCCAAGGGGCTAATTCAGTCATTCATCATTTCCAATTATAATATGGATGAACCACATGCTGGTCTGCAGCAGCAGAATCAGCACTTGTAATGTTCTTGCCCTAGTTACAAGTGCAATAGAATAAAGTACCAGTGTGGTGAACGGCATCACATTTGATAGCAAAGGTGGGTGATCACATTTTCAATTGTTCCATATTAATAGGGAAAAAAATGCAGTTCCTTAGAACATGTGCAAAGTGAGCACAGCGCAAAACTTGCTGGCTTCTTTGAAATGTACAATTTAAAATAATGAAGAAATGAAGAAAAATAACCTTGCCTTCTTGCTTTTCTGGACTAGGTTTTTTTTTGTTGTTGTTTAATCTGAAATACTACCTTTCCATTGGCAGGGGAAATTCAAATCAGATTGAAAATTATAAAGCTCTTCTATATAGTTCATTATATTAGTTCAGCATTCTAGCACCACATTCTGGTCCATATACTTAGATTTGAGCTGAGTTGGGCTTTGAAGAAAGCAGACTGAATAAAAGCACCTGCTACATACTGTGTTTCCCTGAATATAAGACAGGGTCGTATTTTCTTTTGACCCCCCAAAATAAGGAGTTGGCCTTATTTTTGGGGAGGCCTTATTATTTTTGAGGTACAGGAGGCGGTGAGTGTGGTCACCTCATGTCTGCTGCTTTGTTGTAATATTTTCGGGATGGCTTATTTTCCGGGGAGGGCTTATTTCAGTGCATGCACTCAAAAGCCTGATTGGGCTTATTATCCGGGGAGGTCTTATTTTCAGGGAAACAAGGCATATGAAATCAATCTATGGTTTTAAAGCAACTATTTTCTCTAGTAATGCCCCCAATTTCTAAATTTTAGAAACAGATATCAGAGTCACAAAAACCTGTGCCCGTACACCAGCCTTGTCCAACAAAAAAGTTTCCAAATATTTTGAATTAAAGTACCCATAAACCCAGGAGGGAAATCCAAAGATACAAAAGGCAAAAAAAAGAGAGATAATTTCTCAGATCAGTTTGAGGAAGAAAACAAAGTCAAACTCTTCCAAACTCTTAGCAAGGAAACCATAGATTCTGTCTCGACAGTTGCCAGGAGTCAAAAACTGACTTGGAGGCACTAAACCACAAAAACAGAACTGTGCCATTTGTGAAGATCCACACACAAGGTTAAGCACATGATTTGCAAACCAACACTTTGAGATAAGGTCCCTAGTAATATCAAACGTTAGCGGAATAAAAATCTCTTGGTTGAAATCTTTAAGCCCAACTGCACCTCAGTGTAAGATATAAATTTGAGCTAGATGGATCCATGCTCATGCAGTTTAAAAAAATAAAATCTAAACAAAATATATCCATGGCAAGTGAAAGAACAAATGATGAACAATGATCAGACATTGGAACTTAAGTTTGAAAGGATGGCAATTTCATGATGCTATCACTACACTTGTCTGTCAGATTCGGGTTAATATCCAAGTAATACCCCCAACGAAAGAAGACTCCAAAGCTGGAAGTTCCTCAAAGGTCCACTTTATTAGAGATGTCATATTGGCACATCTGGGAAAACTCAAATCTGAAAGCTTCTGGGTTTTCCTCACACAAAAGAAAGTCAAAGTCCCTTCCCCTGCACCCACATGTCCATCACATGGTCTAATCAATCCACCTCCAACTGGAGATGCTTCACACTCATGCCACTCCAGGTGAAGACTGAACGTTTTTGACTCCCAGGGAAAAGAATGTTGTTATGGCTAAATATCTCTACCACTCCATGCAATCCCCCTCCCAGTTTCCCACAGCACTAAGTGTGGCAACCCTGAAGATCCAAAGCAAAAGATGGCCTCCATGACTGACATGGCAAAACTCGTCTAGTTAAAAATCCAGGATATTGGACCCAAAAGAAGACACTTAGCCTCTATGACATTCCATGCTTCAACCAGTAGCATTCAACAAGATCAGGTGGAATTGTGTGGCTTAGTCAATTTTTAAAAGTATCTTCAGTCTTGAAATAAAGCCCAATTTGTCTAGTCAATTATGAAATGTTCTGTTGCCAGCCAGAATGGAAATCGGCTGAAATGAAAACTTGCTAAACCCAGTTGAATAAGAATCTTTCTAGTTACTAAATTTCATTCTATCCAGATAACAACTGCTTGTTTTCAAATTGACCACAACCGCACATGACCAGAAGCAGAGCCTGTAGTGATTCTCAGTCATCCAGGTCATGGTTATCCCAAAGATGCTTTTTCAGGAGGCAACTGGATTTTCTTGTTTTTCTTTGAAGACATTTCACTTCTCATCCATTCTTCAGTAGAAGTTGATACTCAGAAGTTGACTGGATTCCATTCCCCACCATCCAGTCAGAGCTGAAGAAGCTTTTTGGATGAGAAGCAAAATGTCTTCAGTGAAAAAAACAAGAAAGTCCAGTTGCCTCCTGAAAAATCACCTTTGGGATGACCAGAAGCAGAGATAACACCCTTGAGAAATTCATTTACACTCAAGATGTAAAGAAGAAGAAGAAAAACAGCTGTGCAGACTGCAAAGGCCACATTGGATCAATTATGTGAAACTGTTGGACAGCCAGACATTTTTTCTGCTAAACATTACCTACTGTTCTGAAACCATCTTGAGCCATCTTAGCCATGGACTAGAGATACATGATGTGCTTGTTTGGTCACATAACAAAATTAAAAAGCCTTCTCCAATGATGGGCATGTGTACTTACATCCGTCTTGTAAAACAGATGGGAAAGAGCAACCATGTTTGCAGTGGGCAATTCACATTCAAATGTGATTCACAATGTGAACACACATCCAGATGTGCATCAGCATTCAATCTATGCAGTCATTATTATTTTTTTAGAACTCCAGCATGAATACTTACACAAACAACATACTGATATATGAGCATCTGCTCTGCTCTGATGGATATGGGCACAAAAGCCAACACTACATTTAAAGTTGTATGTCTCCAATTCAGACCATGAAGGTTATTCTTTTCACAATCACACCATCCCATTTTATATTATTAACCTCGCTAAAAATCAGAATGGAGAATCCATATTTTAATTGTGGTAGGTCATTATTCAGTTCTGAGTACTGTTCAGAGTTTCCCTTGATGCTTGACCCTGCAAGTTTTTGAAGCTTCAGCAGAACAAGTGTGGCCCCGGAATGCATCACAAAGTCCTGTGGATCCTGGGATAATTGCCTGTCTCCAAGCTTCAGATGGAACACTTTGATACACAAAACTCCAAAACTTCTGACATTTATCACTCTAAAAAGCAGGTAGTGAGAAAGCCATTCCTATCAGATAAGATGTGCCAGTCAAGATTTTGATACAGTTGGCTGTAACTTGAAAAGGGCACATTGCAATAGATCTGCTGAACAAAGTGCAACAAATGTTAGGTCTCCTGCAGCCTGAGAATTTTACACAATGGGAACAATCTCTGTAATTGATAAAGAACTCTTGTGGTCCAGGCATATGAGCTTTAGATGAAAACAGCAACTATAGTATCTGTACACAAAGACCCGTCTGAATCTCATGCATTTTATTTCCAAGCACTCTACTTATGTTAAAATACTGAACTGTGCATTCAACATATACTTTCATGAATAGACATGTGCATACAATGTTTTTGATGAATTGACAATTGATAAAATAGTAAACACTTTTGTGACTGAGCCAAAATGTACCATTCTTTTTTTCCCCTTTTTCTTCAGTTTCTATAATTATGGAATGATAACAGTATTAAATTAAAATGGGCTTCCAGATTTTTTTCTATCAGCTATAAGGCTATAAAGATTACAATTGATCAAAAATATGTGTTCCAACTACAGGTCATTATTCTGAAAGCAAGATTTGGCTTTAGGAACAAATGCCATGAAATGTGTAACAAAGAATATGTAGCTAGCAATGCATACATTATGAAGAAAATGCTAACAAATCCTGTGAAATCATAAGGTCACATTTTTAATAGTACATTTAAAGACTTTCTTGTCTCTTTCTAAAAACATTAAAAGGGAAGCTGGATTTCTGGGATTCTGAACCTGTCTTTTGAGATGTGAGCAATTCTCACCCACCCCAATTTTATGTCATCTGCATATTTGTTGGGCATTCCTATCTCTTCTATCACATCATTTATATACACACGGAAAAACATTGGACCAGGGCAGAACCCTAAGGTTTCCTGCTACATAACTCCCACCATGTAGACTTATTTCCTTTAGGTAGCACATGTTGGGTAAAGTTGTTAATTGCAAATCCAACTGGTAGCAGATGCCTTTAATATTTAGAAAGCCTGCATGAATCCTGAGACTACAATAGCTGGGACTAGATATGGAGGACATTCACTCCTGGGAACCAATTAATCATCTCTCTGGAAATGGTTACTGAGTCCTACATTTTGTATTTTCAGGTCTTAGTGGTTTATGTGATGAGGGCCAAACTCCACAAAAAAAAACTGTATGAAAAACTGATTGTTTTGTCATGAAATAACGGCAAGATCAAACTAGATTCAGGAAGTTGTAGTCAAGCTATTAAGACTAATGGCCCCTAAAGAGCTCTCCTTTGTGAACTTGACTGTCCTAACACCATGCCATATTTTGTGTTTAATGTCATTGCTACTATATTGAATTGTAGCAGGAAACAGATTAGTGGCTTATGAAGGAAAATGGATAGATCCAGTTAATTATCTGACTGCTTTCTTTAAAAGAAAAATAAAGCTAAAAGGTAGTTTCCATAAAAATCCCTGCATCTTTACTGGAATCTTCTTTTGATGAAATACATTAATCCCTTAGAGAATTCCCATTATTTCTCTCTCCCTTCTTCAAATTTGCACCATCTGTATAATTCTTTTCTGCGTTATCACATTGCCACAAATATGGACACGTTGTTATCTTTTGCACAGACACAGATAGATGCTTGATTTCCCACAGATCACTGTCTTCAGCACCTTCGTCTTCTCCTGGCACACTCTCTTTCATCACTGTTCTTTGCTTCCCTTCCCCTTTTGAAGCTGAATATATTGAAGCACATTTCCCATCAGCGCTAGTAATTAAAAACTTCTAACCACAGGAACTAAGATGCCTCCTTGGGATCTATTCCAATATTCTCTTCCATGAATGCAGACCTGGAGTTTTCCAGATAGACCTGGACAACATATTTAAACATTTCTGACTGGTGCTGATGGAAATTGGAATCCAACATCTGGTTCCCCATCTCTGCTATATGGTATTCACTATCATTTTGTTTTGAAAAGGAAATTTTGCTAGAAAGACATCTGAATCTTCAGATATCTCCTGGAATTAGATCTCTTCTTGCTGAACTAAGGGGGAGCAGTAATTCAGCTGGACCTCCAGGTGGTGAATGTCTATTAAATACATTGTGCTATGCCTGTTGGAATCAACTTTTGAAGATATGAATCCAAAAAAATAATATATACTGCTCATCTCTTGCTGCAATTTGGTTAATAATTATAATTCTTTTCTTCCTTTAAACTCATTATAGGCCATGCTACACCATTTAGTATTTTGGGTACCAATAAACGTTAATGGTTGGGAAATGAAGGCTGACTAGGACAACACAGGTCCTCCTTTCAAATATTATTTGTTGTATCCGGTACGATGTGCCAAGAATGGAAGGAGTATTTTAGCACATGATTGGAAAGTTTTAATCTTTGGGCAACAAGCATTGCTTCCAAACAGATGGTGCCTAGACCCCAGTCAAAAGGCATGGTGTGGCAATTCAGATTCAAAGGGTAAAATATATATTTGGAGAACATGTGGATATAACAGAATAACAGGAAGGGACCTTAGAGATCTTCCAGTCAAACCCCCTATTCAAGCAGGAAACTTTATATTATTTCAGACAAATGGTTGTCAAAATATCCTCTTAAAAACCTCCAGTGATGGAGCACTTATAACTTCTCAAAGCAAGCTGTTCCACTGATTAATTGTTCTGTTAGGGAATTTCTCTTTCTTTCTAGGTTGGTTTGCCCCTTACTTAGTTTCCATCCATTGCTTCTGTCCTGCCTTCAGATGCTTTGCCTCCCTCTTTTTTGTGGCAACCCCTTAGATCTTGGAACACCATTATCATGTCAAACCCCCCCCCCCTTGTTCATCTTTTCATTACATTGGATGTACCCAATTCCTGCAACTATGTTCTTCATATGTTTTATCCTCTAGTCCCCGAATCATCTTTGTTGCTCTTCTCTGCACTCTTTGTAAATTCTCAACATCTTTTTTTTAAATTGTGGCAACCAAAAATGGATGCAATATTCCAAGTGTGATCTTACAGTGAGGTATTAGGAAGTCGTACTAATACTTTACATGATCGTTACTCTCTTCTTCTGTTAATGCAGCCTAGGATTGTGTTAGCTTTTTTTGGCAGCTGCAGCACATTGCCGGCTCATATTTAAGTGATTGTCCAATAGGACTAAAAGATCCCTTTCACAGTTACTACTATTGTATACAGGTATACAATACAGGTCACACTTGTCCTTAATCCTTAAGAAGCTTCAGCTTTCCTTGGCTCATGCAGAAAGACACGTTTCATTTAAGAAGGAACCAACAGCTGCAATATGTGCCCTACCAAGGTCAGATTGCCTTTCTCCCCTTTCAGTTTGGATTGCTAGAAGCTAATCTACAAACCCCCTTTGGTAAGCAAGAAAGTGAGACTATATAGCTGGGATATGGCATGTATGTGGGGGGGGGGGTTGGTCACATGTGCATGTGCAGGTGGGCGGGGAGGATTAAATTGGTGTGGGCACGCGTGCGCATGTGATAGCACCTGCACAAACAATTTTGGCACGCCTTAAGAAAAGGGTTTGCCATCACTGCTATATAGGAACAATTATCCTATGACTATAGTAAGGACTTTGATAAGATTTGATATCTACAGTAGAAATGGAAGACAGTATTGCCTATGTCGTGTTTTAAACAGGGTGGTTTCAGCACCTGATCTAGAATCATATTTAAAGCAGGGGAATGACAGGCTGTTATCTCAGAACACACAGCACTCCTTAAGACTAGACTTGGATGAGTACCAGCCTTCTTCCCAAACTGCTTCAACACTAGAGTTTCAATTTTGTTGGGGGCGGGGGGGGGTATCTTTTATTTTTGTTTTTATTTCTTTTGACTCAGCCAAGTGAGAGGCACAAAGTCAGACCACTCCCTTTCTTTCCCTATTATCATCCATCGTTCATTGGCTGGGTATGAACTTTACTGACAAACATGGTTAAAAGTTGATTGGCTGGATAGCTCAGATATAACCTTCTAGTATCCAACTATGCCTTGCTCCTTTTGCCTGCTCTTCTGTGGTTTCTGAGTCAACATCTTGCAGCGGGGACCTCCACAGTGAGGCTTGCACTTTGCATCACTTCCTGAAGTGCTTTATACACAATAGCTCTTGCCTCTGTGAAACTCAATCCCCTATATCCGTAGGCTCTGCAGGTTACCGAAGGTGGCGTGTAACCATAGAAACTATGTTGTAAAACAACATGGGATCTGACATATAATAAAGTGCTACCACAATGCAAATACCTGAGTAGAGACCTTCAGTATAATTATAGATGCACTTGAAATTAGTTTAAGCAAGAATATCCTCTATGTTGGAAGTCAATTGCTTCTTGGCTCATGGTACACCGATGGCTGAGCCAAAAACTACTTTTTTTAAATGGGTCTCCTCCTGTTCTTTGGCCACCCTACTGAAGGAAGGCTTTGCAAAACTGAAGAGCTCTCCATGGGTTTTTTTTTTTTTTTGCTTGCTTGCCAATTTTTAAAAATAGTTGAGGAACCTTAGTGAAAAGGAACAAGTGGCTTTGCTGAAATTCAGAGCAAATAATGGTTATGGAGTATGTTTGAAAATTAGGTCCTATTGAACAAACAGATGGCATTTTTGGCCAGACTTAATATTTTCATTCCACGTTTTTTTTTTTAAAGTAGAAAGAAAAAAGAAAAGTCAACTTGGATGCTAGTGGAGCATGGCTGCTAAACACTGTACAGAGGATAGCCATGTTATTTCTGGCTTGAGACAGAAAACCACAATGTCTGTTGTACTGTAAACATACAAAAATTGAGCACGTCAAGTAATCCTGAGCTCAATTAAAGTTAAGCCATGACATCTTGTGCGACTGCTAAAATGAATGGAACTTTGAACTATTTAACATCGTTTGATCATGCTCTTACTTTCTGCTAAACATACCTGTTCAAACACATTTCATTTTTAGAGGTGATTTCTAAACTTTGCTATGTTCCTATCTTTACAAAATGAACCAAAATGAAAATTGTTTACCATTCCTACCTGTACAGTAGGTAGAATCGCTGGAGGTGGGGCTCAGAATGGGAATGTTTACATTCAACATCTTGGAAATAATATCTAAATATAACCCCCGTTAATGATTGCCAAGCATTTAAACAGAGACAATATAGTCCTATACATATTTATTTAAAAGTAAGTGCCATTGTGTTTAGGATGTAGTAAGTGTATTCAAGACTGCAGCTTGAACGCAGGATCTGACATTATCTCTTACATCTCTTGGGCGAAATGTTCCATTCTTGCAAGTAGTAGAATACTGAGATTGTGAACTCATGTCTTCTAGTCTATGAACTGCAAAATTTACAGAACTGAATGTTGTTTTGCATGAGTGCCTCAACTTCATGCAAGCAGAGCATTCATAGGAGCAGTCATGTTTTCCATGCAAAATATTCCAATTTAACAGCAGCTCCAGATAAGGGAAATAATTCATTTTTAACACATGAAAAAAATATTGGTGATAAAAGTGCCCATCCCAAAAGTCTCAGCTAACCTGAATTGAGATTCAAGAGAAAATCTGGAACTTAAAATTCTAATCCTGGGAGTGTTAAATTGAGGAAAGCTGGTATATACAATAATATCACTCATTTTGATTTTTTTTTCTTGACATCTTTGAGTCATGCTGACTTTTGGCAACCACCTCAACTAGCCGTGCAAAATTCTTGGCAAAGGTGTTTTTTTGGGGGGGGGTGGGGAGTGATTTGCTTTTGCCTCCTTAGAACTGAGAGTGACTGGCCCAAGGTCACCCAGATGGCTTTTTGTGGAACCACAACTACAACTGTAACAACACGTTACAATTTCCTGGTTTCTAGACTGGTGCCTTATGAACTGCACCAAACATTATAATTAATAAATTCTATGACTTATAAAATGAAACAATTTTTAGTGCTGATTCAGATTTAACAGGAAAATGTGGTTTCCACAAACTTGAACAGGTTCAATATTCACGTAGATGGGTGGAAAACTTGAGTACATTTCAGCTCAACTCATTCTATGCAAGATGTCACCATCCATAAAAGAAAATGTAGAAGTAGGAACTGTGCAGTCCTGTATTTTGAAATTGTATTAAGAAACAGCTTTCAGAACTAACTCCTGATAATGTCTTTGCTCAGTGGGACAAATACATACATATGCAGAGCATGTTACCAGGAACTACTAGCCTCAATTTTCAAAACCAATCTTCTTTTATTGTTCTTTATTCTTTCCACTCATGTACTTAAAAATGTAAAAAAAAATGTTCTGAAGAATTCTCACCCATTAATTAATAAGAGATGAATATTAAAGAATCACTTTGTCACAAAAAGGCTGCAAATTGCAAAAGGTGGAGCTGTAGCTGCAGTTCTCTTCAAACCTATTCTCCATCCACAGCAAGGGTGGCAATTCTACCCTATCTTTTCTCACTTCCAAATTGAGAAGCACCAGAGTGGAAATGTTCTCATTTCTCAATAGAATCACACATACATCTACGCACACTTGTTAGCTGTTACTTATGAATTGCTTGAGGCTGATGTGGATTTCTTAGTGTTCCACCACTCAAAAGTTTTGTTCTATTCAAACTGGAAACTGATCTCTCACTTTGACAAGATGGTTATATGTAAACCCTGACCTTAGAAGTTATCCATTCTATTGAAAAGTTTCTCATGACTTGCAAGGTAGCAATTTCCCTCTGCCTCTTAAGCTATTTTCTCCAAAACTGAGAAACAACAATCCCAAATCTACTTGTTTTTATCTGATAGTGAGCCCTATGGATTCAATGGAAATAATTTTCAAAATTGTGCAGGTTGTGCAGAAGATGCCTCTGCTTAGAAGAAATCCAACTGAGTCCACTGAGAATTTAAACCTAAATAAATACCCAGTAACCTTGTCCTGATTCAAGTAACCTCATTCTCTTCCTACATGTCCAATGCAGGGCATTTACAACACATGATATTTCCCACATTATACTATCTTATCGAAGTTTCTTTTTACACATTAACAGACATATAAAACAAAATAAAATATGCAATCTATTTTTTTTATAAACTTAGAAAGAATGCTTTGCATGTTGCAAAGGAATAAGCATTTCCAAGACTGTCCATGTGCTTTCTTAAAGGATAAAAAACAGCGGGTGCTTGTAGCTTCATGCTTCATTCAGAACTACACCTATCTGTTTATAACAAATATAAAGGAAAGCTATAGGAGGCATCCTGACAACCAAAGTAGCACATTCAGAAGCTGTCTCATCAGTTTATCTCCTGATAAATGGGTGTTTTAGAACGGATCTCACTTATCATGGTAGCCCTTTAATGCTTTTTCAAGTTCTCCCTAAGATAATAATTTAGAATAAGCAGTCCTAGCCATGGTCTCAGAGGCAGCTTGTAGCTGTTCAGAACTCGTCCAATAGCAACTCAAGCCAGCTCAATTAATTCTTGGAGGACTTGCCATGAACTCTTTGCAGCCTTTCCAAAACAGCTCTGGACGTTTGTGATCCGAGAGGGGTTATTCCACAGCTTCTGTGTTCTCACTTAACTTAAACCAGAGGAAATCCATCTTTCCCTATTTATCTTTGCTAATACTGCACTTCTACAGCATGTATAACTCACTATTAGGTCTGAGGAATACCACAATTTTGTTAGGAAGATCTTTAAAACATAAACAGTGCTTCCCAAGACAAAGAGTTGATTTTGCACAAAGCAAAGATGTTATCAGACTTCTTCAACTTCCATTGCCTTCACTCCATTCCTTTCTTTTAAAAAGCAGATCAAAATACCTATTTATTAGGCATTTTATACCATCACTCAGAAGGCTTGGTGAGTGCTGTATATATTTAAGTAAGTTAAGCTTTGTGTCCTGAGTGTGGGCCAGTATAGCTGCATATATGCTGTAGTTGGAGGGATACTGGCAAGAATATATCAGTGATAATATCTGGACTAGAGATCTTATTTTTAGTAGGGCAGCATACGTGTGCTTGAGGTAAAATGGGCTTTGTGCCAAGTGGTTTACTATTGCCCTTACTTTTATGTCTCTTCCTTAAGAGTGCAATGAACTGAAGAGACGAGGTAACTGTAACTATTTATTAGCCCAACTGAAACAAGTAACAGAATCAACAAACTCTCCTGTCTGACAGCTCTTTATACCCGATCTGTCAGATGGACAACCATTAGGAAGACTCAGCTCTTTCCTCGAGCCGGCACGGATGCGGTAACCAATCTAAGGACACAACACTCCTTCCCCCTGGACTGCACATACATAATCTTGCAGATATGCAGGTATTCTCCACCTGCGCTGGGACCGGCGCAGTTCGGCATCCTGAGCGACCGGAGGAGTTGTCCCTCTCTGGTAATCATGCCGGTGGCACTATCAGTACGGACAATTGTCCATTCGAAGCCGCGGCCTCTTCAAATGGTAAACCCTCAGCCAAGAACGGAACATGAACATCTTCTGTGGCTTTGTCTCAGTGTTTAGCCCTGGCCTCATGTGAGCTCATGTCAGGCATGGTCCTCATCTCCCGGTGGCGCAACTCCCCCCTATTAAATACTCTAGGTGTGTCTACATCTAAGGGGCAGCGAGGTGAGTACATGGGATGAAGTCTATCCAGAGTAGTGCGTAACCTATGTCCCATTAGAATCTCAGCCGGGCTTTTCCCAGTAGTGGGACATGGTGTTGTGTGCTGCGCTAATAAATATGTGGCTATTCTCTCCGACCACAGTGTGTTTCCCAGTCGGCTTAATGCCTCTTTCGCTGAATGTACAGCGCGTTCTGCTAATCCATTTCCAGTAGGGTGATATGGTGCTACCTGTGCATGTCGTATTCCCAACCCTGCTAGGTATGCTTGAAAATTGGTTGCTGTGAATTGCAGTCTGTTGTCGGACACTAATGTGTCTGGCAATCCATGTGTGATGAACAACTTGTCTAGGACGGCTATAGTTGTGTCTGCAGTAGTGCTGCGCATGGGGAATAACTCCACCCACTTTGACAGCGTGTTGATGACTAGAAAAATAGTTTGCCCTGACCAAGGACCCATGAAATCAACGTGGATTCTACTCCATGGAGCGGAGAGCTTGTCCCATTCCCTTACAGGAACGGCAGTAGGTGCCGGTCAGACCTGCTGACACGGTTGGCAGTGCTGTACCCAGTCTGTGATGTCACTGTCCATGGAGGGCCACCAAACGTAGCTTCAACTGAGACCCTTCATTCTTACTATGCCTGGGTGCCCCTCATGGAGCCGGGGCAGCACGACCTCTCGCAGTGTTTTTGGAATTACTACTCAACAGCCCCACAACAAACATCCTTGCAGCACTGATAATTCCTCCCTTCCACAATGAAAAGGAAGGAATTCTGCCCCCACCGGGGTTGATGGCCAACCACAGCGTGCCCAATCTATCACTTGAAGAAGAATAGGTTCCTTCTGTGAATGGCGGGCAATATCAGTTGCCGACAGGGGCAATTTAAATTTGTTTAGTACACACACACTGTGTATGGGAGCCAGGTCAGTTACTAAAGTGAGCAATGGCCAATAGCTCAGAGCATCTGCATGACCCATTTGCTTACCTGGCCTATGTTGTAGAGTGTAAGTGGCTAGAAACTCCGCCCAATGTGACATGTGGGGTGATATGATTTGCGGAGTTGGACGATCTCCTGCTAAAATACCTAGCAGTGGTTTATGATCTGTCACTAAATGAAATGGGTGTCCATACAGATAGTGATGGAAACTTTTTATCCCGCAACGGCTGGTATAGCCTCTTTATCCAGCTGACTATAATTACGTTCAGCCTTTGATAAAGTGCGGGAGTTGAATTAACACTGAAAATTGCAGTTGATGAAGCGCAAGCGACCAAAATGGCTGAAAAATCAACCTCAGAGTTTCAGCGATACCATTTGGCTGCCAACATCACTTCTCAAGCATCGTCAGGCCACCACCAGAATGAGAGCTTAGAGGATGACCCTGAAGCAGACATCAATGTCAGTCGCCTCAAACTAGTCAACAACCGGGGAACCGCACCTAAAGGAGATTGGAAAGGGTGTTTAAGCTGCAGTGGCAAACACCTGAGATCTCAGTGCAAATTCAAATCAGCCGTGTGCCGCTGCAAGGCCACCTGGCTAGTGTTTGCCAGGCTTGGCTACCAGACAATAGGTCTACGACCTGGGCCGTTGCGGGCTGTTGTGAACATGTCTGGGCCACAGTAACTTAGAAAAAGCCCTCTCTTCCTTTCAAGGGAAATACCAGTTAAGTCGTTAGCCTGAATAAAGCATTCAAATCATTCAAGGAAAGCCTCCCACGATTCCTTCTCTGGTCTGAATTCTGCAAAAATGTTTGCGGTAGCCATTGTTGATACTGCAGGCATTGATAATGTAGGTGGGTCAGTTAAAAACACTTTCATCGCCAGTTTTATGTCTGTTCCTTAACAGTGCAATGAACTGAGGAGACGAGGTAACTGTAACTATTTATTAGCCCAACTGAAACAAGTAACGGAATCAATGAACCCTCCCGTCTGACAACTCTTTATACCCGATCTGTCAGACGGACAACCAATAGGAAGACTAAGCTCTTTCTTCGAGCCGGCACGGACGCGGTAACCAATCAAAGGATACAACACTTACTATTAAAGGAGAAGCTACAGGGGGGAATGGATATAAACTAAGGATAGTAACCTAATTTAGTTCTCTATCTTACTATAAAGGTGGTATGTGAAAGCCTCGAAGAACACAAGATAAGTCAGTCCAACATGAAATATCTTGAATGAGAATTGTATTGGTTGGCCTCATGTACTTCTGCTCTTTTTAAAAATTTGGTTACTCTTTTTCTCTGTTGATCTCTTTTTGCTTCCAGATGTTTATTGCATTTTATTTCTATGTCTTTGCTTTTATGCTTCAATAAATCATAAACCTCCCAGAGTTGCTTTTTGTTAATTGGGTATCTGTATAAATCTGTCAAATGAATAAAATTGACCAAAGGGTAGAATAGATCATTTTTTATGGGCCCATCTGGTAATGAACATCAAACATGGAACATCATAACTTGAAATATTAGAGGATTAAATGGTAAGGAACATGAATTAATAAAATGAAAGAAAGATATGTATGTGGTATGTCTGTGAAGCTAAGAGAAAGAAATAGCATATACTACATAAGCCTTCAAGATTTGATTTTTTTGAAATTATATCTTCCTGTAGGGGAAGTGTTTGAATCTGACTTGTTCCTTGAGACTTGGATTTGTTGTTGTTTTTTTTTGTTTGGTTTTTGTATTTTTTGATTATTTGATTATTTGGGTTTCAATACTGTTGTACTATGTTTAGCTCTATAAGATGCTGAGAGTTGATTCTGATTTGAAAGAATATGAGCAAGCAAACATTCAAGCAAATGAATAGCATTAGAAGATTGATTAATTGCTTATCAAAATGAAATGAAAGTGGACAAACAGAAATAAGATCTGAAAAATCCTTGGAACAATATGCAAAGAACCATGTTACAAATTATAACCGAAATGTGTGGAGTTATATATTTGGTGGGAAGCACTAAAAAGAATGTTTGATTGAAAGTTGTACTGAAAGAAGCTGTGTATGAGGGGAAAATGCATATTAGACAAAGCACAAAATGATGAGACAAGGATACCATTGGAATAGAATAGAATAGAATAGAATAGAATAGGTAATAGCAATAACAATAGCAATAACAATAGCAATAACAATAACAATAACATAGAAGTTATATTCTTTATTGGCCAAGTGTGATTGGACGGACACACAAGGGAAGAAAGAAAGTGCATTTTGAGAGGGAAAAATGTAGTTATAAAGAATGTAATCAATGAGTGCAAGGAATAGTTAAGGTTAAAAGAAGCAAAGAAAATAAATAAATCTTTTTGAAAATGGGTAAAAGAGGCTAACAAAAAAAACTGTAGCAGAGTAAATGGATTGTATGCAATTATTTGGGATAAAACTCAAATAAAGGAATGTTGGAAAATATTTTGCAGATTTTTATGAGAATGTCAGCAATATTTTGAAGAGTGGAACTGAAGCAACTCTTTTGAATGTTAATATCTAAGCAAACATAGATGAAAGGAAATCATAGGACAATATAATGGCAAGTCTGCAGACATCACTATGCAACTGGGGAAAAGTTAAAATATAAATGTAAATGGGACCTGTGCCTGAGGACTAGGAGAATGCGATAATTGTTCCCCTAAACAAAGGAAAAGATTGTAAGAGAGCATATAAAAACTGCAAGGGTTATTGTTAAGCGTACCTGGAAAGGGAATTGGCAGCATTCTGATTGAAAGGGCACAAAAGTGATGTTAATAAGCAAAATTTGGGAAGTACAGAGTGGTTTTATGCAAGGCTGAGGAGTGCAGAACAGAGTTTTCCTCTTCAACGAGTCTCTGGAAAATGTCTGGGAAGTTTAATTTTTATATTTATTAGTATAAAGTGCAAAACACACAAAATAGGCTTCTTTTATACAATGTTTTGCATTGATAAGGAACTGAATTGGTTGTTGAATGCAGGGATGGAAATAAAGCATGTGCGAGAATAAACAGAATGCTAAACAAATGGTTCATTACTGAGCAGAGAATAAGGGAAAGATGTGTGATGTCCCCTTGGCTTTTTCATGTATCTATGGGTAGATGCAATAAGGAACATATGTGGTGAAGTTTGAGGTGTGCTTTTGGCTAAGAACACAAATGACTTGTGGTAAATATTAGATTCCTGTATGATGCGATGTGTATGTATCCGAAAATTAACATATCAAAGAACAAAGTAATTGTGTTTGACAAGGAAAATAGAACGAGCTATTTAAAGTTGTACATAAAAGCTGAATATCTAAAGCAAGTAGATAAATGTGTGTACCTTGACTAAAAATAGAGAGATGCATGGGGAGAAAAATAAAATGTGCAAATAACAGTAGAAAGGTAGCAGCCAGGCTAGTCTGTTGTGAGAAATGAATGCTTGTTGAAAGAAGCTTAAATGGCTGCATGTCAGACTGTTCTGCCCCTGTTTCTTTATGGATGTGAAAGCTGATATGTGGGTAAACATAAAATATGGTGGAAAGGGAGTACTTAAGAAGGGGGTGAGTCAAAAAAGGAGAAATGGGGTGAAGAAGAAGGATTTTGATTTAAGGTAAATAGAACACAAAAGGGGGTGGGAGGAAAAGGACATTGCTCTCTAATACAGTAAAAAGAACGGCCACATTGCAATATAAATGTATGTAGGCAGTGTGTGAGGGATAAAGAGAAAGGAGAAGGCCCAGAAATCTATGGCAGGGCTTGGTTGATTTGACCTCAAAAGAGAGAGGTGAGAAGTTTTAAAGTATAAAAGGCATTGCATAAATTGGTACATGACATGTGGGAAGCAAGGATAGTTTGCAAAGATAGAAAGGTAGAGAAAGATAAAGTGAATAATACTTTAGCTACATTTCCTTTTCTTATTTCAGGTCTTGGAATTTTTCTTTTATCCATTTAATATTTGTCATTCATTCTCTGTACGGTGCATAACATTCCTCATTCTGTCCAAAAAAAGGAATGGTGTGATGGATGCGTAAGGAATAAGACTTGGTGGTGCTCCTTCTGAGAAACAGCTTAGTTTCTCAAAATCAATTTCCTTAAGAGCCAAGGGACTGGCAGCCTTACATGGAAGTGAGTTCCATTGCTGTTGGCAGAACTTGCTGTTCCATAAACATTCAATCAGTGCCCAAATGATAACAAGAGGGAAAACAGGCAATACTTTCATGGAGGGATGGGCAATGTGCAAACTGATGGCTCTCTGCCCAATTTACAAAGCCCCAGCTCAGACTTCTAGTAACAGTCATCTGTCTTTCCCCACTGAATAGAGAGGAAATTGGAGAGCATGCTGATGTCACTGAAAGAAATTGAAAGCGGCAGAAGGAGGAATATCTCCACCCACTGCCAGGCTAGAAGTCCTAACAAATTGTCCCCAAAGGAATTGATCCTCAGAGGAAGAAAAATATCCCTTTATCTTACTGGCATCTTTTTTTCAGCTTCTAGAATACATTCCAAAGATAATATGGCTCATTTTAACACTTCTGTTTCATTTCATTTTGTTTTGTTTTTCAAGAGCTTCCATATCCCAAAATTCCTTATAAAATAAAATTGACTTTGAATGTTATTCTCCATCATGCCATGGTTTTCTATTTCAAAAAAGGAGCAACCGATTCTATTTTAATTGTTGAATTGGTTTGCATGGGTTACCTAACCTGGAAAGCATTTGCCACATGATAAAAAGAGATGACAGGGAAGAGAAAGGGGTGGGGGAGATATGAATAGCGAAATCAATAATGTGTTTGATAGTTTCCTAATTTCAAGTTCATTTTAGATCTACCTGTATGGGTAAGAGAAAAACTGAAAAAGAGTTTGGGGAACAGAAAATCAACACAAGGAATGGAAGGATTAGCAAACCAATGAAAACTCCACAAATTAAAAAAAAATGTAAAAAACTTCTCGGCACACTATGAAATATGAAGCAGATATGTAAGCCATTGCACTGAAGCCCTTTTAAAATCACCTGTACAACAGGAGTTCTGTCCAAATATAGCAGGGCTGCTACCTGGGGAAGGTGGTTAATAGAACAATAAAAAATGTCATGCTATTTATATTTATTAACTACTAAACAGCAGGCAGCAGGAAGTTGGCTACGTGCCAGTGGAAAAATGGAAAGAACTAGAAAATGTAACAAATGCTCAACAAAAATGAAATTAATGTAACTTAAATGGATGAAACTTTGAAAGTAAAAACAAATGAAAAAAAGAATATATTTTTTTCCAGTTAAGTCTGTTCTTCAGAAAATAGGAGGTGTTTTGCTAGTTGAATGGAGATTATGTTTCTGTTATTTCTTAAGTATCAACTTTTACTGAAGAAGCTCCTTGGATGGGAAGTAAAACATCTTCAAAGAAAAACTAGAAAAATCCAGTTGCCTCTTGAAAAAGCACCTTTGGGAAAACCATGACCTGGATGACTGAGAATCTCCATATATCACTTTCTAATGTTTTTATTTGCTGGCATTACTATTGTCTGTTTATTATGCATCATCATCATCATCATCATCATCATCATCATCATCATCATTATTATTATTATGTGGTGGTTAATCTTTGGTGAGATTCACAGCCTTTGGGGCTGGTTGGTAACCTAGTCCTTTCTTATTCTTAGTAGTAGTAGTAGTAGTAGTAGTAGTAGTAGTAGTAGTAGTAGTAGTAGTAGTTGTTGTTATTACACACTTTATTCATTAAACATGAAACTCAGCCAACTGAACATTCAAAAATGCATTACAAATACCTGTGACTGGTGCTAATGGTTGATATGGTTTGCTGCCAGCATCCTCGGTATCAACCAAGTACCTTCTTAAAATATAAGATGTTCCGAGTAGCGCAGTTTTTTGCAGTTTTGCTGGTGTTACTGCAGAGAGGTTCCAATTTGTTGATGTATCTTGTAAAATTCTTGGACATGGTGCCAAGTGCCCCGATGACAATGGATATCACTGCTACATGTTTCATCCATAGCTGTGTAGTTTCGATGTCCAGGCCGTGATATTTCATTATTTTTTCTAGTTCTTTTTCTTCAACTCTGGCATCTCCAGGAACAGCGATATCAATAAACTGTACACTTTGGCCCTCTACAACCGTGATATCTGGCGTGTTGTGCTCCAAATGATGATCCATTTGTATTCGAAAGTCCCACAAGATCTTCACCTTCTCATTTTCAATAACTTTTTCCACTTTATGTTCCCATGACTTTATGGATACAGGTAAATCATATTTTTTACATAATGACTACTGGATTAATTTTGCAACTCGATCATGTCTAGCTTTGTAATCAGTTTGTGCGATTTTGCTGCATTCACATATTAAATGTGAAACAGTTTCGACTTTGTTATTGCAAAGTCGGCAGTTTGGGTTGTCAGTGGATTTTTGTATCTTCACTTTCATGGCATTAGTTTGCAATGCTTGTTCTTGAGCAGCCAATATTAAACCTTCCGTTTCTTTCTTGATTGTTCCCATCTTAAGCCATGTCCATGTCAAGTTGTCATCACATTTTCCTTCAAAGTTTTTAAAGTGCTGTCTATGCAAAGCTTTGATTTTCCATCTATTTAATCTGTCATCCAGCTGTTTTTCCTTATATTCTGCCTTTGTTTCTGTTGTTTTTATGATGCTCTCCGTTTTCACAGCCTGCAGCAATTTTTCTGTACTTTGGTTCACATAATCATTCAAACTTCATTTTTCTTCTTCTACAGTTTGATGGATTTGCAATAGCCCCCTGCCCCCTATTTTTCTTGGCAGGTACAACCTGTTGATGTCACTTCGTGATGTAAAGCGTGGCACATATTCAAAAGTTTGCGGGTTTTCCAGTCCAAGTTTTCCAGTTCAGCCAGAGTCCAGATGATAATTCCAGCTGAGTAGCGTATCACTGGAACCGCCCATGTATTAATGGCTTTAATTATGTTTCCAGCATTCAGCTTTGATTTTAATATTTTGTGGACCCTACTTATGTATTCCTTTTGCGTTGACTCTTTGACTTTTCCATTCAAGATGTTATCTGCTTCCAATATGCCTAGTTACTTGTAACAATCATCCTTTCCTAATGCTTTCACTATATTTCCATTTCCCAGTTCTATTCCTTCTGTTTTTTCCATTTTCCTCACCACATGGATAATATAGCACATTTTTCAAGTCCAAAGTTCATTTTGATGTCACTGCTGAACAGTTGAACTGTGTTGAGTATTGATTTAACCAGTGGGGCTTTTTGCATACATTTTTAAGTCATCCATGTATAGTAGATGGTTTATCTTGCCATGTTGGCTTGAGATTTGGTATCCCAGTTTTGTGTTTCATAGGATTATTCTCAGTGGAATTAATGCAATGTTGAACAGTAGTGCTGAAAGTGAATCCCCTTGGAAGATTCCTCGTCTGATTGACTTCACCAATGTTCTCCCCATTTGTTCTTAGAACTGTTTTCCATTTTTGCATATTTGCTTTAAAAAATGTACAGATATTTTTGCTGATTCCAAAGTTTTCCAGACAGGTGTTAATCCAGTAATGAGGGTAATGAGGGGTAATGAATCAAATGCCTTGTAATCAATCCACACCACATTTAAATTTGTTTTTTTTTTTTGCATTTTTAGTACCATTTTGTCTATGAGCAGCTGATCTTTTGTTCCTCTTGATTTTTTTATAATTTCCTTTTTGTTCTACTGGATACAAACTATTTAGTTGTTGTTGTTGTTGTTGCTGCTGCTGCTGTTGTTGTTGTTGTTGTTGTTGTTGTTATTATTATTATTATTATTATTATTATTATTATTATTATTATTATTATTATGTTTAATGCATTTCTTATTTTGAACAGGAGATACAACTGTATTTGAAATAAGTAAATAAATTGAATCTAAAAATGATGCCCTATCAGGGCTGTTTCTGAGAACCAAATCTCATTTTTATTATTATTTATTATTATTATTTTTATTATTCGTATTTATAGACCGCCCCTTCTCCCGAAAGGGACTCGGGGCGGTGTACAGTCACTAAAATGCGTTATAAAATACATACATAAAACAGTTAAATAATTAAATACGTAGGTGGAGGAGGTTGCAAGACTGTATATAGAATAATAAATATAGTACATTAAAAGCTTATTAAAACCCGAAACCCAATTAAAATGAATAAATCCCCGGGAGGTAAAACTAAGAAAGTGCCAGGCCAGCTGATTGAAATAGGTGAGTCTTTAACTTTTGCCGGAAGGAACGGAGGTCGGTGGTAGTTCGAATGTCTGGGGGGAGGTCATTCCAGAGGGTTGGGCCCATCACAGAGAAGGATCTACTCCTAGGTGTCGCCCGCTGGCATTGCCTAGCAGACGGCACCAGGAGGAGCCCCTCTCTGTGTGAGCGGATAGGTCGCAGGGACGTGTGTGGTAGGATGCGATCCTGCAGATACCTAGGTCCTATGCCATGGAGCGCTTTAAAGATGGTAATCAGTACCTTGAAACGCACCCGAAAGGCCACAGGTAGCCAGTGCAGCTCGCGCAGGAGAGGTGTTACGTGGGAGTAATGAGTACTTCCCATAATAACCCGCGTGGCTGCGTTCTGAACTAGCTGCAGTCTCCGGATGCGTCCCAAGGGAAGCCCCATGTAGAGAGCATTGCAGTAGTCCAGGCGAGACGTCACCAGCGCATGAGTGACCGTGCGCAGGGCACTCCGGTCCAGTAGGGGGCGCAATTGGCGCACCAGGCGAACCTGGTGGAACGCCCCCCTTGCCACGGCTGCCACATGGTCCTCCATTGACAGCCGGGCATCGAGGAGGACGCCCAAATTGCGCGCCCGCTCCACAGGGGACAGCTGTTCGCCCCCTATGGCCAGCGATGGGGTCAGCTGGCTGAACCGAGGCGCCGGTACCCACAGCCACTCAGTCTTGGAGGGGTTGAGTTTGAGTCTGTTGTCCCCCATCCAGACCCCGACGGCTTCCAAACACCAGGACATCACTTCGACAGCCTCGTTGGGGTGGTTTGGGGTTGAAATATACAGCTGAGTATCATCAGCGTAAAGATGGTACTCAACCCCAAAACCACGGATGATCTCGCCCAGCGGCTTCACATATGCGTTGAACAGGAGAGGCGAGAGGACCGACCCCTGTGGCACCCCACAAGTGAGTGGCCTCAGGGACGACCTCTGCCCCCCTGTCAACACACATTGCTTCCGGTCGGAGAGGTAGGAGCCGAACCACCGCAAAACGGTGCCTCCGACTCCCATCCCCTCCAACCGGCGCAATAGGATACCATGGTCGATGGTATCAAAAGCCGCCGAGAGGTCTAATAGGACCAGGATAGAGGAACAACCCCTATCTCTGGCCCTCCAGAGATCATCAACCAACGCGACCAAGGCTGTCTCAGTGCTGTGCCCGGGTCGGAAGCCGGACTGGCGTGAGTCTAGATAGTCGGATTCGTCTAGGTGTCGTGGAAATTGCTGCGCCACCACATTCTCAACAACCTTCGCCAAGAAGGGGAGGTTGGAGACTGGACGATAATTAGCTAGCTCCATTGGGTCGAGCGAAGGTCTCTTGAGCAAGGGTCTCACCACCGCCTCTTTCAAGGAGGTAGGTAAGTATCCCTCACCCAATGAGGCGTTCACCAGGCCCAGGAGCCAGCCTCGTGTCACCTCCCAGGCTGCCAGTACCAGCCAGGAGGGGCACGGGTCCGTTAAACATGTGGTAGGTCGCAGCCGTCCACACAACCTGTCCAAATCCTCGGGGGCAACAGAGTCAAACTCCTCCCAGAATGGTCTCTCAAGACTCGCTGTTGGCAGCTCGTCTGGTCCACTGACGGAGGCCCACCCGCTCCGGATCTGATCGATTTTGTCCTGAAGATATTCTCCAAACTCCTCTGCTCTACCCTGTAAGGGTGTCTCCCGCGCCCCCTGCGATAAAAGGGAGCGGGTCACCCTAAACAGGGCGGCAGGGCGGTTATCCGCGGACGCAATAAGAGCAGCACAATGTCTACGTTTGGCCGCTCTTATTGCCACAAGGTAAGTCCGCAAATAGGCTCTTACCTGTGTTCGGTCAGATTCGGAGCGTGAGGACCTCCACCTGCTCTCTAGACGTCTCCTGTGGCGCTTCATCACCCTAAGCTCCTCAGTAAACCAAGGAGCCCGGGTGGGTCGATGCCGCAGGAGAGGTCGCAAAGGCGCAACCCGGTCCAAGGCCCCAGTCGTCGCCCTATTCCAGGCAGTCACTAGGTCCTCGGAGCGGGAGCGGGACAAGGCTACAGGAATTGGCCCAAGCTCCGTCTGGAATCTATCAGATTCCATCAGGTGCTTGGGGCGGTACCAGTTTATAGAGTCTGGTTCCGCCTCCTCGCGGTGGGGGATAGCGCCAGGGAAGTCCAGCCGGAGGGATGAGTGGTCTGACCATGACAGGGGCGTGATGACTAAATCCCCTATTCCCAGATCACTCGTCCACTGTTCAGATACAAAAATGAGGTCCAGTGTGTGGCCCCCTTCGTGAGTGGGGCCCTGCACTAATTGGGTCAGGTCCATGGCCGTCATGGAAGCCATGAACTCCCGAGCCACCTCAGAAGCCGCTCCCGTTGACGGCAAGTTGAAGTCCCCCATGACCAAAAGTCTGGGAGTCTCAACTGCCGTCGCTGAGATTAGCTCGAGGAGCTCGGGCAGGGCTGCTGATGCATAGCGAGGAGCCAAGTATACAATCAGCAAGCCCCACTGCCTCCCTGGGCCCCAGTTCACACCAAGGGACTCACACCCGGGTATCTGAGGGACAGTGAACTCCCTCGGCTCTAAACATTCCCGCATAACCACCGCCACCCCTCCACCCTTACCCAGGGCCCGAGGCTGATGGAATGCACGGAAACCCGGTGGGCACATTTCCACGAGGGGTAAACCACCCTCGTGGCCCAACCAGGTCTCCGTTATCCCTGCAAGGTCTAGCTCCCCCTCTGAGATCAACTCATTAATGAGGGGGGCCTTGTTGGTGACAGACCTTGCGTTGCAAAGCATCAGCCGCAGGCCCTGGCTCTGTAGGACCTGTCCACCTAGACTGCAGGGGTTGGTACAAGCGACCGGGCGTAACCAACAGCCGCGGTCTCCCAACCGACCTTGGGATCTTATCCTGTCCTCGCATCCCCTCCTCCCCGCGACCGTTGTAATAGGACAACCCTCTGCTTTAGTGACCTTTATATTCCCCCCCTCCACCGCATCCCCGTCCTTCCTGGACTCACCTGTCTGTCCGGCTCTGGCCCTCCTCCCGGTCTGATTAACCCTCCCCCCCACCCTGGGACCCCCTAAAAAAGATAAAAAACATTTTACTAAAAATCCCCTTAGCTTCCGGTTCCTGCACCTCTCGGGGTCCACGAACCCGTCATCAAGGCAGGCCCTTGAGAGAGCCAAGGGCCATGCCTGCGAGAGAGGGGCCTCCCGCAGGCGGAGCAGGTCTGACCTCGAGTAGATTGTTAAAAACCCAGTGGGGTAAGGGTGCTGGTACTGAAAAGTTGGTAAAGGGGGGTTAGAGTCTCAATAGGAAGTAGGAGGCTTCAATGTCCAGTTAGTACTTGGATGAGGGGGGGGGGGGGCGGGAAATGATCGAATATCCCCAAGTGGTGAAAGATGGCAGAGATGACAGAAAGGTGGGAGACAGTCCAAGGTGGTTCCAGATGGGGGGGGGCGTTCTTGGCCCAGTTGTTCAGGCCTATCCATGGCCCTGAAACAGGGCCTCCAGTGGCCTCCGGTGTTCCAGGCCACCCCCAACCGTTGTTTTATACCTTCGCCCTCACTCCTGGTTTCCATCCAGAACGCCCAGGTGGGCACACTCCACCTTGGCCCCCCACCCGGCGCTCCAAAGTTCTCCACGGTTTAGGATAAAGTTCTCCAAAATTCTCCAAGATCGTAATAACCATTCGGCGTCCTCTGCTGGCGCCGGCAAGACCTGGGGGGGGGGCATGGGAGCAGCCAGGATACGGCAGAATACCACAGAGGAGTCCCTGGCAGCGGCGCCACTCTTTCCACTCGTCCCGCTGCCGCAGCCGTCTCCAACTGCCTCTCCCAATTGCCTCCCAGCCTTGTTCTCCTCCCCGGTGCCTCGTTCTTCTCCCCGGTGCCTTTTTTCGCCGCCAGCGCAATCCTCACGCCGCGCTGCGCTGCGCGCGCCGCCGCCATTGCTTCCCAGCTGTTTCCCCGGCCGTTTACAGCCTTCCGTTCCTCCTTTTCCTCCAATCTCCCCCGACCACCCTGGCGGGCCAAAACGAGCCCAAAACAAGCCAGGGTGGTCGAGCTGTCCAACTCTCGGCCCTCCGATGACATGAGGGCCGGCAGCAATCCCTTACCCGGTCGGGAGCTCCATGGCGTTCTTAGGAGCTCAGGAGGCGACCGCCATCGCCGGAAGCTCCTCCTCCTTTTCTAGAGAATGAGAAAGAATTCAAAAGAATTCTTTTGTTTGGATTTAGATTTTTTAAAAAATTAATATATCTGACTGCAAGATATCACCTTTAAATTATGAAGGGTAAAAATGGCATATTCCTCGGTCCCATAATGCAAAAGAAAGCAAAGTTTAAGAGGTCAGGGGCCTGCGCACAAGTGATCCGGTAAGTACAAAACCACCACTGTTGCTTCTCAACAGACTTGTGAAACGAAATAATATAAGGGGACTTGGCTTTTTTCAATATTGCTGGCCTGCAACTACAAGGCACAAAAATACAAGAACAAAGGCAGAGGTTTCCTGTCAGGCTCCAATCGAAGTTCCCCCAGATGTTTTGGATGTGTCTACCTTTATGATGAAAGCATCTTTTAGTTTCATGTCTAGTCAAACATGCACATTTGCACCATCCCTTTAGAAATCCATACTGCCCCCAATTAATTCTGTGTCTGGAATACTCTCCACTTTAATATTCCCTACTGATTTTCCACTTCCCCTTGCCCCCTTTTTCACCTGCATTAATTTAGCTAAATATTTTTCATTTCCACAAGAGCAGGCAGACCAGCCGAGATATGAATGTAACTCTGGCTTGCTTGCCACTGCCCTGCCTTTTAAAAAGGTGTGTTAATCGCTATAAAACCTTTGCAAGCCTCTCCAGGCGATTCTGTGTGAAACAATGAGGCATAAATCATTGCCCTGTCATTTTCTTCTTCTTCAAGGGTTGCTGAGGACAGATGTGAACCAGCCTTTACATAAGAAGGGTTTTTTTTCCTTCTCCCCCACAATATTCTGAGAAACACAAAAGGATGTTAGAAACACCTCATCCTAATCCCTTCAGAGCCTGCTTGACCCTTTCTGCCAGGCACAAAGAAGACTTCCTTTTCATTTTTAATGTTTTTTAGTATTAAAATCCCACAACATTATTAAAAGAAATTGTTCAAGCCATTTAATTAGCTGAGAAGATAAATTCCTTCCTCAGACTAGGGGTCACAGCCATCAGCAGCTATTTATTAGCTGCATTGATTGAGAAGAACAGACTTTAAATGAAAATAAATTGAATTCTATGGCAAAGAGATTCCACACAGGCTGTTAATGCAAGTCAGAGAGGCTTAGCTCCGCTGAGGGTGAGTGAGTGTGTGTGTGTGTGTGTGTGTGTGTGTGTGTTCTTTTCCTTTTGCAATGTTTGACAGTCCCTGATGTTTTGCTTCCCAGTTTCACACAACTGCATCACGTTATTAGTCCCCAACTAAACAAAAATTCAGAAACAAGATCTGGAAAGACAGGAGGGGTTGCAATTTGGTTTATTGTTTTCTTCCCTGATTGCCGTTTCCTTGCTTGTAGACTGAATTTCATGAGAATTAGACGATAAGGGAAAAGAGGGAAGGGAAAAAAAAGAAACAACGAACAATTCCAATCAACCAACTCATGAATGTCAACAAGTAGCACTGTGGGTAGAAGAAATGGCTGGAATGTGGTCAAGGATTTACTGTAATACCAAATGCGAAGGAGAAAGGAGTGGTGAGCTTTTGGATCATCTATACCACAGCCATCTAAACAGCTTACTGTATTTTCTTTTGCCTTCGCTACTACCCACCAAGTGCTGAATACATTTCATGGTGTTCGCCTTCGTCCCAAAGTTTAATTGCTTGAGATTGTTACTCGTAGGCTGTTAATTTATTAAAACCAGATCTCTTGTATTACTCCGGAGCCTAGCAGAATCATTGCATTCCATTAAAGGCAGCCGCGCGTGCCGGCTTTCCTTTGTCTCTGGTCACCTCTATAATTGCACCCCTCTGCT
Organism: Natrix helvetica; assembly: GCF_964273705.1. NCBI lineage: Eukaryota > Metazoa > Chordata > Lepidosauria > Squamata > Natricidae > Natrix > Natrix helvetica. Next base: position 314,289,788 of record NC_138548.1, on the reverse strand, counting down.
AAACTGGAAAAGCTCCCCAGATGCAGGCTGGCAATTGGCTTTTCATCAGGATGGATTATGCTACGCAACAAACAGAGACTCAAATTCGGCACAGGAGAAAAAGTGGGAGGGAGGGAGAACGGAAGGTAATGCAGAGAGGCAAGGCTTTGAGTCAAAAATAGAGAGAGGGAGGGTGAGGAAAGAGAGAGAGAGCATGCGAGAATGAGAGCAAGAGAGAAACAGCTGCTATAGCAAAGACTGTGTCTCGGAACACAAGTATGTGGGACAAGCAACTGTATTCACTGTCAAGGGAAAAACAGTCCTGCCTAGGCCAAGGCTAATTTCATGGAAGTGGGGAGAGCACCAAGGAAGAGGGGGAAATGGAGAAGGAGCCCAAACCAGATTAAACAATGGAAGAACCAAGGGGTTCAAATCTCTGGCATCCAAGGGGGGAGGGGGGGATGGGATAAGCTGAAATAGATGGAAAAAAAAGGAATGGTAAATCTTCTGCAACCAATTACTTTACATATCTGGCAAGAACTTCTCCTTCCCTCAACAACGTGCTCTGCACATGGTGTGTAGGAGGGAGATCTGTTTTGGCTCCAGTCCTGCAGCCTTCAAGGAATATGGACATTTTGACATGGAGGGGAAATGGCTTCTCCTTGTATTGGTACTTTAAGAAATCCTCCAGCTAAAGTTCTGTCCTGAGATTGAAACCAGCTTGAAGTAGCCATTTTGATCACCATCAATCTGATGAGATACAAATAAAATTGTCTGTTGGTGATAGGATAATGTAGTGAACTTCAGCATGGCAGACACCCCTTATTAGTAGGGATTTAGTTGGGCCAACATTTCACTATACCTGAACATTGAAAGAATAAAAGAAAACCATGCCATATGAAAGATTATGGCCATTGAGAATAGCTGATATTTAATGGAAGTTATTCTTTGCAAAGTATAAAAGGTGAAAATTTGCTTGCTTTCATCTGCCTATGTGTTCCAAAGCAACATAATAGCAAGAATCAACAATTGTTTTTTTTACCCTTGTTTTCTTCTCCTTCCTTAGAGGTTGACAGACATATTAGTCTGCTGCAGCAAAAATAGCACAATGATGCCTTAACAAACCAAATAATTATTCTTTAATCAATTAATTAATCTTAGCAGACAGAAATCATGTCATTCAATTTGTAGAATTTTATTTTGAATACCTCTTTCTCTCCCTCCCTCCCTCCCTCCCTCCCTCCCTCATTCCCTAGTTCCTTCTCTCCCTCACTCTTATTCTATTATTCTCTTTCTCCCTCTTTCCACATACAAGACAAATAGTTGTGTATATACAGTATATGATAAAGGCACACAAAGCATTGGAGAAAGAACTTTCATCATGCCTTTCCAGATATTCCCTCTAGAAAAGCTGTGTCATCCTGATCCATAGAGAATATAAATTTCTGAAGTTACACCTGGCCATCAGTCTATCATCAACCCAAGCAACCTAAAACAGTCCATGAAGCAGGAGTTCTTTTTGCACAGTTTGATGCAGTTGCACAATGCACATATAAGCAAGAAGCAATTTCTGTTCAAAATTAATTGGCCACTGCATTACCTCATGCTTCCATGCAACAGAACAAAGATCAATCAGAAATATTGGAGAACTCTTGGTTTACAGTTTTAAAGCAAACTAAGTTAAGGGGGTTTGGGTTTGGGTTTTTGAGGTTTTGGATTGTTGGGTTTTTTGGTACTTTCAAGACAAAGTTGACTGGTCTGGACAAGTCTGCAGTTTTTGACAAGATTTTGGAAGTATTTCCTGCTTCCTAAAGCTAAGCAAGGGTGGCTGGTTAAGGTCAACCAGCTGGCTTTGTACCTAAGGTGGGACTAGAACTCATGCCCTCTACTTTCTCACCTGGTACTTCAATCATTCTATCAAATTAGTTCTCTAAATTAATTTACCCTTCTCAGATTACTATGCAAATCTGATTGTAGTTTTTTTAGATTCATATTTCAGGATGTTTGATCTAGGAGGAGGAGGAGGAGGAGGAGGAGGAGGAGGAGGAGGAGGAGGAGGAGGAGGAGGAGGAGGAGGAGGATTTTCTTTAAAAGGAATATGCAGAATGGTAAGCAGAGAATTGCCTCCTTACTAATTGCATGCAAAACAACCTGGATTTAGACATATGTATGTCACAAACCTAGATATCAATTCTCTTCATTCACATATTTAGGTTATATTATTACAGCACCTAATAATATCAACCTCAACATTATACAAATGTGTGGTATATTTGGGAATATAATATTGGACTATGGAGAATATCTAGATTCAAAACCTCATGTATGAACAAAGCTCAGTTGGATCAATCAGTATTTCTCTCAGTTTAGCATACCACCAGGCTGTTATGAGGAAAATATGAGGAAAAATCTATGAGATTTACCTTGAACTTGCAGAGAAGACTGACTATAAATAGTATAATAATTCTTTAAAAATATAGTATATCGCACTATATTCTCATTTTAGTCCTATATTTGGCATCTCTTCCTATAACAGGTTCTTTCAACTTCTAGCTTGCTTTTTATGAAAACTTTCCTTGAATGCAATGTGTGACCTTTATCTGAATTAATTGCCCTGAATCACTTCACAAAATCAATTAAAATGTATTCCAAGCATTACTGCTAAGAATGAAAAATATGTATGCCATTGTATCATCACCCTGTATAGGCAGACGTTGTTGACAGTTAAATAATATGTTTTCTGAAATCTTACGAATTCCTCTTTAAATCTCCTTTGTTATATTTAAAAGAGGAGAATGCTAAGGAAGGTCACGTAAAACCACTTTTGAGTGTTGACTAAAAAGCTGTATACATTAAAGTGTCTAAGTAAATTAGGCACACTGTAAATAAAGACTGCTAAAATATTAAAGCACCCTTCAACACCAAGCACCAGCAGTCCTTGAGTTACAACAGCAACTGGGATGGGGATTTCTGTTACTAAACAATATGGTTCTAAGGCATAATTCACATGACTACATCACCTTGCAATGGCAATCCTTGCAATCATTATTGCTGTCATGAAGCAAGGATTGAGGGTTGTTAAACAAACACATGCTCACAGATTTCCAACAATCATAGTCAGTGGGGAAGCCAGCAGGAAGTTGCAAGTACCAGGTGACTTGCAAACAAGTTGGCAGGCAGGTAAGTGGCTATTGTTGGATGGGAGAGGATGCACAAGAGTGAGCAAGTGGTGAGGCAGGTGTGGCATCAGTGCAGAAAGGCTTGGGATCACTGCTGCCAGGTCGGAGAGGATGTGTGGGGATGTTCTGACCTAGGCTTCCCCAAAAAACATGAGGCAGATTCCTGGTCCCAACAAAACCCTTTTTATTAAACAAATGTGAATTCCTCTCATTCACATTCAGCAAAGGCCTGGTAAGCATTGAACATTGGGCACTATAATGAAATTCAATGGTGAAAAGAGTAAGGTTCTACATTTAGGCAACAAAAACGAAATGTACAGGTACAGTATAGGTGGTACCTTGCTCAACAGTAGTAACTGTGAAAGGGATCTTGGAGTCCTAGTGGACAACCATTTAAATATGAGCCAGCAGTGTGCAGCAGCTGCCAAAAAAGCCAACGTAGTTCTAGGCTGCATAAACAGAGGGATAGAATCAAGATCACGTGAAGTGTTAACACCACTTTATAATGCCTTGGTAAGGCCACACTTGGAATACTGCATTCAGTTTTGGTTGCCACGATGTAGAAAAGATGTGGAGACTCTAGAAAGAGTGCAGAGAAGAGCAACAAAGATGATTAGGGGACTGGAGACTAAAACATATGAAGAACGGTTGCAGGAACTAGGTATGTCTAGTTTAAGAGAAAGAAGGACTAGGGGAGACATGATAGCAGTGTTCCAATATCTCAGGGGTTGCCACAAAGAAGAGGGAGTCAAACAATTTTCCAAGGCACCTGAGGGGAGAACAAGAAGCAATGGGTGGAAACTAATTAAGGAGAGAAGCAACTTAGAACTGAGGAGAAACTTCCTGACAGTTAGAACAATTAATCAGAGGAACAGCTTGCCTCCAGAAGTTGTGAATGCCCCAACACTGGAAGTCTTTAAGAAGATGTCGGATAGCCATTTGTCTGAAATGGTATAGTGTTTCCTGCCTAAGTAGGGGGTTGGACTAGAAGACCTCCAAGGTCCCTTCCAACTCTGCTATTGTATTTTTAACAGCCTTTCAAATGTGAACTTATGACTACAGACCTTATCTAGCTTGGAAAGCTGCCATGTAAATATTTTCCAAATGCAGTGCTGTGCAATGAAAGACTTGGCATAGAGTCGCTGAGATTCACGGACAGATCTTCACATTCCTGAAACAAATGAATGAACAAACAAATGAATTGTTTCCTGCAAAAGCCCACTTTCCTTTTGCTCCTCTTTCATTTCCTATGGAAGGGGCCATTCACCATCCACCTGTGGCTTTACTCCCAAGTTGACCCTGATTTCTTAGCTGTTCTTTTCTTCTGGCAGCTCTGCACATGCACACACTGGAACAGGCTCCAGCTGTTCATCTGCCTCACTGCTGTCGAGCTCCAAAGGCAGCTGATGGCCTTGGCCCCATTTCTGCCTTCGATGCAGAGCCCTAATCCAAGCCTTCCCCAGCCTCCAGGACTGGCCCATGTTCCTCTCCAGCGTCCTCACTGTCTGACTATGCTGCCAACTCCAATGGCACCTGGCAGGCCACAACAGAGGATGTGTAAGTAGCCAGAGAAAGTAAGTGAGTGGCTGAAAAGCATAAATAAGTGGCTGGGAAGACACAGCACAAGTACAGTGAGATTCGGGGATGGTGTGTGTGTGTGTGTGTCCAGGTGAGTGAGAGATGCAGCCAGAATAAAGCAGGGCTTTGGGGGGCTGCTGCCAGATGGGGGATGATGCACAATGTTTCACAAGTGGTCAGAGAGCATGATGCAAGCATAGTAAGACTCAGGGAGGATGCACTAGGGTGTATGGATAGATTATAAATTATAATGGACCAGGAAGGTTTTTCCATCCTGTGAGTTTATTAAAAAGATGGTTTCCAGATTTTCCATATCCCTAGTTTACAGATTTTCAGTTCCGAAGACCCCTAGAAATCTACCATTCCACTCACTTCTGACTGATTATTAATAGTAAGACAATAGCACTTCCTCTCTATGAATAGGTATATTCACTGATTCATAATGAGCCAAAACCTGCTCTCATATTTATAAAAGACCACTTTGGACCTGCTGATTGGATGAGAGCTCCTCATCCTCCAAAGCATTCTTACAGAACAGATTTTCCTTACAACAGGCATAATTTGAGTGTGCCTCTTTAAAATGTAATTTATTTTAGACAGAGGGTTGCGAAACCATGAAAGATATGTTTTATAAACAAGTAGATTATGGCTATGTACCTATAAGGCGCTCTCAAATCCATTTCATTTAGATTAAGTTAGATAGTTATTTTGTTTAAACCTAGAATTTATTAATATGTAAGTTTATCAATTTTTAGTTATTCAGATCAGTAGCTTCTTTGTACTTATTAAACTGGAATAAGTACATTTTTAATAATTGTAAGGTATTTGTTAAACATAAAGCCTTCTGATTGACAGCAAGATCATTAAAAGATACTTCTGTGGTAACTAGACTACAGATTCATTGTTATGTTTGTTAGATTGGGTAAAGGAAAGGCACACTCAGGCTAAAGGCAACCACAGCTCTTTATTGTAACAGAACAACTATGTACAATCCAGCGAAAGTTCAGTCTGACAGCAGCCCTTTTATAGGGAACTGTCAGACCCTTCGACCAATGAGATTGAATCTCTGTTCCTGCCGGAACAGAGGACCTTGATGGAAACCATTATGACAGGTGCTAGTATCTAACAATGTTCTTTTTGCAAATATTTACTTTTAATGTGGTGATAAGAATGTAATTGCAGGGTCCTTGGAAGTCTCTGAGCGTGGTTGCTTTCTTGCCGATGTTTCATTACCAAACTAGGTAACATAATCAGTGCTTGCAAGGAGGTAACATTTGGGCAATAAATGTATTTTAATAAGCTAATGACATTTAACCTATTATCAAAAGCTTAGCAAACATGCATGGTATTAAACAACTATTAGTAATTTTCTTTGCTTTCTCTTTTTAGATACTCAATAAGCACAACTCCCATGATAGCAATATCTACAGTCAATATAATACTAATACTATCATATCACATTAGAAGCAACAGAATATATGAAATTAGGAACATAAAATAGAATGTCTTCTCTTTAGCTAAGCTGATTTAGAATAGTCTGACATCAGTACAGATAGAGCCAAGACTTTAAAGAAGAAGAATCTACATAAAATAAGAGTAAGCAGTTTGTTGCAGTCTATTTTATTATGCATGTACTAGCAAAAAATAAATAAATGCTGAAGTCCAGTTTCTTGATTCCAGGAAACCTACAAACAGGGTTTGGAAATAATTCTTCCTCTTCATTGATGTACCAAAGGAAGTGGGATTTAAATACCTAGTTACAATGAAATGAGCATTCTCTGCCAGTATTCTTATTCCCCTTCATGAATAGAATGGCCATCAAACATAGATGAAAATCAGATTTAGTCAATATCTTCTAAGTTAGAAAAAAAAGCTTGTTAAATTTTATTTATATATTGCATCTCATGCCATTTTACCAGGAAAAAAAAACCACGTCAGTGGAGAACATTCATTAGACTATCTGGTTTTTAAACGACTATTTTCTTCTGACACAGCCATTCCCAACAGATTCATAATGAACTGCTTGTTACACATCCATAAGCAAGTATACATCCAGGAGCACATCAAAGATCTGTAGAAGGGGGAAGGGTGCAAATTATATAAGCAAGTAAGTAAATAAATAAATGTCAGTGAAATCTAGACTAAACAGGTGGCATGCACAATAATGATAAGTGTAACTACGCAATTCTATTAATACATCTATGACTTGCAATGCTATTCTTCTAGTCCATGTGTCCTCCTACATAGCTCCCATTCCTGACTAATTCCATAACTTCCAACCCACCTGCTTCTTTTAATGCAAAGATGGAGGCTTCTTACATGCTGCAAAACCTATAATGATGGAACTTATTTATTAATTTATAAATGTATTTTATTTTATTAAAATAAATTATAGCGGATCTTTCATCATAATGAAAGACCCACATGGACAATTACATAAAGTTTAGCAAACACATCTTCAAAAGGCACAGAGTGACTGTCAGTGCCAAATACACTGTACAGCAGCTTGAATTCCCTTGCTAAAAGACAACTCAACAGACTCGTTAAATCACACCTGGGCAGTCCCTGATTTAAACAGAGTCCTGAAAAAAAAAGTGTTTTAACCCAACAAAGTTCGTTCAAGCCAAGTCTGTTCAAGATCTCAGCAGGCATAAACAAATGTATTGCAATTATTACAATCCTTATTGGATTGTAATAATTGTATTACATTCACTGTTTAAGCAAACTTCATTCTTCTCCACACCCATTACTTAACTTGGTGAAGAAAGGAAGAGAGAAAAACCCTCCCCTATCTTCTTTTTTGATGTGTCTCAGCTTATTTGTTACTTGTCCACTTGTTCCATTATTTATATTCTTTATTTTCTTTTTAAAAGACCTGCTGTGAGTTCGCTGCGTGCCACACCATGAGGCAGTGATCAGAATATAGCACCTTTTCATTGAGCCATATCTTCAGCTTCAACCCAAAGATAAAATTAACGATCCCAAATCATCATAATTATAAACTCATATGTAACCCTGTACACCAGCAAATAACTCTTTGCTGTGAGATGAGAATGTTAATCTGACTGGCAGAAAGCGCAGGGTACTTGTGTAATTAACAGTATCACTTCAAATCATGTTTCAACAGCAGGACATTTCTGAATGGCCTCAGGCTGGAAGCAAAGTAGCCAGATTAATAACTGATTCCATCTCTAGGGCTTCAGAGGGTTTTATTTCTCAATAAGAGGAATGAACTCATGTTCACACTACAGGAATTCAATTGTTCCTAACCCAGCAGAAGAGACCTGTGCACAAAATAGGGCTTCTGTGGGCAATGCTTATTTGAGCCAATTCAATTTGGAGATACATCTTCTGCTGTGAAAGGGATACAGATCATTTGAGCAGGATTGGAATTACTGTGAGAATAAGCATATTCCGTGTATCTGATGAAATGCCCTGGGAAGATTAAATAATAATAACCTTTGTATTCTTATTGTAGGCCATGCAACTCTGTTCTTTCTAGTAAAATAAGTGATTCCTAGAAATGTACCCTGATGCAGTAAATCACAAAAAACAGTATTGATTTACAGTATTTTCATGGGCTGATCACCAGTGTAACTAACTAGTACTGAAAAACATCGACAATGTGTTATAGAACCCTTTTACTTAAAGACAGTGGTAAAACAGAGGTGGGGTTCAATTCCTGCAAATAATTTCTTTGCATTGATTCTTTCTGGCAAGAACAGATAGGAAATTAGATTTAGAGCAATAAACTCTGTGATATCCCCAAGTTGCTTGACAAAAAGTAGCTTAAAACCAATAGGGCCAGGTTTTTAAATAAGCTTAGCCCATTTCTCCAATAGTGATTTATAGCATCTTTACAGCGTCACTCAAACATTGTTGAAATGATATAAAGCCTGGCTTCATTATGGTTATTGTGGAGCAAAGATGGTTTGATGACTCTAGAAGATGCTATTAAGTCAGTAAAGGGGAAATGACTTTAGTTTCAACTATGGATGATTAGGGAAGGAAATACTGGAAGATAGTGAATTCCTCCCCTCCTTGTTCCAATTTGTAAATCTTCTATAAATGAATGAAGAACAAATACAAACACAAACACACACCCTTTGCTTCTGGCACAAGATTATTTCAATTCTATAATCTCTTTCTTAGATTATATATTTGTTTCCTCCATTGCAAATATGTACAGCATATTGCCTTTTCTTTGTACACAAGTGAAACTGAATTCAGTCTTCCTTTCCCTTCTTGGCCAAAGTTGAAAAAAAGATCCTTTAGCAATTTCTCACAGCCTGCATAAATTTAGGTGACTGGCCAATCTTGACACTCACCACTGACTCAAAATCAGTTCTTGTGGATAAATTAAACCATTGTCCAGCATACAAATCCTTAGAGGCTCCGATTGTTGATTTTCTTGAGACAATAAGAGGATCATGTTTTATTCTTGTTCCTCTCTTCATTCCTTACTTAGTCTCTCATCCATCACATTCATTCATGCAACAGTTCCTGTTTATATTCTGCAGCAGAATATCAAAAAAGCCAGCCAGGGGTATATAAACCTGGCAGCCTTGTGAGGGTATCTGGCATCAAGATAAATAGGAGTTAAGCAATGTGACAAGTGAAGCATCTGTGCAATTTTGGCAGCCCAGTGAAGCGGTCAGGGCAGTTCTCCATTCTCTTGATAATACCTGTAAGGGCTGAAGCTGGCAAGGTGAGAACAATGTATCTAAGGCTAGATAGAATTTTATGTAAACTTTGAGCAGATGATGCCCTTATTCAAGGAATGGGAGAGAATAGCCAAATTGGTGCTTCCCCAAAGGGATAGAAGAAAAAGGGCTAGGATTTAAACACTGGAACAGACATGCATATATAAAACTTGTCTTTTGTTTTTGTTTTTTGCAATAAGTAGATCTCCTGCATTCATATATTTTGTTTCCTGACTGAGTAAAGCAACTCATCTAGATGCCTGTACATTTTTGTTGCATCCAAGATCCTGAATATGGATTTAAGATATATTGCCAGGCCTGGCTGAAGTTCAACAATTAAAAAACAAACAAACAGCTCTCTAAGTAACTCAACCTCATAATTTATAGATCAAATAAATACACAGGTGGAAATAGTTATCCAGATAGTTAGCCAGGACATATATGATATATATTATAATATATATAGTGGCCGCTAGATGAAATGGGCAGCACACAAATCTAAAAATAAATAAATAAATAAACAATATATCACATTTATGTCCCACTGCAATTGTAAGCAGACAATCCACAGTCCGCAACATGAAGAAATTAAGATAAAAGTTTAAAAAATAGGCAAGTCTAAAATTAAAAGTACAAAATATATATCGCAGATAGCATATGGTTTCAAAAAAAACCCCTCTGTTTTTATCTGTTTCTAGAAGGAAACTATAGTTGGGTCCAAATACTCTTTCTGCAGGAGACCATTCAGTTGGGTGGTCCAATGATGGAAAAATGCTTTGTCCACCAAATATAAATATATATTTATAGAGTGTCATATGCATAGCTATCTTTATGGTGAGAGGTTGTGGGTATTATGAACTCCTTTATTATGAAGGTTTCTGGTACTATTTTCCAGATAGCTGCATAAGCAATATTGGAGAAGATTCAGGCAAAAGGATATCAATGCAGACACATCAAAGCCAACCTAAACTTTCTGGGTAAGAGGTTGAAAGTCAGGACCACCAATGTACGCTTTCCTCAAATGATACTTTTTGCATATGCAGAATCAGAAAGACTGAGATCCAGGGTGAAACCTTGCTGGTGTTAAAAACAAACAGGTGGCAGAGAAGCTTTTGACATGATCCTGGGGAAAGTTCATAGGGGCTAAGGAGCATCCAGTTTGGGGAGAATCATCCCACAATGATGAGGATAGAAATTATTGTGATTGTTCAAATGGGAATAGTGTAGAACTAAGAAATCATAAGGTGAGAGCCATCAAACACACAGGGATACAAAGGAAAAAGGTACAGGATAGAGGCATTTGGTGTGGTGTACTAAATATGGATGGTTTTATGCAAATGAAACCATAAATATAGCAATAGCGCTTAGACTTATATACCATTTCATTATGCTTTGCAGCCCTCTCTAAGCGGTTTACAGTGTCAGCATATTGCTCTCAGCAATCTGGGTCCTCATTTTACTGACCTCAGAAGGATGGATGGCTGAATCAATCTTGAGCCAGTCAGGGTTGAACTCCAGACTGTGGGCAGAGTTTGCCTTCAATACTGCACTTTAACCACTGCACATCCAATATTCAAGCAAAAATGAGGCAGTTGAAATGTTTAAGGCTGGAGAAGATCAAGAAGAGAATGACCAAGAAGCTATGGTTGTATTTACAGGCATATTCTCTGCTCCTGAAGTACTGTTGCCATCCCCATCCATGGATATATAATCCAACCAGTCTTACCTAGAACACAGAATAACAGCGTTGAAAGGGACCTTGGAGGTCTTCCAGTCCATCCCCCAGTTCGAGCAGGAGACCACATGCCATTTCAGACAAATGGTTGTCCTGTCTCCTTTGAAAGCCTCCAGTGATAGGGCACCCACAACTTCTGAAGGCAAACTATTCCATTGGTTGATTGTTCTCACCAATGGGAAAGGTATCTTCATTATGTTCCTGCAGATGTGAATATCAGGGCTCCAACAGAATCTTTAACACAAAGGCATATTCATCTTTCTGATCAAGATGTCCAGAACATGAATATTGAAAAAAACAATTGAGAAAAACTCCAAAAGCATCATTCCACTCCTTATATAAATGTATTTATTTATTTATTTGGTGGTTTAGCAGTTATATGACTACCTAGTTCTCTGCTAGAACTCTGGACAGCGGGGAAAAAATAGAATATAAAACAAGCATCAGTTAAAGAAAAACACATCCAGGCACTGAAACAAACACCTTATCTTCATATCTCACAAATGGACTTTAAAGTTCATTGAAATGCAGTTCAATGTAAGAAACTGCAAAGTGATGCATGTTACAATAATATGAACTTTATCTATCAATCAATATAGCCGAAACGGGAAGTAACCAACAAGAAATCATGATGAAGAACTCTTTCTCTCTATGTGTGTTTCCCTCTCTCTCTCCCTCTCTCCCCCCTCTCTGCCATTGCATCCTTCCCAGGACTAAGAAAAAGTGACTTTTTGCCTAAGGTGGAGTTAGAACTCATAGTCTCCCATTTCTAGCCTGGTGCCTTAACCATCACACCCTACTGCCTGTCAATATATAATCAATATTTGCTGTTACATAAAAACAGGAATCATTAGGAATGAAATTAAAATTAAAACTCGCCTTTGTTATCTACCTATTTTGTGTACTACAACTTTTAAAACTAAATATGAGGAATATTCAGAATCAGACGTATTTCTTTACACAAAGCAAATGGCCCCCCAAGTAAGGTAAATTGTGAGAGAACAAAACTGATTCATAGGGGACAAGGCTAAGAACAGCTACTAGTTTTAATGGTTATACATTACAGTATCTCCTGAATGTCAGACCACAGCTTTCTGGCCATTGTATGACACAGAATACTCATGACAGGCCTTTGGCTGAAGCAACCTGCTCTTCTGACTCTTTAAGTGCCTGAGGGAAATTTAAACACAGGAGGGGAAAGAAACTTTTAATTTAACAATAGCTGTCAGTGGCCATTTTTAAAAAAAAGGAGGACAGAAAACTTTGCAGATTTGGCTAAGTTTGTTATGAGCAAAGGAGTCATAATAATAGTGAAACAGCCTCATTACTTCTTCTGATAATTAATCATTTTCTGAAGGATCCCTCTAAAAAAAGAAAAACCCTTTGAATGTGTTAGGAAATAGTTGGTTATATTGAAACAACCTAGCTCCAATAATTCTTTTTTTGGGAGACAACAGAAGTAACAAACTGAATCAATTGAATTACCCCTCAAAGAAAGAAAAATAGCAATAGCACTAAGATTTATATAACACCCCACACTGCTTTACAGCAAAAAAAAATAATAATAATACAACTTCCTAGCATCAGGAAAGATCTTTGATTTCCTGTTGATGTTCCATTCCATTCCTCTATTAATGGTGGCTCTTGTAAAGACAACAAACCATCCTGTTTGGTTGCTAAAGGTCCCTAAAATCAAATTCAGAAGAAGCCTCCTGCCCCTAGCCTGGAAGGACCACTTCCCTGCACACTTTTCTCTTTCCTAAGTTACACCCCAATTAATTCCAGCATGCTATCCGCTTTGTGCATTTCCAAAGGCAGAGTAGCTGTGCCCCATGGGAGCCCCTAGTTAGTGCCCAGTGGGGGAGCTGCTAGTTGCAGCACCCGCACTAATACCCAGAAAAGTCATTATAATGAAGGGTGTTGCAGTAAGATAGCACCAATGGAATTCATTCCTAATGAGAGACTTCAAAGCAGTAATGAGCTTGCAAAGCAATCCTTTTCATTCACTGAGCTGGCCCCATGTGTTCAGCGTTTAGACAGGGTTCACACATCAGACAGAGAGAATGTGTGTGCAGGTGGGTGGATATAATATGTTTGTCATTCTCTAAAAAACACAGATTAATAATTGCTCTGATTAAAATAAGGCTTTTATGGTGTGTGCTTACCAATCAGAATAGGGAGGAAGAAAGTGCTGGTGACCCTCACAAGTTTGAGCACCAAACTGCATTAAAAACATAGCAAACGCTCCTAATTAACTCCTAGGTTTGCTTCAATTGCAGCTCTGCTCAATCAACGGAATAAGTTCTTAGACTAAAGTTGGACAAATTGCCTTACTCTGAGGCAGTTCTTCCATTCCTGAAGTGTACTTTCTTGCTGAACCACGGCCACATGATATCGTCATATGCAGATTGACTCTCAATTATGCCAAATCAGACACCAAAACCTCAATTAGATTCAATTCTCCTCCCCCCTAAGAGGCAAATTGTGAAAGTTCTTCTGGGTATCACATCATCCCTTCATTTGATTCCCTTGTCTTTCCAAACAAATATGTTTGGGACTGTTTAATCATACAGGAAACCATGTGGACTTCGAAGCAGTACTTCTTATTTTGTAAGTGGACTCGGGTCCATGTGCCATTTAAAAGGGAAATACTGACTTTTCGGCTATACAAGTAGAAAATTTTGAAATGATGTGAACAATTACTAATTGGATGGGCTTGCTACATAATTTTGGTACCATGCTTTTTAAGTATTAGTCAATGCAATTTGTTGTTGCAATTAAAAAAAAACTTTACATTTTATGATTGGGCAATTCTGATAAATTCTTGCAATACGGTAATACACTATTTTCCTTTCATCTTTCTGACACATACTGTTTTTGTAGTCTTTTTACCTTTTCAAGCTATTCTTTTTGCATTGGCTGAAGGCCCAAACAAATTAAAAAAGCAAAATATAGCATTTTAGCAGCAGTTCTTCAAACCACATCAAAGAGTTATAAACCCACTCTGTTTTAGAAGTTTGCCATGAAAACTGTTTGAATAGGATCAACTTAGCTCTGATTTTTCTTTTCATTTCCATTCCAAGAAACAGTTCTTCAAGACATGAAAACTCGCACATCACATTAATAAAAATTATAAAATCAGTGTTATTGCCTTATGTATGTGCAAAAATATCTATATAGGACTGCAAATCATGAGGGACTTACATGGTACAATTTTTCTAAAAAATAGTCACCCAGAAGCCGTGTCAAAATGAAGCAAGTGAAAATAAAGTGAGAAAATAATATGCCATTAAAAATGTTTTCTCAGCATTGTATGTGTAGCTATATATTACTGTAATTTCAGTAAAGGTGCACAAAGAATAATAATTTGGAATAACACAGAGTGAAGAAAAATGAATCTTTATGCATCTCCCCAAACTCTATACATCCTCTATATCCATCTTCAACCAAACAGTGTAACAGTAAAAGAGTATGTTGTTTTCCATAGTATTTAAATTGTAAGAAACACAATTGGGCTAGCATTCCGCCAAGCCACTGCATCTGATAGCTGAACCCAGTATTAACCACTGTCTGTCAGATTTGAGTTCCACAATTCTGAAGTATATCGAGTGTTCTCTGCTAGATAATATCCATACATTCGGGACAGCCACAATTATGATATTTATTAGTGAAAAAAGTCCCATATTACTTTGATTCTTCTTCTATAAAATAGATGCAATGATATAAAATAGATGCAAAGAGTAAGGTTCTACATTTAGGCAAGAAAAACGGAATGCACAGGTACAGTATAGGTGATACCTTGCTCAACAGTAGTAACTGTGAAAGGGATCTTGGAGTCCTAGTGGACAACCATTTAAATATGAGCCAGCAGTGTGCAGCAGCTGCCAAAAAAGCCCACACAGTCCTAGGCTGCATCAACAGAGGGATAGAATCAAGATCACGTGAAGTGTTAATACCACTTTATAATGCCTTGGTAAGGCCACACTTGGAATACTGCATTCAGTTCTGGTCGCCACGATGTAGAAAAGATGTGGAGACTCTAGAAAGAGTGCAGAGAAGAGCAACAAAGATGATTAGGGGACTGGAGACTAAAACATATGAAGACCGGTTGCAGGAACTGGGTATGTTTAGCTTAAGAGAAAGAAGGACTAGGGGAGACATGATAGCAGTGTTCCAATATCTCAGGGGTTGCCACAAAGAAGAGGGAGTTAAACTATTCTCCAAGGCATCTGAGGGTAGAACAAGAAACAACGGGTGGAAACTAATCAAGGAGAGAAGCAACTTAGAACTGAGGAGAAACTTCCTGACAGTTAGAACAATTAATCAGAGGAACAGCTTGCCTCCAGAAGTTGTGAATGCCCCAACACTGGAAGTCTTTAAGAAGATGGTGGATAGCTATTTGACTGAAACGGTATAGAGTTTCCTGCCTAGGCAGGGGGTTGGACTAGAAGACCTCCAAGGTCCCTTCCAACTCTACCATTGTATTGTATTGTATTGTATTGTATTGTATTGTATTGTATTGTATTGTATAGAGGAATCACATTATCATATTCTATACTTCAAAGAAACTGTGGTTTTTATTTTAAAGAATTGTTGTTATATGCTAACCGGCAATATAGGTTCTATCTTCCAACTAATACAATGCCTGTTTGTGCAGAAGGAAAATATCCAAGATCCACAAAGCAGCTAGGGAGTGTTCAGACTTTGAAAAACAGATAAGTTGGAGGTTGTAGCGATAAATATGTGATATTTTAAAAAGTTTTTTTAAATGTAGATGAATACATGATATATGTAAAAAATTAAGAGTATTTATTCAGTGTATTATCAAAATCCACTATTTACAGAGAAAACATCTTCAGGATAGTCACATTAAGAACTCCTGAAAAGTTATAGGCTTGGAAAACTGATTTCACACTCTAATTCTTTTTTTTTAATCATTTTTTTTCATTTAAAAGCCAAAGTATAAAGTTTTTCACTTACATATCACATATTGAAAATCAAATCTCAACACTCATGAAATATACTCTTCTTTCTAATCTTCATAAAAACTGGAAAGCTTCCATTTGTGGATACAATTTCAAGATTTAAGCTACCCAGAGTCATTTGATAATGAGATGGGCAGCATATAAATGTAATGAATAAAATAAAGAATGAAATAAGATAAAATGGCAGCTGCAGCCATATGCCTGTAGCCTACATCTTTTTTTTAAAGTTCAACACAACTACAATACGTAGAGTCTTCATCCTATTGCATCGACTGGAGGGTTTGGGGGTGAGGGGCACCGTTTTGCGGTGGTTCTCCTCCTACCTCTCTGGCCAAGCGCAATTTGTATTTGCAGGGGGGCAGAGGTCGACCTCGAGGCCGCTCACTTGTGGGGTGCCACAAGGGTCTGTCCTCTCACTTCTCCTGTTCAATGCATATATGAAGCCGCTGGGCGAGATCATTCGTGGGTTTGGGGTAGATTACCATCTGTACGTGGATGACACCCAGCTGTACATCTCTACCCCAAACCACCCCAATGATGCCATCGAAGTGATGTCCCGGTGTCTGGAAGCCGTACGGATCTGGATGGGAAGTAACAGACTCAAGCTCAACCCGTCCAAGACTGAGTGGCTGTGGCTACCGGCGCCCTGGTTCAACCAGCTTATTCCAGTACTGGCCATTGGGGCGAACATCTGGCCCCCGTGGATCGGGTACGCAATTTGGGCGTCCTTCTGGATACCCAGCTGTCAATGGATGACCATGTGACAGCCGTGGCCAGGGGGGCGTTTCACCAGGTTCACCTGGTGCGCCAATTGCGTCCCCTATTGAACCGGAGCGACCTTCGCACAGTCACTCATGCACTTGTGACGTCCCGGCTAGACTACTGCAACGCTCTCTACATGGGGCTCCCCTTGAGATGCACCCGAAGGCTGCAGCTGGTTCAGAATGCGGCCGCGCGGGCAGTCTCAGGAGTCTTTGGCTACTCCCACGTAACACCTCTCCTGCGTGGGCTACACTGGTTGCCTGTGGCTTTTTGGGTGCGTTTCAAGGTGTTGATTATCATCTTCAAAGCGCTCCATGGCACGGGACCTAGCTATTTGCGGGATCGTATCCTGCCCCATACATCCCTTCGGCCGATTTGCTCACACAGAGAGGGACTCCTCCGGGTGCCGTACACTAGGCTGTGCCAGCGGGCGATGCCCAGGGGAAGGGCCTTCTCTGTGATGGGCCCGACCCTCTGGAATGACCTTCCCCCTGACATTAGAACGACTACGGACCTCCGCTCCTTCCACCGGAAACTCAAAACCCACCTGTTTCACATAGCTGGCCTGGCCTAATTCCAGCTTTCCCACCTCAGTTTGTATTTTTAAATTTTATGATTTGGTTTTAAGGTTTAAGTTTTTAATTTTTATAAATTTGTACACGGGATATTTAATTCAATTCTAGTTATGTATATTTCGAGTGTATGGTTTTTTAAATTTGTACCTGTACACCGCCCCGAGTCCCTTCGGGGAGAGGGGGCGATCTAGAAGTTTAATAAATTATTATTAAATTATTATTAATTATCTTGACTTTATTGACCATCCTGCCCTTGCTAAAATATAGCTATCCTACTTTACAAATATGTTCTTAAGGAAAGAACATATTTCACTTTAAAAAAACTGTGAAACTTTACAAATTCCTGTATTTATCCCATAGGGAAATTATTTTTTCTTTTGGCATATTGACTTCCTTGGAGAGGAAGAAAAAAGGCAGAGTAGCATAATTATTATAGCTGAGCAAATAGTTGGAACAAATTATTTCATGGTCCAAATTTTTCTGTTCACAAGTTATCTGCCACCTGTTCATAATTTTCTCAAAGCTACTGAGATCTTGAATAATCTGCCAAACATTTTCTATGGAAAGAAAATCTTGGATCTATAGATTGCTATTCACATAGTTTCTTGTAAGTGTTTGGAATATGCTCACAAAGTAGGCAAGAGGTATCTGATCTAATATTCTGCTTTCAGAAAAGAGAAGTTTTAAGATGCACAAGATATAGTTATCTTTTCTTTAGGGCCAGTGCTTTGTCTTCTACTGACTAGAAGGTCACATCCATTCTATTAAGGCTGGCTGTGTAGCAAAGCAATTGTTTGGAAACTTTATTAGTTAGAAATTCTTCCCACAATGTCTTTAGAAACATCATGTTTGAACGTGCCGTCTCGGAAGCTGCAGTCATTGAGTTCAGCATGTGACTGACTTGCAAATCAACTTATAAGCACTGTTTGCATGATATATTGAACTGGATAATGTCATTCAACAGGGAGATGAGTCTGCTGTGTAAATTCTCTAATCTGCACAAGTGGCCTGCTTGGTGTAGAACTTCCTTCTTCTAACTCTTGTAACTCCATTTCTGCTATTCATCTTCTGAATCCTATCACAGGCATATTAATTTTGGTTGGATTACCTATCGGGTATCTCTACTGCTTTTATTTTTGTACAGTTCCTGCCCTTCCAGGTCTATAATAGTTAAGGAGTGGCATAGGACTTCGACAGTCTTGCTTAGCTTCCATTATTTATTGTTATTCTTGTTCCAGATAGTGAAATGTAAATTTCAGTATTCGATGGAATCTTGAAGTCATCAGTTGATGAAGGACAGAAGAGTTGCAGTTTCTCTGTGTTGCAAGTTTTTTTGTAAGAGTTGCCCTTGGGCTTTACCATTAACTGGTCAGGAGGTTTCTATTCTTTGCTTTGATGGGATTGCAGAGGTCTTTGTCTGAGGACAAGGGGGGGGGGGTCAACATGAAATTGCTAGGTGAGGTCATCCACTGGCTTGGGGTTCAATATCATCAAAGAATGCTCATAATATCCAATTATATCTTTCAACTTCAGGCAAGTGAAGCAAGGCTGCCAATGTCTTATGCCACTGCGTAAAAACTATAAGCCTGAAAGGGGAGGAACTCTTTCCAACTTACTTCTCCATAGACTGAATAGCTGTGGATATTAGAGCCACCTGGTTTGAAGGATATTCCATCTTTAACCTTGATATGTTAAAAACAGTATACCTCAAATTCCAATTTGGGTGGTCAAGTTGTTATTCTCATTACCACCAGCATAACATAACTTGGCAGAAGCCACATATCCAAATCAAGAAATGTTAATTCTTAAGGAAGTTAGAATCTGAAAATAGAAAGTGCTGAAGGAGAAAAAGAGGAGTTACATAACATTTATATATCAACAAACGAGGATTAAAATTCTTTCTGGAATATTGCTGGAAAATTACTTGTAATTTTAAAATAGTGTTTACAATTAACCTTTACACTAAGGCCAACAAGCCGATAAGAAATTACTCATAATGGGAACCATATTGATTTCATCTATTTCATCCACAGTACCAACTAGCATTCACCAGGAAGAGAGAAAAGAGTGTATGCGAGCTGTGCAAGGGACATAATAAACCCAAGATGTCAAGGCATATATCTCATGATTTCCTAATGTGACATGTGTTCTTTTGCCCAGAGCTTGGCTTCAGGCTAGGAGCTAAATTTGATATTCTCAGGGGCTAGAGCTTCTTCAAACCCTATTCTGAGTTAATTAGGAAGGGAAGTTTTAGATGCAACTAGCTGTGAAACTGAAATAGTTGGGAGAATACTGCGAAAGGCAATTTTTGAAAGACTAAAAAAGATGCAGTGGGGGAGTATAAATATATTTAAGAAACAGTAATGGCTAACTTAGAAAAGTTAGGAAGTTGATGGGGAAAGTTAAATAATGTTCCCTAAATATCAGAGGAAGTGCCACCTAAGAGAGACTGGTTCAACTGCTCATAAAACAGCTCCTGTCTTATTCCTTAAAATTATTTTATTTTTAGAATTTCTTACTTTCTATTTTCTTTTGTGCAAGCACGTTGGGTGGCTGGGCTGTCAAATTATAATTACATTAGGGGGGATTTAAAATTCACTGTGTTAAAAAGTCCTTTGTGCTTGACAAGACAATGGATATGTGGAAGAGCATGATGCAATTTTGCTCCATGCCCCTACACTCTTAACACACACCTGTGCTTCTCACATACACCTGCACTTAAGTGAGCTAGAAACTGGAATGCAGATGTTCATGCATTAAATTGCTCCCCTTGGGTTGTGCAATCACCATATACCTTTTAAAATACTTCTACACCTTTAGCAAAACATATACATATAACATGCATTCACTTATGCAAAAGGCCTATAAAATAGCGAAGTTGTTTGGGAAAATGTGCGTGCTTCACAAGACTCCTGTGCCTTTAAGGTAAGTAGAAACTATATTCTCAATTCTGGGAATTCTGAAGAAGCCAAATTCCAAGGAGGCTTCTTGTGTACATGCTATTGCACTTCAATTGCTGCCACTTCTCCTCATGAGTGTGCCCAATTGAAGAAAAGTATCTGAAATAAAATGGCAAATAAGTGTCCTAATCTAATAGGCCATGAAACCAGGACATTGCAGCTACATTCAAACAAACGCTTTTGGTTTACTTTAGCTTTAGTTAAATGAATTATATATCTGCCCATCTCACAGCAGTGACTCTGGTGGATTCCATAGCATTCAATTGATAAAGACCAGAACAGACAAATTTACTAACAGAACTGTCCCAAAATGTTCTGTTCCAAAAGCTGAGGGAACATCCAGGTCCTTGGTCTTTAATACCTTCTTAAAGATCAATAGGGTCAGGGCCTGTCACTGTGTTAATTGTTTGCTAGCTGAACTGAAAAGTTACTGTGCAGGTCATAGGCAGGTCATAGGCCTTATCAGCAAGTGATGTACTGCGCCTGCTCACACACATTCCAGAGACTTCTTTACTTTTGATCTTCTGTTCGTCTGCCAAGAAGGTGGGCGACAAAGTGCTCTTGCCAAAATGTAACAATTAGATAGATTTGTTTATTTTCTTATTTTCATATTAAAGTTTGTTTTAATTAGAACTTGTTACTGGATCTTACTTTTCGCTTCCTTGAAGATATGCTGTTTGGAAAAGCTGACAGTCTACACCTCATTAGCTCAGGGTGAAATTTCCCCTGACAGGGCCATCTAGGCCAATCTCTGCACTACAGCCCACTACCAAGCCACGGCCCATTCAGAATTGGGCCACGGGAGTGGCTGGCCACAGTGAGCATGTGCACAGCTCAACTTGAGTGAGCAGTGGGCTGGCAGGGGAATGTGCAAGTCAAACTATGTGCTCATGCACCGATCCACCATTGCACAACTGCTGCATGTTCAAGCATGATGGCCTGCCATTCATATGGCACAGTTCCCTCTCCCCCCACCAGCCGGGCTGCCAAGCCACAAAGATTATAGACTGCTGATCTAGAGAAGCCACAACTTTTAGTCCCACAAGGTAACATTTCCATGTAGAAGGGATCCAGAGCAGAGGTGGGATTCAGCCGGTGATCTCTGGTTTGGGGAAACCACTAGCGGCAGCTGTGGGAGGCTTCACCCACCCACCCCAATGTAATGCGTGAGCACTGCACATGCACAGAAGGTGGTGTGCATGCACAGATGAGGCACACATGAGCGAAGCAAGCACACTCTCACATTTGCAAACCGGTTGGGAAGGTGAGTAAATCCCACCTCTGATCCAGAGTCTGCTGGTTCTGATGGGACAAACGAAACAATTGGAGATGGGTTGTCCTGCACATTCCTCGTTTCTATGACATGTAGGGTTTTATTGGTGATAACCAGTATCTTGAATTGTACCCAGTAAGCCAATGGGAGCCTGTGAGCTTGTGGACCAAAAGTTTCATGTAGGCATATTATGCACTGCCCACTTGCAGCTTCTAAATGCTTTTCAGCAGCAGTCACATGTACAGTGCATTATAGTAGTCCAATTGAGAGGTAACTCATTTTAAGTTTACACATCAGACTTTCCACATCAAAGAAAAGAGGTTGGGCAGAGCATTCAATGTCTCTTTCTCTCCCTCCCCCCAATACTTAAGATTTGTTAGCTCTAAGGACTAATACTAAATTAGTCGGTTGTGTATTAGGCTCTGGATTTATACCATGGCAATATGTATTCATTTTGCTTATTGACATAGTATTGATTGCTTTATTAGGTTTTATGTGGCGGTTTTAATATTCTGTCCCAAGCTGTGATATTTTAATATTGGAACACTGATCGTTATGACAACCGACTCAAGCTCAACCCCTCCAAGACGGAGTGGCTGTGGGTACCAGCTCCCCGGTTCAGCCAATTAATTCCTTCATTGGCCATTGGGGGCATTCATCTTGCCTCCGTGGAGCGGGCGCGCAATTTGGGCGTCCTCCTGGATGCCCGGCTGTCCATGGATGATCATGTGACAGCCGTGGCAAGGGGGGTGTTCCACCAGGTTCGCCTGGTGCGCCAATTGCGCCCCCTACTGGACCGGGACGCCTTACGCACAGTCACTCATGCGCTGGTGACGTCTCGCTTGGACTACTGTAACGCTCTCTACATGGGGCTTCCCTTGAAATGCACCCGGAGGCTACAGTTGGTCCAGAACGCAGCCGCGCGGGTAATTATGGGGAGTACTAGGTACTCCCATGTGACACCGTTCCTGCGCGAGCTGCACTGGCTTCCTGTGGTCTATCGGGTGCGTTTCAAGGTTTTGATAACTATCTTTAAAGCGCTCCATGGCTTAGGACCTAGTTACTTGCGGGATCGTATTCTGCCCCATACATCCCTGCGACCAATTCGCTCGCACAGAGAGGGCCTCCTCCAGGTGCCGTCCACTAGACAGTGTCGTGGGGCGGCGCCTAGGAGTAGAGCCTTCTCTGTGGCGGGCCCAGCCCTGTGGAATGACCTCCCTCCGGATATTAGGAATACCTCTGACCTCCGCTCCTTTCGTATTAAGCTTAAGACCCACCTATTCCAAGCAGCTGGCCTGGCTCAACTTTGATCTAACCATATCGCTCCTGACGGGTTTTTAATTGGGTATTTTAATTATATTTAATTTCTAGGGGTTTTTAAATACTGTATTTTAATTGTTTTTATTTATCAGCCGACCTCCTCCTTGTGTGTGTCTCAATATATGTCTCTGTTATATGTTTGTTTTGTCCACATATTTATTTCATATGTTTCATTGTACGCCGCCCCGAGTCCTTCGGGAGAGGGTGCGGCTAAGAAATAAATAAATATATTATTATTATTATTATTATTATTATTATTATTATTATTATTATTATTATTATTATTATTATTATTATTTGTATCACTAGCAAGGACATGCAATCTTGCATCAACCTATAAATTGGAACATAGACAGCTGCCCAATCTGAGATCAGTCTGAGTGCCAGGGATTTCCCTAAATCCCCCACTTAGCATTTCCCTGTAAAAATTCTAAGAATGGAAATCCACCCAACTGCGGGACACTAAATTTGGGGAAGGCTGGCCTGAAGCGATTAGCACTGGTTCCTGATGGACATCTTTATGTCATGTCGCCTACTACTTACTCTTACATTTATGTTTACTTTACCTACCTACCAGAGATATGTTAAGCACAGGATACAAGAGTTCTGCAATTTCTCATTTGGCTGTCTATGGAGATTCTCAGTCATCCAGGTCATGGTTGTCCCAAAAGTGCTTTTTCAAAAGGCAACTGGAGTTTGGTTTTTCATTGAAGACATTTTGCTTCTCATCCAAGGATCTTCTTCAGAGCTGAAGGAGCTTTTACATATCCCATTGTTCTTCCCAAAAGTAATATTCATGGTGAATAATCATAAGAAAACAGAAATGAAATTAAATATATCATCAAAACTACTGAATGGAAATACTGTATATCACTTAACCAAATGATAGCTCCTCTTAGTACAGTAACTACTTTAATACAAAAGGTAAAGTAAAGGTAAAGGTTCCCCTCACACATATGTGCTAGTCGTTTCATGTCTAGGGGGCAGTGCTGATCTCCGTTTCAAAGTCAAAGAGCCAGCGCTGTCTGAAGACGTTTTCCGTGGTCATGTGGCCGGCATGACTAAATCTGAAGGCGCATGGAACGCTGTTACCTTCCCACCAAGGTGGTCCCTATTTTTCTACTTGTATTTTTACACGCTTTTGAACTGCTAGGTTGGCAGAAGCTGGGACAAGTAACAGGAGCTCATTTCATTACATGGTGCTAGGATTTGAACCACCGAACTTTCTGATCGACAAGCTCAGCATCTTAGCACTGAGCCACCCTAATACAAGAGATATGGCTAACTAAAAATGCTTTTTCATGCTCCTTTCTGTTGTCCGTCCACCAACAACCACACTATTGTCTTATCACATGTATTGAGCAAAGGAAGATTTCTCCTGTACAACCACCTTTAAAACTAGTGTTCCAAAAACAATATCTTTAATTAAAACACAGTGGATATTGTTACAAAAGTAGCTTCTAGAACCAAGATGCCCACATACCTAAGGACATCAGAGTTGGGTAGGTGGTTTTATAATAACAGAAGATACCCTTTCAGATTATTATGCATTGCTTATTATATATTCAAAGAACACACACAAGAGACATATCTAGGGAATTAAACTTCTGGTCATTGCCTCTAATGAGAAATGATCAATCATTTATTTTTATTTATTTATTTATTATTCACATTTATAGACCGCCCCCTCTCCCGGAAAGGACTCGGGGCGGTGTACAGTCATTAAAATGCGTTATAAAATACATACATAAAACAGTTAAATAATTAAATACGTAGGTGAAGGAGGTTGTAAGACTGTAATAGAATAATAAATATAGTACATTAAAAGCTTATTAAAACCCCAAACCCAATTAAAATGAATAAATCCCCGGGAGGTAAAACTAAGAAAGTGCCAGGCCAGCTGATTGAAATAGGTGAGTCTTTAACTTTTGCCGGAAGGAACGGAGGTCGGTGGTAGTTCGAATGTCTGGGGGGAGGTCATTCCAGAGGGTTGGGCCCATCACAGAGAAGGATCTACTCCTAGGTGTCGCCCGCTGGCATTGCCTAGCAGACGGCACCAGGAGGAGCCCCTCCCTGTGTGAGCGGATAGGTCGCAGGGACGTGTGTGGTAGGATGCGATCCTGCAGATAACTAGGTCCTCTGCCATGGAGCGCTTTAAAGATGGTGATCAATACCTTGAAACGCACTATCCATATGTTTATAAGTGGATGACTAAAGAAAATAAATGATTTTGGGTATTTATTCCCCAATTTGTTCATATGATGTAGTGTGGGATGTTCAATGACAGAAAAGGAATTTATTGACCAAATCAAGAGATTGTCAGAGTATATTCTTAAAGCCCATTTGGAAACATAAGAATATTCTTGGAAGAAAACTTGACTGTGTAAGTCTATGTAGGCATATTCTTGGAAGAAAACAATGGCAAAATAATGTGCATCCAATCTCTAACCTTCACTTTTTAAGAAATATTATATAGATAGTTCACAGTTTCAGGGGCCCTGGAAGAAGCAAATAGCTGGATCCTTTCCAATTAGGTTTCAGTCTAGGTTATAGTATTGACAGTATTGGTACTGATAAATTGGTAAAGATAGTATTGGTTACATATATGGATGACCTTTGGAAGGATGGTGTATTCATCCAAGCAATACTTGACACCTAGTATGCTTCTGAATGAAATATAGTGATAGTGGTTATCATCCTTGATAACTGGCATTGACCCAGTTTGCTTGTGGGATTGTCAAGATCTGAGGAGTTTACCTTTCCAGCAGGTCTGAAAATGTGGGTGGGTTCCAGGTCCTCTCTATTAAACATTGTTATATTGAAAGACTGAGGAAGCATGGCTTCTTTGTGGTGGCATTTGCCCTATAGAGCACCCTGAAATTCAAAGGGCCTGATTCTCTTGGCCTTCCAAATAGTAATTAAGATCTAGCCTTTGTTCCAAGCATTAAGAGCATTAGAGGAGTCCAATATACCTGTGTTTCAGTGGTAGGATTCAAATTTTTTTACTACCAGTTCTGTGGGCATGGCTTGGTGGGCTTGGCTTGGCGGGAGTGGCTTGGTGGGCATGGCAGGGGAAGGATACTGTAAAATCTCCATTCCCTCCCCACTTCAGGGGAAGGATACTGCAACACCCCCCCCATTTCCTCCCGATCAGCTGGGACTCGAGAGGCAGAGAATAGATGGGGGCGGGGCCAGTCAGAGGTGGTATTTACTGGTTCTCTGAACTACTCAAAATTTCCGCTACCAGTTCTCCAGAACTGGTCAGAACCTGTTGAATATCACCTCTGCTGTATTTGTTTTGTGAATTTATTCTATGGTATCTGGAAGTATTTTCCTTTGTTGTATTAGGCTATTTTAAATTTCTATGGTCACGGGGGTTCTATTCATCTATTTAATTATTATGTAAATTGGTTGTTAGCAGCCCAGAATTATGTATTTAAGAGGAGCAACTATACAAATGTTCTAAATAAATAAATAAGCAATACTGTTCCATAGCATTGCCAAGAAAATTCATGAAGTCTTTGACTCTGGGTTCAATTGCAGGGCGATCTAACTTTTTATGTGTTGATTTTTGGAGAGCTGCCCATTGGGGGGGGGAGTATGAGACCAGGAAAAATATCTAGACTTATCCTGATGCTTTCCATAACCAAAGGATATATCAATTCCCCCCCCCCCACCCCTTAGTTCATGGGCATCTATCTGGGAAATCAGAAGGAAGATCCTGGAAGGCCTCATGGAGCTGAGGGAAGTATATTATCCTTCATAAAAGAAAAGCTTACACTAATTCAATAAATCTTGTTAGCATGCATTTTCTATCTTAATTAAGCCTAGCTATGTAGCCCTATTAACAACTATGCTAATGCAGCTGTGCATTTGAATGCCAATATTGTTTCTTTTCATTATATATGTGATGGGGTGCCCACAGATATAGCATGTCATCTATTCATGCATAATGTACAAGTATAAGTGGACTGGATAAAATGTTTTACTGCTTAGATTGATGCTGCTAGTGCAATATGTCAAGGCAGGAAGCATCTGTTCCATCGGAATAAGATACTTTCAACCTTCTGATGTTGCTAGCACCTACTGCACCACACAATACTAAATTTGTTGTTATTATCTTGGCAATAGCACTTAGACTTATATACTTCTCGCAATGGTATAAAGCACTCTCTAAGTAGTTTAGAGACTCAGCATATTGCCCCCAACAATCTAGTTCCTTATTTTACCGACCTTGGAAGGATGGAAGGCTGAGTCAATCTTGAGCCGGTCAGAATCAAACTGCTGGTAGTCGCCAGAATTAGTCTGCAACAGTGCATTCTAACCACTGTCCCACTTTTGGCTCTTGGTATAATGAAAAAATATTGTTATTTTTATCGAAACTTACAGTTGAAAAATTCTGCATCTGAGAAATTATAACTTTCCAGATGAAAAGATGAAACTCAATCCCCACATGCGCATATCCCAAAAATGCTACACCCTAAATTATCACTGCATTTTGGGGATCCACCACTAGGAGACAGCCACCCAAGCAACAGCATGAATAGCTACAGTAGTAAGTGTTCTTTCCAGTGACACTGGTCTATCAGGGCAACCTGCTCCAACCATATATGGGATAGAGTATACTGCTTCTGCTTTCACCTTTCAGCCCAAATCCAGGAATCTTCACAGGCAGTTGCTTTCGTGACAAACTATTCTTGTGTTGAATTTATATTTACCAACAAAGAAATAAAGGGAGACTAGTATAAATCTATTTCAAGCTATTTAGTTCTCGTCAGCTAGCCATACCCTTCTGGGATTTGAACCCGGGCTACTTACATATTAGGCAGATGTATTAACCTCTAAGCCACAGGCTCTTTTTGCTTTGTCGTCTCTACCAAGGGAAAGATTACGTGTTTTTTTCCGGTGAGACCGGTCTATCTGGGAAACCTGTTCCACCCAAATATGGGATGGAGCATACTGCTTCTGCTTTAGTTACTGTAGCTAGAAATGCTACGTATCTACAGTAGTATTTCTCTTATAAGGCGTCTGACCTTGAATTGACTTTAATAGGTGAAACGGAAATGAAGTTTAAGGATTACTATATATTGTATATACATTAATGGGTTCCTATCCCATATCTTTCCTGAAATTGATAAGTAAAACTTAGAACAAGGCCACAAGATCATCATCAAGAATCCTACAATGTACCTAAGGCAATAAGAAATGAATCTGTCACCTGCCAAATACTTTCCTCTACAGCTTCCTCATAACCTAGAGGGAGAAGGCTTGGCTAGAAATAAGCCACATGACACTATGTCAGCACTGCCAGTCTATAGCTATGCAGTGGCCCAAGGCCAGCATTTTGGAGGCCTAATGAGCTGTCTGAAGAGACACTGACAGTCATTTTGCAGATGCAAGGAGAGAGAGCAAATGACGGTGATGAAGAGCCTGCTGTTTGGCTAGTTCCTGTGACAAAAGAAACAACGAGGGAGGAAGCAACTTGAAATGTAAATTCCCATGAAGAGCTCTTCCACCATACCACATTCAGCTGGATGTCAGCAACATATGGGAGCAAACTGTTTCTCCAAATGCAGGCAGCGGCTGGAAAAAAGAAAACCATGTTAATCAAGTTCTTTGGATTACGTCCAGCGGTAATTTTGAAATAATTGTACGTACTTTAGAGATTTCAGCAGCCTTGCACAATGTGGTACCTTCCAGATGTGTTGAGTTTATTTTCCCTATACTCTAGCAATATGGACCTTGAAGCCCAACACATCTGGAGCAATGACAGGACAAAAGAGCAATCTCAAGCAATCATGAGATGGCATGGAAAGACACAAAGAAGCAGCATAGAATCTCTGGATCAGGTAGATATATCTGCCCTATGTGACAGATTTGGCTTGCAAATAAAAGAAACCAGATCTTTATGATTTATTTGTTATAGCACATATCTTTACAACTTTGTTAAAATATTATTTTTCAGTAGCAGTGTTGCGAGGTATGAAGGGATCCTGAGCAAGATTTCTTCTGGAAACTCGGGAACAGATGCTCTTAGGAATTGTAACACGCAGCTCACTTTTTCTTCCCCTTTCCTCTTGTTCCCTCCTCCATAATTCCTCTTCATTTAAAAATACTTTGTGCTAAATCCTGAAGACTCTATGGTAGCAACCAAGCAGCCAATCTTAGCAGCCCCACTAACTTGCAAAAAAGTAATTATTCAGAGGCTTATTAAGAGGAAGGAAGGAAAGAGAAGGGAAGGGAAGGAAGGAAGGTAGGGGAGGTAGGGGAGGGGAGAGGAGGGGAGGGGAGGGGAGGGGAGGGAGGGGAGGGAAGTAAGGAAAGAAAGAAAGAAGAAAAAAAGGAAGGAAGGAAGGAAGGAAGGAAATTTTCCATAAAGTCCGATTAAAAAAGATGCTTATTTGCCCACTGAGGGCATATGTTAACTTAAAGAAAGAATGCAAATTTTGAAAGTAAATTGATTTAAATAGAAATACAAAGCAACTCACTGCAGAAAATAGAAATTTGTAAATAGAAATACAAAGCAACTCGGGGCAGAAAACCAAGACAAAGCCCAAGCAGTTTGTATCCCTCCTTAGTCTGCCCTTCATTTTCTGCTTGAGGGGCAACTAACCCATCCTGTTTTCTTCTCTGGCAGATTTACGACTCCTTAGAGCAGGGGTGTCCAAACCTGGGAACTTTAAGACTTGTGGACTTCAACTCCCAGAATTCCCCAGCCAGACCTGCCTTAGAAAGAGAAACACCTTCTGTAAAGGCCACTTAAGAGATGAACATCATATGGGCCCTACTCAGACCAAATCAGCAGGGCTATTGGATAACTGCCATTGCCCCACTTTGGACCGCACTGTGTAGCCTGTGTAGTTAGCGAGCTGCTCTGTTGTTCAAAGCAGTTGTTTAACAATTAAATCCAATTAACAGACAAGCAAAGTCACTCTGCAATTGAACAATCAGTGTATGCTTATCTGAAGTTTCGAAAAAAGGAGTGAGAGATTGGTTTGCCTCAGGAAACAGCTTTAGTATTAGAGCTGAGCATCTGCACCAAATGCTGCTGTTCCTGGCCAGAACGACATTGCTTTGAATCTGCTTCTGTTTACTTTGGATTTGTTCCTGTGCACACATGCATACAAACAGGCAAAACATAACACCTGCTCCATTTTTACGCTGCTCTGAATCTCTAGTATCCTCTCTTTCCTAGAACTTCCCGTCACAAATGGGAATCTATTACGCTTCAAGACTCATTGTTGTTTTGACTCCTGAATAAGAAAAAGATAGAAGCAGGGGTGAAATTCAGCAGGCTCTGACAGGTTCTAGAGAACCGCTAGTGAAAATTTTGAGTAGTTCAGAGAACTGGCAAATACCACCTTCTGGCTGGCCTCAGATTGGGCTGGGAATGGAGATTTCACACTATCCTTCCCCTGGAGTTGAGTGGGAATGGAGATTTGCAATATCCTTCCCCTGGAGTGGGGTGGGAATGGAGATTTTTCAGTATTCTTCCCCTGCCAAGCCCACCAAGTCACGCCCACAGAAACTATAGTAAAATTAATTGAATTTCACCACTGGTGGAACTCAGACCCTTTATGTCCAATAGACCAGGGGTGAGTTTCAGGGGGTACAACCCGGTACGCATGTACCTATTCATCAGCGTGTCTTCCAGTACCCGTTCTTCCGGAGGCCACGTACTGGAATGCTCCCTCCCATTGCCTGCCCCCTTGGTTGCTCCCCCACCTGCCCAGTCGCCGCTCGCTTGCCTCGGCTGTCCACATCAGGCTTGCCCCACCAACAGCTGACTCATTACCAATAGGGGTGGAAAATCCATGCAGAGGGAGGAAAATGCATGCATTCCCCACCCCCTCCATTGGAAACGAGGCAGCTGTCAAAGAGAAGAGGGCAGCACATGACATGTGGGCTTGTGCAAAGAAGGAACTGGAGGTGAGGATTCGGCTGTTGCACAAGTCCACGGACGCACACTGCCCACTTTTCTCTGACAGCCACCTGGTTAAAAAGCCATCCTCTGTGGCGTTTTTCCATGGGGGGCTCCACAGAACATCCCAAGACCAATGCCATCACATCTGCCCTCTTCAGGGACAGGTCCTCTTCAGAAGACGAGGAATGCGAGGGGACGAGCAGGAGGCCAGAAAGAAAGAAAGAGAGAGAGAGAGAGAGAGAGAGAGAGAGAGAGAGAGAGAGAGAGAGAGAGAGAGAGAGAACTTACCACAATTGAGCCCAAAAATTTAGTTGCTAAGCAAGAGCATCATTAAGTGAGTTACACCATATTTTCCAAGTTGGCCACACCCACCCGGTCACATGACTGCTGAACCACTCCCACAAACAGTCCACACCTACAGAATAGGTTCTAAAAATATTGAAACCCACCACTGCAACAGACAGTCTTGTTGCAGGGACAAATGCAAGGGAAACAAAGAATATTGAATATTCTTTTCTGAGGGGAAAAGAGAAGCAAGACATAGAAACACCTAAGATTTCAAACATCTGGAGGCACATACACTTCTGTATGCACATACACTCAAGCACAGATATCTCTAACAACACTGGGGAGTGTTTATCCTACAGGGCAATAAGCAAAAATATGGTAATATGACAGCAATGGAGAGAATACGCATATCGTTCTGGTGATAAAATTTGGTAGCAATTACAATTTTATAGGAAATACATATTTAATTTTTCTCCTCCACCTGGCCTTTTGTGCCACCTTGAAAAACAGCAATTTGCTTGTAATATCCATCATGAATAGGGACAATTTTCAGCTAATTAAATGTTAAAAGTCTCTGAAAGCAAGGGCCTCTTAAACTGAGAGAAGTCTACTTCTTCATTGGCTGCAGGTTTTATGATGAATGTTTACAACTGGTATGGGAAAGAAGTTGTTGTTGTAAAGTAATAGAACATATCCCTTACATCAGGCAATTAAGAATGAAACTTATATTCCATAAAGTAGAATACAAACATAAGTAAGAAAGTGTGGTGTATTATCTACAGCTCTGCTCATTTACATCAAATACTTTTAGTATACTTTATATTATGAGAGGGTCATGCAGGCTGGGAGAAAATTGCTGTCTGAATCCTTAAAGAGCTGCTGACAATGATGATAGACAGTACTTAGTTAGCTAAACGTTCTCCTTCTTGATCCCTCACAGAGGGATGGGATCAAGAGCTCCCCAAATTCCTAGGCAACATTATTGGGCTCCCGAATAGGAGTCATTGGCTAGTAGCTATACATTCACTGACACAATTAGTATCAAGGAATGACATTGACTGAATTACCTGCAGAGCTTTGCAAGTATATAACTTTGCAGGTCTATAGCTATGTAGTGGCCCATAAGAGGAGTTCTTAAGACAACCAATTCTGGAAGAACCACAGTCATGGTTAAGTAGGTGTAGACATTTCAAGGCTCTGATGGTATCATTATCATGGTCTTAAAATCTGGGAGATATGGGATACTTTAGCAATTTCTCTGGCAGATTCTGTCTTTTAAAGATGTATCAATAAAACATAGTCATTGTATTATACTGTAGGTGCCACCCAGTGGTGGGTTTCAAATTATTTTACAACCTCTTCTGTAGGTGTGGCCTGCTTTGTGGGAGTGGCTTTCCAGCCATGTGACCGAGTGGGAGTGGCTTGGCAGTCATGTGACTGGGTGGGCGTGGCCAACTTGTAAAATGTGGTGAAACTCACCTAACAATAGTCTTGCTTAGCAACCAAAATGTTGGCTCACAAACTGGCATTTGAAGCATGCAAGTCTTAAAGCTGTCAAGTTACAAGACCCTTGCACCCCTAACCCTTTAGAAAAAAAGCCCCCAGAGGTATTCAAACTTGACAGCTTTAAGACTTGTGGACTTCAACTCCCAGAATTCCTCCTCTCGCTCTTCATCTTGATGATGTGTGGATGGGTGGGGGGAGGGAGCTGGAACCGGTTCTAAACAGCACTGTAGATTTGTGGAACCTTTTCTATAGAAGAGGTTAGAACTGGCAGGAACCCACCCCTGGTGCCACCAGACAGGCTGAACCTTTTCACACACAAACAAATTTCTAAGTCCTTCTACCCAAGGCTTCTCCCAAAAATAGAAACAAAGTGCTTTGGGCTCTTACTGCCCCAAATTTTTTTAAAAATACTGAACTTTATTGATATTGGGCTAGTTTGAAACACTAGGACAGTTATACAGTTGTACAGTCATGCATGTGGGCCAGGTTTTAATAAGTCTCATACAAAACAAGCTCAGCCAAACATAAAGCCAAGTTTATTGACAAAAGGGAAATTAAAGAACAAGCAGAGATAAAAATCACACTGACAGAATTCCAAATAAAATCAATTTAACAACTTGCTTGCATATTATCTTCTTAAATAAACTCTCAAGCTTCAGCACATGTTCATTGCAGAGTAGATAGTTGGAGAGAGATCATCTTGGTCTCCTGAAAGTCAGACAGTTTTGTTTTCTTTTCTGTTCCCTTGTACTTTTCTTTTCATTCTTATCAATGTAATAGTTGGTAAGTGAAACTCAGCTTCTTTCTGAAGATTGATAGTTGTATTACCCAGTCAAGAAAAAGGCTCCGTCTTTGAAGTCCTGAGTCTAACCTGAAAATAAGAAATTATCTATGTGTTAAACCCACTTTCTTAATCAACCATGATGGAATTATAAATACTCAGTCTAGTTTTTAACCAGTTCTGTCCTTATTTAAATAAGAGGTTCTTCAGGGAAATAAAATCTGAATTTCATCTATTCAAGAATTTCAGCATAATTTATCAACTTATTTTGAAGGCATTATTGTGCTACACCAAAATATACCTAGTATTGTAATTAGGTGATTGTATCTCGTGTCCTAAAAGCAAGTGTAACCTGACAATGGAAAAGGGATAATATAGAGAAATATTGTATGCCACCCAGTTCGTGTTATGCTCAAGGTAGGGCTAGAACTAATATTCTCCCAGTTTCTAGCCTGATACCTTATACTAAACTAGTTCTCAAACATAGGCCTTATTACAAATATGCAAACATATGTTTTGGTTACAATGGACATTTCAAATGAACAGACATCCCACTCCGAAATGATTTGCAAAAATCAAGATTTTATTGAAAGCTCAGTTCAGTATGAGAAGCTATGATGAGTAGCAATAGCACTTGGACTTATATACCGCTTTACAGTGCTTTACAGCTCTCTCTAAGTGTTTTATAGAGTCAGCATATTGCTCCCAACAATCTGGGTCCTCATTTTACCCACCTTGGAAGGATGGAAGGCTGAGTCAACCTTGAGTCTGGTGGGCTTTGAACTGCCAAATTGCAGGTAGCTGGCAGTCAGCAGAAGTAGCCTGCAGTACTGTGCTCTAACCACTGTGCCACCGAGGCTCTTAGAGTAGGATCCAGAAGACCCTCAAGGGTGGACTTTCAGATTGGCCTCACACTATGGTAATCTTGTGGCATTTTAGGATTTAGGCCAAGGTCAGAAAAGTCCTAAGTAGAACCAGCCTGGGGCAAACAAGTGAAAATGAGACATACATGTCACTCCTTGAGGGTCAGTATGAATATCTCCTTTCAAATATAAATGCTGCTGGTTTGGGTTGGTGATTGTCTGGCAGTGTTGCAAGACTGCAAGACATGTCATCTTCCACAAAACTGAAAACATCCATCACTTTGGGTAGTTTTACTGCTGTAGGTTAAAACACTTGGCTAAGAAAAAAAAACTTTTGAAGCTATATATCCCAAGGCGGCAGAGATTGGCCTCAAGGCAATGCAATAAAAATGAAAAATGCAACAAAGAAAGAAAGTGAAATGGAGAAGAGGAAAACTCAATCATTAGAGGGAAAAAAAGCTGCCACAGAGAAAATATGTGTCGAAATGATGCTGTTGCCTCTGAACTGGTGTTCAGAAAATATCTAAACAGGAAGGAGGTAGATTATATGCCACAGGAGGCACATTTTCCCAAGATATATTTTGTGCAATAATAAGACATCTCCTAAATGAGGCTTTCCATAAATAGAGTAAGTTTCCTTTATCACTACTTATAATAATTGTGATTTTATGGACAGTACTCCAACTTTATCTACTTCAAATTTGAAGTAGAGTATACACTAGGAGAGTTCCTGTTCTATGCTTTTGTTCTGGACTATCTGTGTATCACTTTCCATAGATTTAGATTCTCTCTTTTCTTCTTCTGTGCTTTGAAGTCTGGGGTAGAGTTCCAATGCATCTATCTCCCTTTTCCATATTCAGCTCTTGCCATTACCAACCACACTCACTTTGTTGTCAGTATCCACAGTTTTCTTATTTCTTTGCTCATTTTTTTCTTCCATCTTTTGAACTCTGTCCTCCACTTTCTCCATTTGGTAAACATCCTTAGTTTCTCCATCAAATTTTTCTGTTTTGTATTCCATATTCTCCAGTCTCTTTTCAATTCTCTCTGTCACAACTAATAGATTTTGAATTTCAATCATAATCATTTGCAATGTTACAGTTTCTTTTTCCTGCTAAGCCATTCTTTCAATTTTGCAGACACTGCCACTATAGGGTTCAAGGCTATTTTAATAAACTTCAAACAGGTTCATTTATTATCTTTCAAGTCAAAATGTTATCTTCCCTCCAATAGCTAGTGATAGAACTCCCAAAAGGCACCTGTATAAACAACTTGTGCTCTTCCTTCTATCACTCTCAATAAACAAACTGAAAGAACTTTGAATCTCAAGTGATCAAAGAGAAAGAAGAAAAGCAATGTATCCAGCTCCAGCCTCTAAGTGGCAGTGTAACTGCTTTTCCTCCTATTGTTACAACACTCTTTATAATCTTTCTTATTATCTTCTTTATATTCCAAGCTTAAGAAAGAAAGAAAAACCATTAAATGGAGATCAAAAACAATCCAATCAATCCAATCAAGCATTATATATATATACACCTCCACGCAGATGCCACCACAAATACAAGGTGGGATATATAACAATTGGAGAGCATGGTCATGTTTAGCCATTGAATTGTATGGTGGTGGCTGCTCCACAAAAAGTATTTTGATAGGGCCAATGTAAAATCCAAATGAGACTCAATTTTATTTAAAAAGGTAAAGGTTCTCCTCACACATATGTGCTAGTTGTTCCCAACTCAAGGGGGTGGTGCTCATCTCCTTTTCAAAGCCAAAGAGCTAGCGCTGTCCGCAGACGTCTCCGTGGTCATATGGCCAGCATGACTCAATTCCGAAGGCGCACAGAATGCTGTTACCTTCCCACCAAAGGTGGTTCCTATTTTTCTACTTGCATTTTTACATGTTTTCGAAGTGCTAGGCTGGCAGAAGCTGGGACAAGTAATGGGAACTCACTCCATTACGCGTTGCTAGGGATTCGAACCACCGAATTGCCGACCTTTCTGGTCAACAAGCTCAGCATCTTAGCCACTGAGCCACTGCATCCCTCAATTTCATTTAAAATGACATTGAACTTTAATTCAGACTGAATATAGATTAAGTCCCATGATTTTTTTTCCTTTCTAAAACATACATGTAATAAAGAGTATACTATATTACCATATAGTTGGTAACAGGATGCAGACAATTAGTTGGCTTGCAAAGTGGTTTCTAAACCAGAGATTTTCCTTTGCATAGAATTACCTGAGTATTCCTGGAGAAATATTGAGCTTTGATTGCGCTTCTGGCATGCTAGCCAAACTGTGCCCAAATTGATTAGTACTATTCTTATTTTTAGCAGGAACTGCTTTATGTGGCACTAGTACAGTTAAGGCTATTAAATGAGGTTACATTTTCACTGGGTTATTAAAAAGCATTCTGTAAAAACCTTGATTGATTAAAGCCATTATGGGCAGTAGAAGTCCATCTGGTGACAACAGAGCATACAGAAGACTGTGACTTGGAATGCAAGAGAAAACACATGAGAAGAGCATGAATTAACAAATGAACTAAAACAAAATAAAAATGTGTGGCTTTGAAACTAAGAGGAATGGGAAGGAAATAACAGATCTGAATGAAGATGAGTTGATCCTGTATGTGGAATGACTTTAATAAATGCATGCATGCATGTGAAAGAGTAGGTTTAGTTATAGGGATAAAAATTATGTCAGAAAATATGAATTAATAATATTACGCTTTAGTGAATGATGTTTGTGAAAGTTGGGCTCTTGAGCACCTTTTCAACCCAGCCTTTCAAAGAGATAACAGCAATAGCAATGGCACTTGGATTTATATACCAACTTACAGCCCTCTCTGTTGTGGCCCAGCAGGAGCCGTTGCAGCTGCCACCAGACTCTGAGAGTGAGGGTCCCTATGAGTCGGCTCAGGAGGATGTGGAGGACCCTGGACAGGGTTCTGACTCTGAGCAGGGATCAGAGAGTCTGGTTGGCCACCAGGAGGAGCCTGAGGCATGGAGCAGCGGTGAGAGCCAGAGGAGGGGGGCTCCTGATGTCAAGCCTTGGAGCAGTGGGGAGGAGTCACGAGACAGTGAGTCAGAGATTAACAGGGAGTTCCTGGATGCCCGTTATCACCGCGCCCATAGACACAAGGAGCGTGGGCGTAATTATCGGCGGTAAGGGCTCTCAGCTGTTGATCAGGAGACTCCTCTTCAGGCTATAAAAGGGTTGACTGTGGATATGCCCTTTGCAGCAGTCAACAAAGGGCTCCTGCAAGAAGTTTTGGTCTTGAAACGTAGCAGGCTGGATAGCTGCTTTCGTGTCTTGTATTTGTGAGCTTTGTCATGGTGGTTTACTGCCACGGAACTTTCTGTCTGTTTGTACAATAAACCCTGTTCATTTGTATTGTTCCGGAGCGTGTTCTGTGTGGGCGAAGGAGGAAGGGGGGGTCAGAACACCTCTCTAAGTGGTTTACAGAGTCAGCATATTGCCCCCAAATATCTGGGTCCTCATTTTACTGAGCTGGAAAGGATGGAGACTGAGTCAACCTTGAGCCAGTCAGGATTGAACTCCTGGCAATGGGCAGAGTCAGTTTGCAATGCTGCATTCTGACCACAGCACCACCTTGACTTCTAATAATGGAAGGAACAGAGATGGGTTTGAGGAAATATTGTACAACATTCTGAATGCAAAGTAAGTGTTGTGAATTGATGGGTAAAAACAAAGCAAGGGAATGTAAAAAAAATGTAATTGGGCCAAGTTTCTTTGAAATACATACTTTAATATGGTGAAGGAATGAATAGAAACCTAAAAGCCTGATTGATCTGAAAGTTTATAAGGGAAACAGTGATGAAATCAGTGAAGGATAAAAAGGTAATACAAAGTTAAATATGGGGAGGGGGGGACAACATTAGATATAGTCAAGGTGGATCTTGGGAAAAAGTGAATATAGAAAAAAAAGGGAAAAGTTAGAAAGCAGAATGACTGTAGGAAGATAAATTAAAAGCCCTGCATGAAAAAAAACCAATATTAAAAGTCAGATCAGTGTTCACCCGTATGAATGAGAAACAAATGATAAGCAACATCAAGACAAATCCACTGGCCAAAGTCATACATCAGTGTGGAATGCAGTATTATCATTATGCTCATGTCTTTTGGAACATTATCATTATGCTCATGACTTTTGGGGGTGAGATCTGCTCCCACCTTCCTGACCTTCCGTAAGAGCCTGAAGATGGCCCTGCCAGTTGGGTTGGGGCCCCAATGGGGACATTGTCATGTTGGAGGTAGTTGATGGAACCAATAGAAGATCCCACCTCACCATCTGCACACCCATACATCTGTATAAGTCTATGGAGATTCTCAGTCATCCAGGTTATGGTTGTTCCAAAGATGCTTTTTCAAGAGGCCACTGGGCTTTCTGGTTTTTCTTTGAAGATGTTTCACTTCTCACCCAAGAGCATTGGGACATATATTTGTATAGTTTTATTACTTTTAACGTAAGCCACCCAGAGTTGTCCTGTGGTGAGAGCAGGGGATGGGGAGGTCATTAAGGGAGGCTGTCTTGCTTCCATTTGGAATATAATTTTTGAATAAGAACTTAAACTGTTTTAAAGGAATAACAATCAAAATGATACAAACAGGAATTAGTAATATTGTCCAAATTAAAGTAAAAAGGATACAAACAGCAGTTCGTGCCTGGGGGAGGGGGGAGATTAGAGACAGAGAAATAAAAAGAGGCTATCAGATATTTTGTTTGCTTGTTTTGCTTTTTTTAAAAACTTTTAAAAACATATTTTTTACAACTATCATTTATATATGCATCCTTTTTCTTTTTTTCTTTTTTTTTGTTTTGTATATTTTACTTAAATAAAAAGAGAAAAGGTAGAAGAGGATGAAGTAAATGGCTATGTTGTTGAAGATGAAGTAAAATAAATGCTTTATTTAAATGCCTATATGTTTCTACAGTGTCCAGTAATTGTCCCATTTGGGAAAGAGGTTATTGCATTCATTAACTGAGCTTTGAGATGCAGTATTTTCAAACAGATCTATCCTTTTGAAGTTAATTCCTATTACATGGAAGTTGACTTCTGGACAAAGAAAATGAATTTTCTGCATCTTACTTACAGCTAAAAGATTTATTGTTCAGCATTGAAAAGACAAACATATAGCTCCAGCAATTCAGCCGTCAGCAGAATTGATGTTACCAACAATTTACAAATCAATAACATATCAATAAACATTAGCTTTGGATAGTTGTAACTAATTATGACTTCCATTCATTGAAATGTTTACTGCATAACTCTCTCTCTCTCTTTCTCTCTCTCTCTCTCTCTCTCTCTCTCTCTCTCTCTCTCTCTCTCCCTCTCCCTCCCTCCCTCCCTCCCTCTCCCCCACCCCTTGAATATATGCCCTATATGTTTTGTTTCTTTTTTAGTTTTCCTTTTTATAATTGTGTGCATTCTTTTTATTGTCTTCTATGTATTTAATTAATACTAGACAAACAATGCCTCATTGGGTCATTGTTTCAGAGGTGTTTCCTACCCTAAACAGAGAAATAGAATGACCACGGATTAGTAAACAAGAAATGCAAGCTGAAGCAATTTTCAATTTCCCCATTGAGTTTCCTTGTGGGGAGCTGGCAAGGAACATCAGAAATCCTTCCTCCCTCCCTCCCTCCCTTCAATTCCTGATGGCTGTCCCCATTTATTTCATTCGTATGGAGATTGCAGAGAAAAAATCAATGGGGAAGCCAGCAGGAAGTTGCAAGTCCAAGGCCAGCAAGCAGGTTAGTGGCTGATGCTGGGTGGAGGTGGGAGCAAAGGAGTTGTGGGGAGTGCAAGTCACAATTAATATACAAGGATGCATGAGAAATGCTGCATGGGTTGGCAAGGGTGCCTGGGGATGTGTGAAAGGTGCTGTGGTTTGGGTGGAGTGTGCAGAAGGATGGTGGCCAATTGTTGGGTTTTTAATCTCTGTAGGCTACCCAGTGTCAACCACTGCAAAGTCCCTGAAAGATCCAGGAATATCCTTTTTTTTTTCAGTGACAGAAATGCAGCTAATGAAGCTGCTGAAGTTTGCATAGCTCCGGAATGGGAAGAAACAGGAAAGAGAATGTGTGTCGAATTGGTGAGGAAATTTTATTATTAGAAAAAGAGACTACCCCCCCAAAAAAAATTAAGTTAAATTAAAATTGAAGACAGAAGACTGAAAAAATTAATCTAATCAGCAAATTTAATCTACATTAAACTTAGTGTGTTATCCTGTTTCTAATATTTTTTCACGGATGGAACTTTTGCAAAGGCTCTCTATTCTTTAAACTGAATGGATTGATTTTTCTTCTTTTTTCACCTTTGCTTACACCTATGCAGTGACTTGCAGTGAGGTTTATGGCTGGTGAGGCTGGTGACGTCATCAGGAAGGCGGGGAAGGGGACCACGTGTGCTGGAGGCTCAGGCTGCTTCAGCCTCCAGCACACGTGATTCCAGGAAGCACCAAGCCAGAAGCACCAGCCTGAAGATGATGAATGAGACTTCATCGAAACGTCGTGAAGATACTTCCAATTCTACGCGGGAGAAAACCCGAACCAAAGACGTATTATATATATATAATATTATATACTATTATGAAGAGAGGTGAGGCTCTGCCTCCCTTGCCTCCCCTGACCGCACGTTCCTGCACCTATGGATTACAATTATCCATATGTGTGTGTGTGTGTGTGTGTGTGTGTGTGTGTGTGTGTGCATTTGTGTTACAACCCCTGGTATTATTTATTTATCAGCAAAAATACAACACACACACACACACACATACATACATACATACATACATATATATATATGTATGTATACATGTATGTATGTATGTATGTATGTATGTATGTATGTATGTATGTATGTATGTATAATGCTTGATTGGATTGATTGGATTGTTTTTGATCTCCATTTAATGGTTTTTCTTTCTTTCTTAAGCTTGGAATATAAAGAAGATAATAAGAAGAATTATAAAGAGTGTTGTAACAACAGGAGGAAAAGCAGTTACACTGCCACTTAGAGGCTGGAGGCTGGATACATTGTTTTTTCTTCTTTCTCTTTGATCACTTGAGATTCAAAGTTCTTTCAGTTTGTTTATTGAGAGTGATAGTAAGAAGAGCACAAGTTGTTTATACAGGTGCCTTTTGGGAGTTCTATCACTAGCTATTGGAGGGAAGATAACATTTTGACTTGAAAGATAATAAATGAACCTGTTTGAAGTTTATTAAAATAGCCTTGAACCCTATAGTGGCAGTGTCTGCAAAATTGAAAGAATGGCTTAGCAGGAAAAAGAAACTGTAACATTGCAAATGATTATGATTGAAATTCAAAATCTATTAGTTGTGACAGAGAGAATTGAAAAGAGATTGGAGAATATGGAAAACAAAACAGAAAAATTTGATGGAGAAACTACGGATGTTTACCAAATGAAGAAAGTGGAGGACAGAGTTCAAAAGATGGAAGAAAAAAATGAGCAAAGAGATAAGAAAACTGTGGATACTGACAACAAAGTGAGTGTGGTTGGTAATGGCAAGAGCTGAATATGGAAAGGGAGATAGATGCATTGGAACTCTACCCCAGACTTCAAAGCACAGAAGAAGAAAAGAGAGAAAAATTGACAGAGATAAGGAGAGAAATCTTGACAGAAGCACTAGTTATAACCAAAGATAAGCTGATGGAAAGAACAGATTCTGGGTTTCAAGCTTTTATGAGATACGAAAGGAACAACATGTTGCGAAGAGAAGTTTATAAAAGATTTATTAAGAAAATAACTAGAACATTAATGCTACAAATGGCAAGAGATATAAGACCGTACTATTATTGGAAATATGATGCAATGAAAATGTATAATAGAAACTAAGCTAAATTTAGTTTAGTAGTAGTATGTATAAAATGAAGTGACAATAGCTATAGTTAAATAATGAATAATAATGATAACAATACATATAGATATATTAGTTTGATAATATGAAATTTTATATAAACAACACATGCAGATTATGAGAGGAGGTTTAAAAGCTTTATCAAGAATATGTTATACAGATGTATTGTGATTGGATGATTTTAGGATGATTTAATAGAATGTTATCATATAATCCTATTCTAGATTTTGAATATTATATATAAAAAGGATGTAAAAACAATTATAGTCAAATTAAGTTTGAGATATAATCGTGATATACATGAATATAGGTGAATTTAAAATATGCGATTTGATATGAAAAGCAGGTGATGACTATGGAAGAGATGCATGGAAATACTC
The DNA here is from genome assembly GCF_964273705.1 of Natrix helvetica. Taxonomy (NCBI): domain Eukaryota; kingdom Metazoa; phylum Chordata; class Lepidosauria; order Squamata; family Natricidae; genus Natrix; species Natrix helvetica. The sequence continues at coordinate 314,247,092 of NC_138548.1, read as the reverse complement.
GAACCAACTGACACACTTTCTACAATTTGTAATGGAAGATGGTTTTTTTATTTTTATTTTTGTGTTTGTTTGTCCTTGTTCAAAAATAAATAAAAATTGTTTAAAAAATAAATTAAATAAATACATTGAGTACTTGTGGAAGATGCTTGCAACAAAGTAAAAACAATTGTGTTATGGAATGCCAGAGAAGTGTGCAACAATTTCAAATTGTGCAAACATTCAGTTTGCATCTTTGCTGAGAATTGGAAGATTGCTGCCATTTTCCTTTCCTATAAAAGGAAAAGGCAGCAAGAGTGAATGCAAAAACTACATGTGGATTTGCTTGTTAAAGGTAGCTGGGAAGATGTTGGGTAGCATTGTGATGTCCCTGACAGTGTGCAGAACAGCTCTTTGTTCTTCAGCAAGTAGCTGAGAAATGTATGAATATGAAAAAAAAAACTTAATGTATGCTTGTTGATTTAGAAAAAGTGTGTGATAAAGTGAATAGACATCAATTATGCAATGTTTTGTACAAATATGGAGTTGAAAGTTGATTGCTGAGTAAAGCAACAGTGGGATATGATGGAAATATGCCAAAAATGAATGGAATTCTAATGGTTCAGCCCTCAGTAGGGAGTCAGGTAAGATATGTGATGTCCCTTTAGTTGTTTAAGGTATTTATGAATCAATGTATCAGGGATGCTTGCAGAGATATTAGAGGTGTTTTGGTTGTGGAGACAAATGTTCTTTAGTGCAATAAGCAGACGATGCTATTCACCAGCGTAGAGACTAAATGATTTGCAACAAATGCTAGGTGGTTTGCATGGTTGTACAAAAACTGCAGAAAAGTAATGTATCAAAAGACTAAGACAGTTACACTTAACATGGAAAAATGGCACCATGATGGTGAACCTATAGCACGCGTGCCACAGATGGCATGTGGAGCCATTTGTCAGGGCATGCGAGGTGTTGCCCTGTCAGCTGGCCAGCACGCATGTGTGCACTGGCCAGCTGACTTCAGCCTTCTTTTGAGGCCATTTTTTGCCCTCCGGAGGCTTCCTTGAAGCCTCTGGAGTGCAAAAAAACAGCCCTATGGGCAAACCGGAAGTTCAGGAATGTGCTTCCGGTTTGCTCGTAGGGCCGGTTTTACCCCTCCGGAGCCTTTGGGGGCCTTCCGGAGGCTCCCTGAGGGCTCCAGAGGGCAAAAAAATGACCCTACGAGAAAACTGGAAGTCACTTCCGGTTTGCTCGTAAGGTCATTTTTTGCCCTCTGGAGCTTTCAGGGCAGCTTCCTGAAGGCTCTGTAGGGCTAAAACCAGCCCTACGAACAAACCGGAAGTCGGTTCCCGAACGTCTGGTTTGCCTGTAGGGCTGGGTTTTTTGCACTCCGGGGGCTTCAGGAAAGATCCTGAAGCCTCCAGAGGGTCTCCAGGGGGATGGGGGAGGCTGTTTTCATAAAGCCTCTGGAGCCTGGGGAGGGCGAAAAAAGCATGCCAAAAATGGGGGGAGTGCTGGTCATTTGCACATGCATGCTGGAGTCATGTGCATAGCATTATGGGTGTGGCATGCCACGCATGACCCCCTTCACTCCTCTTGCTTTTGGCATGCGGGCCAAAAAAGTTTCGCCATCACTGCTATAGCATAAAAAAAATTAAGCAACCTGATTAACGTGTGCACTTTGCAGGAATATTTTCTAAAAATAGGAAAATAGACGGAGAGGTTTTAAAATGTGAAAATATTTAAAAGCTGTTGGGCAATACATAGGTGAGAAGAACAGAAAGCAACACAGGACTTTAAAATGATATAATAAAATCAAGAGTGGTTTGCAGGAATCAAAAAGAAATGGAGAATTATAATGAGTGGTTTGAGCATTCAACAGATTAGCAAGCTTTCCTTTTATTTTTATTGTTCTACATCTTTGGCTTAGTAATTATTACTCCTTTTTCTGCACTTGTTTATACTGAAAGGAATAGCATGATGGACATTTATGGATGCTAGTACATTCAACATTATTGAAAATAAGGTAGACCTGAGGTCCCTGGTTGTGCCCTTCTATATTAGAGCATCATTACATACCTATAGCATAGGAAAATCCCTACTCCACTCTTGCTCCTAACTCTACACCAGAGGTGGTATTCAGCCAGTTCTGACAGGTTGTGGAGAATCGGTAGTGGAAATTTTGAGTAGTTCGGAGAACCAACAAATAGGCTGGCCCCGCCCTTGCTGCTTTCCAGCTGTTCTTCTTTTGTTGCCCTGAACAGGAGAATGGAGCTGGAAAAACAGGTTACTGTGTTAGGGAGGAAATGGGGATTTTGCAGTAACCTTCCCCCAGGAGTGGGGAGAGAGTGGGGATTTTTCAGTATCCTTCCCCTGCCACACCCACAAAGCCACACCCAGAAAGCCATGTCATGCCCACAAAATCATGCCACGCCCACAAAGCCACACCCACAGAACCGGTAGTAAAAAAAAAATGAATCCCACCACTGCTCTACACCAAGGATCAATTCAACAATCTAAAACCCCATTTTAACCAGTTAAGCAGTTGGCTTTTCTATGAAGACTATCAAATATTTAGATCCATCAAAAAAAAAGATCTGAATCTCTACATCCCATGACCACATCCCATTGGATCTGAATGCCTAATTCCTGATTCAAAAATTCCCAACCCAAACAATAAACACTTAATCAGAAAACAGGACACGCGCACCATGCCATTGTGTATGCCTCATTTGGTATCATTTTTCTTTAAGTAAGCTGCATGTTATTTCTTCTGGGACATGCAGACTGATTTTCAAATAATTAGACCAAATAAACTACATTTCATTTTTTTTAAACGATCCTTTCTAACTGTAGAGGGATTTTTGGAAAGCAGACAATGAAATTATTATTATTTTGTCACACAGCTGTGCTAAAGGGACAGAGAAGACAGTGGGAAGATACAAGTATTTGTTTATTTGACTTTCTGTGGACAAAGCAAATAAAAGCTTTGGTCTTGGTCCACAATTGAACTAATTGGAAACATTCAAATTGCGTGTCTTAAAAATTTCTAATTAGCCATGACATGTGATGTAAAATAGGTGTGATTAGCATTCTCACATTCCAATGCAGCCAAATGATTAGAATGTAATAAGATTGGAGGAGTGGGGGAATAGGAAGAGAATGTTTATTTCATAAATAGAGACAATTCTGCATTTATACAGCTATACAGAAACTTCCTGCATGTCAGCCTTCACAACAACCTACTCAGGTAGATGTAATTATATTTATATTGCAAGGAAGAAAGCTGAGATAAAGGAAAGGGCTAAATTAGCAAGGTCCTGATTACTTATTCAATCTTTAAGAGTGCAAGCCTATATTTTATTTGTACACCACTGGTGAAATTCATTTTTTTTTACTACCGGTTCGGTGGGCGTGGCTTGGTGGGTGTGGCAGGGGAAGGATACTGCAAAATCCCCATTCCCACCCCATTCTGGGGCCAGCCAGAGGTGGTATTTGCTGGTTCTCTGAACTGTTCAAGATTTCTGCTATCGCTTCTCCAGAACCTGTCAGATCCACCTGCTGAACTTCACCCCTGATGTACACCTACTGAGCAGCATAAACCTCCATCTCCCCACAGGAAATAAGATTTGGCCTTGCACCAATGCAAGGAAATCAGCAGAAGCTAGTTAGAAATCTCACTGAAGTGGGGGGGACAGCTGACACGGGTTTTGTGAGAAAGTGAGATTGTAGAATGGAATTTTGACAGAAAATATGATATTACAGGGACTTTGAAGAAGCAGAATAGGAAAGTTATTGACATCTTTGAAGTTTATTTTTGGAGAAGACTCCCCTGAGAATACTGTGTACAGCCAAGATAACACATTTGTCAAACTTGTTTCATTGTCAAACAAGGCACAAATGACCAGGTTTCAAGTTACCCTACTTAGACACATTATGCCAGGGTTGTCAAATTGGCTACGCCCATGCGCGGTTTAGCAAAGGGGGAAAAGGTCATACTACATCACGAGACAATGACGTGATGACCCAAATTTGACACCCCTGCATTATGCAAAGACTCAGCTCTCTGGAAGAGGCCCAAGGGTTTATTACTGAATTGATTCCTCCCATCCTTACCTCTTTTTCTCACCCATAGCAGTAACTGAATTGATTGGGTATAATGTTAGAGGCACAGCCATAGTCATCTCTTGATTCATCATGTACTTCCCCAGAAATTGGATTAATTGTACAGTAGCTCCTCATTTAGTGACCTCAGTTGGAACTGGCAACTTGGTTGTTATGTGAAGCAGTCCCCGAGAAAAATCCTTGTGCTGATAATCATACTTCAGCTTTCTTTTGCTTTAGAGAACTGTGCAAATCATAAATGTTATGTTTGAACATAAAGTTATTTTTTTTCATCACTAAAGAGGGACTGCCTGTACAACTGTGCACAGCATAACACCAAGTATGAAAGGAATTCGGTATGAGAACACAGCTCTTGTGTATTCAAATGTGAGACAATGAATCAAAATAATAGCTCCTTTAAAAAATGGGGGGGGGGAATTGGAGCATTGGAAGAGGGCTACAAAAGGAGGCTTGGACAGTGTCTGATTATGTTGCCACTGTCAGACCTGGACACCATTTTTTATATTTGGGTCTACAGGCCTGCCACATTTTCTACTGTGGGAAAATGGGAGGGGGGATTATATGAAGTATGGGTGATATATAGTCAAAATAACATTCTTTTCTCAGAGATTCAGAGAGTCACCTTGCCCTGCAGCTGCGATGAGGTGACTGGGAGGCATTTCCAGTTTTGGATGGGGCCTGATTGGGTCATGTGATGGACATGTGGGTGCTGGGCAGGGACTTGAACTTTATTTTGGGTGGGGAAAACCTGGAAACTTTCAGATTTGGGTTTTCCCAGATGTGCCAATATGGCATCTCTAATAAAATGGAACTTTGAGGAAACTCAAGTCTTGGAGTCTTCTTTCACTGGGGGTGTAACTTGGAACAGGCACTTTCATACCTTCTCAAGGCATAATGGTTAATTTGGAAGGGGGGGCCTTTCCACTCTTGACTAAAGGCAGGACAGTTGAATCATGATTGGTTAAGCTGAGGTAAAGCCATTATCTGAGGTGGCCTTTAGAAGCAAAAGAAGAAGACAAGATATATTACAAAGCTACTTCTTCAGATTACATCATATTACAGCAATTAGCACTGTGCAGCTCTTAATAGGCTCATTATCTAACTGCTATGCCCTTTCTCTGGGTATTAGAAATTGAACAGTCTGATACTGTTTGCTTGGGGACATTCATCCTTGTAGAGGAAATAGTTTACCTAGCCGAGGTACCCACCAATAGGCATTGCAGGGATCAAAATCTTCACTCAGCCTTATTAGAAACCAGTGGGCAAGGACAAGTTCAAGAATTGCACTAATCCAGGGAGGCAATTATACTACACACAGACTACACTCTGCTAGAGAAAAGATCCCTGAACCTGTCTATGAAGATTCTCAGTCATTCACATCATGGTTCAGAGGTGGGCTGCTGCCGGTTTGGGCCAGATCAGGCGAACCAGTAGTAGCAGAGGTGGGAGGCTCCGGCCACCCACCCCGATGCTTCTGCACATGCACGAAACATTGCGGGTGAGCACACCCAAACCAATAGTAACAAAATTGCCAACCCACCACTGTCATGGTTGTCCCAAAGGTACTTTTTTCAACAGGCAACTGGACTTTCTGTTTTTTCTTTGAAAATGTTTTGCTTCTCATCCAAGAAGCTTCTTCAGCTCTTCCATTCCCCACCATCCAGTCAGAGCTGAAGAAGCTTCTTGGATGAGAAATGAAGCGTCTTCAAAGAAAAACCAGAAAGTCCAGTTGCCTCTTGAAAAAAGCACCTTTGGGATGATCCCTGAACATGGGCTCCAGCATGAGTCTGAAAGCTCAGAAGACAAAACCTCTGGTCCTGGTGACCAACCCAGATTTGACCCTGCAGTCAATTATATGCTTGCATAGTGCATAGCTTCTTGAAAGCCTGACATTTTCTTATACCCAAGAGAATCAAGGCAGTCTAATCCTAATTTTAGACAGATCACTTTAGCCTTAACAGGCTTAAGTGATCTGTTTCTGTAACTGTTGCTGCATATTTTCTTCAAAACTATCTCTGTACTTGGTTGTCATCTATGGTAGTCCATTGACTTCCAAGTCCTGACTAAAATATGTGTTGTGGCCCGTCGACTGCCAGCAGAGCTAGCAGCAGATACAGATGAGGAGGGGGTTGAGCGGAAGCCTGGGTCAGCTTTGGAGGCTTTGGAAAGCTCTGACAAGGAAACAGCATCAGAGGCAGAGGCAGAGCCAGGGCCTTCCATCCTTTCCAAGGTGGAGAGGCAGCTGCCTTTGGAGTCTGAGTTGAGTGAGAGGAGGAACGGATGGGGCCCATTCCAGATGTGTGTATGCATAGAGAGGAAAGGAGAGGAGAGCAGAGGAAAGCAATAAGCCCAGCTCTCAGGGAAAACCAGACATAGACGCTAGCCAGCCCATCCCTGGCTGGGAAATAAATAGCAGGGGTTTGGGACTGGCTGGTTGGGTCAGATAACTGTTTGTTTTCTAGTATACAGCAAGCCATTTGGATTCCCTGGCCAGAACCAGGTTTGTTGGGACTAATAATGTTTTTGTTTATCCACATGAATAAAAGATTATTCCTACCCTGTTTTGAAAAGGGTGTTGTTTTACTCAGGAGGAAGCGGTTTATCATTACTTGCGAAGGCTGGGTCAGAACAATATGAACTTGTTATATACACTACTGGAATATTTCCTTCAGTCAGGATTTTGTGATTATTTATTCCACTTGTAGCCATTATCAGAAACAGGTCTACTTCTACAAATGTGTCTCCTCCAGGGGTGGGTTCCAGTAGTTGCTACTGCCAGTTCGCTCATGGCTGCACCCCATGCATGCATGCTTGATGTGTGCTTGATGTGTGCTGTGCGCGCATGCACATTGCAATAAAAATTGCTCTGCTCATGCGCAGAAGCAAAAAACAAGATGGTGCCACCTACAGCGCCTCCCAGAGAACTGGCTCAGGGGTGTGGCAGGCCTGGGTCGCTGCCGGTTCCAGCGACCTAGGCCACCAAACCACTACTGGTTTGGTCGAACCGGTCCGAACTGGTAGTAACCCACCACTGATCTCCTCCTTCTAGAAACAGATATCTTTCTTCTCTCCACCTCTACTTATTTTGGAGATCCCAGAGCTCCTTATGCTGTTCAAAATGGATGGTAAACTGAACAACAGTTTCAAGCAACCCAGCTTAAAAAAGACTAACTGATGGGTTATGACAGCAGTGTTCAATAACTGAAGGGCTATTACACAGAAAAGGGAATTTACATATTTTTATTGCCCTAGAGGGCAATGCCAAAATACATAGGTTGAAATTACCAAAAGGGGGTTCAGACAATAGGAGGAACTACACAGACTTTCAGCTGGAAGAAGAGGCTGCCACATAATGTGATGTGTTCTCTTTTAAAAGTCTTCAAACGGAGATTGATGATCATCTATCAGAATCTCTCATTGATTTTTCACTGAGCAGAAGATTGGATTACACCTTGGTTCTCTCCAGCTCTCTGATTCTATGTAACCTGGATAGAAAATCATACACAATAGAAGAATTACTCTTAACACAGTCATAAAATTGTCCTCATACAAAAAACACACACACAAACCCAAAAGTGTGTGTGTGGGGGGGGAATCAGTCTAAGAATCTTGGCTTCACTCCAGAAATGATGTCCTTATTCTATTTGAATTTTTTTTTCTAAGAAAAAGAAAAGAAAGAAAGTTGCCTGTCTCTGATCTAAATGCTTATATATGGAAAGACAATCGGGAAGGAAGAAAGCAAATTCACAGTAACAAGGGATGAATAATTTCTATTATATTTAGTTCTTTCAAGTATTTTTGTTCGAAAGCATTTCTGATATACAAAATAAGAATGACAATGACTCTATCATCTGCACTAACATGAACAAGGATAATCAATACTTTGAATATGTGCATGTGTGAGGTGATATTTTAAGCAGTTCCCCGTTTAACTGTTTCTCTGGATTACATGTTGATTATTGCTTAAATGGCATAATGAAAGCAAATTCTATCACTAGACTTTAGCTTTCCCAGAGTTTGGCCAGGAGTATTATGGATTTCTGCAATGACCAAAATACAATAACATCCAAATAAACTTTAATACTAATTATATACAAGTAATTACATCAATTAGTATTAACCCTGGGGGCAAGTGACCATGCAATATTGGAATTCAACATTATGCAAACACAAGTAGTAGAACAAAGTCAAACTAGAGTCTTGGACTTTAAGAGAGCTAATTTCAATAAATTTAGAGTTTGGGAAGAATTTCATGGATGAGAATCCTCAAGGGGAAAACAACTCAAGAAGCTTGGGAAATTTTGAAAAATGAGGTTCCAAAAGCCCAATCTAGCACAATACCAATGAAAAAGAAAAATAACAGCTCCCAAAAGAAACCAGCATGGCTGCATAAAGAACTCTCTGACAAAGTGAAAGACAAAAAAGATAAGGATAAAAAGTGGGAAGAGGGGGACATAACTAAGGCAGAATATCAGCAATTAGCCCGAGCCTGTAAAGATGAAGTGAGGAAAGCTAAGGCTCACAATGAAGAAAGGCTTGCCACAAAAGTAAAAAATAACAAAAAAAAGCTTCTTCCAATATGTTAAAACAAGAAAAAAGTTAAAGAAACAATTGGTCCATTGCTGGAAGAAAGTGACAAGAAGGTGACAAGCAACAGGGAGAAAGCAAAACTATTTAGCTCAATTTTTTTTGCATCTGTCCTTACACAAAGGGATAAAACAGTCCAACCTATTAAAAACAGCACCCCAAAAATCAGATTAGGAACACGAGTTGAAATTGGGAAGAAAATGGTAAGTGAGCACCTGTCTACCCTAGGCGAGTTCAAATCACCAGGACCAGATGGATTACACCCCAGGGTTCTGAAGGAACTGGCAAACGAGATCTCAGAACCACTGAACTATATCTTTCAGAGATCCTGGAACACCGGGGAACTACCAGAGTACAAGAAAAGAGGTGATGTGGTTCCCATCTTCAAAAAAGGAAAAAAAATAGATCCATGAAACTATAGACCTATCAGCCTGGCCTCCTCAATACCAGGAAAGATTCTGGAAAAGATTATCAAGCAACGAATTAGCGAACACCTAGAAATAAACAAAGTAATAGCCAAAAGCCAACATGGGTTTGTCAAAAACAGATCATGCCAGACTAAATCTTATTGCATTCTTTGACAAAGTGACAAAATTAGTTGACCAGAGGAACACCGTTGATATAGTTTACTTGGACTTCAGTAAGGCATTTGATAAGGTAGACCATAACCTACTACTAGATAAAGTAGAAGAATGTGGGTTAGACAGCATCACCACCAGATGGATTTGTAACTGGCTGACCAACTGCACTCAACGTGTAGTCCTCAATGAAACTGCATCTGCATGGAGGGAAGTATGCAGTGGAGTATCCCAAGGCCCTGTTTTAGGCCCAGTACTCTTCAACATCTTCATCAATGATTTAGATGAGGTAATAAATGGAGAACTCATCAAATTTGCAGATGACACCAAGCTGGCAGATATAGCCAACACTCCAGAAGATAGGCTCAAGATACAGAAGGATCTTGATATACTTTAACATTGGGCACTATCTAATAAGAAGAGGTGTTAATGCCATTGTATAATGCCTTGGTAAGGCCACACTTGGAATACTGCATTCAGTTCTGGTCGCAACGATGTAAAAAAGATGTGGAGACTCTAGAAAGAGTGCAGAGAAGAGCAACAAAGATGATTAGGGGACTGGAGACTAAAACATATGAAAAACAGTTGCAGGAACTGGGTATGTTTAGCTTAAGAGAAAGAAGGACTAGGGGAGACATGATAGCAGTGTTCCAATATCTCAGGGGTTGCCACAAAGAAGAGGGAGTCAAACTGTTCTCCAAGGCACCTGAGTGCAGAACAAGAAGCAACGTGTGGAAACTAATCAAGGAGAGAACAACTTAGAACTGAGGAGAAATTTCCTAACAGTTAGAACAATTAATCAGTGGAACAGCTTGCCTCCAGAAGTTGTGAATGCCCCAACACTGGAAGTCTTTAAGAAGATGTTGGATAGCCATTTGTCTGAAATGTATAGGGTTTCCTGCCTAGGCAGGGGGTTGGACTAGAAGACTTCCAAGGTCCCTTCCAACTCTGCTATTATATTGTATGTATTAATCAGTTATCATACATACATTTAGCATTCTTTTTGTTTAAAAAGTGTTTTTTTCTAGCAATGATTAATCTATTTTGTTTGGTTTTTTCACAAGTGGGAGGGGGACCAAGGAAAAGAAATCCCTATCAAAGTCAATATTAGTAACATTTAAACCTTAATTGAATATATACATCTCAGTCTCTCAAATGTGATTCTTTATTCCAATCAAAATGCTAATATTTCCAGTGTTGCTTTCTGATTAAATCATCTATTCCAAAAGATTAAAAACTGATTCCTTATTCAGATTCTTATCTTGCCTGAACTTTTTTTCCTATCAGACACATTACATTAACCATACAAAATATTTTGCAGTTAACTTTTAATATTAATTTTTCATATTCACTTTTTCTTTTTTGTATTTTTTTTCTTTTTTAAACAGACACTGACAAACAAGACATAAAACATAAAACCATCTTTCATTATATACAGTGTGTCGATTGGTTACAAGGTTTTTGTGCATCCTTTCCATAGTTATCACTTGCAATTTATATAAAATCACCTTATCAAATCCAAACTGTTTGTATACATTATTATCATTGTACGTTATTTGTTTGACTATCACTAAATATTCCTTCATTTTCAATGAGCTATACTTAATATTGGAATCATTTATATTATAACAATTCATTACATCATCTTCAATCTATCCAATAATAATATATCTTTATATTTATATTCAATATCATTCTATTATTTTTGTATTGATAACATACTCTAGTATCTTTCATTTCCATGTTTTTTTATCTAACCATTGATAAAATAAATCTCATATCTTATGAAATTGTTTATCTTCTTGTTCTTTAATTTCAAATGTCAATTTACTCATTTCAGCACATTCCATTAGTTTGTAAATAACTTCCTCCTGCGTTGGTATTTTCTCATTTTTTCAATTTTTAGCAAATACAATTCTAGCTGCCGTTAATACATTTACAATCAAGTATTTCAATTCTCTATTGTATGTTTCCAGTATAATTCCCAATAAAAAGATTTCTGGTTTAAAGTTTATATGTTTTTGTATCATTTTTTCCAACCAGGTGTGAATTTTAGTCCAATATCTTTTTGCTTCTATACAAGTCCACCACATATGATGATATGAACCCGATATCTGATGACATTTCCAACACTTTTCCGATTTATTCTTGAACATTCTTGCTATTCTCATCAGGGGTAGATGCCACCTGTAAAACATCTACAAATTTTCTTTATATGCTGTTGACATTGTAATTTTATAATTTTGAGACCACTATTTCTGTCAATTCTCTAAGTCAATCCCATGTCCAAAGTTTTCCCCCCAAGCAATCATAGATTTTTTTAACTTGTTCTTCTTCTAGTTAACTTCTAATAAGCATCAATATAATTTTTAATTACCTTTTCATCAGTATCTATCAAAACTTTATCTAAAACTTTATCATGGAAACCTTCCATTTTAAGATCTTTAACATATCTAGAATGTATTTGCGCATATGAAAACCAATTCATCTTTATACCCTGCTGTTCCAGTTCTTGCACAGATTTAAGTCAGGGGTGATGCTGTGGCGATACAACATGTGATCTTGCAGCTCCAAGATTGTCATCGATATCTCTCCTGCTGGACAGTCCTTCTGGACCTAAACGTCCTGTAGAGATGGTGATAGTGAAGGGCACATACTGCCGATCCCAGGGACACCGCAAAGTCCTTGGTTGATCCAGGAAAAGCCTTTATTTCCAGCAGTTGCAGGGCAGCCATTAAAGCTGCTGAAGTCACAGACAGCTCTGGTACGGAAGAGAAGATAGGAGAAAGTGTGTCGTTTTGGTGAGAGAACTTTTATTCACTATTATGTGAAAGAACACCCTACAAGAATAAAATTAAAATTGAAGACTGAAGAGGTTAAGCGGCGAAATTAAACCAGAGTCAAGTTGAGTTTTTTTCCTTTTTATTGTTGGAATTTGACTGGATTTCTACAAACATTTCTTATTTTTAAACTGGACTGGTTTTTTTCTTTTCTTTCTTTCTCTGTCTTTTCCTTTTAAATAACTTACATAACAATTTCCACTGTCTAAAATCTTTATTCCTACCATTTTTTGTTTACAAAGTTTTAACTATATTTCCTTTTTGAACTTTTTGGATTTTTTTTTATTCTTTTATTTTGAGAATAAAAGAAGCAAGGGAAAGTGAAAAAGAACACTGCCACCTAGAAGTCTGGAATCATTGTTTTCTTTTTCATGTATGAGTGTTTAGAGGAAAGTTAAGACCTGATGCTATACTTCAAGGACTTTGAGTCTGTTTATGAAATGATAGTGGAATGAGCATGGATATTTGTTTATTCAGGTGCTCTTATGGGATATTATCAGCTCGTGGAGTTTGGACTTGAAAGAAAGTCTGGAATCTGAAGAAAGAAGTCTGTTGTGACCTTGAAAAGAGAACTGTTAATTTTATCTGGAATCACCATAAGAGTCTTGGATTCTACGTTGTGGCAGTGTTTTTCTCACGCCCCTTTTTTCCCACTCACTTACTTTCCCTCTCATTTAGCTATTGCCAGCTTATTGAGGCTTGCTGCAAAAGAAGTTTGGCTCTTTTTTCTTCTTCTCTTTTTAAAGAGGAAGTGTTTCCTTTTTGCCTTCTCCTTCCTATTTTTTGGGATGCATATATAGACACTTATTTTCTTTTCTTTTTTCTTTTTGTCTGCTGGACTTTGTTATTCCACTCTGCTGAATTGAATTAAAACCAAATAAGAGCTTGAAAACTTTTTCCTATTTTCCTTCTTTCCTTTTTTCCTCTTTCTCTTCTTTTCCTTTCTCTTCTTTTTCTTTCTTTCTTTCTTTCTTTCTTTCTTTTTTCTTCCTCTTCTCTCCCTCCCTTTTTCTCATTCTAGGGTTACTTGGGATTACAACTGCCTTCCATACAAGTGGATCAAGGTATAGAAGAACTGGAAGACCTCGTACTTCTCAACTAGATCAACTTTTTGAAAATGAGTAAAAAGATATTGACTGTTGGTTCTGCAATACCAACTTCCTCTTCACCATCTGGAGGACAAAGACCAATACAAACAATGTTGCAACAGGAAAAGGACAAGGACAAGGAAGTGACACTCCAGACGATTATGCCAGGTATACAAAAAATATAACTGAGAACAGAAAATATTGAGAAAAAAATAGAAAACATAGAACAAAGAACAGAGAGCATTGAACAAAAAACAGGGAAAACAGATGAAAAAATTGAGAATATTCAGCAAATGATGATGAAATATGAAGAATGACTTCAAAAAATTAAAGAAAAAGATGAGCAAAGAGATAAGAAAATTGGAGATATTGACAGTCAGTTGAACATTGTGGAAAAAGATAACAGTGGAATACTGGGATAGGAGATTGATGTATCAGAATTTTATCTTAGATTTCATAATATAGAAGAGAAAAAGGGAGAAAACTTGGCAGAAATAATGATAGAAATTCTGGCAGACACCATGGAAATAACCAAAGAGAAGATAATGGATGGTTTAGATGAAGTGTTTTGAGTCTATACAAGATATGAAGTGAGAAACAATCTCCCAAGAGAAGTTCATATAAGATTCACTAAGAAAGCAATTAAGACACAAATATTACAGAAGTCAAGAGACAAAAAACTGGAATATAAAGACAAGGAGATTGTACTTTACTTTACTTTACTTTATTTCAAACTTTTATACCGCCCCCTCTCCCAAAAGGGACTTGGGGCGGTGTACAGTCAAATTAAAACACATAAATACATGGGAATAAATATAAACATAAATAAATACTAAATACTTAAAAGAGGAGGCTGTAAAAACTGTACCTAAAGTAAAGCAGTTTTGTAGTTTTGAAAAAAAAATATCAAGAAGAGTGAGAGAGATGAGAAGAGAATACCATAAACTATGCGCTTCAATATTGGCAGAACGACTTAAAAATATTTAAATATTTTTAATTAATTTTTATTGAATGTTTTAATCTTTAAAAACAGTAAAAAAGACACAACAAGGAAAAAATCCACTATAAAACTAAACAAAACACGGAACCTATATAACAATATAGAGTAATTTTACAGCTTTCAATATCGGCTTTCCTACCTACAATCAGGAAAATACTTGAATGTGCAGAAATGGACAAAATGACAATAGAATTAAAAGAAAGAGAAGAATCGGACTTCTATAATGTATGGAATAAAATATACAAGTGGCTAGAAATCAGAAGCCAAAACAGGAAATAGAGAATACAAATAAATGGAGATACAAATAATGAATATTACTATAAGTGTTTATATTATGCTTGTTACATCATAGGACAAGGTTATAGTAATAGGAAGGCAATGCAGAAGGGAGAATTATAAAAAAAATATTTAAATAATTTTATTCACCCTGATCAAAATGGGTTTTTACCAGAGACAAATTAAAAATAATATGAGAATAATTCTGCACACTCTGGAATATTATGAGGCACATCCTGAAAAACAAATGGATTTGATGTTTTTAGATGCACAGAAAACCTTTGACAATGTGAACTAGCGATTTATGTTGATACAGCTGGAACAGATAGGCTTTGGTAAGAAATTTACCCAAGCCATACAAACTGTATACCATAAACAAACAGCAAAGATAATGATAAGAATTGATTCTATTGAAATAAAGAAAGGGACAAGACAAGGTTGTCCAGAAGACCTCCAAGGTCCCTTCCAACTCTGCTATTGTATTGTATGTATTAATCAGTTATCATACATATATTTAGCATTCTCCAAGATCCCTTCCAACTCTGCTATTGTATTATTGTATTATTATATCATGGAGCACAGAATTCAGCCTGTTTCTTTCAACTCAGTGTTTTTACTTCCTCACTCACCATCCCAATAGATATACAAGTCTAACCAGTGGTGGGTTTCCATTTTCTTTATTACTGGTTTGCTCATGTGCGTGTGCGATGATTCTGTGCATGTACAGAAGTGTCTGGGTGGGTGGGCAGAGCCTCCTACCGCCACCACCACTACTGGTTTGCCCAATCCATGCTGAACCAGAAGCAACCCACCTCTGAGTCTAACCAAATTTAGCTCCACTTTTATCTCTGTGGTTATGAGTAATGTGCATGGTTATATGTTTCTTTGTCATCAATTCTGCAGAAATATTGATGCTAGTAGTACTAATCATCAAATATATATATTAGCTTTCATAGAACTGTCACCTTTCTCTGAGTGGCCTTGTTATAATTTAGCGATCCTTAATAGGCAAGAGAAAAATTAAATACTAGCCAGGGGGTTTGGTTTTTCTTTTTCCTGACCAGTACGCTCTTCTGAAGAGCAGAATTGCAAAGTTTTATAGTGAACAGTCATTGATTGAGATGGGGGGGGTGTGCTATGGAAATTGAATAAATAAATAAATAATGTAAAAGCCTAGTAAAGCATGCAAAGAAGAGATTTCTTAGGGGTTTTTATAGGGGTTTTTAAACCATATTTTAAGGGGTGGGAGGGGTGGGTTGATTCAGATGGCTCAGACAGGCTTGTGGGGAGTCTGCCAGGGTACAGGCCAGAGCTAACTAATGGGTGCGGGTTGGGAGTGCTGGGAAGGGTTGGGATTCCGGGGGAGACATTAAGCCATTCCATTGGTGGGGGGTTCACCAACTCTACTGTTTGTGGGAGAGGCAGATATGGTGGGGGCCGAGGGCCAAATTATGTTCGGAGGACATGGGTTTGCTGTTTAAGAGCGATCACGCATTCCGACCCTCATTGCCCTTCTTGCACCCCAGGGTGCTCAGGATTACAGGACCCTGGTCTCTGGCTGGTGGCGCTTAACGCCAGGTCTGTGATACATAAGGCTCCCCTCATTTACCACCTCATACAAGAGGGTAGAGCAGACCTGGCGTGCATTACGGAGACCTGGTTGGGCCATGAGGGGGGGTGTTCCCCTTAGCGAACTATGCCCACCAGGCTTCCGGGCATTTCACCAAGAGCCCAGGGCAGGGGTGGGGTGGTGGTGGTGGTGGTGGTTATTAGGGAAAGTCTCAGACCTCAGGAGGTCACTGTGCCTCAGATAGGTGGGTGTGAGTCCCTTTTTGTCAAGGGACTCACAAGAGCCTTGGAGCTCAGGTGGGCCTTTTTGTTATGTACCTGTCTCCCTGCTACGTTTCATCGGTCCTGCCAGAGCTGCTGGATATGTCAGCTGGATTGGCGATTGATTTCCCCAGGCTCATGGTCCTGGGGGATTTCAATCTGCCTTCCATTGGCGAGACATCCGAGTCAGCTCGGGAGTTCATGGCTTCCATGACGGCTATGGACGTAACTCAGTTAATTCAAGACCCCACCCATAATGGGGGACACACGCTTGACCTGATTTTTGTCTCTGGGCAGTGGATGAATGATCTAGATTTAGG
Source organism: Natrix helvetica (assembly GCF_964273705.1). Lineage (NCBI taxonomy): Eukaryota > Metazoa > Chordata > Lepidosauria > Squamata > Natricidae > Natrix > Natrix helvetica. The sequence continues at coordinate 314,230,472 of NC_138548.1, read as the reverse complement.
GGATAATAATAATAATAATAATAATAATAATAATAATAATAATAATAATAATAATACTTTGATTTATAGACCGCGCCCTCTCCTAGAAAGGACTTGGGGTGGTGTACAGTCATATTAAAACAACCATGTGGATACAAAAATATAGATATACATAGATATACGGAGGAGGTAGGATATACACTGTACAATAATGGTTAAAATTCAAATAAAAATTAAAATTACCCTTAAAAACTACCCCAGAATAAGATGTTTGCCAGGAGGTTGAAAGTGGGACTATAAATCAGCTAGGCCAGCTAATTGGAACAGGTGGGTCTTAAGTTTCTGTCGGAAGGAGCGGAGGTCGGTAGTAGTTCTAATATCGGGGGGAGGTCATTCCAGAGGGCTGGGCCCATCACAGAGAAGGCTCTACTCCTGGGCGCTGCCCATTGACACTGCTTAGTGGACGGCACCCGGATATTTCTATTCAACCCTTGTCATGGTCTGATCATTTCCTCATCAGGCTTGACTTCCATACTGCTACCCCTCACCACAGGGAGGTGGAACTGACTAGATGGTTCTGCCCCAGGCGCCTGATGGATCCTGAAAGGTTCCTGATGGAGCTTGGGACTTTTCCTGAATCTCTTGCTCACAACTCTACTGAAGCCCTAGTGGAAGCCTGGGATAGGGCGGCCACTGGGGCCATGGATCACATTGTGCCTTTGCGGCCTCTGACCCGGTGTCAATCCTGGGTGGCTCCCTGGTTTACCGAGGAGCTCTGGGAGATGAAACGCCAGAAAAGACGCCTAGAGAGTGCCTATAGGGCCAGCCGGTCCGAATCTGATCGAACACTAGTAAGAATTCATATTAAATCCTACTTAGTGGCGATAAAAGTGGCAAAATGGCAACATTTTTCCGCTCTTATCGCGTCCGCAGATAACTGCCCAGCTGCCCTGTTTAGGGTGACCCACTCCTTACTTAACCAAGGAACTGGGAAAGACCCCTTGCAGGGTAGGGCTGAAGAATTTGTTCAGTATCTGCAGGATAAAATCGCTCAGATCCGGACAGGCTTGGACTCTAACTGGGTAGATTCGGGCGATCCGACGGGGATGAATCTTGTGGAGACAATCTGGGATGAGTTTGACCCTGTGACCCCTGAAAGCATGGACAGGATTATGGGGAGACTCAGTGCTGCCACTTGTGTGTTGGACCTGTGTCCCTCTTGGTTAGTTTCGGCTTCCCAGGAGGTGACACGAGGCTAGCTCCAGGCGATTACCAATGCTTCATTGAGAGAGGGGTTCTTTCCCACCGCCTTGAAGGAGGCGGTGGTGAGGCCCCTCCTTAAGAAGCCTTCCCTGGACCCAGCTTCTTTAGCCAACTATCGTCTGGTCTCCAACCTTTGCTTTGTAGCAAAGGTTGTCGAGATTGTGGTAGCATGTCAGCTTCCCCAGTACCTGGATGAAGCTGTCTACCTGGCTCCGTTTCAGTCGGGTTTCAGGCCCGGGTATGCACAGAGACGGCATTGGTCGCGTTGGTCGATGATCTCTGGCTGGCCCAGGATAGGGGCTGCTCCTCTGTCCTGGTCCTATTAGACCTCTCGGCAGCTTTCAATACCATTGGCCATGGTATCCTACTGCGATGACTCAGGGGGTTGGGAGTGGGGGGCACCGTTTTACGGTGGTTCTCCTCCTACCTGTCGAATCGGTCGCAGTTCGTGTTGACTGGAGGGCAGGGATCGAACCCTCTGGCGCGTCACTTGTGGGGTGCCCCAGGGGTCGGTTCTCTCACCCCACCTGTTCAACATATATATGAAATCTCTGGGTGAGATCATCAGTGGTTTTGGGGTACGGTATCATCAATATGCTGATGATACCCAACTTTTCATCTCTACCCCAAACCACCCAAACGATGCCCTCAACGTGATGTCCCGATGCCTGGAGGCTGTGCGGATCTGGATGGGGAGGAACAGGCTCAAGCTCAATCCCTCCAAGACTGAGTGGCTGTGGTTTCCGTCATCCCGATTTGTGCATCTTGTCCCATCTTTGATGATAGGGGGAGAAGTTTTAGCCCCCTCAGAGAGGGCCTGCAATCTGGGAGTCCTCCTGGATACACGGCTTAGTTTAGAAGAACACCTGATGGCCGTGACCAAGGGGTCCTTTTACCAGGTTCGCCTGGTACGTCAGTTGCGCCCCTTTCTGGATCGGGATGGTCTGTGCACAGTCACTCATGTCCTCGTCCTTTCTCGCCTGGACTACTGCAATGCTCTCTACATGGGGCTGCCATTGAAGAGCACCCAGTGGCTTCAGCTGGTCCAGAATGCAGCCGCGTGGGTTATCATGGGGGTACCTAGGTACTCCCATGTTACACCCATTTTAGGCGGTCTGTACTGGTTGCCGGTTGTTTTCCAGGTGCGATTCAAGGTATTAATTATGACCTTTAAAGCGCTCCATGGCTTAGGCCCAGGGTACCTGCTAGACCACCTACTGCCACCAGTAGCCTCCCACCGTCCAGTACGATCCCGCAGAGTTGGTCTCCTCAGGGTGCCGTTGGCCAGACAGTGTCAGCTGGTGACCCCCAGGGGGAGAGCCTTCTCTGTGGGAGCGCCTTCCCTTTGGAATGAGCTGCCCCCGGAGCTTCACATAATTCCCGACCTCCGGTCCTTCCGACGCACCCTAAAAAGTTGGCTTTTTCAGCAAGCCGGCCTGGCCTGTTAATTTTATCTAATTTTTAAAATGTTATTGTCCTATTAATTGGTTTTGGGGTTTTTTTTTTGGATATGTATCTAATTTCCTTTTAACTTTTGTGATATGTGTTTTTTAATGTTGTACACCGCTCTGAGTCCTTTGGGAGAAGGGCGGCATATAAATCCAATAAAACAAACAAACAAACAAAAGAAAGAAAAAGTAGAAAACACAAAGAAGATCTACTTGTGAGCCCTCTGAAGCCTTTCCACCGAAATGTTTATTACTTAGCATCACTGGCCAAAGTCTCCTTTTCCTGTTTTATTTTCTGCAGCTGCCAGCAGCATTATTTTAGCAAATCAGAGGGGAAAATAGGATAAGGTATACATTAAGCATATTTAAAAAAAAACAGAAGGGGGAACTGATATTGAATTAAGGGAAGGCTTTTTTTTTTTTTTTGATCAGATACTGAGCAGGATGGAATGAATTCAATAAATTACAGCCCAGCCTTACTACCACGTGCAGGCTGTGACAGGCATACTATTCCGGCCAAAGGCCCCTTCCAATGCTGACAATCAGCAGATCAAATTGGAGCATCACTTATACCAGTCGTGAATGGCTTCTCCACCCCAGCTCTCACTTTCCTTGCCCCTTTTCTGCTCAGCTCGGGAAGGTAATCATTCTGTGTATATCACTAGCTTGTTTAAATTGGAGATGAAAAATTGCAAAAGTACAACTTAATTGAACCTTGCATTGTGTTATTACAAATGCTACCAACCTCTCTCACAGTCCATTATCGTAGGGTACTGCTGAATGCTTTAATTAAAGACAATAAGGCTAATAAAAAGGCATCATTTTCCTGTCTTCAGCACTGCTGGAGAGTTGGGCTGATGAGCTCAGATTATTCCCCGCAAATGCTTTTCTCTTCTTTTTTAGTTGCTGCTCTACTTCCCCACCCCCTCGCTATTCTTCTTCCCACCTCCTTCAGCTTGCAAATAATAAGTGTGTCTGCAACTCAAGAAATCCCTTTGTTCGGCATAATTGTCTGATTTTGTTTATCAAATAGAAATAGGAATATAACTATCTGACCTGTCCCCCCACCTCCCAATTATCTTGCTCTTCATAACTCATCATCCTAGCGATGTCTCGGAGTGGAAAAATGGGTTTCTTTTAATCACGGTACATCTTGACAGCTGAGGTAGGGTAGAGGAATATAGGAAGGGGGTTGATGCAAATTGATGCATCCCCCCTTTTACCCACTGATCCGGAGGGGAGGTAGCGCCTGTAAGGGATGCTGTAGCTTTGAATGAAGAGGGTATTGCTTAATGTGAGGAACACTAGCCCTTAATGAGTAATGTGACACCTCCCCATAATTAGTGTGCTGCTTAGCTAATGGACCATATGTGCAATCTTTCTTTGCTTTCATCCCAATTGTATTAATGACACTTTATTGACAGCATGTTCAAGGCTGATTAAGGCAATCTTCTTACGTGAACTCCAGGCTCTACATTTCCAGGAGATCTGCCCCTAATTGTCACCTACAGCAAAGCGGTAAGAAGAATTTGGGTGGCCTTATTTAAAACATCTGGAAAAGCAAGCACAGTTTGGATAAAGACAAACAAAGTAATTCTGGAGAAAATGCACTTCTTTAATTTTATCAAAGTGCTGGCTCAGGGAAATGTATTGCAACAATATTATAAATATCTATTAAAAAGTGACCTATTAAAAATGAACAGCAGCTTTGCATGCTCTAATTTTGTACAAAACAGCTGCAGCTAGGAGGGAATACTTTGCCCATATGCCACCATCTTATTTTTCTGCTTAATATTGTTCCACAAACCCTACATTGAGAACCAGTTATATAGAGATTTCCTGCTGTAGATGTCAAGTAAAAGGGAAAACTACCCATTACATTTGCACTTTTAAATAAAAATTGCCAATACTAAGAAGTATCTGGGGAAAATTTTGATTGGAAAATGCTTAGAGGAAAGTTTATGAGTGCATGGTTTGTCATCCTTTACTTAAAACTGCAGCTTCCTGAAATGCAAAAGAAAAAGAAAAGAAAAAAGAAAGGAGGAGGGGAGAGAAGAGGAGAAGAGGGGCAGGGAGGAGAGGAAGGTTTCTTTATCACTGGTACCAAACTATGGTACAGAATAACTCTTTGCAACATTTTGTTTTTCTGTTGTGTCCTCATGATTCTGTCTTGCTCTTCTTCCCAGTGTATGAGACAGACAGACTTCAGCCATTGTCAGCCAGCACTAGTTTCATTCTTATTTGAAACTATCTAAGAACAGATGTATGAAATCTGGTAAGCTTTGTTGTCTATTGCCTTGGAGGGTAGTCAGGTGAATTGCAATAATGGTAGAGGCAAGGTTGCAGTGGGGATAGCAAATTTCATGCCAATATAGTTTTCTACAATCCCAAAGATGAGTAGACAACTTATTCAGTAGAGGGGAAACACTCACACAAATGAACTTCACAAAGCATTGTGAGGATATAAACAGAACAATTACTGCAGGCAGGGAGTGGCAACTGAAAGCAAGTGAAAAAATAGTATAGTTAGGAAATAGTTGGCCTAAGCTATACAAACAAAATTATAAAGTCAAGATCAGGAAAAGTTTTAGAAAAGACATTGACAAACAGAAGTGTATTCGGACAATGGCAACTAAGACGATAAAGGAGCTGGAAGGAAATACTTATGAGAAGCATTTAGAAGTATTGGATATACTTAGGCTGGGGAAAGGAAGATTGTGGAATGACTTGATAGTGTCTTCAAGTATGCAAAGGGCTTTTTTACAAGAGACGGGATGGACTTGTGTAGTGTTGTTTCAAAAGACAAGAAATTAGAGTTTAAATTAAAAAATAAATAAATCTCAGTTGGACATTGGAAAGAATTCTCTAACATAAGAACTCTTCAAAAGTGGAACAGATTAGCCCAGGAAGAGTGCTCAGTCCTTTGCTGAGAGTATAGTGGCTGGATGGCTGAGAGAAATAATGGCTGGATAGCCATCTATTGCAGAAGGTCTAGTGGTGGGTGTTTGTATTAAACAGAAAGTTGGGTTAAATGATCTCAACATCCCTTCCAACTCTTACATACTATGGCTCCCTGAAGAAATGATACAAACGAACTTTCAATAAAACCCCAATTTTCTCTTGTTATATCTAATGCATTTCAAACATAGCAATTCTTCATTAGAGGCAACATCCATTTGTTATCTGCTAAGTGTTGCCTCAGCCCTCTAGCAGAAAAACCCTGTGAAATTCACTGTGGTGCCCCCCCCAACCTAAAATTAGTATTAACCTCCACTTTTCTTGCCTCATTACATTCATTTGGGCAACAGCAATGTGTTTCCTTTATGGGAGCTGCAATCCTCTGGAAGATAAGCTTTTAAGGAAGATGAAATATCTTCCTGGAGACCCAAACTCAGCATAGCCCATAAAAGAACAAGCACTTTTAAGGAATGGCTGAAATATTCAAATTTAAGTGATGGCTATTGTGTCATTGTAAATAGCTCCTTTCTCCTATTTATCAGCTGAGATCTTCAAACAACAAAACATTGGACTTCTGCTAAGCTCTGGTCATTACCACTGCGATGCCAGTAGGAAATCCATGAGTGGTCAGAAAACAAAGAAGAAAGAAGATACAGATGTTGCCTAGCAATTGTAGAGCAGATACTCCAATCACTTCCATGGTAGCAATTAATGCAAGCAATTAACCCTTAGATGATGCATCACACACTAAAAAAGGGACACTTTATAAGGAATTAATCCTTAAATGATGCATCCCACACTAGAGAAAAAAAACGGCTTAACTTATTAGAACAAAAAGAATTAAGGTGGTTAAATCTTTTTACCTTTTCCCAAACTGAAAATCTGAAGCCCTGCACCAGTGGTGGGTTCCTACCAGTTGAGCCTGGTTCAGCCAAACCAGTAGTAGTTTGGCAACCTGGGTCGCTGGAACCGCCAGAGACCCAGGCCTGCCATACCTCCAAACCGGTTCACCGGGTGGCACCATAGGTGCCACCATCTTGGTTTTTTTGCTTCTACGCATGTGCAGAGCAAATTTATTGCACTATGCATCTGTGCGCTGCGCGCCCACAAGCAACCTGGCAGTACTGACTTCCAGAACCCACCCTTGCTCTGCATGCCAGTACAATGCTTGCCAGGGTGGTTGATATTCCTCCCCTTATTTGCTGTATATAGCTTGGTTCAAAGCAATAAACAGCAATCAGCGATATTGGCCATATGTGATGTTTCTGTGCAATAGGCCAATGCTGGATATAGTAAAAGTATATTTTATGCTATTTTATGTAAGGACTATCACTTCCTACTAGTTCATATTCCTACCATACATTTCCTGCCATTGAAGTGCTCTATCTTTGCCAATATAAACATTCATAAGAGGCAGAACTTTTTACTGATGGGTCCCATGAAATTTAGTGTCAGGATCAAGTACACACAGCAGGTTTTTCTGATTCCATTTGTTTCCGTATCTCAAAACTATTTGTTGTAATATACAGTGCTATAAATCAGTGGAACTCTTTTAAAAGTACTGGGACATCTTTGCTCCCTTTCACTGGAATTCCTAGGAGATCATGCCTCTAAGGCTATCACTCTTGCTTTTTCTACAGCTTGTCTTTTGGAGTTGGGCATGTTCTAAAGATAATTCCGCTGAACGTGAGAAATGGCCTGATCTGCAGAATGAAATTGGTTGAATGCCATCATCAGAGCCTTGATTACATCAGTGGCAGCTTGGAAATTCCTTCCCCTGAAGGCGCTTGTCTGCCTCATATCAAAGGCCTAATTTCAGATGAATTTGGGGAAAGCAAAATAAACTACTAGTGCAGATAGTCCCTGACTTATAATTGGTTGCTTAGGACTGTTCAAAGTTACAATGGACTTCCCAAGAGCAATTTATGACCCCCATTCAAAATTCTGGCAGCTACCCCCTTGGTCACATGACTGCATTTGGGGCGCTTGGCAGTTGGTCTACCTGTATGACTGTTTGCAGCACCCTGAGGTCACCTTACCACATTTTACAATTATTATTATTTTTCTGGAAATCACTTCTACTTACAGGCAAAAAAAAAAAAACAAAAAAAACCCAAACCCATTGCCAACAATGGATTTGCTTTATAACTCCAGTATTCACTTAATAACCACTGCAAAAAAGATCATAAAATCAAATGTAGTCCTATGGTAACCCAATATATGACAGTAATTCCAGGCTCAATTATCTGGAGGTTGTAAGTTGAGGACTACCTGTAATAAAGCTCTGATATTTAGCATTGTAATGGTGAAAAATTATATACACAACAGTCATAAACCATAATAAATACTGTTAATTTCTATTTTATTCTTCCTACAAACAAAGTCCATCATGTTTCAAGGCTACTCTACTGCAGGATGACAATGCAGACATTTAAGATTTTGACACATCCTTTCTTCTAGTTCCAGTTTTGGATTTTTTAAAAAAAATTATATACACATTTAAAGTTTTATACACATACTCACACTCACAGAATCACACCCTTCTTGGAAATACTGTGAGAGTTATCTGAATATATAAAAATGTGTTTCTGCATAGAACTGTAAATTTTCATGTATACGTTTTCGCTGGAGGCAACTGATTGCTTTATATTTCACAAAGCAGAATGTAGAGAGTTTACATCTTTTCTTTTTTTAAAAAAATTGATGGGCAAGAAAACAACCAAGATGACTTTTTATATATCTGCTTTTAAACCAATTAGTGCCAGATATGAATGCTGCTCTGAGTCTATTATGAGAAGAGAAGCTTTTTTTAAGTCCAGTAAGTAAGCAAACCAGTTAACCTTCCTATCTGGCACTGAGTCCTAAGTGAGAGAAAGCAAAAAAGAAAAACAGGTAGCCAATTGCAATTTTTCCACTTCACTTTACTCTCCAACCATTTTTACTAAAAGAAAGGTGCTATAGTGCCTCCACCTCTTTTACTTGTCTTGCAAGGGCCAAGGTGGGACTTTCTCTAGAAGGAAGATTGTTCGACTGCAAAGCATTAGTCAAACAGAAGGGAGACTCTTTTTCTTAACTTTCACACCCAGATAGTAGCATTCAGTGGGATTCAGCCAGTTCAGATTATGCTAATTTTATATCTGGTTCACTGAACCAGAAGTTTCAAGGACTGGCTGGCCACGCCCACCCCTCCCCTCCCCTCCTGGGAGTTTTGGATGCCAGCTAAGTGCAGGGCCCATACAGAGGCTCTGAGAGGGTGAAAAATGGGCCTCCAGGCAGTTCCGGAAGTCTAGAAACGGGCATGTTTCCCGCTTCTGGAGGGCCTCCAGAGCCCAGGGAAGGCCATTTTCACTCTCCCAGAGGATCAGGAGGAAAGCCTCCAGAGCCTAGGGAGGATGAAAATATCCCACCCTCTGCTGTGGTGCAAGAGGCTGAGTGGGTCACACTCACCATGGCCATGCCCACCCAGCAACCAAGCAGAGAACCGGTTGCTAAAAAAATTTAATCCCACCCCTGGATAGTAGGCTTGTTGTTGTTTTTGTTTCTTTCTCTAATCAGCTCTTCTGGCAACTTCGACTATTCTCTCTATTGGATGTCATTTCTGTCACAGGACACGGACTGATTCTGAGGCTCAGAGTGCTCAATCCTTAGATTACATTAAATAAACATAACATCAAATCATCTATAGGTAGTCCTCAATTTACGAGTGGATGCTTAGCAACCACTCTACATTACAATAAACTTCCAAAATGGGACTTATGACCTGGATTCAAAGTTCTAACATCTGCTTCTCCTCCCTCAACAATGTCATATAACCACATTTTGGGCAACCAACAACCAGCCCACATTTACAGCTGTTTGCAGCCTCCCATGGTCTTGTGACGTGATTTGCCAGAAACGGATATTTTCTGGCTGAACAACTGGAGCGTTCACTTAATGGCCAATGCAAAAAAAAGGTCATAAAATTGGTCACGGTCATATGGACAGTTGTTTTATGATGATCATGAATTATAACTGAAACTGCAGACTCAATTATGGTGGTAAGTTGAATTGTTGTACTGTGAATAAGTTGTACAGCCTAGAGTTGTTGAAGTAGGTGACAAATAAAGCAAGAAATAAATTTTCCACTTTGAAGCTTGCACTGAACAAGTTCACACCTTATAAAAAAAATTATCTATACTTCTCTCATTAAAACACAAACATTCAGAGAAGTGGAAATTATCTGCAATGGATTTTATCAGCACCTTAAGATTTCCCTTTATCTCTTCCCTCAACCACCGGTTTGTATCCCCCAGATCTGTTTTACAGGAATCCTGAGTTTTAAGCAGGCTTGAGAAGGGGATCTCAGGGAGAAACAGAAAAGTTGGAAGAAGTAATGAGTGTAATTGTATCAGTGGAAAGATTGGAAGCAATTCTGTATTCAGGTTTTTTTTCATAGAATTTAAAACCTGGACATTCCATTATCCAAATTCATTTTAAATATATTCTAATAACATAAGAATCAAGTGGTATTTGATCAGAATTTCTGAATTCTATGCATAAAGAATCCCCCCCCCCAGCCAAAATGTCCAGGAATCAGACATAAGAGAAAATAAACATTAAAAATAAAATGTACATGAATTAAAACATGAGGCACACCTGCACATCATTGTTAGCACATCTTTTTGAAAATCAGTAATACATTGTAACTTTTTAATTACTTGTAACAATAACAATGAATAATAACAGAAATGAAGTATTATAACTAAAATTAGAGCAACCGTGAATGTTTTGAGAAACAAATATACTGTTCTCATGGATAATGCATAATTACCATGAAGAAATGAGGTTTCAGATATTTTAATTATGCTGCTTGAGCAAAAATGTTGGGCATCTGTTTGTAATCAGGTAAGCAGAAAGGTAAAGATAGAAAATAGAAGGGGAAAAGAATGCAAAGAAGATGACGTGAGAACTGTAAAAGGAGCTAAACTACAACTAGTGTGTATTTTTTTTTTCAAAAAAATTTATTGGTTTTTATACATATATGGGGAAAGGTAAATGGGTATACAAAAATTTTTGGGCAGCTCCCACACTGGTGTTAGTAACCCATCCAGCACTCACAGTTTTTACAATCTTAAAAACAAATACAAAAGATAAGCAGAAAACGAGATCTTATTCTATAATGTTAACCACGTGTTCATTCATTTTCCTTTGTCACTTTCTAGAGTATCACCAATTGCTATTTATTTCAAATATTTTTTATTTTTGTGATCTGAGCCTTTTCGATATTGCTTCTTCCTCCCTGTCCCCAGAGGAGCCTTCAGCCCACCCCCCTTCTTATCTGCACCATGCTGCCCCTCCCACTACCTTCACTATGTTCGTCCTCTAGGAGGAGAGAATTCTTTTTGGTGAAGGCTTCCGCCTCCTGCACTGTATTGATTCTAATCCTATTTCCCTCCCAAAAGATCAACATTCCTTCTGGCCATAACCATTTAAACCAGACTCCTTTATTATATAATTTATTTGATAAGGAGGAATACTTCCTCCTTTTCTCTCTTATCTTTTTTGGAATCTGCTTAAGAATGGTGATTTCTTCATCTTTATATTTCAATGGTCTCTCCCTTTGGGTCCCAAGTACTTCATCCTTGTGGTGGACAACTAGTGTGTATTTAGGGACTGTTATAGTTAATACTGAATTAATTGCCAGCTCCTAGCTGACCTTGGCTGATCTAGAGAACTAATCCCAACAGGGCCTGGATAGTATTTATATGGGGAGTCTTCAGTGAGCTAGACTGGGAAATCAATCAAAATTTCAGGCAGCAAACTACTTCCATAGTATACCAAGAGATTTGGATGAATGGCAGTCACCAGAAGCCAATCTCAAATCAAAGGTGACTTTACTGACTTTAATTTTTATTAGAAAAATTAAAACATTTCATGTCCCTTAAAATTCATGATGGTAATACCCTGTATGAATTTCAAGAGACATGGGGGGCAGCTTGGTGTAATGGTTAAGACACCAGGCTAGAAACCATGAAACTGAGTTCTAATCCCACCTTAGCCATGATGGATGGTTGGGAAGGAAGCAATCGCAAGGCACAAAAATATTTGCCAATAAAAATGTAGGGACTGGTCCAGGCAGTCAGCAGGAGTCAAAAATGGATGCAAAAAAGGTGCATGTGCACCTTAATGCGCGCACGCACACACAAACACACACACTTCTTTTATATAGCTAGCTAGCTCTAAAGGTGACATTTATAAATTTTCTGTTATTCTTGTTCAATATCAGAAAAAGAAAGACTTTGTGCCTATGATGAAAAAGAATTCTTTCTGCCACCAAAAAAGTCTATTGTTAGGTAGAAAGATCCTGATACCCACTGTATAAAATCATTAACACTTCATTTTTAAAAAGCTATTTTGTTAAGGTAATGATGCCTCCAGAGTGGGGTCAAAATCTGCAAGTGACAAACAATCCAATGATATGGCAATCCAAGCCCTGCCCTGTTATAGCACTATCACTAGCACTTAGACTTATATACCGCTTCACAGTGTTTTGTAGCCCTCTCTAAGCAGTTTACATAGTCAGCATATTGCCCCCAACAATCTGGATTCTCATTTTACCCACCTCAGAAGGATGGAAGGCTGAGTCAGCCCTGAGCCTGGTGAGATTTGAACTGCCAAACTGCAGGCAGCTGGTAGTCAGCAAAAGTGACCTGCAGTACTGCACTCTTGTTGTCCCCAATCCAGGTCTGAGCCTGGTGCCGAAGCCAATGATGGATGGCAGACATGAGGTGCAGGTTTTCTGATTGCTTTTTATTGGAGTATTCCAAGGAAAAGAAGTAAACAAAGTAATAGCCAAAAGCCAACATGGGTTTGTCAAAAATAGATCATGCCAGACTAATCTTATTGCATTCTTTGACAATGTGACAAAAGTAGTGGACCAGAGGAATGCCATCGATATAGTTTACTTGGTAAGGCATTTGATAAGGTAGACCATAACCTACTACTAGATAAAGTAGAAGAAAGTGGGTAGACAGCATCACCTCCCAATGGATTCGCAACCACATTCAACGTGTAGTCCTCAATGGAACAGCATCTACATGGAGGGAAGTATGCAGTGGAGTATCCCAAGGCCCTGTTTTAGGCCCAATGTTCTTCAACATCTTCATCAATGATTTAGATGAAGTAATAAATGGAGAACTCATCAAATTTGCAGATGACACCAAGCTGGCAGGAATAGCCAACACTCCAGAAGATAAGCTTAAGATACTGAAGGATCTTGACAAACTTGAACATTCGGCACTAAATAAAATGAAATTCAATGGTGAAAAGAGTAAGGCTCTACATTTAGGTAATTGTGAGAGGGATCTTGGAATCCTAGTGGACAACCATTTAAATATGAGCCAGCAGTGTGCAGCAGCTGCCCAAAAAGCCAACACAGTTCTAGGCTACATAAACAGAGGGATAGAATCAAGATCACATGAAGTGTTAATACCACTTTATAATGCTTTGGTAAGGCCACACTTGGAATATTGCACTCAGTTTTGGTCGCCACGATGTAGAAAAGATGTGGAGACTCTAGAAAAAGTGCAGTGTTCCAATATCTCAGGGATTGCCACAAAGAAGAAGGAGTCAAACTATTCTCCAAGGCACCTGAGGGTAGGACAAGAAGCTATGGGTGGAAACTAATCAAGGAGAGAAGCAACTTAGAACTGAGGAGAAATTTCCTGACAGTTAGAACAATTAATCAGTGGAACAGCTTGCCTCCAGAAGTTGTAAAGGCCCCAACACTGGATGTCTTTAAGAAGATGTTGGATAGCCATTTATCTGAAACGGTATAAGGTTTCCTGCCTAGGCAGGGTGTTGGACTAGACGATCTCTAAGGTCCCTTCCAACTCTGCTATAGTATTGTATTGTATTGTATTGTATTGTATTGTATTGTATTGTATTGTATTGTATTGTATTGTATTGTATTGTATTGTATTGAAAAGGGTTCCTGGTGAAAAGACTAAGAACCCAGAACAAAGGATTAAGAAAGCTTTATACATTTTCACTAAAGAAGAAGGCAGGACAAGGTGAGATAACAAGAAATGTCATGTAATAAACATTTTAGTAATAATTCTACATTTTTTTCTATTGATCTCTAGCTGTCCCTATCCCTAAGCCTTGGCTAATGAATGCCCCTGGAATTATCTAATACACATTTCATTTGCTGCAGGCCATCCCTAACTTCTAGCTGAGGTCTGCAAGTTGTCTAACTACCCATAATTGCCACAAACTTTACACATGCATATTTCCTGTTGATGAGCATTCTTTGTTCTTGCCAGACAGACCACCACAATTACTTTCAAGTGTGTGCCATTACCTTTAGCAGCCAGCCCACCACTCTAACCACTGCTCCACTGTGGTATATGGGTATCTGCTGCGATGTGGCACCTGCCAGATTTTGATGCACATGCACACATACACATAATGGATGTTAGTCTGTAGTGAGGAACTGCAGTATCTAGTAATATACCGCCAAAGCTATCTTGCTGAAACCACCAAAAAATCATTTTTTTAAAAAAGAAAAGGTTATTACAGAGTTCCGGAAAGGTTATTAATTTATTTCAAGCTTTCATCAAGAAACAAGTTTTTTCTCTGTAATGCCGCAGATTTTCCAAAGAAATATGTAATGTAAAGAAGAACAAAGACAGCAAAAGTATGACTTTTATTTTCAGAAGAGCTCTCTGGAGATGTAGAGCTTTGTAATATTAGGCTTGCATATATTTTGGAGCCAGTCAAACTATTTTACTTGTGTTTCCCTTCTTCTGCTTTCATTATGATCCCTCCAAACTAATCATTCAGAGAATCCCTTGAAGAATTCAGTAAGGTGAGTCATGAAATAGGAGAGACATCTGGCCTGTTCCTCTAAAAGAAGAAAAGAAAATGACATAGAAATAGCACTGTTACATTTTTACTAAGAGTTAAGATTGCCTAAAAGGGCCTAATTTCAGAGTTTTGAGAAATATTTTAAGATGAATAAGAATATCATCTCCCCCTCCCCAAATTCTGAATAAATATGCAGAAACTTCTGTATGTGGGGTTACTTATTCGACCAGTTTTCCATCCTTGTATTCATTGATGAGGAGGAGAGGAGGAGCTTCCAACGATGGCGGTCGCCTCCTGAGCTCCCGAGTGAACGATGGAGCGCCCAAGCGGGTAAAGGACTGCAACCGGCCCTATGACATTAGAGGGGGCTGAGAGTTGATAGCCCGACCACCCTGGCTTGCTTTGGGCCAGCTTTGGCCTTCCAGGGTGGTCGGTGAAGATCGGAGGGCAGGAAGGAGTGGAAGATCGTTTGCGGCAACCGGCTGGGAAGAAGCTTGTGAATATGGCGACGGCGCAGTGCGGCTGCGCAGGCGGCGCTGACGCCGGCAAATTCAAAAAGCCGAAAAGCCGGAAAACAAAAGGGAAGGAGCGAGCACCACCGGAGAGCCCCCTGGAGAGCCCCCAGAGAGTCACCGGAGGCACCGGAGGGTCACTACCAGCATCGGAGGCATGGAGGCACAGGGAGGCACAAGGAAGGAACAACGGAGTGCCGGAGAGCGCCGGAGAGGCACCAAAGACCGGTGAGGCACTGGAAAATAATGGCTGGGGATGTCTTGGAGCCTTGAGGCCACTGGAGATCTGGACTTGGGGGCTGTGGACAGGCTTGAGCAGCCTGAGCAGGCACTTGGGGCTATGGACAGGCCTGAGCAGCTGCCCAGCCTAAAACAATCAGGACAAGAAGCCCCCCACCCCACCCCACCCCACCCATTAAGGAATTTATACTCACCTGGGACTATTTGAACCATCTTTCTCCCATTTACCATCTTTGCCTCTCTCTACTATTTGCGACACCTGAATGCCTCCCATTTCCCCCCCCCTTCCTCTGAAGTCACCATCTAGACATTATTTACCATCTATTTACCATCTATTACTTACCATCTTCCTCTGAAGTTACCATCTAGACCATTATTTACCATCTAGACTTTAAGACTCTGGTCCTTCATGGAGACCCTAGCCCTGCCGGCTATTACCTATTAACTTTGTTTTATCAGCACCTTACCCTACTGGGACTTTTATTATTCAATCAATTTACTCGAGGTTAGACCTGTTCCACCTGCGAGAAGCCCGTCTCTCGCAGGTATGGCCCCTGGCCCTGTCAAGGGCCAGCCTTGATGACGGGTTTGTGAACCCCGAGAGGTGGAAGAAAAGGAAGCTGAGGGGCTTTTTATCAAAATGTTTTATTGTGTTTTTAGGGGGTTCTAGGACGGGGAGGGGGGATAACCAGGCCAGGAGGGAAGCCAACGCCAGACGAACAGGTGAGTCTATGAAGGAAGTGAGCGGGGTGAGGGGGGAGAGGGAACAAGTTATTCCAGTAGAGGGTTGTTTTATTACAACGGTCGCGGGGAGGGGGGGATGCGAGGACAAGAAAAGATCGCAAGGTCAATTGGGAGACCGTGGCTGCTGGCTACGCCCGGTCGTTTGTACCAACTCCCGCAGCCTAGGTGGTCGGGAACTACAGAGCCAGGGCCTGAGGCTGATGCTCTGCAATGCAAGGTCCGTGACCAACAAGGCCCCCCTCATTAACGAGTTGATCTCGGAGGGGGAGCTGGACCTTGCAGGGATAACGGAGACCTGGTTGGGTCACGAGGGTGGTTTACCCCTCGTGGAAATGTGCCCACCGGGTTTCCGTGCATTCCATCAGCCTCGGGCCCTGGGTAAGGGTGGTGGGGTGGCGGTAGTTATACGGGATTGTCTAGAGCCGAGGGAGTTCACTGTTCCTCAGATACCCGGGTGTGAGTCGCTGGGTATGAAATGGGGCCCAGGGAGGCAGTGGGGCCTGCTGATTGTATACTTGGCTCCTCGCTATACGTCAGCGGCCCTGCCCGAGCTCCTCGAGCTGGTCTCGGAGACGGCGGTTAAGATTCCCAAACTTCTGGTTATGGGGGATTTCAACCTGCCGTCGACGGGAGCAGCGTCCGAGGTGGCTCGGGAGTTCATGGCTTCCATGACAGCCATGGGCCTGACCCAACTAATTCAGGGCCCCACACACGAAGGCGGCCACACACTGGACCTTGTCTTTGTATCTGAGCAGTGGACGAGTGATCTGGGAATAGGGGATTTAGAGATTACGCCCCTGTCATGGTCAGATCACTCATGTCTCCGGCTGGACTTCCCTGGCGCTACCCTCCACCGTGAGGAGGCGGAGCCAGTTTGTTCAAACTGGTACCGCCCCAAGCACTTGATGGAACCGGACAGGTTCCAGACGGAGCTTGGGCCTTTACCTGTAGCCCTGACCCGCGCTCGGTCGGAGGACCTAGTCGACGCCTGGAATAGGGCGACGGCGGGGGCCTTGGACCGGGTTGCGCCTCTGCGACCTCTCCTACGGCAACGATCCACCCGGGCTCCCTGGTACACCGAGGAGCTTAGGGTGATGAAGCACCATAGGAGACGTCTAGAGAGCAGGTGGAGGTCCTCACGCTCCGAATCTGACCGAACGCAGGTAAGAGCCTATTTACGGACCTACCTTGTGGCATTGAGAGCGGCTAAACGTAGACATTGTGCCGCTCTCATTGCGTCTGCGGATAACCGCCCTGCCGCCCTGTTTAGGGTGACCCGCTCTCTCCTGTTGCAGGAGACACGAGAGGCACCCTTGCAGGGAAGAGCAGAGGAGTTTGGGGAATATCTGCAAGACAAAGTCGCTCAGATCCGGAGCGGATGGGCCCCCCCCAGTGGACCGGACGAGCCGACATCAGTGAGTCTTGTGAGCCCACTCTGGGAGGAGTTTGACTCTGTTGCCCCCGAGGATTTAGACGGGTTGCGTGGACGGCTGTGACCCACCACATGTTCAATGGACCCGTGCCCCTCCTGGTTGGTACTGGCATCCTGGGAGGTGACGCGAGGCTGGCTTCTGGGCCTGGTGAACGCCTCATTGAGCGAGGGTTCCTTACCGACTGCCTTGAAAGAGGCGGTGGTGAGGCCCCTGCTCAAGAGGCCTTCACTTGACCCAACGGAGCTAGCTAGTTATCGTCCAGTCTCCAACCTCCCCTTTTTAGCGAAGGTTGTTGAGAATGTGGTGGCGCAGCAATTTCCACGTCACCTTGACGAATCCGTATATCTAGACCCACGCCAGTCCGGCTTCCGACCCGGGTACAGCACCGAGACAGCCTTGGTCGCGTTGGTGGATGATCTCTGGAGGGCCAGAGATAGAGGTTGCTCCTCTATCCTGGTCCTATTAGACCTCTCAGCGGCTTTTGATACCATCGACCATGGTATCCTATTGCGCCGGCTGGAGGGGATGGGAGTCGGAGGCACCGTTTTACGGTGGTTCGGCTCCTACCTCTCCGGCCGGATGCAATATGTGTTGACTGGGGGGCAGAGGTCGACCCTGAGGCCACTCTCTTGTGGGGTGCCGCAGGGGTCGGTCCTCTCGCCCCTTTTGTTCAACGCATATGTGAAGCCGCTGGGTGAGATCATCCGTGGTTTTGGGGTTGAGTACCATCTGTACGCTGATGATACTCAGTTGTACATCTCAACCCCAAGCCACCCCAACGAGGCTGTCGAAGTGATGTCCCGGTGTTTGGAAGCTGTCGGGGTCTGGATGGGGGACAACAGACTCAAGCTCAACCCCTCCAAGACCGAGTGGCTGTGGCTACCGGCACCTCGGTTCAGCCAGCTGATTCCATCACTGGCCATAGGGGGCGAACAATTGCCCCCTGTGGAACGGGCGCGCAATTTGGGCGTCCTCCTAGACGCCCGGCTGTCAATGGATGATCATGTGGCAGCCGTGGCAAGGGGGGCGTTCCACCAGGTTCGCCTGGTGCGCCAATTGCGCCCCCTTCTGGACCGTGATGCCCTACGCACAGTCACTCACGCACTGGTGACGTCTCGCCTGGACTACTGTAACGCTCTCTACATGGGGCTTCCCTTGGGACGCGCCTGAAGACTGCAGCTAGTCCAGAATGCAGCCGCGCGGGTAGTCATGGGGAGTACTAGGTACTCCCACGTAACACCTCTCCTGCGCGAGCTGCACTGGCTACCTGTGGTCTTTCGGGTGCGTTTCAAGGTTCTGATCACCATTTTTAAAGCGCTCCATGGCATCGGGCCTAGTTACCTGCGGGATCGCATCCTCCCACATACATCCCTGCGGCCAATCCGCTCTCACAGGGAGGGCCTTCTCCTGGTGCCGTCCACGAGGCAATGCCAACGGGCGACACCGAGGAGTAGGGCCTTCTCTGTGATGGGCCCAACCCTCTGGAACGACCTCCCCCCCGACATTAGAACCACTACTGACCTCCGCTCCTTCCGACAGAAACTGAAGACACACCTGTTCCGACTGGCTGGTTTGGCATAATTTATAACGTCTACCTCCTGGCATACACATTCTTACTGGTTTTTAGAGGGATAGTGTTTTAAATTTAATCTGATATTTTAAACTTTTGTATTGACTTATTTATTAGCAGTACAGTTTGGCATATTTTATCCTCCTCATATACATGTATTTCTGTAGTTATTTCTATGTTTTAATCTGTTGCATTTTAATGCGGACTGTACACCGCCCCGAGTCCCTTTCGGGAGAGGGGGCGGTATATAAACGCTAATAATAATAATAATAATAATAATAATAATAATAATAATAATAATAATAATAATAACAACAACTCCCATTTTATACTCATGGGTTCTTGATACCAGACAAACAATATGGCATCTGAACAACTTTGTCTCATCTTTATAAAGGATGTTTCCAGTCTTGGTATTTGCTGAGAAGCCAAACCCAGAGCAGGGCCCCTTTGTGTCCTATTTTATAAAAGAAACTCCTTCGTTTGAAAAGCTATTTAGATTAAATCTAGATAAAATATACTAAAACAATCACTGTTCATTGCTCCTTCAGGATATAGTAGAAGAAGCAATCATAAGTGGAATCTAGGCAGGGACGTGCGGTCATTGGAGGCAGGGGAGGCAGAGCCTCACCTCTCATCATGAAATAATAATATATAAAATAATAATATCCACGAGGGAGTTTCATATATATAAGAGGAAGAGGAGGGAGGAGGAGGAGCGTGTGCGGGGTGGTGCCAGCTGGGCAACCGGCGGAGGCAGGAAGGTTGTCGGAAGTGCCAATAACCTTCCTGCCTTTGCTGTACTTTGCGCGCTCCTCATGACTGCAATCAATGTCCAGAAGTGGCAGGGGCTTCATGACATCACCGCAGCTGCCATGCACGGACAGACGGACGGAGGTAGCCAGAGTGGCGCCAAGGCAGTCCGGTGGACGAGCGACCGAGGATCAGGCTACCTGATCCTCCATCGCTCGCTCTTTCGTTTGCCCAGACCCCTCGGCACCACTCTGGTTACCTCCGGCTGGCCGCGCCCAGCAGCGATGTTGGCAACATCATCAAGACAAAGTGGCTTGGAGGCGAAGTGCTTTTCAGTGCTTTTCTGTGCGTCTGGCATTTAGGTAGATAGCCGGATGTCCTAAACGCCAGACGCACAGAAAAGCACTAAAAAGCAGCTGCTGTTGGGGAGCGTGAGCCGGCGGAGCGCGCTCAGAAAGGCGGGGAATGGGATCATGTGTGCTGGAGACTGAGGCAGCCTCAGCCTCCAGCACACATGGTCCCATTCCCCGCCTTCCTGATGACATCACCAGCCTCACCAGGCGTAAACCTCACCGCACGTCACTGAATCTAGGTATAGTATTTATCAGCTATGGAAATACACGTATTTCTCTGTAAATATTAGAAATTATATCTTAAACAAAACCTATGTGTACAAACTATTATGTGTCCATGTTATATATATTCTGTCCTCTTTATCTGCATTTTCATTTCTCCTCATGTTTGGCAATGTGTTCGGTCAAACATCAAACTATGAAGGGATCCAGAAGCTTGCTGGCCATCTTCTACAATTTGGAACCAAAAGTTGGATTATCAACTCTCCAAGGCTCTTCCTTGTTGTCCAATTATCAATATTCTCTGGGCAAGGAAGACTAATGACAATTATCCTGCCCAAAACTCCAAAATATGTAGTCAGCCTTATACTAAGTTCTTAGCCTTTGGGAGTATTATTGAGTTATATTTCACAACTCATCGTTTTTCTGCTACTGTGAAGAAGTGTATTCTCTACTGTATTTTGACACATCGAAGCCTAAGATCCTACACTCATCACATGGCACCAAAGATTCTTTCCTGTTTCTATTCCTGGTGTCACAGTGATAAGAAAAGATAAATTAAGTGTCTCCAAGTTCTTTAATGGATGCAAATTAAAAAAATTTCAGGTGGTTATTATTCCCACCCACACACTCACACAACTTGTTACATTGGACACTAATCAAAGTAAAATTGTGGGTTTAATCTCAGTGAAATCGGTGGTATCACAGGGTCCTAATTTTTTTATATAATGGATTTGGACTATTATGTTTATTATTTATATAGATTTACTATGTCCATTGCTCCTTATGGCCTTGTATCCATAAAGTTTTTCAAGGATCATGCTTTACACTACGTATTTTCACAGTAACAAAAAACCCAGAGGGGATACTTAGATATGTCAGTGCCCCACTATTGTCATCTCTAAAATAATAGTCTATTCTCCGGTCACCTATTCTTTCTTAAGTACATGAATTTATTATGCTCCTCATAAGGTAATATATTTTTCCATTGGCAAACACCCTTAATGTATACACAAATTCAAAATTGCCTATAACCTAAGAATGAAAAAGATTACATTGATGATGATGATGCGTAATTGAAGAGGAGAAGAGAAACAGCAGCAGCAGTAATAAGCCCCATGATCATTCTAGGGCACAGTTACCAAAAATCATAGCAAAACCAACTGATCAAAGGACAGGGCCCATTGCTTCCTATTTGTGTTGCTCTGCATTCTGACCAACTTCATTCATTATGCCTTCCCCTTCTCTCCCAAGTATATTTAATCCACAAAAGCAATAAATAATGCAGATGAGTCCGTGTTTCATTCTTTTTCCTGTTTGTCATGCAAAGAGTAATTAGAATTTCAGGCCCATGCTGATGAATCATACTGTGTGCTCCCTCCGAAAGGTGGGCAGGCAGCAGTGACACTGATCCTCTGCCTTCCACCACCTCACCCTCCAGCTTTTCAAGAGGAAGGCTCACTTCACAAAATTTAATTACTCTGTGAACATGTCCCATATGTTCAGTGACAGACAGATAAGGTTTTAATTACCTCTGTGCAAGATATCTTGGGGAATACTCCTACCTTGACTAACCTCCAGATTCCCAGCTCTGTGTGGGGTGGGTGGAGGAGTGAGAGGATGAAGGGTTTATAGGTGGAACAATGTTGGAGTCAGACCGGGCATCTAGGAACAGCTTGATCCTCTGGCAAAGTCTCCGTTACTTTTAGTTTTCATTCTGAAATTGCAGCTGAGCTCTCCTATTCATCCCAGATTGAAAGCCAGAAGCTATACATCTTCTCTGCAGATGGAAATTACTGATTAATTACCATTAATAAACAGAAGCCTTGCATTGCATTATTAAATTTGCACCAACTTTTGACCAGCACTGATTGGAATCTATTTGCAATTTGCTAGGTTTCCCAGCATGGGCTCAAACACACATGTGTAACTAACACAGCAGGAGAAACTACAGATAGGTTACATGTGACAAATGTAGCATATCAATCATCCACAAAACAACTGCTACGCAATACACCTAGGTATACTTCTTTATCTTGGTATTTCAAACCTGTCTGACTGAACGTTTTATGAATGTTTCGAAGCTATTTTGTTTGCTCTTTATTGCACATTGCTTTGAATGTCATTTGACAGAGTAAATGGCTTATGAATACCTGAAATAGACATTAAACTAAATGCCCAGAAGAAATTGCCTAAAAGACAGATTAGTTTTCCCCTCTCTTCACTACAACTCCAATTTTAACATTTGTTGCTACTTTTTAAATATAAATTCAGCACCAATAGCGTCTAGTTCCAATGTAAAACAGAAAGGAACACAATATACTGTTTCTGATTCTGATTTCTGATCTTGACTGAGAAGTACCTTCCACTAAATTCAAAGAACCTAGTCTCAAGTATTCATAGAATTCAGGCTTCGGATTTAAAATCTTAAGGGGACAGTTTCAACTATATACCCATCTCTTTAGATGCTGCCTTTCTTCTAATCCTCTATTACCCTATTTAATGTCAGCTTTTGGGTTTAATTCTGGAAATTGATTTGTTTTAGGAGATTTATATTGCCACCTTTTTGCATATAGCGACTCAAGGCAGCTTACAAAAAATATAAAAACATCATATAAAAACCCAATAAAACTAATGAAAGAATCATATATAATAAAATAATAAAATAAAATAACGCCCCACCCCTTGTTCCAGTTACAACACATCATACGAGCCATTTAATGGGCTCCATCCCACTCCATGTTCCCCAGGTCTGCTGGCAGAACCAGTTCTTCAGTGGCTTCCGGAAGAGTGCTATAGTGGGACCAATTCTAATCTCTGGAGGGATGATGTTCCAGAGAGAGGGAGCCACCACAGGGAAGGCCCTTCTTCTGGGTCCCACCAGGTGTATCTCCCTTGGGGATGGGACCCGCAATATTCCCTGCCTTCCCGCTCTGGTGGGTCAGGTAGATGTGGCCGGCAAGAGATGGTCCCTCAGATAACCTGGTCCCAAGCCATGAAGGGCTTTAAAGGTGACAACCAGCATCTTGAATTGTACCCGGAAGCAAATCGGCAACCAATGCAGCTCCTGCAGGAGAGGTGATACATCTGCACACCGAGGTCTGCACAAAACCATGTGGGCCGCTGCATTTTGCACCAACTGGAGCTTCCGGATGCACTTCAAGGGCAACCCCATGTACAGCAGACTGCAATAGTCAAGATGGGAAGTGACTAGGGCATGGGTGAGTAGGGATTGTTGGTCCAGGAAAGGGCATAACAGGCACACAATCCACAGCTGTGCAAAGGCCTTCCTGGCCATGACTGCCACCTGCTCTTACCTGCTATAATAAGAAGGTAGAAGGTCACTTTAGTGATAACAGTAAAGGCATAAATTCATACTGCACAGGAGAAACCACTTCTTACCAAGAAAGTCACATGGATATAAACAGAGGTGGTATTCATCCAATTCTGACAGATTCTAGAGAACCAGTAGTGGAAATTTTGAGTAGTTCAGAGAACCAGCAAATAGGCTACCTCCCAGCCTCCCAGCTGATCTTCCTTTGTTGCCCTGAACAGGAGAACAGAGCTGGAAAGCAGGTTAGTGAAGTAGGGAGGGAATGGGGGTTTTGCAGTAACCTTTCCCCAGGAGTGGGGAGGGAATGGGGATTTTACAGTATCCTTCTCCAGCCATGCCCACAAAGCCACACCCACAAAGACATGCCCATAGAATCGGTAGTAAAAAAAAATCTGAATCACACCACTGGATATAAAGTATAAAAATGTTTGATGTTATGATGCCCCTTATGTTGGATGGAGGAAGAGATGAGATCCCTCAGAGAACCAATGTTCTTTATCTGTCTGCATTCATGTCAGAAGCACCTACAAAGCTAACAGAAGGTTGCTTCTGAATTGAAAGGATGTTTCTGTGATAGCACCATTTCCCAGGGGATGCCCACTTGCCAAAAGTGATGCAATCTTTGGGGAGGCTCTTTTCATGTCTCCCAATAGTCTTTATGATGCAGCTAGAGTAGAGCCTTCAGGACATCTAGCTGTAAAATCTCCATTCCCATCACACTCCAGGGGAAGGATACTGCAAAATCTCCATTCCCCTCCCATTCGGGGGGGGGGGGATATTGCAAAATCTCCATTCTCACCCCACTCTGGGGCCAACCAGAGGTGGTATTTGCTGTTTCTCCGAACTATTCAAAATTTCCACTACTGGTTCTCCAGAACTGGTCAGAACCTGTTGAATTTCAACCTTGATATCAAGTCAAAAGGCTACAGGAATTGATTAAATACCTACAGAAATATGGTAAGCAACAGAAGAGGATCAGTAAAGATTCAAACCAAGCTAAGCCTTAAAATCCAAAGAAAAACACAGTGATCAATAGTTTGGAAGAGGTTCATTTATAAACTTAGAAAGGAAACTTAACATCATGTTCAAACTATCCAGCATTACCCTTAATTCTCGCCACCTAGAGTTGCTCCACTGCAAGTCAGACAGCAAATAAATTTAACAAATTAATCAATAATTTCACATGCTAGCAAAATACTGCTTAGAACTATCCAACACAGATTAAAGTCCTTTATGGAAAGAGAGATGCCTGAAATTCAAGCTGGCTTTAGAAAAAGTTGATGCATGCTTCAAAAGTGAACGTGTCAAAAAAATAAAAGAATAAAAAAAACCAAAAAAGAAGTCGGTGTGTGCTTCATTTGATTGTATTGATCACGTCAAGCTGTGGAATGTGATTAGAAAATGTGAATCCCTGAACATCTCATCCTCATGTGAAACATACACACAGAGTAGGAAATCACAATATAGAAAGGACATGGTGGAACATACTGACTTCAGGAGGCAGAAGAGAGTATATTATTTTTTATTAAAGTTTGTTTTTATTTTTAAACAAACATGGACAAACAAGACATCTTCCATTGCATACAGTGTGTCGATTGGTTACAAGGTTTTTGTACATCCTTTCCATAGTCATTACTTAAACTTTACATAAAGTCACATATTTTCAATCAAATATATTTATATACATTATTATTATAGAGCTTCATTTCTTTGACTATCACTATTATTTCTTCATTTTAAATGAGGTATTCTAAATATGGGTTCATTTATATTATAGTAATTCATTACATCATCTTCGATATATCCAATAATAAAGTATTTTTGTATCCTATTCTAAATCATTCTATTATTTTAGTATTGGTAACATTCTCTAATAATTTTCAATTCCATATTTTATTTTATTTTTTATCTGACCATTGATAAAATAAATCCCATATCCTGTAAAATTGTTTATCTTCTTGTTCTCTAATTTCATATGTCAACTTACTCATTTCAGCACATTCCATTATTCATATCATCAATCTAATATATATGTATATAATTATTATGATTATTAAGCATTCATTGAGTATAACTATTATTACATCCTTTTTTATGTGAAGTATACTAAATTTAAAGCAAATTTATATTATGGCATTTCATTACATCATCCTGAAATCATCAAATGGTAATACATCTTTATATTCTATTCTATATAGAATTGTTTATCTCTTATAATAAAACTTTTCAACATCATCTCCATAGTCCTCCCTTACAGTTTATATAAAATTTCATATTATCAATCTAGTGTATATAAATGCATTATTATACAATACAATACAATACAATACAATAGCAGAGTTGGAAGGGATCTTGGAGGTCTTCTAGTCCAACCCCCTGCCTAGGCAGAAAACCTTATACAGTTTTAGACAAATGGCTATCCAATATCTTCTTAAAGACTTCCAGTGTTGGGGCATTCACAACTTCTGGAGGGAAGCTGTTCCACTGATTAATTGTTCTAACTGTCAGGAAGTTTCTCCTCAGTTCTAAGTTGCTTCTCTCCTTGATTAGTTTCCACCCATTGCTTCTTGTTCTACCCTCAGGTGCCTTGGAAAATAGTTTGACTCCCTCTTCTTTGTGGCAACCCCTGAGATATTGGAATGCAGCTATCGTGTCTCCCCTAGTCCTTCTTTCTATTAAACTAGACATACCCAGTTTCTGCAACCGTTCTTCATATGTTTTAGTCTCCAGTCCCCTAATCATCTTTGTTGCTCTTCTCTGCACTCTTTCTAGAGTCTCAACATCTTTTCTACATCGTGGCGACCAAAACTGAATGCAGTATTCCAAGTGTGGCCTTACCAAGGCATTATAAAGTGGTATTAACACTTCATGTGATCTTGATTCTATCCCTCTGTTTATGTAGCCAAGAACTGTGTTGGCTTTTTGGCAGCTGCTGCACACTGCTGGCTCATATTTAAATGGTTGTCCACTAGGACTCCAAGATCCCTTTCACAGTTCCTACTGTTGAGCAAGGTACCATCTATACTGTACCTCTGCATTTCGTTTTTGTTGCCCTAAATGTAGAACCTTACTCTTTTCACTATTGAATTTCATTTTATTAGATAGTGCCCAATGTTCAAGTTTGTCAAGATCCTTCTGTGTCTTAAGCCTATCTTCTGGAGTGTTGGCTATTCCTGCCAGCTTGGTGTCATCTGCAAATTTGATGAGTTCCCCATTTATTCCCTCATCCAAATCATTGATGAAGATGTTGAAGAGTACTGGGCCTAAAACAGAGCCTTGTGGTACTCCACTACATATTTCTCTCCATGTAGATGCAGTTCCATTGAGGACTACACGTTGAGTGCGTTTGGTCAGCCAGTTACAAATCCATCGGGAGGTGATGCTTCTGTTTTTAATAGTGAACATCAAGGGAAAAGGATCCAGCAACAAAAAAAGATGCCACATATTGGAACCTCGTAAGGTAGCAATTGTAATAGAATTTAGACTTATATATAGATTCATAGTGCTTTTATAGCCCTCTCTAAGCAGTTTACAGAGTCAGCATATTGCCCCCAACAATCTGGGTTCTCATTTTACAACTCGGAAGGATGGAAGGCTGACTCAACCTTGAGCCTGGTGAGATTCGATCTGCCAAACTGCTGGCAGCCGCTGATCAGCAAAAGTATCCTGCAGTACTGCACTTTAACCACTGCACCACCACGGCTCTTATATTTTATAAGGTAGCAATAAAGGCCTTGGAAATGATATTCCAATGCTATTATATGACCATACCTACAAAGATAAAATCATTCATATTTTCCCTATGTCCATAGTTGGACGTGAAAGTTGAATTTTGAAGAAATCAAAAAGAGTAACAATGTTTTAGAATTTTGGTGCTGGAGAAGATTCATGACAATACCATGGATAACCAATATATGGACTACTGAATAATTTATCATACTTTAGACAGATTATGTGAAGTTCTAGCTCTCTAGAAAAGTTTGTAATGGTGGGAAAAGTGGAAAGGAAAAGAAGAGGATGACCAACAAAAAGGTGGACGAACTCCATAATAGGACAACAGATGCCCCTTCAGAAGACCTGAAGGACTATTTTGGGAACAAATTTTCCTAGCGAAAATCTATCTATGTGTCAATAAGAGTCAATTTTGACTTGATGGCATATAATTCGTCGATCAATCAATCAATCAATCAATCAATCAATCAATCAAATCAGTCTCAACTTCTTTCTTTTCTACATAGAGTTCCTATTCTAGTTGCATGTAAAATACATTTTCACTTACTCTGCTATCATTTCATAAATGAATACTAATTTTGTTTGTTTCCTTAATCTTTTAGGCTCAATTTCAGCCCGAAGTAATTGCTATCTAGCTGTTAAGAAGTTGTCTTTATGGTTCGTGCTGATTTTGATTTACCATTTACTTTAACTGCATGTTATATTTTTTTCTTTTTTTCCCTAAAAATATCTTGAAAATGCCAGCTGAAAACAATGTGACATTTCTATGGGAAATACAACGGTAAAAATGGCATTTTTGGCATGGATATGCACAGATGGAAAACAGACATTCTTAATTTCTACAAGAGAAAAAAAATGTACTAGTGGAAAAAAAGCTTTCCAGTGTTAGCTTTATTTATTGTTTGTTTGTTTGTTTGATTGATTTTAAAATGTCCACCCATGCAGCAGTTCTGCATTCATTTTTAAATACCTTTAATTTTTTAGAGGCAGAATCTGTTTAATTTCAAATGTTACATCAATTTCCTAATAACAGTTCAGGAAAAGTATGTGGACCAGATGGGCTTCCAGCTTATTACAAATGTCTTGAAAATAAGCTTTTACAACCTTTACAATAATGAATACTGTTAGATATTAGCATATATCGTAGTAAGTCTCCCCTCTGATCCGCTGCTACAGCGGGAAACAGGTATCGTTTTGATTGGTCGAGGGGCGTACCCGATCCCTATAAAAGGGGAACCCTCCGACCACATAGCAAGCTGGATCACTACTATTACTAATAAAGAGCTGTTAAGTCACTTCGTGTCCGCAGTCTGTCTCTCGTTGCCCAGATCTAACATTGGCGACGAAGGTGGGATCGAGAGGCAGATAGGACGAAGAACGCTACCTCCAGAATCTCCGGATTTGATCCAGCCCAGGAATTCGGCAGAAATTCCGGCAGCCATCTCAGATCACCGCAGCGCGGCAAATTCAAACAGAGAAGATGGCGATGCATGCTCCCCCTGCTCCTTTCGACCCAGCAAACGACGAATGGGAAGCCTTCATGATTCATTTCGAGTGTTTCCTCGAAGCGAACGAATACACGGGGATCACCGACGCGAGGAAGAAAAACATCTTCCTCGGCTACTGCGGAAAGGAAGTCTTCAATACGGCCAGAGACCTCACCGCGCCTACTCCAATACAGGCAGTATCGTGGACGGCGTTGCAACAGGCTAAGCAAACTCATTACGCGCCAAAACCTTCCCGCCATGTCTGCCGCAAGGAATTCAACACGAGGAACCAGAAGGCGGGAGAATCCATAAATCAATATGTTGCAGCCCTACGAAAAGCAGCAACTCACTGCGAGTTCAGGGATCTGGACGAGCACATCTTAGCGCAGCTCATCTGTGGGTTAAGAGACATTTCGCTACAAAAAAAGCTGCTGGCAAACCCGAATTTAACCCTACAGATAGCGCTAAATGAAGCAAGAGCGTCAGAGTCAGCGGAGAAATCATCGGTGACCATACAACGAGGGGCCAACGTAAACCAGCCAGCACCAAGACAAACCAGAGTACACTACGAGGACACAAGCCCCGACTACGAGAATCCCGAGTTCGAGGACAGTCACCTGATGCAGAGCAGTCACTTGAGGCCTGGGGGGAGACCCGGATTCCGTTTGCCGCCCTGCGCAAGCTTCGGAGGGAATCACCCCAGGTCTACTTGTAGGTTCAGGAACGTTGTTTGTTCGCACTGCAACAAACTTGGGCACATCGCACGAGTGTGCCGGAGCGGAGTCCCTGCCTCAAGGCAGCCATCCATGTACCGCCAACAGAAGCCCAACCCAGGGGCTTGGCGAAATCAAAAAGGGCGCCCAGAGAGAAATCCACAGGTGTTTACCCAGAGAGAAAATTTCCAAAGAGCTGAACGAGCGTATCCCCAGAGAGATTACTCACAAGGAGCTGAGCGAGCGTATCCCCAGAGAGAATACACACAAAGAGCTGAAAGAGCATTCTATCAAGACGCTCAACGAGAGTATTTTCAGGATTTAGACGATGAGATAGAGTTGACCCAGAGAGAGGAGTTGCGAACGTATCTCACCACAATACATCAGGTCCGCCCTAAGCGGCCAAAAAGGCTGAGAGTCACAGTCCTCTTGGAGAGCTCACCCTGCGAGCTAGAAGTTGACACAGGATCGACCCTGACGATTATTTCATGGGCATCCATGAAACAGGCTATCCCTAGCCTCAGAAAGAGCCAACTACGCGCCCCAGACGTCCTGCTACGAGACTACCAGGGGAACCAAGTCCCCATCGTGGGCCAAGGCACATTCCACATCCGTTTCAAGGACATCGAAGCCCAGCTGCCCGTGACCATCGCCAGCGCGCCATTACAGAACCTTCTGGGGCTTGATTGGTTTGAAGCCCTGGGGTTAGAAGTCACCGGAATCAACGCCGTGAGAAACAGCAGCACTGAACAGATTTTTAAGGAGTTCGAGGATGTGTTCAGCCCCGGTCTTGGTAAGTATGTGGGTAAACCAATATCATTCAATTTAGACCCCAAAGTGGCGCCAATCCGACTTAAACCGAGACGAGTGCCTTTTGCACTCCACCCAAAAATAGATAAGGAAATAGATAAGTTAGTGGAGCAAGGAATCCTTGAGCCGGTAGATCACGCGCGCTGGGAAACACCTATCGTGACCCCAGTCAAACCAGACGGATCAGTCCGCATCTGCGCGGACTATAAATGCACAATTAATGTCGCTCTACAACAGAGCGCATACCCTGTGCCTGTAGTACAGCACTTATTGCACTCGTTGGGGCCAGGAAAGGTATTTGCTAAGTTAGACATGGCACAAGCTTACCAGCAACTGCCAGTTGATAGCGCCACAGCGGAGGCCCAAACTATAGTGACGCATAGAGGAGCATTCAAATGCAACCGGCTACAATTCGATGTGAGTATTGCCCCAGGATTGTTCCAGAGCGTCATGGAACAACTTTTGCAAGGGATACCGGGAGTCGTCCCCTATTTTGACGACATCTTGGTGTCCGCTGCAAATGAGGAGCAATTAAATAAAAGAGTCAGAACTGTTTTGGCCAGAATCAGAGAAAAGGGTCTCCGCCTTAAAAAGGAAAAATGCCAAATTAACGTGCCTAGCGTAGAATTCCTGGGATATAGAATTGATGGTCAGGGAATACACCCCACTTCAAAGAAAATTAAGGCGATCCAGGACGCCCCCACACCACAAAATCAGACCGAGTTGCAGGCTTTCCTCGGACTACTTAACTTCTACAGCGTTTTTCTGAGGCAGAAAGCGACCGTTGCTGAGCCACTACACCGTCTACTCCAGAGGAACGCACCATGGAAATGGGGACGATCCGAAGCTGCAGCTTTCGCCGGGGTAAAGCGCCTGCTCACCACTGACTCACTGCTTGTTCAATACAGCCAGACCCTACCGCTGGTATTGACCTGCGACGCATCACCCTTCGGAGTTGGAGCAGTCCTCAGCCACAGGATGCCCGACGGAAAGGAAGCACCCATCACCTTCTACTCCAGAACTCTTTCATCGGCCGAAAGGAATTACAGCCGAATGGACAGGGAAGCGCTGGCTGCTGTAGCTGGAGTAAAGCGTTTCCACGAATACCTCTACGGCCGCGATTTTGAACTAATTACAGATCACAAACCGTTGTTGGGACTTTTGGCGGGAAACCGCCCCACTCTGGTCTCCCTTTCTCCACGCATGACCAGGTGGACTGTTTTCCTGGCTGCGTACTCATACAAATTGATTCATCGACCGGGCTCCACTCTCAGACACGCAGACGCACTCAGCCATTGCCCATTACCTGACATTCTGCCAGACCCCACTCCAGAAGTACCGGTATTGCTCATTGACTGTTTGGACTCTGGACCGGTTTCTTCATACGACGTTGCAAGGTTCTCATCTAAAGACAATGTAATAAAGCAAGTTCAAACTTGGGTTTGGAGGGGGTGGCCGAAGGGCAACGTGGGCCCGGAATTCAAAATGTTTTGGTCAAAACGGGACGAACTCTCAGTGTTACAAGGTTGTTTATTGTGGGGGGATCGAGTTGTTATTCCGTATGTTTTATGTAGGAATGTATTAGATGCTTTACATGTGGGTCATCCGGGGATTGTTAGAATGAAGGCGTTAGCAAGAAGTTACGTTTGGTGGCCAAACATGGACAAAGAAATAGAGGAGTGGGTGGCCACTTGCGACCCATGCCAGGAATCGAGACCAGCACCCCCGGAAGCGCCCGCCACAGAATGGGAGAAACCTAAAGCACCCTGGTCGCGAATACACATCGACTTCGCAGGGCCATTCCAAGGTCAGACTTTCCTTATAGTTGTGGATGCATACTCAAAATGGCTAGATGTAGTCCTAATGACTTCAACCACGGCAGAGGCAGTCATTAAGGTTCTACGGCGACTTTTCGCCACTCATGGCCTGCCCGACCTCCTGGTCTCTGATAACGGGCCCCAATTCACGGCCATGCATTTCAAAACGTTTTTAGCAGGTCAGGGAATTCGGCATGCCCTCGTCGCGCCATTCCATCCGGCATCAAACGGACAGGCGGAGAGAATGGTGCGATTTGCAAAAGAGGCCCTCGCTAGGATGGGTCCAGGTGATTGGCAAACACGCATTGACCATTACCTCCTAATTCAGCACATCACCCCAAGCGCAACGACGGGTAGGAGTCCCGCTGAACTACTCATGGGCCGCCGTCTACGGTCTCACCTGGACCGTCTTCACCCAAATTACTCTGCCACAGCTCCCCCAGACTCCACAAGCAAAATTCGGTCTTTCAGCATAGGGGATTCAGTATACGCCCACAACTATGCGGGGGGAACATTGTGGATGCCGGCAAAGGTCATTGGCATCACGGGTCCACGATCGTATCTGCTGGAACTAGAAGATGGGCGAAACTGGAAAAGGCACATCGATCAACTTCGGGGTCGCCTAGCGCACTCAGACCTTCGAAACGAAGACGAGATTTTCCTGCCTACAGAAAGTCAGCCACGCGAGAGCCCCATCATAGAAAACTACAACACCTGCGAACCAAGCTTGGAACAAGAAAACACGCACGAAGCAGAGCAAACCCCAGACAACGCAACCGAGCAGACTCCAGAACGCCCTAGCAACGAAGGCACAAAAACTCCCGAACGCGAAACAGGAAAAGCACCCGATCCTGCAACCACTTCTAACCAACCCAAACTACGACGCTCCTCCCGAGCAAGACAAACACCCACATACCTAAAAGACTATGTTACCTACCGCAACGTTCCATCTAGGAGGGGAGGGGTGTTAGATATTAGCATATATCGTAGTAAGTCTCCCCTCTGGTCCGCTGCTACAGCGGGAAACAGGTATCGTTCTGATTGGTCGAGGGGCGTACCCGATCCCTATAAAAGGGGAACCCTCCGACCACATAGCAAGCTGGATCACTACTATTACTAATAAAGAGCTGTTAAGTCACTTCGTGTCCGCAGTCTGTCTCTCGTTGCCCAGATCTAACAAATACTATTTTGCAAAATGGAAAGACTCCTGATTCCTGGAAGGAAGCTAATATATCACTAATACCTAAACAGGGGCAAGATTTGACTTTTACAAGGAAGTATTGACTAAAAATGGGACGTGGTGGCTCAATGGCTAAGATATTGACCTTGTTGCTCGAAAGGTTGGCAGTTCAGTAGTTTGCACCACGAAACTGAGTGAGCTCCTGTTTCTTGTCCCAGCTTCTGCCAACCTAGCAGTTCAAAACCATGTAAAAATGCAAGCAGAAAGATAGGAACCACCTTGGTGGGAAGGTAACAGCATTTCGTGTGCCTTCATGCCGGCCACATGACCATGGAGACGTCTTTGGATAGTGCTGGCTCTTCAGCTTTGAAACAGAGATGAGCACCACCTCCTAGAGCAGCGATGGTGAACCTTTTTTGGCTGGCGTGCCACAAGTGGGGGGAGTGCAGGGGGGTCATGTGCAGGAGTGCCGCACCCATAATGCAATGCACAACCCACAAGTGGGCATGCACGCACAACAGGCACTCCCCCCCCCCCATTTTTACATGCTTTTTTCGCCCTCCCCATGCTCCAGAGGCTTTATAGGAGCCTGGGGAGGGCGAAAAGAGCCTTCCCTGCCCCCCCGGAGGCCCTCCGGAGGCTTTCAGTCACTTCCGGTTTGCTCGGAGGGTGGTTTTAAGCGTTCCGAAGGCTTCAGGGAAGCCTCCGGACGGTCCCTGAAGCCTCCGGAGAGCCTCGGGGGGGGGGGGGGGGGCGAGGCTCTTTTCGCCCTCCCCAGGCTCCTATAAAACCTCTGGAGCCTGGGGAAGGCGAAAAATGGCTTTTAAAAACGGTGAACTCAGCTGGCCAGCATGCGCATGCGCACTGGCCAGCTGACAGGGCAGCGCCTCGTGTGCCCTGACAAATGGCTCCGCGTGCCACCTGTGGCACGCGTGCCATAGGTTCGCCATCACTGTCCTAGAGTCAGAAAAGACTAGCACATTTGTGCGAGGGGAACCTTTACCTTTACCTTATCGACTAAAATCTTTATTGAATAATGATTATAAATTGTTTACTAAAATTTTGGTGAAAGGTTGAAAATAAATTTACAGGATTTTATTCATTAGGATCAATGTCAGTTTCTATCTAAAAGTCAACTGTGAGATGATATTAGAAATTGTTTGCATATTCTGGAACATTGGGAGCAACATAAAGGAAAGCAAGCTGTATTTATATTCTTAGATGCAGAGACGGCCTTGGACAATTTGAATTAGATTTTTTTTTTTGTTTAGAATTCTGGAATACATCAACTTTGCAAATAATTTTGTTAAATAGTTGTTCGTTTATATGTCTCAGAAAGCTGAACAACTAAAAAAAGCTTATGAGATTTAAAAAGAGGTAAGGCAAGGATGTCTGCTGTCTCAATTTTTGTTCATTTTAATAAGGTATATAAGACAAGATCAAACAATTATGGGTGTGAATTTTTTTAAAAAATGTATAAGTTAAGGGCATTTGTAGGTGAATTATGTTAATTTTAGAAGATCCACTTGAGAGAGTAGTAATACCAATAGGAAAATGAAAGGAATTTTTCATATTAGCAGATTTCAGGAAGACAAGAAGCATGAAACTAGAATAACTGGAAATAATGGAGAAAATTAGTTTTAAGATAGAGAAAAAAGTAAAATATTTGGGTATTGCTACAACAAATATGTATTGCATGTTATTTCAAAATAATTACATTAAGTCATAGATCAAAATTAAGAAAGACATGATGAGAAAAAAAATTAAGATGGGAGAATTTAAAACTATCACTGTTGGGTAGAATTTCTGCAATTAAAAAAATGGAATGTTTTACCAACAATGATGTTTTTTGTTTCAGACAATAACTGTTTTGACTACTGATGTACCATTTAAACAATAGCAAAAGGTTATATCTAAATTTATATGGCAAGGGAAAAAACAAGGATTAAATACAAGTTTTACAAGATGCAAAGGAAAGAGGAGGATTGGGTTTACTGGATTTAAAATTGCATTTTACTGCTTATTGTTTGAGCTGGACATAAGAGTGATTGTTGCCGAGAATTAAGAGACTTTTACAGTTAGAAGATAATGATCTGCACGCAGTAAGAATGGCATGGGTACTTATGGTATGATAAAATTAATGCAGACTTCAAAAATAATTCTGTTGGCTATGTCATACTAAGAATATAGAAAAATGATAGGGAGAATATATAAATTTCTCCTGAAGTATAAAATGGAAGAGGAAATTGTGAAAGAACAAATGATAAAATGGGCGCAGAACTTTGGATATAATATTGAATTAGACAAATGGGAAAATTTTGAGGAAACAAACTTAAAAATGACACTCTCAGTTGCATACAAGGAAAACCAGTACAAAATGTTTTATAGATGGCACCTGGCACCAACAAGGTTAGCTAAAATATCAACAAATACCTCCCCAAAATGTTGGAAATGCGAATCGATACACGGAACGTATTACCATTTATGGTGGACATCTGAGGAGGCTAAATTTTTTTGGAAAAAGATCAAAAATTGGCTGGAGGCAATAACAGGAGTTAAAATAGAATGGAAACTGGAAATCTTTTTATTAGGAATAATGTCTGTGAAATACAAAAAAGAAATCCAGTATTTAATACTACATATAACTATGACGAAAAGGATTGCCCAGAATTGGAAAAACAAACTAACTCCAAGTGAAGATGAAATAATAAGAAAGGTTATGGACTGTGCTGAAATGGACAAACTAACTAAAGAAATTCAGGGAAAAGAAGAATCAGAATTCTACCAGATATGGGATAAATGGTATAGGTGGATGGAGGAAAGAAACAAGAATCAATGAAGTAATGTAACAAAACTCAAAATAATAGTTATGAGTAAAATAAGAAAGTTAAGAATGGTGAAACCCAAATAAAATACAATTGAATGGGAAATAATATAAGGTGAATGCTATCGATTGACAATTGCTACTGGAAAGAACAGGAAGCTCATGTTTGTATTGTACTGTGTAAATGTGTTCTACGTCTAAGTTTTGTGTGTGTGTATTTTATATGTTTGTTAATAAAATATTTTTTTAAAAAAGAATATAGAATAGATGCAAACCCAGGCTGTGCCTGAAAACAACTTTATGGATCTCAGCTCAAGAAGCACATTATATACCCAAGTCATGGTCAGAAGCATATATTACTCTTGTGCCAAAGGAAGAGACTGGCCCACTTCAAATTAAGAACTATAGACAGTATCTCTCTGCTAAATTCAGACTATAAACTATTCGCTTCAATATTGGCATAAAAATATCTAAATAACTTTATTCATCCTGATCAAAATGGGTTTCTACCAAAGAGACAAATTAAAGATAATATGAGAATAATTCTAGAAACTTTGGAATACTATGAGGCACATCCTGAAAAACAAATGGCTTTGATGTTTTTAGATGAACAGAAAGCCTTTGATAATGTGAATTGGCGATTTATGTCATTACAGCTGGAACAGATGGGCTTTGGTAAGAAATTTACTCAAGTCATACAAACTATATACTATAAACAAACAGCAAAGATAATGATTAACAGAGAACTGAGGAGAAATTTCCTGACAGTTAGAACAATTAATCAGTGGAACAGCTTGCCTCCAGAAGTTGTGAATGCCCCAACACTGGAAGTCTTTAAGAAAATATTGGATAGCTATTTGTCTGAAACGGTATAGGGTTTCCTGCCTAGGCAGGGGGTTGGACTAGACCTCCAAGGTCCCTTCCAACTCTACTATTGTATTGTATTGTATTAATTGAAGATTCTATTGAAATAAGTAAAGGGACAAGACAAGGCTGCCCACTATCCCTTTGTTATTCGTCTTAACATTAGAAGTCTTAAACAGAAATATTAGAGAAGGAAAAGACATGAAAGGAATGAAAATTAGAAAGGAAGAATACAAACTGCAAGCATTCGCAGATGAACTGGTCTTCATATTAGAGGATCCACTAGAAACTGCACCTAAATTGATAGAAAAAATAGAGGAATATGGAAAAGTAGCAGGTTTGAAAATAAACAAAGAAAAAACGAAGATTTTGACAAAGAATATAATATCAAGACAAAAAGAAGAATTGGCAGAAACCTTGAAGATCCAATTTATGAATAAGGTCATGTATTTGGGGATATACTTCACAGCAAGATGTAGTACACTAAAAGAGAACAATTACTATAAGCTGAACCAGCAGATCGCAACAGACTTGACAAAGTGGGAAAATTTACAATTATCAATGATAGGGAGAATATCTACAATCAAAATGAATATATTGCCCAGAATTTTATATTTGTTCCAGACAATCCCAATCAGATTAAGGAAAGATTATTTCGACGACTTAAATAAAATAGTTTGAAATATATTTGGCAGGGAAAGAAAGCGAGAATAAAATTAAAATTGTTACAAGATGCTAGAATAAGAGGAGGATTTGGTCTGCCCAATTGTGAATTATATTATCAGGCAGCAAGCCTAATATGGGTCAGGGAGTGGATAACATTACGAAATTCTAGATTACTGACTGTTGAAGGACATCTGTTGCTGGGATGGCATGGTACAAGGGAACTAAAACGCAGAGGTATTTCAGAAGACATTATGTACGGGAGGCTTTGTTATTAAGTTGGGAGAAGATTAAAAGGCAACATTACTTAAAAATTCCAGTCTGGTTATCAACTATTGAAGCCTTTTCATATCCAATAATATATAAAAAGGAACATACAGTTAGATATGGTGAAATATTGAATGCAGAGGGTGAACTTAAATCTATGCAAGAACTGGAACAGGAAGGAATAAAGATGAACTGGTTTTCATACTTGCAAATAAAGTCTAGATGCGATAAAGATTTTAAAACAGAAGGTTTCCATGATAAAATGGCTGAGTTAGATAAAATTCTGACAGGTACAGAGGAAGAGGTAATTTAAAAAGTATATGGATACTTGTTAGAGGTTAAACTAGAAGAAGAACAAGTTAAAGGATCTATTATAGTTTGGGGGGAAAAACTTTGGACATGGGATCGAATTAGAGAAGTGGCAGAAATTGTGGTCTCAAAATTATAAAATGACAATGTCAACAGCATATAAAGAAAATTTGTAGATGTTTTACAGGTGGCATCTACCCCCGATGAGAATAGCAAGAATGTTCAAGAACAAATTGGAAAAGTGTTGGAAATGTCAGCAGACACTGGGTTCATATTACCATATGTGCTGTACTTGCATAGAAGCTAAAAGATACTGGACTAAAATCCACACTTGGTTGGAGAAAATGATACAAAAACACATAGACTTTAAACCAGAGATCTTTTTATTGGGACTCTAACCAGAAACATACAACAGAGAACTTAAATATTTAATTGTAAATGTGCTAACAGCAGCTAGAATTGTATTTGCTAAAAATTGGAGAAATGAGAAAATCCCAGTGCAGGAGGAAGTTATTTATAAAATAATGGAATGTGCTGAAATGATTAAATTGACATTTGAAATTAGAGAACAAGAAGATAAACAATTTTATAGGATATGGGATTTATTTCATTCATGGTTAGATAAAAAAAAATATGGAAATGAAAGCTACTATAGAATGTTGTAAGTATAAGAATATTGAATGATATAGAATATAATACAAACATATTTTATTTTTGGAGATATTTGAGATGATGTATTGAACTGCTATAGTGCAAAAAATCCCAATACTTAATATACCTTGTGGAAAATGAAGAATAATGCTAATAGTCAAATATATGAGGTATGATAAAAGTAATGTGTATAAATATATTTGATTTGATAATATGTGATTTCATATGAATTGTTAGTGATGATTATGGAAGGGATGCACAGAAACCTCGTAACCAACCAGCACACTGTTTGTAACAAAAGATGGCTTTATGTTTTTTGTTTCACTGTTTTGTGTTTGCCTAAAAATAAAAATAGCAAGATAAATAGTTGATGTCCTAGAATTTATTGGAAAATCCTCAAGGAGGATTTAAAATCACATCAAGAGTGCAATTAATACCAGAAGCAGAAAGGAGGTAAACCAGTACATAACCATGCCACCTACTTCTAATCTTCTAAGAAAGATACCACCATTGGATACCATGGTATCAAAAGCTGCTAAGATATGATATAGGGAGAAGATGGATGAACAATGCCCATCCCACCCATACCTCACTATTCACTTTTAGAGGATGTTTTATTTCCAAATCATCCTAATTTTCCTATCTAAAATAGAATAGGGTCTGCTGCTTGAGCAGGGAGGTGGACTAGAAAAACTCCAAGGTCCATTCTAACTCTGTTATCCCTGATCTCTCTGAATACCAAGCATTCAGATTCTATCTTCTGCTCCATTACCTTCCTCCAGTATCCACATTAAACTATAAAGATAAAACTGGAGCACCTTCTGTCCCATTGCCTCTCTGAACAGTTCTGAACAAAGGAATTGCGAAGTCACCTATGGAATGACAATGTCCCCAGATAGTGCTCCTTTGAAACTTCAAGCCCTGGATGCTGATGAAATCCTAGGCAGATAGCTTCCACTTGGAGCATATAATCCTATTTCTGATCCTTTAAATAAACTGTTCCATATATATAAAAGCAGACAAGCAGCCACATGTTGAAGTTCCCTTCCCTCTTTTTCACTTTATACTTTGATCAGAGGTGGTATTCAGCAGGTTCTCACCAGTTCTGGAGAACTGGTAGCAGAAATTTTGAGTAGTTCAGAGAACCGGTAAATACCACCTCTGATTGGCACTGCCCCCATCTATTCTTTGCCTCCTGAGTCCCAGCTGATAGGGAAGGAATGGAGATTTTGCAGTATCCTTCCACTGGAGTGGGGAGGGAATGGAGATTTTATGGTATCCTTCCCCTGCCATGCCCACCAAGCCATACCACACCCACCAAGCCACACCCACAGAACTAGTAGTGATTTTTTTTGAATTCCACCACTGATTTTGATCCAATGGCAATCTTCTTCTTAAATTTCATTCAGCGAGGGAACTGCAGATAAATATGAAGACAGTTTGTTATTGAAAAATCACAAATCTCACAGTCTACTGTGAAATTTTATTTTGTAAACTATGCTTTTGAGAAAGCCTAACAATTAGCCTGGTGCAAATTCAGTGTGTGTCCTTTGAACTTCCCTGGTTCTTAAGTCCACCGTCATCCATAATGCAGAAAACCACATGTGTTGCACACAGCTTGGAAGCTCTAACTGAGAAGCTCCACTTTTGCTCAGCTGTCAGAGAAATTGTAGAAATTCCACCCACCCCACTCTTCTTTTTAAACATTATTGAAAGTCACAAAACAGCCCTCTAATGTATGACTATCATGCTGCTCCCTTGCTCCCACCCTTCGTTTTCTCACATCAGCTTTTCAAGAATGTATTTGGCTTTCATAGCAGAAGTCGCTAATTATGTACAGGATCTGACCTTTTTTTGTCTAAAAATGGATTGCCTCTTAGGTAGCATCATTAATTCAAGAGCCTAAAAATACTGATGGAACTATGGGAGGTGGGTACAGAGAAAGGCAATAAAGGAAACAGACAGAGGGTCAAATGAGAACTTAAGAACTTTTACTAGAAAAGGTCAGCTTGCACTTTTGAATGTCTCGTCTACCATTTAGGTGGACAGTAATGGGAGCTCTTGCTCTTCTCCACTGTATGCATTTGAATGGTAGTTTTGCCCTTTAGGTGAGGCAAATTGATTTAATCCAGTCATTCAAGTTCTATTTCTAAATCTATTTGGTTCAGGTTTCTTAATCCATGACCAGATCTTCATCTTCCCAGACAATGTGATCCTTAAGTTTATAATTCATTATTAAATTGAGCTGGTCTACTTAGATTATGAAGTTTATAGTTCCAGCATATGGAAAACAACAAAAAGAAAGGGAAAGTCTGTATAGTCAGCACAACTCCGAGCCACACTAAAACTGTATGTCACAGAATATAGAAGCTGAATGTAAAAATAACATGTGCTAACTGAGCAAAAATGGAATGATGTCTCTAATTGATTTTTAAATAGTTTAGTGCAATCATCTTCATAATCTATGACAATTACAGAAATGATACTTGCTTGATTTCCTCAAACATTTTTCAATATATAGTCAGAATCTTTTCCACCGGAAGGCTACAACTACTTTTATTGACAGTGACCACAAGACTAATTTGGAATTAGGGAGATGTTTGTTTGAACTGCTTATAAGTATGGTCCTTGTAACACCAGTGCTCCACAAGTACATTGGTTACCAATCTGCTTCTGAGTACAATTCAAGGTGTTGGTTTAAAGCACTTTAAAGCACTTTAAAGACATTAAAGACATTATGACTGTACACCGCCCCGAGTCCCTTCTGGGAGAGGGCGCGGTTTAGAAATCAAATAAAAGTTAAAAGTTAAAATTGGTCCTGGTTACTTGCTGACAGAGGAGTCAGCCCAATTGTTCCGGCTGACGGCATCCAGGAGGAGGGCCTTCTCTGCTGTTGCCCCTGCCCTCTGGAATATCTTGCCCTCTGATGTGAGGTTGGTCCCAACCGTCCTATTTTTTCATGA
The DNA here is from genome assembly GCF_964273705.1 of Natrix helvetica. Lineage (NCBI taxonomy): Eukaryota > Metazoa > Chordata > Lepidosauria > Squamata > Natricidae > Natrix > Natrix helvetica. The sequence continues at coordinate 314,188,539 of NC_138548.1, read as the reverse complement.
GCATAAAGATATGGCTGTGCCAGTCAGCTTGGTGGAGGAACAGTGCAATGGAGATGGTTATTTGAGCAATAACAAATCTCCCCTCCCCTCCCCTCCACCCTTGCCCTCCCCACTCTTGCCTTTCCTTGGTTTTAATGTGTGGTTTAAACTTTTTATGTTTTAATTGTATCTGTAATTGTGAGCTGTCCAGTGTGCCATATGGTAAGATGGGGAGTCAATCAATTTAATAAAAAATAAGTAGCATAGGAACATATCTTGGAGCCTTGTTTTACAGGGTATATTATGTGGGGTTCTCCAAATGTTTTTCATTTGCAATTCATATAACTCCTGAGTTACATGCTAGATTTAAAACATCCAAGATGTTTTTATCATTCCCAAGTCTATGTTGTCTCCCATTCAAGTACTAAGTAGAACTAACCCTTCTTAGGTTTTGCGGATCAGTCATAGTCAGCTAGCTACTAAAACAGAATTACTTTTCCCATGTATAGTTACTACATCTGCTTAAACATGATTAACATTTTTCAGATGCTTTAATACTGGTTCATTTTCAGTTTATGACCTATTTAAGAGCCTTTTCACAAGTTCTGATTTCAATCCCAATCTTTGCTATCTTGTGGTTATGTTTCTGATATCTTTAGCTAAATGCTTGTCTACATTTATCTCTGTTGAAATTAATTTTGTCTTGTTTAGTTCAGTATTTCAGCCCATCAAAATCCTTTTGAATCCAGATTCTGTCTTCCATAATTTCAGTTTACCTCTTTAGGTTTTTGGCATCTTCAAATTTTATTAAGCTATGTCATCATCTAGGACATTCAAAATAATTAACAGCAGGATAAATACATTGCCCTTGGAGCATTTTATATCTTAAGTGGTAAAGTGGATGCAATACACTCAGTTCCGTTTTTCATTTAAAATAAATATTGCTCCCATCGACTGAGTTCATCAGAAGAAACACAGTTTTCCCACAAAATTGCTACCCAATAATTACGCTGTTTTCCCTCTTTAATGGCAGTTTTACAAAATGCAATTGGATGAAGGGATAGGAAAATGCTTAAGAATAGGATGATTTCTAGACTTCATTAAACTCCATGAACAAGACTGGGTAATTATGACAATAAAAAGTTGATGGTGCTTGCCTCTGTAAAAGCACAGCCATTTGTTCCAGGAAAATACTCTGCATGTTTTCCTTTGGTTAGATGGTCAGTTCAAATATTGCCACAGTTCATGTACTGTATTATAGACAGAGATTAAACTCAGTGGGCAAATGGCAGCAGTAATTTCTCACCAAAATTGCATTATTGCCCCAACTCATACACCCATAGTACTCAATTACAAATAGGCCTTCAATTTGTCACATAAGCACCAAATGAGCCTCATCCTGTTGTATCTATGACAACCATAAGCATATAAAATTTGCAACCCTTGTACAGAAGCATCAGTCCACGTTTATATAAAAAGGTGGATATTAAATGACCAGCTACACCAGACATAGGAAACTACTGTAATGATCGGCAGCTCTCTGCTAGGCCTTCTCTGATAACTAGGCCATGCATATCAATGAACAATCTCTGTCATGTTATCATTAAGTAAGGTTGTTCCTGATTGGACCATGGTATATGCAATTACACTATTTCAGAGATGCTGGTTATAATCTTGCCCTAAGCAATGCCTATTTCTAGTCACCTACCCATCCTTAATTTTATTAGTTCCTCTTTGAATTATTTCCCTCACTTATATTTAATTCACAGTTCTCTCCAATATGGCTGGCAGTTCACCAAAAGGAAAAAGAAAAAAGGAAGCACAAATTAACACATAAATGCAGAAAAGTGTCACACAGGGACAGCTACTGCATGTTAATTAAATACCATGAGATTCACACCAAGATATTCATTAGAGCATTTAAATTAACCAATAACCAATAGCTGTTTTGTTTAATACACAGTAATTACTGCAGCTGGACATGTTTTGACTGAGATATAATATGGTTGTATTCAGGGGGCCTTTTTTTCCATGTTGATCATGGATGTTGATCATTAGAATCCTTCTGAAATTGTAATCACCATGCAACCATATACAAGCACTGGTAACTTTATTGTATAGCTTAGAAAAGTATTAACACGCCTTGCAGTGGAGTTTGGAATATTCTGGGCTAATATTGGTCCCTACCTCTCATTAGCTGAAGCATATGGAAGAGATTCATTTGCCCCTCCTTTCCAGTCTAATGCGTGTCTTTTTCTACCTGCTAATTTTCAGCAACAGATGTGTATGCCCCAAAGGGGAAAGGCCGTTGCTTCATTCCAAGAACATGCTCTGCATATAAAAAGTTTCAACCCCTGGCAACTGCAGGGGAAGGCTATCCTGCCAGGGAAATGGCTCTAGTGAATTTACACTGGGAACATATTGGTAGTTGCTGCAATCCTCCATTGCAGTTGGGAGAGGCCTTAGTCAACATTACAGGAACATCCTCATAAAATTGTAAGCAATATTTGTTGGATGCATTTGTACCACCCTTCTTTTTAAAGTGGCAGTTTGCAGAAATTATAATAATATGCAATTAAATTCCTCCACCACAGCAAAACAAACCGAGCAACAACATAAAAAGCCTATTCAAACAGAAAAGAGGGGGGGGGGGTTCTATTGCTTCCAACAAAAATGTGGTGGGGTCAATAAGAGCCACTTTCTTCACTTGTGATTTTGTCTTTCAAATCTGGACCTGGACTCCACACTTGGGTTTCAAATGGTTCCAGGCAAGTCTTAGACCTTCCTTTCTCCTGCTTAGATGGGCTGAAGGAACTAACATGAAAATTAAAATGTTTATTCTTGACATAATAATAATGGATTATCTTTCATATTGTAATTGATCTACTCTTCATAAAGACTAAAACATATGAAGAACGGCTGCAGGATTTGAATTTGGCTAGTCTAAAGAAAAGAAGAACTAGGGGTGACATGATAGCAGTATTCCAGTATTTGAGGGGCTGCCACAAATAGGAGGGGGTCAAATTATTCTACAATGAACCAGAGGGCAGGACAGGAAACAATGGTTGGAAATTAAGCAAAGAAAGAAGCAATCTGGAATTAAGAAGAAATTTCCTAACCGAGAGGATAATTAACCAGTGGAATAGCTTGCCTTCAGAAATCGTGCACGCTCCATTACTGGAGTTTTTTAGGAAACAAATAGACCACCACTTATCTGAAATATTATAGGTTCTCCTGCTTGAGCAGGGGGCTGGACTAGAAGATCTCCAAAGTCCCTTCCAGCTCTGTTCTATTTTCTTTCAGCAATAACGCCTTTATATTCACTTTTGCTTCCACTTGCTACCATTTGGGGAATAACTGGATTCAGTTATTTTTTCACACATTTCAGTTGGGACCTCATACTTGAAGGCTTGAGAATTCCTATAAAGGTATTTCTGTAACTGCACTCCTGTTTTACCGTTTGCTCTGGAGAAAAAAAGTATGCCGCTATCCCTATTACTAGGTCATAGGGGCAGACCAAAGACAAGAAAATAGGATGCCTGTACACCTTTGTAAAGTTTGTTTTTAGCAGCTGAAAAAGGAAAGGTGCGGATTTCCACTCATCTATGTTCCACTCTAGCTTTTCTCAAATCATCACATGTAGAGCAAAAATATATTAAACATAGACACAAAAATAGGGAAGTCATTTCCCTCCATGAATGGGGCATCCTTAGAAGACAGAGGCAATGGTCTAAGAAATGGACTTCTTTATCTTCCATTTTTCACTCACACTCTGACCTGCAGTATCTCTGTTTCTGAAGCTCAGATTTCTTATAATAGAAGTCGTTGCTGCTAAGTACAATAAACTCAGCATAAGTTTTAATGAGCCATCTTTCCCAGAACTAGGACAATACCTGCCTTAAGATTTCTCCCATTCTTTTTTTTTTCCTTCTAACATGCGAAAAGCCATGGTCAAAAGCCTGGATGTGGACCTATAATAGGAGCCAAACCACAAACCTTTTATACTGGCTCCTGTTTTTGAGAGCAGTTATTGTAGTATTAGCTTTATAGCACCTCTATTTATCATGCTTCGGTTTAAGCTGGAATTGATATTTTTGACTTTAGAAAACTCTTGGTTGCCTTTCAAATAGCTCCTGGCAAGCTACCTGGTTTTAGTTCACCTTAACAATGTGGACGCATATTCCTATATCAAACAGAAAAGGGCTTGTAGCTGATCCATATTCCTTTAATTCAAATGCCACTAAACAAATATTTATTGTTGTTATAATTGGAGATAGCAGCCTTCCCCCTCCCCCCCTGTGCTGCAGACCTCTTGCTTCACAGCACCTGAACCTCAAGTTAGCCTGTAACAAAGTAAAATAAAAGTTTGTCAGTAAAAGGTCTTTTATTTTTTTGTTCCTTGAGTTTCTCCTCCTCCTGATCTTTTTATCTAACATTTTGAGCACGGAAGGCAGATAGGAAATATCGCTCGCTTCAAGATTTTTCTTTATTCTTCTCAACTTTTAACTTGCACTGCTACCTTCTGCCTACCTATGTCTTAAAAGAAAGAACGATCAAGAGAAAAGAGCTCAATTCCGGTGCTCTAAATTTCCTAACTAGGCATCATTATGGTGATGGAGAAACTTGACCTTGCCAGAAAGTTCAAACTAAGGCAGAACATTTTATTGTATGCTTCTGCAACTTAGCAATAGTTTGTACAGGGGAAAGAACACTTCCTCTTTCCAAAAGCCAGCTAACTGCTTTAAAAAAAATTGAATTAAAACATATAAGCTTGCATTGTGAGTGACCCATATTATGCAAGACACTTAAAGCTCATTTTTCAATACGGGGTTATGAGCTGCGAAAATTAAGTGTTCCACTGCACAGTTGACCTGGAGGAAATGGAGAAAGAACTTGATTTGTTAAAATGGGCCTGATGAAAACATAGAAATAATAGGCTCTGATTCTTCTTGTCCATTATTCTGAAGAGGACAGAGGCCTTCTGCCATTCATAGTATGCAAAAAAAGGAGTTGAGATAAATTGATTATTTTAAATTGAGGAAAGATACATGTCTGCAAGTTTTAATACATTTCCACTATCCTTTCCGTCTTTGTTCTTCCTCACCTTATTTAAAGATGAATACATTCAATTCACAACCATGTAGCCATAACAACTCTCTCTTAGGAAATACCTAGGAGGCATAGTAGTATAGGTTTTAGCTCACTTTGATATCAATAGTTGCCCAAATAAAGCCTATAATCAATGATATCCAATTAGAGAATTGGAAATTATCATAGCAATCCAGTGGTGGGTTCTGGATCCTGTTCCAATCGGTACAGTTTGAACGGGCCTGGTGGCATCCACATGCATGCATCTTAGTGCCTCCACGAGCCTCCACGAGCCTCCACGACGCTCCAGCTGCTCAGCGGAGCATCATGCAGGTGCTGTACGCACCATGCGCAGAAGCAGAAGCTCCGAAGACTTAAAAGACCGGTAAGGAGCTCGTGCGGGCAGGTGGGCCCTCCAGGGCACAGTACCGGAATGGTATCCGGTGCTCCGGGCAGGTTCTGGTACGCCTGTACCAGGGCGTACCACTTGCAACCCCTTACTCCACTGAGAGAACATATGGTCCATTGCTGTCATTTCCAGTTAAAAAGCTCAGTTAGCCAATAAGGTGAAAGGCCAGTTTGCCTGCCTCAAACCCTGGAGAATCACTCGAGGTCAGAATAGAAAATAGGAACAAGATAGCCATGCATAGCACACTACTGAGGACCATTGGTTGATGCCTTGTGTTAAAATATGAGTTCCCATTTTAAAGATAGTAATCTTTGAAGAGCAACAGCAAGAATCACAAAGTTGTTCATCAATGATGCTTCCACAGCAGATTCAAGCAGGAACAACTGAAGCATCTGCTCAAGTCTCTCTATAAAGTTATGTACTCTCTTTCTATTTATGGCAAATAGTAATAACTATATTATTGGAAGAAATGTCCATCTGGGTTCAGTTCCAAGTGGGGAAAAAGACACTGGAAACATGGAGGCTGTGTGGAAAGATGGTTTAATGGTGGACAGTATCACATGCCTTGAAGCACTTGAATAAAAAGGGGTGGGATGCTGAGAGAGCCTGAATTTTATGCCCTCGCTGGGCCCCACCTTAGAGTTTCCTGTTCCTGTACAAGAAATGTATCCCATTGGCTGTCAGACTCCCAAAGGGTGAGGGTCTTAGCTAACTTTGTAGGCTGTCTGTCTTTTGAGTCCCAAGCTTGTTGAGCTCTTGCTGGGTGATGATGTAATGAAAGGGCTTTGGAATTCCTATTATGGCTCTTTAGTAGGTAGATCTTTGTTATGTAGAATAGAATACCTCAGGCCTTAATGGTCCATTGAGAAGGAGGGGCAGGGAGTTTCAGGGAGCTGCTTTGCCTTTAAAACATGTTTTTCCTTTTCTCATCCAGGGAAATATAATATTCTGCCTTTTTAATTTCTAAAATATTTCATTTTTCTAGGAGAAGGAGGGGTGGGTGCTTACTTCCTACAAAATATAAAGATAGTTTGGTGTAGTAGTTAGGGGACAAGGCTAGGGACCCAGAACTGAGTTCTAATTTTACCTTAAGTGCAAAGTCATCTCAGACCAGTCACTCTCTCTCAACTATAGAAAGCAGGCAATAGCAATCTTCTTGAATATACACTTCTTGAAACATGCACTTCTACCTATTCTTTCTTTTTTTACTATTGTTCCTCAGTTTATAACTGTTCATTCCAAAAGAACTAAGCCATGTTTTTTATTCTTTTTAGCCTGCTTTGCTTCATATTTTGCTTTTCCAATCGGATGTATTCTTTTATATGTTGGTTTTAGTTGTAAGCCACCCAGAATTATTTAGCAACCAGGTGGTCTAAATATTAAATAAATAACTTTGACCTCAAGAGAGAAGCACATCAAATACTATCATATGGAAATGTTTAAGCATTTGTATTTGTTTGCTTGGTTATATTTCATGTTTCTAAACTGCCCATCTCCCTCAAAGACAAGTTAATCTGTTCAGTGATCTCAACTCTCAGGATCTTCACAACTTTGACTTTAGGATTTTAATCCTTCCTCTCTCCCTCCCTCCCTCCTTCTTTCCTTCCTTCCTTCCTTCCTTCCTCCCTCCCTCCCTCCCTCACTCCCTCCCTCCCTCCCTCCCTCCCTCTAGCTTTAAACTGTAATGGGCAGGAATAGGCTTCAAAAAATTCAGTAATAGGTTCTCTGCCTGGTTGGTACCCAGGGGTACCCAGGGGTGGATGTGGTCATGGTTGGCATGGCCTTCCCCAGGCTCTGGAGGCTTTCCTCGAGCCTCTGAGACGGCAAAAACTGCTTCCCCGTTTCTGGCCTTCTGGAACTTCCAGGAGGCCTGGTTTTCCCCCTCCCCAAGCCTCCGTGAGGGCCCTGCAATGACCTTGTATCCAAGGTCCAAGGGTGGGAGGGGCCAGATACAGGTGGGATTTGGAGGTTCCCCGAACCAGCCATAATGATAGCTAAGAGTTCTCGCAAACCTGGGCAAACCTGTGGCAGTCCAACCTTGGAAATGGGTGCAAAATTGGTCATAGATCCTTTGTGCCAGCATGCTAGAGACCAGTGAGGAATGAAAGTTTTCCAAAGAATTGAGAGGAATAGTTAACAAAGCTATAACGTATGACGGGTGTTTTTTTTTCTCTCCCTTTTTTAAGAGATTGCTTTTTTAAGAGATTGCTTTTCTAAAACTAGAATTTGGGGATAAGGAGGTATGAGTTTGGCCCATTAGTGAGAGGCAGCCAGGGAACCCAAGGACAGTAGGCTAGTCTGAGAAATGAAAGAAGAAAAATCCCAGTAGGTAAGAGCAAATGACTTCCACATTAAATAGTAAAAGTAATAGGTCCATGAAGTCATTAGGACTCAAACTCCAATTATACAGCATTTATAGTGTATATCTTTCCTCTAATAAGCTTGTAATATGCATGACTCTTTGACACCTCATATCTACTGACCCCAATGGAGCAGAATGCTATAAAAGGAGAACTGAGGGTATCCTTTTATGTTCCCTCTTAATGTATCACTCACTCTGCTACTTGACTTTTATTTGTTTGTTTGTTTCTTTAAATTTATTTGCTGCCCGTCTCACCATAGGTGACTTCTTTCCACCATTCTTTCAATGGGCGTGTTTCTATCCAGAGGTGCACTTCAAAAATTTCAGCAACAGGTTCTCTGTCTGGTTGCTGGGTGAGTGTGGCCATGGTGGGTGTGGCCTAGTCAGCCTCCTGCACCACGGCGGGGTGGCAACCTTCCCCAGGCTCTGGAGGCTTTCCTCAAGCCTCTGGGAAAGTGAAAACTGTCTCCCTTGGGCTCTGGAGGCTTTCTGGGAGGCCTGTTTTCCCCTCCTCCCTGAGTTTCTGGGCAGGCCCTGCACTTACCTCGCATCCAAAATGGGCCATGTGGAGACTCCTAGGAGGGGAGGGGCAGGGTGGGAGGGGTGGGATTTGGAGGTTCTCTGAACTGGCCATAATGTTAGCTATGGGTTCTCCTGAATCCGGGCAAACCTGTAGCAGCCCAACCCTCTTTCTATCCTTCTGGATAGAATTATGTGGTGGCCTTTCTGCCTATTGCTAGAAGACAGGGTTGTCAAACTCGATTTCATTGAGGGCCACATCTGGGTTGTGTTTGACCTTGGAGGGGACAGGGGGGGAGCATGGCCAGCTCAACATCACTTGTGTCATGGACACCTGTGGTGGCCCAAGCACTCTGGCAAAAAAAGGAGCTCCCAAGCTCTGTTTTCGGCTGTGACAGTCTCTTGCAACCCTCTGCCAGTGAAAATGGAGCTCGAGAGGGCTGCACAGCCCTCCCAAGCTCCATTTTCACCGGCAGAGGCACTGCAGTCCTTTGCTGTTTCAAGGGTGGCCCCGTGCGCCAGATCTAAGCACCCTATGGGCCAAATCCAGCTCCTGGGCATTGAGTTTGACACCCCGGCTGTAAGATGTTTCCTGTAAATCCATCTTTCTTCTGTTATAATTATATAACTTCTTTACTGCATTAATCCATCTCAGAGCAGATTCCCATTGTCAGGAATGCACATTTGAATATCCAAGATACAGCAGAATTGTAGGCTCCCGCCTACAATATCCAAAGATGTTCCATAAAGGAGAAAGGAACAGATTTGTATCCTGATCACCAAAAAATAAAATTAGGAAAGAAAACAGAGAACTTCCAGGAATGGATCAGGAACGTTTAAGCCAGGGGTGTCCAAACTTGGGAACTTTAAGACTTGTGGACTTGGACTTCCGGTTCCGGCGGCTACGGCGACAGGCAAGCCTTTGCCTGCTCCCGCTCTCCCGGTGGGCTTCCCCCGCTTCTGGGGGGGCACAGGACGCCCCGGAGAGGTGTCCTGCCGAGGGAACGGCTCGCGGAGGGTCCTGGCGTCGGCGGCGGCTGGCGGGGGCTTCTCCGCTTCGTTCTAGGCACCGGGGAGCAGTCTCGGAGGGCGCCCGTGTGCGCGCGCCTCGCCCCATGCCGATCGGAGAACGCGCTATTGAACGAAGCAGCGGCAATGCGGTGAGAGGCTTCCCTTCTCCATTCCCTCTATCTTGAATTTATGGACCTTTCAGCATTTTTTTTAAAAAAAAAGTTAAACTTTCGGACTTCTGCTAGAGGTGCTGCTAGAGGGAGGGGGATTTCCCCCCCTCTCTTGGACAAGCGGCTTGAGAAGATTTTGCTTTCGCCCTCAGGGGAAGGAGGAGGGGGGAGAGCCAACTAATGATGCCTCACCCTCATAAAAGTGACTTTCATTGGACTTAGTTCCAGAACCTATGGGTGAACTGAGAACTTTTTGAACTTTTAAAACTTTATTATGCCTCTGAGCCCAAAGCTGGCAGGGCAAGATGGCACACTTCCGTTGTCTTCATGAACTGTGAAACCTGACTCCACCTTTAAAATTCAGGCTTCCGGTCTTTGTCTCCGAGTCACCCAGAGGAATCTCTTGTGGATTGTTCTTTTCTGAACTCTTTGGGGAAAAAATTTTCATCTATTGCTAGACTGACTAAAGAAATCCCCATCTGTTTGGATCCTCTGCCTTCTGGATTCGCCTGCCTGCTCTACTTCTCCAGCTGCCCAGTCTCTATTTTGACTGATTTCCTTGCTTTAAAAACCATGTCTCCAAAAAGACCACCTCCTGGAAAGCCTGGATTTGCTACTTCTGCCCCAACGTCTGCAACGTCTAGCCCAGCTACACAGTCAAAGATAACAGAACTGATGCAACCCAAGACTACAGAGATAGACTTTCAACAAATGCTTCAACAAATTCTACAGGGCCAGGAGGAAATTAAGAAACAGTTAAGGGAAATGAAAGATGAAATTAAACAGAACCAAGCTCAAATCTTTAAGAACTCACAGAGACTGGACCTTGTGGAGGGTGGGGTGGCGGAGGCGAGGGGGGGGTAGAGGCTTTACAGAAGGGGAACAAAGAACTTGACATCCAACAAATGAAAATAGAGTTTGAGAGAATGTCCTTTTATCTTAGATTTCAAAATGTAATAGAAGCAGATGGGGAAAACATAAGGGACATTATGACTAATATTTTAGCTGAATACATACACAAAGATAAACAGCAGATGGAATGGGAGATAGACCTAGCTTATAGAGTGAATTCAGCATATGCCAGAACACATAATGTACCCAGGGAGGTTCACATTAAATTCCTTAGGAAAACCACAAGAGATGAAATTCTGGGTGTGCAAAGGGGGCAAACATTGACATACTGTGACAGGGAGATAACCATTCTAAAGCAGATTCCCAAAAAAATTAGGGAAAAAAGGAAAAATTATTCGCAATTGGCGAATAAATTATACCAGAAGGGGGTGTGGTTTAGATGGTTGATGCCTGAAGGTATGCTGATATTCTGGGAGGAGACAAGAATCAGAATTAATACACCCATAGAGGCACAGGCCTTTATGGAAAAAAATAAAGCCAACCTAGAAAAAACAGAAGACACCACAACGGTCATACAGGACACGGGAGGGGCCGGAGCTCTGCCAGCGGGGGGTGAAGGGTCAACACCAAGAAAGCTCAGATCACAAAAATAAATAAGAAAATCACAATGTTATAAACAGACCGAAAGTAAAAATGAATTTATAACTAGACTATATATTATAATTATATAAATTGATTGAAAATTATTCTTTCTAGAATTAAGATGCTGACTTTTTATGATTATGTATTAAGATTTGATATTTTGATGTAACCTAGGAGTTTGGAGGGAGGGGGCGTCTGCCACATTTGCAACTGCCAAAATTTGTAATTCCACCTACCCTTTTCCACATAAATGTTTTTAAAAAAACCAATAAAACTTTTTGAAAAAAAAAAAAAAGACTTGTGGACTTCAACTCCCAGAATTCCCCAGCCAGCCCAAGTTTGGACACCCCTGGTTTAAGCCTACAGGGAAAATGGAAGGATCAGAATTCTCCTATTAGAAGGAAATCCAGTTCGTTCCAAGCAGGGATTGAAAATACACAAGGCAGTTGCTTGAAGAAGAGGAAGTTTATTTCTGACAGCACAGTACAAACAAACAAAGATCAGCTGTTTAAAAGTGGCCACATGTTAATGTCCTCGGGTGGTTTCTTTTATAGAAAAGTCCCCCTATCCTTCCTTGAAAGCATGCAAACAAAGCTTGCTCTCTGCAAATTCTTGAAGACCACAATTATTTGGCCAGCCAAAAGGGGGCACTTGGTGGTTAGGCACCCTGTTGAGCTTGTGGTCTTTGTGTTAGGAAGCAAGGTGATGACCTCAGGAACCTTTTGTTAATGAGGAAATCTGTGGAAAGGGGAAGTCTCTGACTTTGAGAAGACTGGTGCCTTTTGCTAATTTCAGCCTCGGTGTTAAATGTGTTTTACTAATTTCAACCTCCTTTTGAAACTTGGTATCAAATCTGTTTAAATATAATCTCTAATATTTTGCTGCAACGTGACTGAAAAGTCAGAGAAAGACAGATAGGAAAAGGCTGAATCACGGAAGGTTTGATTTCCTTCCTACATTCTCTCTGGTCATCCAAGATGGAAATATTTCTGAAACTTCCAGAGATCACCTTGGTGCTTAGCCACAGAACCAGGAAAGTAGCAACGAATCTGGGACGTTTTAAATGGCAGACCAGCTAGAATCAGAGGTGGTATTCAGCCGGTTCTCACCAATTCTCACCAATTCTAGTGGAAATTTTGAGTAGTTCAGAGAACCAGTAAATATCATCTCTGACTGGCCCTGCCCTCATCTATTTGCTGCCTCCCAAGTCCCAGCCGATCAGCTGGGTTTTCTTCTGTTGCCCTGCACAGGAGAACAGAGCTGGAAAGCAGGTTAGGGGGGAGGGAATGTAGATTTTGCAATATCCTTCCCCCAGGAGTAGGGAGGGAATGGGGATTTTGAAGTAACCTTCCCCCAGGAGTAGGGAGGGAATGGGGATTTTGAAGTAACCTTCCCCCAGGAGTAGGGAGGGAATGGGGATTTTGAAGTAACCTTCCCCCAGGAGTAGGGAGGGAATGGGGATTTTGCAATATTCTTCCCTCAGGAATGGGGAGGGAATGGGGATTTTTTCAGTATCTGTCCCCTGCCACCGAAGGGGAAGGAAGGAAGGGAATGGGACCAGAGAGGTGGAGGAAGCGAAAACTCAGGGGTTTTTTAACCAAAAGTTTTTTATCCATTTTAGGGGGTTCCAGGGTGGGTGGGAGGGATAATCAGGCCAGGAGGGGGACTTATGCCAGGCGAACAGGTGAGGTCAAGGTGGGAGTGAGCGGAGTGGGGGGGGAAGGGAGAAGGATATTCCAATAGAGGGTTGTTTTATTCCAACGGTCGTGGGGAGGGGTGGGTGCGAGGACAGAAGAAAATCTCATAGTCGGTTGGGAGACCGTGGATGTTGGACACACCCGGTCGCCTGTACCAACCCCCGCAGTCTAGGTGGCCAGGACCTACAGAGCCAGGGCCTGAGGCTGATGCTCTGCAATGCAAGGTTGGCTGTCAACAAGGCCCCCCTCATCAATGAGTTGATCTCGGAGGGGGAGCTGGACCTTACAGGAATAACGGAGACCTGGTTGGGTCACGAGGGTGGTTTACCCCTCGTGGAGATGTGCCCACCAGGCTACCGTGCATTTCATCAGCCGCGGGCCCTGGGAAAGGGTGGTGGGGTGGCGGTAATTATACGGGAGAGTCTGGAACCGAGAGAGTTCACTGTGCCACAGATAGCCGGGTGTGAGTCCCTTGGTGTGAAATGGGGCCCAGGGAGGCAGTTGGGCTTGCTGATTGTATACTTGGCTCCTCGCTATACATCAGCGGCCCTGCCTGAGTTCCTCGAGCTGATCGCGGAGACGGCGGTGGATACCCCCAAACTTGTGGTTATGGGGGATTTCAACCTGCCGTCGACGGGTGAAGCATCTGAGGCGGCTCGGGAGTTCATGGCTTCCATGACAGCCATGGACCTGACCCAATTAATTCAGGGCCCCACACACGAGGGTGGTCACACACTGGACCTTATTTTTGTCTCTGGACAGTGGACGAGTGATCTGGGAATAGGGGATTTGGTTATCACACCCCTGTCATGGTCAGATCACTCATCTCTCCGGCTCGACTTCCCTGGTGTTACCCCCCACCGCGGGGAGGCGGAACCCGATTGTCCCAGATGGTTCCGCCCCAGGCGACTGATGGAACCGGATAGGTTCCAGACGGAGCTTGGGCCACTTCCTGTAGCCCTGACCCGCTCCCGGATGGAGGACCTGGTAGCCACATGGAATAGGGCGGCTGCTGGGGCCTTGGATCGGGTAGCGCCTTTGCGGCCTCTCCTGCGGCAACGAACCACCCTGGCCCCTTGGTTTACCGAGGAGCTGAGGGTGATGAAACGCCACAAGAGACGCCTAGAAAGCAGGTGGAGGTCCTCACGCTCCGAATCTGACCGAACACAGGTAAGAGCCTACCTACGGACCTACCTTGTGGCACTGAGAGCGGCCAAACGTAGACACTGTGCCGCTCTTATTGCGTCCGCAGATAACTGCCCTGCCGCCCTGTTTCGGGTGACCCGTTCCCTCCTATCACAGAGGCCGCGGGAAGCCCCTTTGCAGGGGAGAGCAGAGGAGTTTGGGGAATATCTGCAGGACAAAATCGCTCAGATCCGGAGTGGATGGGCCCCCTTCAGTGGACCAGGGGAGACGTCGGACGCAAATCTTGAGGCACCACGCTGGGAGGAGTTTGACTCTGTTGTCCCCCGAGGATTTGGACAGGTTTCGTGGGCGACTGCGAGCCACTACATGTTTATTGGACCCGTGTCCCTCCTGGCTTGTACTGGCATCCTGGGAGGTTACACGAGACTGGCTCCTGGGTCTTGTGAACGCTTCATTGGAGGAGGGGTCCTTACCGACCACCTTGAAAGAGGTGGTGGTGAGGCCCCTACTCAAGAAGCCTTCCCTGGACCCGACGGAGCTAGCTAATTATCGTCCCGTCTACAACCTTCCTTTTTTAGCGAAGGTTGTAGAGCGTGTGATGGCGCAACAGTTCCCATGTCACCTGGAGGAAACCTACTATCTAGACCCGCGCCAGTCCGGCTTCCGGCCCGGTCACAGCACGGAGACGGCCTTGGTCGCGTTGGTGGATGATCTCTGGAGGGCCAGAGATAGGGGCTGTTCCTCTATCCTGGTCCTATTAGACCTATCAGCGACCTTCGATACCATTGACCATGATATCCTATTGTGCCGGCTGGAGGGGATGGGAGTAGGGGGCACCGTTTTGCGGTGGTTCTGCTCCTACCTCTCCGACCAGACGCAATGTGTGTTGGCAGGGGAGCAGAGGTCGACCCTGAGGCCGCTCACTTGTGGGGTGCCACAGGGGTCGGTCCTCTTGCCCCTCCTGTTCAACACATACATGAAGCCGCTGGGTGAGATCATCCGTGGTTTTGGGGTTGGATACCACCTGTACGCTTATGACACACAGCTGTACATCTCCACCCCAAACCACCCCAACGAGGCCGTCGAAATGATGTCCCGGTGCGTGGAAGCCGTTCGGGCCTGGATGGGGGACAACAGATTCAGACTCAACCCTTCCAAGACGGAGTGGCTGTGGCTACGGGCGGCCCGGTTCAACCAGTGGACTCCATCGCTGGCCATAGGGGGCGAACAACTGCCCCCCGTGGAGCGGGCGCGCAATTTGGGCGTTCTCCTCGATGCCCGGCTGTCGATGGATGACCATGTGGCAGCCGTGGTGAGGGGGGCATTCCACCAGGTTCGCCTGGTGCGCCAATTGCACCCCCTATTGGACCGGGACGCCCTACGCACAGTCACTCATGCGCTGGTGACGTCTCGCCTGGACTACTGCAACGCTCTCTACATGGGGCTCCCCTTGAGATGCACCCGAAGACTACAGCTAGTTCAGAATGCAGCTGCGCGGGCTATCATGGGGATGACCAGGTACTCCCATATAACACCACTCCTGTGCGAGCTGCACTGGCTGCCTGTGGTTTTTCGGGTGCGTTTCAGGGTATTGGTTACCATCTTCAAAGTGCTTCATGCCATGGGACCTAGTTACCTGCGGGATCGCATCTCACCTCATACATCCCTGCGACCAGCCCGCTCCCACAGGGAGGGACTCCTCCGGGTGCCGTCCACTAAGCAGTGTCAACGGGCGGCGCCCAGGAGTAGAGCATTCTCTGTGATGGGCCCAACCCTCTGGAAGGACCTCCCCCCCCGATATTAGAATTGCTACCGACCTCCGCTCCTTCCGACAGAAACTTAAGACCCACCTGTTCCAATTAGCTGGCCTGGCTGATTTATAGTCCCACCTTCAACCTCCTGGCAAACACCTTATTTTGGGGTAATTTTTAAGGGTAATTTTAATTTATATTTGAATTTTAATCTATTGTACAGTGTATAACCTACCTCCTCTGTCTATTTATGTATATCTACCTATATTTTTGTATTTACATTGTTTTAATATGTCTGTACACCGCCCCGAGTCCTGTTTAGGAAAGGGTGCGGTCTATAAATTAAAGTTTATTATTATTATTTATTACCACGTGTGCAGGAGGTTCCTCAGCACCAGCCTCAGATCAGCACAGCTACGGTCCCCTTCGCGTTGGCTCAGAAAGGAGGGGAATGGGACCACCTGTGCAGGAGAAGGGGACTGCGGCTTGTGCTGATCTGAGGCTGGCGCTGAGGAGCCTCCTGCACATGTGGTCCCATTCTCCTCCTTCCTGCGCCAACATGAAGGGCTGCCTCCTGCACATGTGGTCCCATTCCCCTCCTTCCTCTGGCTCTTCTCCACAGCGCAGCAGAAGGAGTTGCTGTCCCCGCCACCGTGATCCTGGGGTATTTTGCTTGCACGTTTGCAAAGATCAAAGTTGTCACAGTCCTCCCTTCATGATGATAATTTGATGACGTCACCAGCCTCACCAGCCCTAAACTTCACCGCACGTCACTGATGCACACCAAGCCACACCCAGAGAACTGGTAGTAAAAAAAATGAATTCTACCACTGGCTAGAATGATTTGTCTGGTGTACTACACAATTATACTATAAAGCTACATTATTTTGTGCATTTAGGAGATTTAATTTAAACCCAAAACTCAACCAAAGAAAATATCTGGAGCTCAGGTTGAACTGTGGAATTCTTAGTACTGTATGAGTTTCGTTGTTTGCTTGCAGATATTTCATTACCCAACTAGATAACATCATCAGTGTGAGTCCTAATAAAATGGCAAACAACCAAGCTCAGAGAGAGCATCCTGAACTCCGTAAACCAAAGACATTAGGCAAACTCCCCAGACTTATATGTAAAAGAAAGTTATACAACAAGCAGAGGGGGGGGGGGTTTGAATTAAATCTGCATATAAGTCAAATAAGAAATATTACAAATCAATCTGAGTAGCTAAACATGCCCACAGAGGAAAAAATGCTAGCTGCCTTCATTTTAAATCCACCATCTAGAAGTTACCAAGCTGTGGTTCATGCCATAGAAATGAAAGAAGAAGCAGATATTACTTGGATGATGAATCACTTGTAAGAGTTTAATTTACATAATTCTGAGGGAGATGATGCAGCTCTCAAGTCAAGAATCTGCTTGTAAGGCCTGGAGAAAGGATAGGAAATGCTTCATTTGAAATAACTTGAGTCATTTACAAATCAATTGTCCCAGGAAAGGGAGACAAGGCAAACTCCTTAGATTGCCTTCCAAAGCTACTGACTTAGCTGAGCCCAGTATAAGAAAAACCAAAGAGGTGGCAGAGCAATGAATCCCACAACAAAAGGGTTATCAGATGGCATCTGTTTTGATTCTGTCACGATTTCTGATTTCAATACAAGGAAAGACAGGTTTATTGAACTGCATGACTGTAAATCTACCATTTACTTGGCAAGTGGAGAAAATTTCATCTCAGCCAGGAGAGGCTTCTGTCCTGATTAGACAAAGGAGAGGTGTTCAGTTTAACAATTAAGGACAGCTTATATGCTCCACATGTGAAGTTAAGTCTGCTGCCAATAAAATATATCAGAGAGAAAGAATGTCGTGCAGGATTATTGATTATTAAAACCAACTCTTTTTAAGTCACTGAGAATGGAGAATTGCTTATGAAAGGCAAACTGTCCAGAAAAATGGACACTTTGAATTAGCCTGTGTAAAAGAACAAGCAAGGACAACAAAGAATTATAATCACAAAGATTTTGAAACCAAATGGGACCAGAGAATGGGACACAGAGACCTTGATGTTGTTTATAAATTGAAGGATTTGACCAAAGGACTAAAATTGCAGCCCTGTAAGAATCAAGACACTAAGCCAATAAATCAGAAGAGAAAAGAAAAATGGAGAAGAAGCCATTAGAACTAGTGCAGAATGACTTTGGTTCATGTCACCACAACTACTTGGAAACATCCTTGCATCCTTGTCAGTGATGACGACCCTCTTAGGGACCAAATAATGTCAAATAATGAGTTTTTGTGAAGAATTTCAATCACTCTTTCACAACTTGACTTCTCCCTGTTGGCACTGGATTTCTTTGTGCTCAGCGCTTGGCTGGGGGAGGGGAGTGCTTCCCCATGCCTCCCTCTTCTTTCTCTTGGCCCTGCTGACGAGGGAGGGCAAAGGCCAGGCTTGGGGGATGCCCCCCTGCAAGATCCGCCCCTGCCATTCTCTCCCAGCCCTCTTTGCTGGCGGCAACAGCAAATGTACTGTGATGAAGGCAGAATGCTGTTGTTGCACAAAGACAATTGCAGAGGTTCTTTGCTCCCACACTAAGGCTCTGGCCGTCGCCACCACTGCGAAGGGGCAACAGCTCTTTCAACCCTCCACCACAACAGGGCAACAGGCAGCTGCAGCAGAGGGATGAAAGAGAAAGAGGCTCTGCATCATAATGGGCTTCAGGGGGAGGGTGGGACCCTGCTTTCCCCATTGTGCGAGTGTGCGAGTGAAAAAGTTCACTCAATCAATTCCAACTTCGTGAGATTATTTTTTTTCATGAGACGTTGGAATTGGTTGAGTGAAATGCGATGGAGAAACACAATTAGAGCTGGGCTGGGGCAACAGCATGCATGCCCACAGAGAGGGTTCTGCATGCCACGTCTGGCACACATGCCATAGATTTGCCATCACGGTCCTAGTTCCAGCCATACAAAACCAGTAAAGCATACAGCATTGTTTATTTTGATGAATAGGAAATACAGCATGACCACAGGGTGTCAGATTGTATTCCCCATGTCCATGCAGACAGTGAAAAGAGACCTCTGATTTGAGGAAGATCAAAGAAATGTCCAGAAGTCACTGAGTGATAAAACCAGAAGAAAAAATTTAAGGAACCCAACAGAGGCCGGCCTACTTTTTATCTTCACAATATCCTGAATAGGAATAGAGGGGCAGGGATTGAGGCAGTGAAAGTAACAGCTGAATGGGGTCTTGAATCTAGGTTTCTCAGGGCCCACTCCAATCTTTTTAAACTATTGTTGTTGTTGTTGTTGTTGTTGTTGTTGTTACAGTGACGTGCGGTCAGGGGAGACAGGGGAGGCAGGGCTTCACCTCTCTTCATGAAATAATAGTATATAATATTATATACTATATATATATATATATATATATATATATATATATATATATATATATATATATATATATATATATATATATATATATATATATATATATATATATATAATATTATATACATTCGTCTGGCCGCGCCCGGGAGCTGCGGAGGCAGAAATGTTCCGTGCGCAATCGGTGGAAAAGAGCGTTAGGTAGCTGGAACGCAAACACACATCTACCCAGCTGTCTTTTCCAGCTTTTCATGCGCATTTGGAATAAAGAATGATTTCGAAATTGGTTTGGCAAGGCGGGCGGAGTTGCGGTTCTCAGTCGAAGCTGCAGGCGGCCAAGGCTCCGACAAGAGCGAGGCCCGCACGGCAGGGGCGGAAGGTAGCCCGCAGCTACCCCCTCCTCTCCTCCCTGTCGCTCTCGGCTGGAGCCAACCTCGCCGGCCCTTCCAGAGCCGGAGCGGGATGGAGCGAAGAAAAAGGGGCTGAAGTACAAACAAGAGCTCGGCGTGACAAGGGCTTCGCCACAGACTTTTCCTTGTTGTGCGCAAAATGCCGCTTTGGTGGGAAACCACTCGCCGTTCTTGCGCGCCTCTCTAGCCACCGCCTTGGAAGTGAGTCGCGTGGACGGAGCTTTGGGGCTGAGGAGAGAGGCAGGGACGGAGGGAGTGGGGGGAGAGGAGCTGGCCCCCTCACCCCCCAGGCAATGGGGAAAGCTTTCCCGAAATGGGGGGGGTATCACGGGAAATAAAAAGGGCATGCGCTGGGGGGGACGAAGGAGGCTTTGGTGCACCTTAGAGGTGGGCGGGAAAGCAACGAAAGGGGCAGTGAGGGCGGGCGGTGGCTGCAGGCGGCAAGGCTTGAGCGGGGTGAAAGCGCAGCCCCTTACGTTGCTTTCCCATTCACCCCGCTCAAGCCTTGCCCGAGGGAGCTGGGGATCGGGCTTTGGGTTGGTGGGAGACCTTGAAGGAGTGGGGGGGGAAAGGGACTGGCGCCGGTGGAGGAAGCGATGCTACGCGGATCAGTGCACTCCGCGGTTCTCTTAATGTTCACTCAGGAAGGCAGAGAATGGGACCACGTGTGCTGCACACGTGGTCCCATTCCCCGCCTTCCTGATGACGTCACCAGCCTCCCCAGCCATAACCCTCACCGCACGTCACTGTGTTGTTGTTAATTGTGAAGTCATGTCCGCCCCATCACAACCCTATGGACAATGTTCCTCCAAGCCTTCCTGTCCTCTACCATTCCCAGAGTCCATTTAAGCTCACGCCTACTGCTTCAGTGACTCCATCCAGCCACCTCATTCTCTATTGTCCCCTTCTTCTTTTGCCTTCAATCATTCCCAGCATTAGGCTTTTCTCCAGTGAGTCCTTCCTTCTCATTAGGTGGCCAAAGTATTTGAGTTTCATCTTCAGGATCTGGCCTTCTAAAGAGCAGTCAGGGTTGATCTACTCTAGGACTGACCAGTTTGATCGCCTTGCAGTCCAAGGGACTCGCAGGAGTCTTCTCCAACACCATAGTTCAAAGGCCTCAATTCTTTGGCACTCAGCTTTCTTATGGTCCAACCTTCACAGCTATATATTGCAACTGGGAAAACCATAGCCTTATAGTTAAACCATATGTGAATATAAATAGAAGTCCACACATTCTATAACTTTCAATTTAAGCTAAGAATAATTTGGAAAACATAAAAATTAGCAACCAGGTGCTAGTCAGACTGAATCTCACTCTCAATAGGAACTTGCAAGCATGCCTCTAAGGTGATAGGAACTACTTAGCAGTAGTGTTTGATTACTACAAACCTCTTAGTAAATTTGTTTTCCAATAATCAGCTGGCATTTGCTTTACAGACTTCTGTGTTATTAAATACACAGTGAAGAGGGATTTGGGGATTTTCATTGTAAATGGTTTTTACATCAGTATTTCAATCAGCCCAGAGATTCAGCTGTTCATCTTCAGGAAGGAATGACCAGTGTGTCCAAGTCTCAGCCACCCAAAAACTGAGGGAACTCTTAGCCTGAAAACCCAGAGATCCCAGAGGAAAGATTGCTCCTTATCATAGCCCTTGAAAATATATCCTGTCTGCAACCAGTCCAGTCATATGGACCTCTGATGCTAACACTGATTTACTGTATGTAACTATGCCCCACATTCCTGAGCAAAATGTACTCATTGTTGAACAAAAATGGACAAATTTAACAAATTTACCCTGGAGGCTTCTTTGTTTAAGACATTTGAGGTTAATAACTGGACATCTGACCGCACAAAATGCTTATCATAGCACCTTGATTGCTTAGTTGACTGATCTTTTAACTGTGAGAGAGAAAAAACATGGCCTATGTGCTTAACTGTCAATGGGGTGTTTTTGATCTGTGAAACAGAGATACATTTACTGTAGACATTAAAGTACTGTCTGTTCTTTAATGTCTACAGTATGTCCTAAATACCAGTCACGGTTTCATTATAGTTTGGGGGAAATCCCATGCTTATAAGACACAGAAAACTTCATCTGTGGTGCCAACCTTTTCCTTAGTTCATCTTAAAGAGGGGGGGGAGCACCACATTTTCAGCAACAATAAGATTCCATTGAGGAAAATAAACTAGAAAAGAAGCATGACCATGAGAAAAATCCCAACAAATAAGCAAGATGGCTTGGTGCTGAAGTACATACAGAGTTGACCAAGATGATTGTCTCAGTAGCTTATGAGTTTCAGTTTAAGGAGCTAAAAACACTTGACACATATTATAGGAAATATTATCTTGCGATGACACCGAAACTCTGAAAGAACTTCCTCCTGAAATAAGTTTGGCCATCTGATTAAAACTGATCTTTTCAGAAGCAGCCTGCAAACCGAAATCGGCAGTTTGGTAGTTCGAAACCCTAGTGCCGTATAATGGAGTGAGCTCCCGTTACTTGTCCCAGCTTCTGACAACCTAGCAGTTTGAAAGCATGTAAAAATGCAAGTAGAAAAATGGGAACCACCTTTGGTGGGAAGGTAGCAGTGTTCTGTGCACCTTTGACATTTGTGGCCACATGACCAGAGAGACATCTTCGGACAGTGCTGGCTCTTTGACTATGAAATGGAGATGAGCATTGGCCCCTTGAGTCAGGAATGACTATCACAGATGTGCGAGGAGAACCTTTACCTTTTATCTTTTTGAACATCTAAGTATACAATATAAGTGCATTTCAATTTTACCATAATGCTGAGTAGGAATAAGCAATGATTTCTTTGTATCAAACAATATTAGGTCATCTCATCTCCACCTCCTTCTGCCCACAGTGCCTTGTGATTACAAAGATATTGCAACAAACTTTTGGGTTTTTTTCTGTATTCATCGCTGTAGCATAAATTACCTCTTTGCTTTCATATGGTTTTATGTACTATGTGTGTTCACATAGTTATTACTGGTTACTCGTATCTTTCTTGAGAAATAAGTAAGGGCTGAAGATGGCTTTTTTTTTTCTTGAACTGATGCAGGCTTCTTCTATGTCTTTGACTGAAAGAAGAGTCTTCTAGCATCTTCAATCCCTGAGGGATCATCTGCAAAGCAAAGGGAAAGTCAAAAGCACATCCTCATCTCTGGATCTCCAATTAGTCTTTTGATTTCACCCAACAAATATCTTCAGCAGCCTTGTTGGATCTGGCTCAGAGGTGGGTTCCTACTGGTTCGGCCCAGTTTGGCCGAACCGGTAGTGATATGACAGCCTGGATTACTGGAAACGGCAGCGACCCAGGCCTGCCATGTCCCCAAACCGATTCCCCGCAAAGTGCGCTAGGGAGCAAATCGGCAGTAAATCCGGCTGGAACCCACCCCTGACTTGGCTTCATACTAACAAGCTTCCAACAATACAATACTTCCTGGTCCAATGTCGCTAGCAATACATTTTCAGCCAGCAATACATTTTCAACAACCACTGCTGTCTACCTTTTTTAAAGGTTGTTCTAGCCATTAATCTGTTCCATCAAAGTTCTTCTTCCAGTTCTGGTCAAAATCATTTCTGGATTGGCCTCCACTTCAGATGCCAGCAACTCCTCTTCCTCCTATGAGAACATTTTTTCTATCAGAAACTATGAGAAACTAAATTAACTCCTAATTTCAGCTTCTATTGTCAGCTACCTAGCAGAAAGCATGTGTTTGGGTGTCTCTGCGGAACAACCAGCAGGAGCCCAAGACTGAATGCAGGCTGCTGTAAGGTTGATTATAGGTTTGGATTTGCAATTGCTGTAGACCTTTTAATCTTCATTGTAAAGATTTATTATTGTAAAGGAGTCTGGAAACAGTTGGCAGTATGCAACTATCATCGTCGTCACCATCCCAGTTTCTTCAGTTATTAACTTTACTGAACTCTAATTCTCTAATCTTATTGACAAATTAATATATTTAGTTGTGGTAAAATAAATATATTTCTGCATAAATAATAAGGATTGAATGCTAGATATTTATGAAATTTGCCACTTATCACCCCTGCAGTCTAGATGTAAGTATATTTACTCAGATATAAATCTGATTAATCCCAGTGGCACTTGCTTGTTATAGAACATGGTCAGAATTTTGATTGTACCTTTTACGTGTAAATTAACTCATGTAAACTTTTTTTTCAACTACTGTCTGTAATTTACTACTGCTGCAGAGAAAAGAGGAAAGGAAATAGCCATCAGCCATAGCATTATGCCAATAAAGCACCATGTCTTCTCTGTCAACTGTTGGAGTCATTAGCATTAAGGGCTTATTATGCAAAATTATCTGAAGGAAGGGATTACAGAGCTTTAACAGTCTTGATCCCTTCTTAATTAATTACTGGTCAGGTAGGAAAAAGTAATAGCATTGATTCACTGCACATTATCTTTAAGAGGACATGACACATACTGGAAGAATAATTTTAAACTTCAAAAATGAAAGATTCTGGACAAGCTAACTGTCAAAAGGAATGCAAACAAAAGTGATAGTGCTGTGATTTAGCTCAGCCGATCACTCTGCAAAGTCTCAGTCAAATGTATTGCTGCAGCCACTTTCTTGATTGGAGAAGTGATGCTGGAATAAACATCAGCCTTTCTTGATGTTGATCCATTCACATCCTTAGAAAAGACATAACTATGTATTCAGGCTTGAATCTTCTTGCATAAGCATTTAGTAACAGAAGTAAAACCCCGAGTCAGGAACATAAAATTAGCAACACTATGACAACATCTGGCAAATTCTGCTGTTTTCCCGTCACAGGTACTGTATTCAGGAGATGCCTTTCTAAACAGACAGCCACACCTATCATCAGTAAAAAGACCCATCTCCACATCAGTTAAGAGAAAAGACGTTTAAAAGATACCATGAAAGGCTCTGCTTTAATGTCCTAGGAATTATATTGATTCTAATGAAAAATAGGTTCAGTATTGAAATTCTTTCTTTCACATTGACAAATCTTGTTAAGATAACTGTGTAATTTGTGCCTAAGAAAAGGATTGCTTTCCAGCTTGAGACAACTGGTCCAGGAGCCCAACAATTATACTAGGCCACCACATCCATCCTTGAGGTCCTAATGTCAGAGATCAAAACATCTTTGTAATCTTCTGTAGGTAATTCAGATAGTCAAAGCCATTTCATGTGTTTGTCCATAAACTGTTTTTTTTTTAGAGTTTTAGACTTTCAAAATAATATTTTAATCTTCTGCCCCAAAGACAAAGTCCTCATTAGCAGAAATGCTACCTGTTTCCTTTTTGTGATTCTCATAATGCCAATTTCTTGGATCAAGTCCTAAGAGAGCTTCAAAATTTCTCGCAACTTTGTTCAAAGTATTCGAAGTAATGGCAATGTGTGTTTGCTTCATTCTATCAACACACCTGGCTTCAACTGAAGCAGCTCATAAGAATTAAACAGGTGGCTTGGTTGAGCAAAATTACCTTTTGGTCTTTTGATCTCAGTTCTGGGTTTTCCTAAATACTAACAATCATAAAATAATAGAAGTTGTATGGTATTATTGGCAGTCAGATAAATAATAACTAGTATGTTTATGTATGAATTCCAAAAGCAGCTGATCTCTATTAAATATTAATTTAATTGAAAAAACAAGAATTTGCTTCATAATTTTTTTACCCTCTTTTACCCTTATAAATTCACACAATAAATGGGAAATTTCACTACAATGAAATGTAACCTCTCTATATATATCTGACAAGATTGAATTTCAGTACATGGCCCTTCCAAACGGGAAATTTTGAAAGGATTCAAGTCATCGAGATCTCTAAATATAAAATGTCTGTTTTAAGTGTAAAAAACCCTACCTATTTTCCATCCAGGAGAAGCAATGGGTAAGGAACAGAATGAATTAGTACCACTGCTTTAAAAAATAGAAATATACTGATTTCAATAAATGCACAAATTAGAGATGATTTGAAATGCAGATGTATGTAAACATGTATATAATTATCATATCCTTCCTGCATAGTGGCACCTGTCATTGACAAAATTCTAAACGTTCCCCTGAGGTTAAGCCAGCAAAATCTGATTGTGTTAGTGGGAAAAGCACTTGAAAATAGCCTTGTAAAATAATGTTTTGCTAAGACAAAACAAGATGAAGATAGTTGTCAGACCCTTACGCTAAGAGGAGATGGGCTTATTGACTTTTTTTCTGAGGAATCAAAATACTATATTTCTCTGAAAACTATCCATATTTCTGTCATCACTTATGAGCCTTTCTCATAAGATGACATGGAGCCCATGTCATTCTGCAAAGAACATTTTAAGTTCCACAATCAACAATAAAGAAACAAGGAATCTACTATATAGGCTTATATTACAGAATCTTACTATTTTTGATTTTTTCAATCTGTCCCACAATTGAACTGTGACCTTGGTAGATTATGAATAGATCCAGGCAAATCACATAGTAATTATTCATTAAGAATATCAGATAGTGAGGACTTCTGGTGGCAAAATACATATCCCTGAAGAAATAAGCACAACGTTACAGCGAAGATCAGTAGCCACACAGAGAATTCTGGCTGACAAAGTCTCTACTGAAAGGAAAGTTTGCGAGATTGCCCACTTGCACTCCAGACAGCTCCTCCTCCTGAGTAGATTGCAGAAAAAGAGCCCTTGCAGGGTGTTCCTAAATGGAGAGGGTGGAAGTCAAGGGATTTCATCACAGCTGATGATGCAATCTTTATGGATATAAGATTCACATGAGCTACATTTCCTAACCTTTTTCAGATGTTTGTTTACATATAATTTATAGCTAAAGAGAGATTTAGCAAAATAAGAAAATTCTACTTGGTGGGTTATTATTTTTTCTGAGTCACAAAGAAATAAAGAAAAAAAACTTTTGGCACAAAACCTAGCAAGGAGTCAGTGTAAGAAAATTTAAAATGACCAAATGACATTTATTTTGAAGGATTATTTTTGGATGAAAGTGTTTTTGAACAAATTAGAATTAAATTGGACAAAGTAACCAGACCTTCATGGAAATTATTACTACTAATAATAACTATTGTTATTATTATTCATTAAACATGAAACTCAGTCAACTGAACATTTAAAAATGTGTCACAAATACCATTGACTGGTGCTAATGGTTGATACAGGTTGCTGCCAGGGTCCTAGGTATCAACCAAGTACCTTCTTAAAATATATGATGATTTTTGCAGTTCCGCTGGTGCTATTGCAGGAAGCTGTCATTTTTTAACGTGTTTTGTAAAATTCTTGGACATGGTACCAAGTGCCCTGATGAAAATGAGTATCACTGTTACATGTTTCATCCATAGCCATGCAGTTTCGATGGCCAGGTTGCCATATTTGGGATTTTTTCCAGTTCTTTTTCTTTGACTCTGGCATCTCAATCAATAAACTGTACGCTTTGGTGCTCAACAACCATGATATCTGGTGTGTTGTGTTCCAAATGACGATTCATTTGTATTCAAAAGTCCCACAGGATGTTTGCCATATTATTATTTTTATTATGATGATGTTAATCTTTGGTGAGATTCACAGCCTTTGGGGCTAGTTAGGACTCAACAGCTTGAGTCCTAACCAAAGACCTAGGAACTGTTAAGATAACGTCAGAGAATATAAGCTGTTTCAAGTAGGGTGTTTTTTTGTAGAATCAGAATCCGATAAATTTAAAATTTCCAAATAGCGAGGTAGCCCTTTAGGTATTGCTCTAAGAGCTCCAATTACAATTGGGACAACCCATTTCTTTTTCCACAGTCGCTCAACTTCAATTTGCAAGTCCCGGTACTTTGTGATTTTTTTTTGCTGCTTATCTTCAATTTGCACATCACCAGGTATTGCAATGTCAATGAACTAAATTATTGTTGTTGCTGTTGTTGTTGTTGTTGATCTATAAAATCAAAGGATTTTACAAAACAAAAGATAAAGGTAATATGAGGCAGATTGTGATGTTAATTGTAACTCTGAAGATGTAGAATGTGATAATGACTATAACAATGGAGTGCCACTTGAGATGACAGTATTAAGGGTGCTGGAAGACAAAAGAGAAAAATGGCCAAAGCTTAACTTTTCCTTTTTCCTTGTTTGAGATATTTTCATTTTGGGATGGTAATATCATAATGGCAATCACCATAAAAGTAGCAAGAATGGAGTTGAATGGTGGGGAAAGACTATAGAAAGAATAAATTTATGTTATAGCTATAGAGTAGATAGTAAAATTGTTCTTATTACTGCTGTAAAGAAGATAAGTAACAACTTCTTTGTATCTTTTTTATGCAAATATACCTTTGGGACAATGAGGTAGGCAGCATATAAATTAAATAATGCATAAATGTGTATCTTAATTAAATTGGAATTAAACTCTACTATGAATAAGTATGGAAATTCTTCTCTTTCTGCTGTTTAGACAGAGGATTCTTAATCCTTACAGGCTAGGAACTCATATCTTGAGACATTCAGAAACTTTTACATGTTACTTGTTATCAGTTAAGTGAACCCAGCAGTGTAAACCAGTCTATCTATTTCAGAAGTCAAATATTATCCTCTATGATATTTACCATGGAAATGATTTTAACAACAATGGACTCAGTCCAAGACAAGCTGCAAGATGTCTACCTGTTCCATGGATGGACATTGCATAGGGTACAGTCGACTGAAGCTTAAAAAGATTTGAACTGTTTTGATTGGCTTCCTATTTCACTAGCCAGAACATTTGACATTCCCATGTGAGGCAAAAAAGTGTCTGCTGAAGAGCAGTGCAAAAGAAAATGAACCCTTCCTGGACATTACAGATGTCTCTTTCCCTCACTATCATTGTCAGTTTTCACTCATTTCCATACTGCATGTTCACCTATGTGGATATTATACATATGACATATTTCAAGCCATTCTATTTCAGTGGTATCCAGTGGTATCCAAATCTTCTACCTGAGATTGCAGAACAAGAAAATATAAAGTGAAACTTAAAATAGATCAGCCAAAAATATTCAAAGTAAGTTGATGAGGTAGGCAGCATATAAATTAAATAATGCATAAATGTGTATCTTAATTAAATTGGAATTACACACATCAATAATGTGGGTTTATTAGGTTTACGTGACTGTGGGAGTAGTGTGACTGTTGAAATATCAAGGACAAGTTGCAAGTATCTTCTTACCCCCATCATAAGTTCAAACAGTCACCTGAATGAGTGGTCATTCAGCAAAGACCACCTGTATTATTTATTATTCCATAAAACACACTCGTAGCTAATAGCATGGCATAGCTAACAACCCTAAATACTGTGAGCAGCCCAATTTCTTGCACATTCAGCAGTCCTCAAAAATACAGCACATACACATATATTTATTTATTTGAATTTATAGACTACCCCAATCCCAAACGGGCCCACCTAGCACATAGCAATACACACACACACACAAACAGAAGCAAATATGTGTGTGTGTGTGTGTGTGTGTGTGTGTGTGTAATTTCTATATTTATCTCGATCTTGATCTACCATATTTTTGGGAGTATAGGACGCACTGGAGTAAAAGACCCACCAAGGTTTTGAAGAGGCAAATTTTTTAAAAAAAGTTTTTTGTACTCTGCAAACCTCCCAAAAATGGCCCATTTTCCATGAAAATGGGCCCTCCACCCCCAAAAAAAGACACAAATAGCCTTTAGGGGGCTTGTAGAGTGCTCCTGGGGCCTGGGGGGGCAACATTGAGCAAAAAAACAGCCCATTTTTCACTCATTTCTGTCCTCCCCAGCCCCCAGGAGCTCTCTGGAAGCCTTCTACAGGCTCTGCACAGCCATTTTTGTGAAGGGCTTCAGGAGGCAAAAAATGCTGTATTCAGTGTATAATTTTCAGCCTCTTTTTTGAGGGAAAAAGGTGCATCATACTCTGAAAAATATGGTATCTATCTATATATCTATCTATCATCTATTTGTATGGATGTAGAGTGGCATAAGGGCTAGTGGTAAAGATGCTCACTGCCCACTCAGAAGGTTGAGAGTTCAATCCTAGACAGTGACAGATGTTTCTCTATCAGGGCGCAAAGAGAAACTATCTGCTACAATCTCCATGTAGGCATCAGGAAGGTCATCCGGTCAGTTCCCCAATTCTCCCCCAAAGAAGGGATTACAGGGTTGTAAAACGGAACAAAAAATTGTGTGTGTGTTGAAACAACTGTCCTTGGCCTAAGCAACAAGGGCCCAAACCTTTTAGAACATTAACCTATTTCATTTCCTTGCCAAATACAGGAATGATAGAGACTATAACTCTGGGGAGGGGGTGTTCCAGAGTGAGGGCTACCACAGAGAAAGTCAACCTTCCCACTCAGGTCTTGCAATGGGGTGGTAATAGGGTTTCTGAACAAACTATGGGCAGAGACAGAGTTATTTTATTTAGCGTATGTCATGTCATACGTGGACAAGCAATGCATTAATATTTATATTAACATGAGAGAGAGTGACTCCCGCCAAGTCACCCAGCTGAAGGATAATAGTATGGTACAATCTAAGACTTCTCCTATCCTCTCCAATCCCTCCTGAAGACAATTTTCTAAAATTTTGGGTGTGCATTTGAATTTCCACTACACTTTTTATTTTACAGAAGGAAAAAAAAATAAGTATTCAAAACCAGACCTGAGTGGAATGGCATAATGTGGCTTGATACTTCACCCACTGCACACATATGTTTGCACTATATATGCCTAACCTTGATAGAGATGATATTTTTGAAAGATCTGATAGATTTCTGACTGCTTTGGGTAATTTTCTCACACTTCACGTGGGGATTCTGTCAATGCCCTGATCAATCTCCAGGGCACTGAAATGGACTTGGGCAATTGACACATACACTTCTGAATATCCTTTTCCCTTCCTGGTGGTTTTCAGGGCAATGAAATGCCATCTGAATAGCTAGTGAGATTATGGAGGAAGACACAGGATTCGTCTTCTCAAGTAAAGAAATTGTATCCACACAGAATCACCCAGCACAGTTATTCTAAATTGCAAAAGGCCTGTTATGTTACGGAGAAAGGAAAGCTGAGAGAGACAACTCTGCTGCCTGCTGTGACTCTATTGCTAGACAATTTATGAGTAATATATTCTGTACAGTTATATGTTGCATCTATCTGCTTATCTAACTGTGATAGCAAAGTCTTTCTTTGTACGACTCAAAGGTATGAGCAAGATTCCAGGTAGCCCAAGGCCAACCAGACACATGCTGTGTCCTTGCTATTCTTCACTAATTAAAACTCAGCCAAATTATCTAAAGAGACCAGAGGTGGGTTCCTACCGGTTCGGCCCAGTTCAGCTGAACTGGTAGTAGTATGTCGGCCTGGGTTGCAGAACCAGCAGCGACCCAGGATGACCATGCTCCAGAACTGGTTCCCTAGGCACCAACTTTTTTGGGTGTTCCGCACATTATGTTGTGCATGCATGTGCAGTGTGCATCCAGCATGTGCGAGCTGCGCACACAAGCAAACCGGCAGTAACGCCAACTGAAACCCATCCCTGATGGAGATTATCAGTCATCCAGGTCATAGTTGTCCCAATGGTGCTTTTTCAAGAGGCACTGGACTTCGTTGTTTTTCTTTGAAGATATTTTGTTCCTCACCAAAGAGGCTTCTCCAGGTCTGACTGGATGGTGGGGAATGGAAGGATTTATATTCCTTGCAGACAGTTGGCCATTTGCATTCCTTTTAGAGAGTCGTTGAGGCCACTTGCAGGTTTGTTTCTTCAGGGTCACCTCCTGCAAAAAGCACAGCTCCACAAAGCAGTCCTTTCGGCAGTTCCAAGAAGGCTCCACACCCATTGCACTACGTAGGTGATCCTGAAGACACAGATAACCCCAGAAGTGGCCTCAATGACTCTCTAAAAGAATACAAATGAGCAGCTGTCTGAGAGGAATATAAATCCTTCCATTCCCTACCGTCCAGTTAGAGCTGAAGAAGCTTTTTGGATGAAAAGTTAAACGTTTTCAAAGAAAAACAAGAAAATCCAGTTTCCTCTTGAAAGAGCACCTTCAGGGCATGGCGAACTTGCTGTAGCCAACTCGCCATAGTCAACTCACCACAACCAACTTGCTACTCGCCATGGGACATCTCACTGCCGAACAATGTAACAATTCTATTTAATTATTTAAAATAAATTAAAAATATTTTAATTATTGGCATTCCCATTTCATTCTGTCCCTTATTTTGCATCTTTTTAAAATTATGCAATTCCACAATTTCTTTGATATTAGTGTAATTCTTGTCCTGAAGCAAGTTGGCTATAGCAAATTGTCATAGCCTCATTAAAACTAGTCATGAAATGTCTGTCTATTTCGTGTACCTACTCAAAAATTCCTTGGTGATATCTAGTTTTAAACTGGCTGTTAGGAAAATGAAAATGTAAAAATAAATGCTCTCTGTATTCCACCATATTGCATAACTAAGGAGCAGTTTCTAATATATCATTTTGGGCAAAAAGCTATTGTAGAGTTTCTTTGATTAGACAATATCCTTCTGGCATCAGCCCAGGATTGAGATTGAAGTAGTTTTGGTCCCCCTGGTAGATTATCAACACCAGGAACTTGTTGTGGCCTGCCAGCAGAGCTGGTGGCAGATTCAGACAGTGAGAAGGTCAGGGAGGCATATGGGCCAGTCCTGGAGTCTGGGGAAGACTCTGGTGAGGGCTCTGTGTCAGAGGCAGAGAGGGGGCCAGAGCCATATGCAAGTTATCAGCTGCCTTCAGAGTCAGACATCAGTGAGGCAGATGAACAGCTGGAGCCTGTTCCCAGTGTGTGCATGCACAGAATTGCCAGACGAAGGGAACAGCTAAAGAACAGGAGTCAACTTGGGAGTAAGGCCACTGGTGGATGATGAATGGCCCCTCCCAGAGGAAATAAAAGAGGAGTGAAAGGGGAGTGGAGTTTGCAGGATACAATTAGTTTGTTTAATTGGTTTGTGACTCTCCGAGACTCCTTGCCAAGTTTTTCAGATATCAGCCTGTCAGCTATCAAACCAGATAAGGTCTGTGACTGTAAATCCTCCCTTGAAAGACTTTGCTGGATGTGAATTAGCAGAATTCACAGTAAATTAATAAAAGGGGTTTTGTTGGTACAAGGAGTTTGCTTCATGCTCTTGGGAAGCCTCGATCAGAACAGACCTAGACAGGTGGAGTGTCATCCAATTCATTCTTCTTGTCTTCTCAGACGTGTGGTATCTTTCTGGACTACTCGGTGAGAACAGGCTTATGAGCTGCCATTTTTAAATTATTCAAATCCTTCTTTGGGAGTCAGAAGGTTATTCTGGAGATGGATATTCAGTTCCTTTGAACTCAACTTGGCTATAATTCACTTCAGTGTTTAATCCTGTAGCTCTGTTATTTAACAACTACATGAAGCTATTGGGGGAAAAAATCATCAAGCGATTAGAGGTGTGTATAATATATGGATGACATGTACCTATAGTTTTCTTTTTCATGTATTACAAGGCAAACTGTTGATATTGTGAATCAGTGCCTAAGAGCAGTAATAGTGAGACTTACTGCAAACAAAGCAGAAGTATTTCTAATCAGTAAGCAAATAGATAGTGAAATAGAATTTCAGCCTAGAAGGGATGGAAGAAACCTAACCTGATCCATTTTTAATCTGGGGATGCTTCTGGATTCACATTGCACCTCGAGAGCCAAACCCAGCACATGATAAAACATATGTTAGTTATATCTATACCAATTTGTTATAGTAGGGGGTTATTTGCTGTAGAATAGGGAGAAGGTCAATGAGTTTCTACAGGCCTATTGTAATGATCCTCACAAGGACCTCCCCAGTTATCAAATTACTCCATCTGAAACCAATTTATCTGAATCCTAAAATCTGGTGGAAAGGCTTTCATTTATGGTCCAACAATGGTATGGGACAAAGAAGCAGCATCCTTTCAAGAACCCTATCTAAAGTAGAGAACCCCCTGCAATCCAGCTTGGTTTACACTCTCTACTGTGTAGTTAAAAGGCTCTGGTTTTAGAAAGCATTGCTCTTCAACAAGATAAATTTTGCTGGATATATTATCTCTTATATCTTTCTGTTAAATATATGATATTTTGTTCACATTTCATTTATGTTTTATTCCATCTTAAGCACTTTGCAATTCCAGTCCCATCCATCTGGGAACTTGGTATAATCTTCCCATTGCATTGTATGTGTGATTGATATTTGAAATGCTGCTCAACATTAATTTCTTTATTCTAACTAATCCCACTTCATTGTTTGGGTATTTTGACTATCAAAAACTTCTTTGACATTTATTTTTCTTTTTTTCATATTGTTAAGTCAAAATACTGATGTTTTATTTCCATGTCTTCAAAAGAAAATGGCTGAGAATCTCTTCCTTCATCATGTCTTAAAGCTACTTGGGCCAGGAGGTGATACTATAGAAATTTTTCTCAGTTGTTATTATTATTCCTATTACAACTATATTTTTTTTATTTATTATTGAGGAATAATGGTTTTAATGTTTGAAAATCTGAGTTCCAGACAACAACTTAGGAATTATCCAACTAATGTTGGGAAATTAGAATAAAATAGCTTAGAAGAAAAAATAGCATTAAATGTTTATACCAAGAGTAGCTGAATGTTAGTGTGTATTAAATTAATTTCTCATACACTTATCTCTGAGAGAGCATCAACTTCAAAACAAAAAGACAAATAGAATTGTATTAATAATATATGGCTAAACCTTAAAATGTAGAAATTGTAAGATTAATAATGTTTATTTGGACATGCAACTTGTTGAAGTTTGTTGAACAGAATTGGCCTCATTACAGCTTCCTCTCTAGTTTAATTTGTTTTCCAATAATTATTTCAATCTGTAGGCACAGAAAAATTGCATCATCACTTAATTTTTCTGTTTAATATTAAAATATTCTCAAAACATAACAGTATTGCTAAGACATTTGCCACCATGCAGCTAAATAATTTTAAATCACATTATTTTTTATTAGGATATATAAATATTTCACTGTAGGATTCTCTGAAAAAGCAGTTTGCTACCTGTAGTCCTCATTTAGCAACTGCCTTGAAGAATGGTCAAAGGCACCTTTTTGTGGCCTAACCATTAATGATCCCTCTACCAAGCCACCTGGTCTTGACCTGCCTCACTCTATCTGGATGAAATTGAATAGAATTAATACAATACTGGAAGAAGTGCCTCTGCCCTGTATCAGTGAGGATGGAAAGATTCCTCTTTCTGATATACAAACCGTTAAGCAAATTGTGCAAAATTGCCCACAACATGCATTCTCTGGTTCTCTAGAAGATCTTCATGAAGCAACCCCAGAAGAGATCACCTGGATTGTACATTCAGTCATAAGGCCACTGCCATGCACACATAAAAGTTTTTTGTATATAATTATGTGGATTATGTGTACATGTTTACTTCTCTTCTATTATGTTCTCATCATACGCTAAATAAATAAGTGAATTAATTACTATTCAGCATAAAGCAAACTCCATATTCTGTATCAGACACAAGAATTTAGGAGTATGTTAACTAACTTTATCATGGTGTTGCATGTTTGCTTAGCTCAGAACAGCAGTGTTCACATCTTACAGTCCCAGGATAGTGTTTTACCTATTGCAGTCTCTGAATCCGGATCCTAAGTCACAGAATCACTTTGGTTTGCTGCAAACTGGCTTACTTTAATTATGGTAAATGCATGAAATTTCAATGCATGGAGTAGTTTGTTTACAACCGAAGAGCAATTAGTCATTCAAAAAAACTTAATAGAGTCCAAGACAATAACACTGTTATTCCTATTTTGTATTTCTTCTGGGGAGTCAGGAGTTTTATTCTGAAGGGGGGAAATAGCATTTCATCAATAAATGGATTTGAAGCTATACAGGACTGAGTATTGTTAGCTTTGTGGTCTAGAGCAGACGCCCACAAGCTTTTGGGCACCAGGGGTCGATTCCATGGTAAGAAGTTTTTCTGTGGACCGGAGGGGGTGCGTTTTTGTCTGCTGCCTGCATCCTGCGGATAAGGCTTCACTTATTTGTGCAGCCTAGTTTATGGTATGCCATAGCCCAGTGCAGATTCAGGGACCAGGAATTGGAGATTGGGAACCCTTGGTCTAGAGCAGGGGTCTCCAACTTTGGCAACTTTAAGACTTGTGGACTTCAACTCCCAGAATTCTGGTAGTTGAAGTCCACAAGTCTTAAAATTGCCAAGGTTGGAGACCCCTGCTCTAGAGAAAATTATCTGAATGAATGCCTCAAATATGATTAGAGGTAAATCAGGCTGAACATATTTTAGAAAGTAATGTAATAAATGTACTGTTTCCAAGTTGTAATTCATATCTCTCAGGACTCACTGCTTTTGATATTAATAAGGAAAGGGGAAATATGATCCCATTTAAGGTTCACACATCTTCAAGTTGCCAAAGTTGAAAAACATTGTCCTAAGCATGTAAAGGAAAGTTTGCTATCCCCCCCCCTCCCCATATTTATAGATGATTTGTACATCTGATCTTCTGGAGACCATTTTTAAGAATCAAGAAACAATAGCAGACATAGGTTTTTGCATGCATGCATGCATGTGGCTGTAAACATAGCAAGGAAGAAAGTGGTGTCCTCTAAAATTTCTAATTCTGAATCCCTGTAGTTCCTTTGCTCATGAAGTCTTCAGAGTAGGAAAACAAAAAGGCTCAAACTAGATAGGTTCCTCTAAATAGAATAGACTACAATAATAGAGTTGGAAGGGACCTTGGAAGTCTTCTAGTCCAAACCCCTGCTTAGGCAGGAAACCCTACACCACTTCAGACAAATGGTTATCTAATCTCTTCTTAAAAACTTCCAGTGTTGGAGCATTTACAACTTCTGGAGGCAAGCTGTCCCACTGATTAATTGTTCTAACTGTCAGGAAATTTCTCCTTAGTTCTAAGTTGCTTTTCTCCTGAATTAGTTTCCATCCATTGCTTC
Source organism: Natrix helvetica (assembly GCF_964273705.1). Classification (NCBI taxonomy): domain Eukaryota; kingdom Metazoa; phylum Chordata; class Lepidosauria; order Squamata; family Natricidae; genus Natrix; species Natrix helvetica. The sequence goes on along the minus strand of NC_138548.1, from coordinate 314,152,149 downwards.
TTGTCCAGCCCTCAGGTGCTTTGGAGAATAGCTTGACTCCCTCTTCTTTCTGGAAGCCCAAGATATTGGAACACTGCTATTATGTCAACCTTACTCATTCTTTTCATCAGACTAGATATACCCAGTTCCAGCAACATTTCTTCATATGTTTTAGCCTCCAGTCCCCTAATCATCTTTGTTGTTCTTCTCTGCACTCTTTCTAGAATCTCCACATCTTTTTTTACACTGTGCTGACCAAAATTGAATGCAATATTCTAAGTTTGGCCTTACCAAGGCATTATAAATTGGTATTAACACTTCACGTGATCTTGATTCTATCCCTCTGATTATGCAATGATTCGCCATCTCCTGTAAAATTAAGCAATTGTTCTTTTAAGGAAAACATTTGAGGGAGAGTTATCTGTTCTCCAAAAAGCCTTATGTGTGATTTTTTTTAAAGTGTCATCCTCTCCTTTGCGATCTTTTCCTCACCTTCTTAGCTTTCCTATTTTAATATTTCATTTGGGATGTGTTTAATTAGCATTTATGATGAACAGTTCTGAAACCAAAACTCTTGTGCTGTTGCTCCTTTGATCATACAGTTATAATACTAGACCAGAGTACTTCCCTTCTTTGTTGTCTCAATTTCTACAGGCCAGCTGAAGTACATACATGTTCCTAAAAGTCTTCATCAAACAGTCACAGAGGAGGAAGTAGTATTAGGAACATTCACCACCTTGAATTATTTATAAAAAAAATAAAAGCAGGATAATAAACTTAACTCAATTCAAAATGGCTTTATACTCTAGCACATTGTATTATACCATATTGTAAAAAGGTAAAGGTTCCTCTCGCACATATGTGCTAGTTGTTTCAACTCTAGAGGGCGGTGCTCATCTCCTTTTCAAAGCCGTAGAGCCAGTATCCAAAGACTTCTCTGTGGTCATGTGGCCATCATGATTAAATGCCAAAGGTGCACAGAACACAGTTATCTTCCCACATAGGTGGTTCCTATTTTTCTACTTTCATTTTTACATCCTTTTGAATTGCGAGGTTGGCGGAAGCTGGGACAAGTAATGGGAGCTCACCCCGTTACTCAGCGCTAGGGATTTGAACTGCCAAACTGTTGACGTTTCTGATTGACAAACTCAGCATCTTAGCCACTGAGCCACCGCTTCCCACACCATATTGTACATGGTTGTATATACATGCACATGCTAATTTATACTGTATGTATGTGGATAAACACATTTTTTTAGTAATCATAACCTTTGGTGTTAGCTTTACTCACATGTGACATTGAATCTCCTTCAGGAAAAGCAGGAATGCCAGCACAACCACTCTTCCTAATCATCCCACATGTAGATGAATACCAATGTAGCATCCATCCATGTCTACTATAAACAAATATAGAAGCTCAGAAGAAACAATTTTGCTTATCATTCTCTACCCTACATTCAATATTATAAGTGAACAAGATCTTTATAATGGGAAACAGGTTTGGGCAAAATAGAAAATAAGACAAAGAGAAACATATAGTGATAATTTGTTGTTCTAAATTTTAATAAAAACCAGCATATTAAAACAATCCCTTCGCCTTAACATTTTAGATATTACATAAAGCAATGTTTCTATTATCTATTTTTTCATAGTCAATGGTCCAGGAAGGGAGGGAGGGAGGAAAGGAAGGAAGGAAGGAAGGAAGGAAGGAAGGAAGGAAGGAAGGAAGGAAGAAAGAAAGAAAGAAAGAAAGAAAGAAAGAAAGAAAGAAAGAAAGAAGCCTCTAGTTCTAAAATACTTATAGAAAAGTAGTAGATCTTAGAGTGATTCAATCCATTATTTTCTTTAGATAATATTCCTCGAGGAATGACAGCTGGGCTGAGACACTTGAAAGTAGCTCTGATAATATGATGAATACAGGACGCAGTGCCAATGCTATTTCTCAGATTCACTAGGCTATATGAAATCTATTTGATCCATTCAAAAATTAAAGTGCTCTGCACAGAACTGAGAAGTCAGCTGCTCTGTGATTCTGAAAGTTGGAACTTCAAGCTAATGCTAATATAGTTTAAAATAACTTCCTTAGAAAGCTATTAGCTCATTTGATTCTATACTCAGTGCAGCAAAGATAACAAAATCCAGGGGATCTGTTGACACGTGTATCATACTGGGAAAACATCAAATCTCAGCTGTCTTGGAATGAGAACAGATGTTACATGTTGGACAATGGGGATGCAGATGAACAGACATACTTGTTGAGGCACATTATTTTGATATTTCTCTTATCTGCTCAACCATGGCTATTGGAATATCATTTACATTTTTAGCCTCATTACGAAAAACTATCCTGAGATTACAGATTAAATGAATGTCAGGCATCCAGCCCAGCAGATATAAAAAGTCAGAAAATGTTATAGCCTTTGGCCTTTTCCATGGATTATGCAAAAGGCCACCATTTTACACCATTCATTTATAAAACACAAACCAATTCCAGCCTGGCTCCAAGACGAAAAGGCACAATGAATTTATTACATAGGAAAAAAATGTGTGCTGAACATCCGTCTGCTTAGCTAATCCATCCCATGATAATTTAGCCAATTGACCAACACTTTTAATAAATTTAAGATGTTTATCTCATTTTACATTGTCTCACTGTCAGTCTGTTCCTAAAATTTGAAAACAGGAGATGAAGCATATATTTTTTAAAAATTGGGTAGAAAAACCGATGCTCCAAGCAGTTGGAATTTCCTATGAACTCATTTAGTCACCTATCTTGTTGATGGAATTATTATTATTATTATTCCAATAAATGGCTTCTCCATTTCCCCTACTCTCTAATCAGATAGCATCACTGTCTCTAGTAAAAGAATCATTCTTTAATATCACATTCACCTCTTCTCTATTTACACAAAGATGGCAGCTTTTTTCTTAATATAAGCCCTTGTCAAGGAAAGCCCAAAGCTAATCTTGCCATTCCGTTTACATGTGCCTGCAAAGCCTCAGCTCCACTTTTTTCATAAAGGTTTATATGAACAAATCTTCCCCTATTAATCCCACACTCCCCTTCATGTGCATTTTTGCGCAAAGCAGCCCTTTCTTTCACTAGCAGCTAAAGTGGATTTAAGAATGGGAAAAGCTTCTGGAAATAGGAGACCCCGTTTGAACTCAGACATACACACAAAAGTACCTATAACAGCAAGAGAGGGAAATACAATGGGCACAGGACCCCCTTTTTTAATTGAAGGGAGGATTTGTATCTGTTGCTTGCAAGCATTGGGTTTGCAGCCCTTTAGAAGCAAATCAAACTAACTCAGATAAACTCTCTTTGTGGTGTCAAAGGAAGTTGGGCATAGTCTTCAGGTCCTACTTCAAGAAAAGGAGTCCTGGTATGGAAACAGTTAATTGGATTCCATGGTTGAATGGCCCTTGATTTGAATTTCATTGCCTCTCTCCCCCAAGTGAGCAACTTAAACTCTAAAGGTAAAGTTTCATTTTTAACACTGAACAAACTAATGAGGACAGTTCAATGTAACACCATGAAAAGTGTACTCTGAATTGCATTAGCACCACGCTATGCTAACATATAGAAACAGACTGGATTAGACTTTACTATTTCAGTATCCTTTGAAAAGTACTATAGTCAATACTACAGATCATAAATAATTGATAGTAAAAAGGTAACGGTTCCACTCGCGCATAGGCGCTAGTCGTTCCTGACTCTAGGGGGTGGTGCTCATCTCCATTTCAAAGTGTTGTCCGAAGATGTCTCTGTGGTCATGTGGCCGGCATGACTCAATGCCAAAGGCACACAGAATGCTGTTACCTTCCCACTAAAAGTGGTTCCTATTTTTCTACTTGCATTTTTATGTGCTTTCAAACTGCTAGGTTGGCAGAAGCTGGGACAAGCTCACCCCATTACGTGGTACTAGGAATTCGAAATGCCGAAATGCTGACCTTTCGATCGACAAGCTCAGCGTCTTAGCCACTGAGCCACCACGTCCCCTTTGATAGTAAATTCCTATACATAAAATTCAGAACAGATTCTTGATGGAACTTCACAGCTACAGTATGTCCCCTTCCCACCAAGAGAGAGATTCCTGTTCATGTAACAGTCATTGTGAGTCACTCAGAACTCTTAGTTCCCTCTCTGTCTTCTTCAAGCCTGCTCCCAATTACACCCATGCCATTTTCTTTTCAACCTGAACAAGCATGTTTTAGCAACCTCCCTACAAAGAAAAAAGAGCTGACATTGACATGGTTGTTGAGTGCTCAAAGCTCTTCACACTCATCCTCTCAGTCAACTTGACAACAACCCTGTAAAGCAGATCAACATGGTTTGCAAAGCAAATAATGAATGAACGTGGTTTCTCTGTGACCACCTACTGTGTTGTTGACAGAAACAGCATCTCTTCCATATATTCCAGATGAAAGTAAAAAAGCAGCAAGAGTTATTCATTCAACTGAGCATCTAGATTAAAAGCAGACCGAAACAAACAAAAGAACGATTCCTTAATATCACATTCACAAAGGGCTAGTAAAACCCTTGTTAACAAAAGGTCCAAATATATAGTTTGGGAGAGAATTCAATTAACATCAGATCACTTTCAAAAAAAGTCTTCTTGCAAAGCTAAACATATTTAATATTGTAAGCTATGCCACTGGGGAGTTGCTTCAGCTTTATGATAATGTGTGTTGTTGTCCTGATCAATAATCTTTTTCACAAGAAGCAATAACTGCTGTATTTGAGAATATAGGAAGGAGCCCTGACCAATAGATTATCTGTATCATCTCAGATAACAGCAAAACTAGAAAGACAATCCCCCCCCAATAGAAACATAAGCCTTTTGAAATGAGTAGAATTCCAGCCAAGAACATGGATAGAAAGACGTACATCCAAGTTAACTTTCCAACATAAAATGTCAACTTCTTACTTCTAATCACTTCTAAAACTCCACATCATCCCTGGGATTCATTATTTGAAAAAGAAGAAGAAGGCTGAAAGTCATCGACATAGTGACGATATTCCCCACAAGGAAATCCTGGGCTTCACCAAAATACATTGGGCCTTTTGCTGCTTTATTTCACATTTTTGTCAATGTTATTTGGAGCATTTGCTTATCCCATTCTGTTTGTCAGTGCTGTTTCAATATGAAATAAGGGGTACAGATGTCAGGACCAAGAAGAAGTAAGCAAGAATAGCTTTGGCAGCAGTTGCATGAATCTAGAAGGCATATAAGTATAAATTATCCAGGTTTTTTTAAAGTAACATAGCCAGAATTCAATGATTGTGTTACTAAATTCAAAGGTGAGCCTTTATCACAGGATTCAAAATATGGAATGGAAATTTATTTATTTTTGAAAGCCCTATTATTTCAGAACATGGAGTTCTGAAGTACTATTTATATAACTAAGTCCATGTTTCTGCTCCAGGTGGGTATTTTAATTAAATAATATTTGTGAGGAGAAGCCAAACTATGCAGGATATCTTGGAATCTTTACCAGGGACCATGGGAAGAAAGCAACAAAGTATTGATGAGATGATAAGATGCAACTCAATGCAGACATAAAAGGTACGAGAAGAAAACATTCTGAAAACTCTGCCTTAATGAACTCACTACTGCATATACCTGGCTGGGATTTTCTTTTGTTACAATTTTCAAGATTATGTTTTTAATGCAGATTAGCCTTCAAGATACTTTTCTGAAATGTGTTCGATTTTTGCTTGTTTGAAAGGTTCAGCTTCCTAGAGCAAGGTTAGGTTAGAAAACCAATATGGCTTTTTTTTCATCCCGTAGGGAGATAGATATAGATTCCCTGTTTATCTCAGTTTAAGACATATAAATTGAATGACCACTTAAGATAGGGAAAGTCACTTGGTTACAATTCTATTTTCCTGAGCTGATTAAAAGTTACATAGATTGATGGATGCCAATACCAACTTCAGTTTGCGCTTTCTACCTAAATTCCTAAAAGTTGGAATCTGGCTGTTATAGGTATAATAATATGAATAATAACTCATCTAATGCTCTGTTGTACATTATTAGCAAAATCAATGCTGTATATTTTTGCTGAAAAGCACATCAATTTTACTATATATGAGCCCATCCAATCTTAATGAAGAACAGGCTGCATTGGGATACTACATATCACCTTCTGTTCTCTATGGACTCTTTAACCTAGATTAATCACCATCACTCTTAGACATGTTAATCCACTGGTGGTACTGCTGATCATGAATTATGAGAAGTCTAATACCAAAGAGCAGTGGTTCTCAACCTGTGGGTCGGGACCCCTTTGGGGGTCGAACGATCCTTTCACAGGGGTCGCCTAAGACCATTGGAAAATACATATTTCCAATGGTCTTAGGAACCGAGACACCAATTTTATGGTTGGGGATCACCACAACATGAGGAACTGTATTAAAGGGTCGTGGCATTGGAAAGGTTGAGAACCACTGCCATAGAGGAATTCAGAAATAATCTTGAAAAAGGCAAAATAAGAGACAACTCAGTTTTAGGAAAGGAAAAGGCATCACCAAAAAACCCTCTCAAAATAACCCTGCTTTGAGGCTTTGTGGTATAAGAGCGGGTAGAGGGAAATATCTGGTTACTAAACCGAACAACAATAAAGTAGCTTTCCTGGAAACGTTATGCTGTTTCCTGACAGCCGACCCTAAAAAGCTGACATGTACACATTCTGATAAAGATCTTGGATATGGAATTCAATATTGAACACAGCAGAATATCCAAAAATGCTGCATTAAAGAGTTGGAGCTGAGTAAGCTCCAACCAGCTGCATACAGTACTTTGATCAATTTATTATATCTAAATGTCACAACTATCACTTCAATATTTTAGCTTCAGCCATTCTCAGTGACAGATTTAAGAAGATTTGCTGTGCTAAAAAGTTACGTCCTTACAGTAATAGAACAGCAAAATCAGTATCATTTATATTATACTCTTTTTGACAGAAATGTGGGCAACATATTAATAATGGCAACTATTTCTTTTTCTTGATAATCAGATGGATCTTATGCAAACACTCTTCTGTCTGTCTGACAAAGATTCTAGCTTAACATATTGTCAAATTATTTGGCTTAACAAGCAAAATCCATCTGTAATTAATATAATGTTATGTTTGTTCCATACATCCCTCTCTCACACATATACAGAGAGAGAATTTAACTGGTAGTTGAGCCATCTCAGAATGTTATAATTTCATGAAGGTAAATTGATTTGCAGCCTAACTCCAATTATATCAATAGAGTTGTTTCTAAGTATTAGTATTTACAGTATTAATAGTTGTAATAAGCATTTGAATATATCTGCCAACTATATTTCTAGCAGCTAGCTAGCTTTCAAAGTTACATCATTTTTAAGAGTAGAAGTAACATGATAATGTCATAACTAATAATATCTATCCTTGAATTTGTCTTTATACTGATGGATATTAATATACCTTAAAGTAGAAAATTCCATATCTTAATTGTGTTTTGCATGAAGAAGAACTCTTTAATATAGTTATGTTCAAAAGAGCCTAGTATTGCATTTAACAAGGCTACCTAACAGACTGTTTGGGACATCTAGATCAGGGATGTCAAACTCAATTTCATTGAGGGCCACATCAGGGTTGTGTTTGATCTCAGAGGGCCAAGGTGGGCATGGCCAGCTTGATGTCACTCGGGTCAAGGACGCCTGTGGTGCCCCAAGTGTTCTGTCAGTGAAAATAGGCTCCTGAGCTCCATTTTCAGCTGTGTTGGCTTCCTGCAACCCTCTGCCAGTGAAAACGGAGTTTGGGAGGACGTCCTGGAGACACCACAGGCTGGTTCTTTGCTGTTTGCAGGGTGGCCCATGGGCCAGATCTAAGCATCTCATGGGCGGGATCCAGCCGCCGGGCCTTGCATTTGACAACCCGGATCTAGATCAGGCCCTTGAAAAATCTACCTAATTGTTAGGAAGCTGAGTGAAAAGGACACTTAGCTTGATAACAAATGTGCATACTCTCCAAATTGTATGAATTATAGCAGGAACACAATAATAATAATAATAATAATAATAATAATAATAATAATAATAATAATAATAATAATAATAATAATAATAATAATAATTATTTATTTCTTAGCCGCACCCTCTCCCGAAGGACTCGGGGCGGCGTACAACAAAACATAGGAAATAAATATATCGACATACATATAACAAAACATATACCAAGACATATACACGACATATACAAGGAGGAGGTGAAGTGATAAATAAAAACAAGTAAAAACACAATGTTTAAAAACCCCTAAATAAATTGAATGCAATTAAAATACCCCAAATAAAAAAAACCGTCAGGAGCGATATAGTTGGATCAAAGTTGAGCCAGGCCAGCAACTTGAAAAAGGTGGGTCTTGAGCTTTACACGAAAGGAGCGGAGGTCAGAGGTATTCCTAATATCCGGAGGGAGGTCATTCCACAGGGCTGGGCCCGCCACAGAGAAGGCTCTACTCCTAGGCGCCGCCCCTCGACACTGTCTGGTGGACGGCACCTGGAGGAGGCCCTCTCTGTGCGAGCGGATTGGTCGCAGGGATGTATGGGGCAGAATACGATCCCGCAAGTAACTAGGTCCTGAGCCATGGAGCGCTTTAAAGATTGTTATCAAAACCTTGAAACGCACCCGATAGACCACAGGAAGCCAGTGCAGCTCGCGCAGGAACGGTGTCACATGGGAGTACCTAGTACTCCCCATAATTACCCACGCGGCTGCGTTCTGGACCAACTGTAGCCTCCGGGTGCATTTCAAGGGAAGCCCCATGTAGAGAGCGTTACAGTAGTCCAAGCGAGACATCACCAGCGCATGAGTGACTGTGCGTAAGGCGTCCCGGTCCAGTAGAGGGCGCAATTGGCGCACCAGGCGAACCTGGTGGAACGCCCCCCTTGCCACGGCTGTCACATGGTCATCCATGGACAGCCGGGCATCCAGGAGGACGCCCAAATTGCGCGCCCGCTCCACGGGGGCAAGTTGAATGCCCCCGATGGCCAATGATGGAATTAATTGGCTGAACCGGGGAGCCGGTACCCACAGCCACTCCGTCTTGGAGGGGTTGAGTTTGAGTCGGTTGTCATCCATCCAGATCCGTACGGCTTCCACACACCGTGACATCACTTCGATGGCCTCGTTGGGGTGGTTCGGGGTGGAAAAGTACAGCTGAGTATCATCAGCGTACAGATGGTATCCCACCCCGAAACCACGGATGATCTCACCCAGCGGCTTCATATATGTGTTGAACAGGAGTGGCGAGAGGACCGACCCCTGTGGCACCCCACAAGTAAGGGGGCGTAGGGTCGACCTCTCCTCCCCTGCCAACACACGCTGCGTCCGGCCAGAAAGGTAGGAGCCGAACCACCGCAAAACGGTGCCCCAGACCCCCAACCCCTCCAGCCGGCGCAGCAGGATACCATGGTCGATGGTATCAAAAGCCGCCGAGAGGTCTAATAGGACCAGGATAGAGGAACAACCTCTATCTCTGGCCCTCCAGAGATCATCCACCAACGCGACCAAGGCCGTCTCCGTGCTGTGACCGGGGCGGAAGCCGGACTGGCGCGGGTCTAGATAATCATTTTCCTCCAGATGCCGTGGAAACTGGTAGGCCACCACACTCTCTACAACCTTCGCCAAAAAGGGAAGGTTGGAGACAGGACGATAATTGGCCAGCTCCAAAGGATCCAGGGAAGGCTTCTTGAGCAAGGGTCTCACCACAGCCTCTTTCAAGGCGGCCGGGAGAGACCCCTCGCTCAGCGAAGCGTTCACTAGGTCCAGGAGCCAGTCTCGTGTAACCTCCCAGGATGCCAGTACAAGCCAGGAGGGGCACGGGTCCAATAAACATGTAGTGGGTCGCAGTCGTCCACGCATTCTGTCCAAATCCTCGATGGCAACCAAGTCAAACTCCTCCCATGTCGATTCCTCAAGACTCACCACGGACGTCTCCATTGGACCACTAACAGGGGCCCAAACCTTCCGGATTTGAGCGATTTTATCCTGCAGATATTTCCCAAATTCCTCTGCTCTGCCCTGTAGAGGGGCCTCCCGCGGCCTCTGAAACAAGAGGGAGCGGGACACCCGAAACAGGGGGGCAGGGCGGTTCTCTGCGGATGCAATGAGAGTGGCACAATATTGGTGTTTGGCCACTCTCAATGCCACAAGGTACGTCCTTAAATGGGCTCGTGCCTGTGTTCGATCAAGTTCGGAACGAGAGGATCTCCAACCACTCTCTAGACGTCTCTTGCGGCATTTCATCACCCTCAGCTCCTCGGTAAACCAAGGGGCCAGGGTGGATTGTTGCCGCCGGAGAGGCCGCAAAGGCGCCACCCGGTTCAAGGCCCCGGTAGTCGCATTATTCCACGCGACCACCAGGTCCTCTACCCGGGGGCGGGTCAAGGTTACAGGAGGTGGCCCAAGCTCCGTCTGGAACCTATCTGGTTCTATCAGGCGCCTGGGGCGGAACCATCTAGTGCTTTCCGGTTCCGCCTCCCCGCAGCGGGAGGTAGCACCAGGGAAGTCAAGACGAAGGAGTGAGTGATCTGACCATGACAGGGGAGTGATGGTTAAGTCCCCTCCTCCCAGATCACTCAACCACTGGCCAGAGACAAAAACGAGGTCCAGAGTGTGTCCTCCCTCGTGTGTCGGGCCCTGAATCATTTGAGTCAGGTCCATGGCTGTCATGGAAGCCATGAACTCCCTCTGATGCTTCTCCCATCGATGGCAGGTTAAAATCCCCCATCACTAAAAGTTTGGGGGTCTCGACCGCCACCGATGCAATCAGCTCGAGGAGTTCAGGCAGGGCCGCTGATGTATAGCGAGGAGCCAGGTATACTATCAGCAGGCCCAACTGTCTCCCAGGGCCCCATTTCACAGCAAGGGATTCACATCCCGACGTCTGTGGCACAGTAGACTCCCTCGGCTCTAAGTCCTCCCGAATAATTACTGCCACCCCACCGCCCCTTCCCTGGGCCCGGGGCTGGTGAAATGCTCGGTAGCCTGGTGGGCACATTTCCACGAGGGGAAGACCTCCCTCGTGGCCCAACCAGGTCTCTGTTATTCCCGCGAGGTCCGGCTCCCCCTCTAAAATTAGATCGTGAATGAGGTGGGCCTTGTTAACAACGGACCTCGCATTGCATAACAACAGCCTCAGGCCCTGGGTCTGTAACTCTTGACCACCTAGACCGCGGGGATTGGTACAAGCGACCAGCTGTAACCAGCAACCACGGTCTCCCAACCGACTATAAGTTCTTAATCTGTCCTCGTATCTGCCCCTCCCTGCGACCGTTGGAATTAAAGAGCCCTGTATAGGAATAATACAGCCACCTGAACCGAAAACTGGCTTTTCATTGAGGAACTTTGTCTGAACTGGCAGGCAAGTAATTACAGTCAAGTCACAGCTGTGCCCAATCACAGAAGTGAAAATGTGACTATGATGGAGTGCAATCACACCCTTATCACCCACATGCATTCTTTCCAGGAGCATTGGTTCTCTGCTACTCAGAAGTAGGATTATCTGCTCAAGAGTTGAGCAATTTATCCTTGGAAAGCCTTTGGGGAAAAAGCACGGGGATGTGTAAAGAAGATAACAAGATGTTCTGCAGTAGAAGGACAAAGGACAACAATCAGTGTCACCAGTGACAATGTAATCTAAACAAAATAAAGTATACTTTTTGACGGAATCTTTCTCTCCGAGTCCAATAGTTGAGTGGGCAGAAACTTTCTATCCAAGCAGATAAATGTTAATGTAGTTTTGCAGGATACACATTTCAACAGAATACATTTGTTTCTTTTGGTTATATATTTAGTGGATTTACTACTTTCCATAACCCCAAGTCTCTTGGTGTTTTATAGTAATGAAACATTTTAAAAATGAAAAAAAAATGTGTTGTTATAAAATCAGTCATCCGTTCTAGACATCAATAGTTTCTGGAAGATAAATCTAATTGTAGAGGTCAATCTCGGTCCAGGCAGAAAGCTATCCCATATTACACTGTAGATGCTGCCATAGGAAAATAGCACCTACGAGTTTCTAGTGTGCACCCCATAGAAATAGGGGGCTACCTTCAATTTCTCCGAGGTCAAACAATCAAGCAGGGCAGTTGTACTTGGCAAAGGCCATCCTGAAGTTGGGGGCCAAATCACAGAGGCATCTTGTACTAGAAAGCTAATTGGGAGCTGGTGGAGATAGAATATACTCATGGCTGCCAGTGTCACTCTCGAGGTGTCTTCAGCACTCTCTGAGCTTGGCTGGGGTTTTTTTTTTTTTTTTTTTTTGCAGACTTTTCATTACCCAAACTAGGTAACATTAGCATTGCTAGTGCCACTCTTTAAAACAAGCCTCTCCATTCTGAACTAAACCACCCTGAAACTTCAACTTGGGCTTCAGGGGCACCCATAAATACAGCTCCCTACAATAGTCTACCTGCATGGTATTTACTGCAAATGCAGAAAAAGATTAAAATAGAGATGCCCTATTTTTCTGATCTTTAAATTATCGGTCAGGTCTGCATTTTAAAGCATCACAGAGGAGATCAGGACTAAGCAAAAAGGTAGGCAGGAACTATTAGTTAGGAAAAAAGGGCTGAAGTATTTTTAAGTTCACAATGAGATAACATTTACTCAGATAGATACCTCCCTACGCCACTGAAGTAGAGGAGGAGGAGGAGGAGGAGGAGGAGGAGGAGGAGGAGGAGGAGGAGGAGGAGGAGGAGGAGGAGGAGGAGGAGGAGAATCAGACTTGTAAAATTCTGCTACAAATAATCTTAATAAAAGTAGTTTTAATTTTCATGTGGGGTTGATTTCCTGGTCTGGCCTACCTAATGAGGCTGACAATTGCAATGTCCTTTAACATCCTTTCCTGTAAACGATATAATGGCTTATACATACACTGATGTATCTTGTTGGACTCCATCAAATCAAGTTAAACTTGTCCCTAGTGCTAAGCTATTTCATGTTTTGTTTCATGTAAGGGAATAAAACATAATACTTATAGGAAGAGGCAAATTGTTGAATTATAAATTCAACAATGCTTATGGAGAGGAAATGGGATGTTTGGAGGCAGGGGTGGGGGGAGGCTGATTTTTCTTTTATATTTTTACCACACTGCTTTCCTCTCCAACTCATCACATTGTATTTTAAAAATCACCTTCACTGTCATAGAGTTTATAGCGAATCAGCAATGACCCTGTTCTGACACATATCTCTATTATTACTACATCTAATCTGGTTTGTTGTGGTCCACTGAATACCAAAAAATGAACTGTGTTCCAGGAGCAATGTAGTTCAAGTATTCATAGCCTTGGATTCAGGGGGTTATTGCATGTCAATATTTGTCCGACGAACACTGCAGGAAGCAAACTAGCCTTTGTAAAGCTAATTTTTTTCCCTTACTTTAAACTTGTGTACACATCTGGCATACTAACCTAGCTCTCTCCAAACAAACATAATTACACTATGGAGGAGGTGACTGTACTCTTACAGGATAACCGGCATTAAAGGTACTTTAAAGGACATGATAGAGACATACAAAAGAATGCCTCCTGTAGAACAATTGGATAGGGAGATATTTTTAACATCTTATATATTATTAAACATCACACTTAAATGTGATGTTAAAGCTAGTTGCCCGATACTAATGAAGCACCTACATTGATTTCTCTGCTGAAGATATCAATGTGAAACTAAGAGGATGGGATCTTGCAAAATCAGCTTAAATGCTTTCAAAAGACCTTTAACAGAAGCTGCATGTGTCCCTTTCACAAAAGTCCAACTGTTGCACTTAAGTCATGCAATCAGTGTTTGCCGTGAAGAGATCATGTTTGTTGAAGAACCAAGTTATTTGCAGCAGTTAAAAAATAAAAGACAGTGAAATAGTCTTGAAGAATTCCCCAGTCCGTGGAATTTATAAAATAACAAGGGAGGGTCAATGTCAACATATATACATTGAAGTACATTTGAAAAAAGAATATCCTAACTTCACTTGTGGGTTGATGGGATCCAACTTCATGATGTTGATCAGTAAAGAGATCTTGGAGTTGTAACATATAGCTCAATGACCGCTTAAATCAAAAATACAACTATGAAAAAAAGTCTAAAAATAAAATACCAATATTATAAAATGACTATACAAAATTAAACTGAAGTATATACTTTACTATACCTTACTATACAACATACATGAATGTTGAGCCACATTCTCTCTAAAAGTATATTATAGAAACAGAACCGGTGCCAAAAAAGTTGATGAAAGAGCAGCATAAATAGCATTTTATAATATAAAAAATGCAAAGGGTAAAATAGTAGATAGAAAAATTTAGCTGCTTCTTTTCACTTTGCATAAAACCTTTTTGATTTTATTGTGATACTAAGACTTATGTCCTTCACTGAAGCTGAGTGGGAAGATTTTTTTTTAAAGTATGGAATTTACTACCATTGGATTTATTAAATATTGCAATGATGTACAGCTTCAAAAACAAATTCATGAAGGACGTAATTAGCAAGGTCATGATGACTTGCTTTCAAGATCCCTCTGTATATCTCTAGCTTTTTAAAAGTACATATATAAATTTATTTTTATGTAAAATGTAGATACCGGTAGATGATAGATCAGTGATGGTGAACCTTTTCGGCACCGAGTGCCCAAACTGAAGTGCATGCATGTGTGCGCACCAGAGTGCTGGAAACCTGAAGACCATCTGGCCAGTGGTGAACCTATGGCATGTATTCCAGAGGTGGCATGCAGAGCTCTCTCTGTGGGCATCTGTGCCATCACCAGCTGATCTTAGGGTTTCCGCCACATGTATGTTGGCCTTTGGGTTTTCAGCACTCCGGAGCATATGAAGATTAGCTGGAAACCAGAAGAGCAGCTGTAGACGGTGTGTGTCCCCACAGAAAGGCTCTGTGTGCCACCTCTGGAACGCATGTCATAGGTTTGCCATTACAGGGATAGATGATAGACAGACAGACAGACAGACACTAGTTAATGGTCATGTAAATAAGAAAAAAGAAAGAAAGAAAAAGCCAATAGTGCAAAAAAGAAAAAAAGGAAAGAGAAAAATTATACAAAGAAATGCTTCTAATCTTCTTTACAGCAATTATACCTATGAATTTTCTTCTGACTCTATCTACTCTGTAGATTCTTTTTATAACCTATTCTGTCTAAAATGAAAACCATCAATTATAAGTGGATTATTTTGTTTTGCCAAAAAAGTTCATAAAGGTTTCCCAGTCAGCAATAAGCATAAATTTTCTTTGATCAAAGAAGTTAATTTAGCAAGTTCTATCGTTTTCACCAACCGTTCTCTATTGTGAATAATGCCAAATCTTTCTAACTTTGTGCATACAATAATCTTACTGCAGTTATCAAATATAAAAAAGCAAAGTTCCACAATTAATATCTTCTGAATCAGTGTATTTATTTGAATCCAAAGTTTCTAGGTTTTTTACACATTCAGTATCAACATTTGAAACATGATAAAATGTCTCTTCTTGTTCACATTCCCAACATAACTTTGAAGCTCCATTATATATTCTAGACAATTTCTCTGTGTCTGTATACCAACTTCTGAGGAATACAAACAAGGGAGAGCTACTGGGTTTATGATTTATATGTTCCCTTCCCTTAGGCATCCAGTGATCCACTATGAAAACTGAATGCACAACTCAATGAGGCTTTGCTCTGATGTGACACAACTGCTACGCACATATAGGAGAACACATCCATTTGTAGCAACGGACAGAGTTGGATATAAGTTTTTACAAACCATTTAAATCCATTGTGATCTTTCGTGCTTAAAAATAATGGACCTCATGGAACAATTTCAGACTGATATAGATCGGAATAGACCTGCTCCAATACTGCAAAACTACAATTCTACCAAAACCAGCTTGGAATATATATTTTTTTCTAATTGGCATAAGTCCCTATCTCAAAGAGCTTCCTCATATCCTAAAACTATCAAAGGCTTTCAACACAATAAAAGAGGAATAAGGAGGGAGGAGGAACTCAATAACATCCATTTCTCTGTTTTATCCTAAAAATAAAACACAGATTTCCATCATCTTTGGGGAAATGGGAGACTACAGACTACCGATCATATATGAAATAGTGTTTACTTTCTCAGTTGCTCCCTCCCACACCGTTACTCATGGAACCAGCCTCCAGGATCAGCTTTGGATGATATGCCTGAACGGGCTGAGACATTCTGAAAGCTGAAGGTTTCCCCAGGGTGCTGCCCCTGATGGAATTAGCAGCAGGAGCTAAAACCTGCATACTGATAACTTTTTCTTTCCCTGGAAGGTTTAAAATGTTTGCAAGGAGGGGAGTAAATATAACATTTTGATTTGAATAGAATAATGATTAGGGTAACAGGTTATGCTCCGTCAAAAAGCTTGAGCCTACTACCATGTAAATAAATGGGAAATTAGTCTTTTGAACCTTCATGCTACAAGATTTATGTACCATGGAACTGAGGGAAAAAGAACAATAAGAAGGCTTATAATAAATATTTGAGTGTACATAACTAGGCCGGTAACTCCCTCTATATATAGAAAAAGAATTCACAGTAAGGAATTGAACAATCATTCTCAAAGACTTCTATTTCAATTAGAAGTTTCGGAACTAACAGATCGCGTCATTCTGAATTAAAGTTCCTTGTTACAGAATATATAGAACTTCCTTCTGATTAAATACTATTAACTTCATTCTACAGGGGAAAAATCACAGAGAAAAAAGAAATCTGTAAGGTAGAAATTTAAGGTGGAAGATGTGAAGCAAATAAAAAATGAAGGCAAGAACCTCTGAAGAAATGTTCCAAGTCAAATCAAGGAAGCATGAAGACTTTAAATTAAGAGGAGTCTTGGGGAAGATTACTTTCAAAGAGTTCCATATATTTTATTTGTTCCCTTTCCACATGGGCCAAATTTATCTCACTCCTCAGACAGAAGAAGCCCATGGTAGCAGATCTTGCTTCTTTTCTCTATTTACTTGAAGGGAACAGTGGGATTAACACTTAGCAGCGAGGCCACAGGATTTCAAGAGTCAAAAGCAATTCCCTTGCTTCCATGTAGAACATCAACAGTTTCTTATATTGACCTCCAATCAGTGGTGAAATTCAATTTTTTTTACTACCCATTCTGTGGGCATGGCTTGGTCGGCATGGTATGGCTTGGTGGGCATGGCAGGGGAAGGATACTGCAAATCTCCATTCCCATCCCACTCTGGGGCCAGCCAGAGTTCCGGTTCTCTGAACTACTCAAAATTTCCGCTACCGGTTCTCTGAACTACTCAAAATTTCCACTACCGGTTCTCTGAACTACTCAAAAGTTCTGCTACCGGTTCTCCAGAACCTGTCAGAACCTGCTGGATTTCACCCCTGCCTCCAATACAATTCTTCATCAATGGTTATATGTTATGAGAGCCTGTGGGAAGGCAAGACAACACTATTGCAGAAGCTGGTGAAGAGACAGCATAAATGAAATAGAAGAAATGTATAAAAATGGATTGTTATGTACCATCAAATGTGTGTCAACTCTTAACAACCACATAGATGTTCTCAGGGATATTTGGAGTTCACCCTGCCTTCTTAAATTCATGAGTGATATATCAATTGCCATTGTAATCAAACCCATCCTCCTTTAAAGAAGGTTCCCCTTCTCTTCTCTTTCCTTTAACTTTTCTGAGCATTATAGACCTCTTAAGAGAGCTGTGTCTTCATATAAGAAAAGAAGTTGCCATGACTCAACTTCCAGACAACTCTACCTGAATGACTGAGAATCTTTATCAACATCTTCATATAATGTGTCCAAACTATTACAGTTTAAACCTGGTAACTAGCATCTCAACTGAGAACTCTGATTTTATTCCCCTTTTTGTACTATGATCTATTTGTTGGTTTTCCTAGTTATCTGTGATGTTCTCAAGAACCTTCTCCACTGCCAAAGTTCACAGATGTCATTTCCAAGATCTTCATTGCTACCTACCAAGTTCAGATATGTTTTTGGATGCTGGATCTTTTAGCCTTGATGGTAAATCCAAAAATGCAGAAACTGCCAATTACTTCAATGATTTCATTATCAGTTCTGAGACTGGTTGCTATATGTTGTGGGTATGTGTCTCTGACTGCCTGTGTGTGTCCTGAGTGTCCATTTCAGTTCATTTCAATTGGCCTAAAATACCAATTCATAACAGATTAATAATTTCCTCTTTCACTGTTGAGCTTTCTCGTGATCATGCTTCTCATACTCCATGCTCCCACTGTAACTTGTCTCTGTAGCCTCGGGTTTTCTTTTTCTGCATGGTAATGTCAGCATGCAGCTGTCCAAAAGGCTTTAATGTAACTGAATAGAATAGAATAGAATAGAATAGAATAGAATAGAATAGAATAGAATAGAATAGAATAGAATAGAATAGAATAACAGAGGTGGAAGGGACCTTGGAGGTCTAGTCCAACCCTCTGCCTAAGCAGGAAACCCTATAACACTTCAGACAAATGGTTGTCCAACATCTTCTTAAAAACTTCCAGTGTTTGAGCATTCGCAACTTCTGGAGGCAGTTTGTTCCACTATTAATACAATAGCAGAGTTGGAAGGGACCTTGGAGGTCTTTTAGTCCAACCTGCTGCCTAGGCAGGAAACCTTATACCGTTCCAGACAAATGGCTATCCAACATCTTCTTAAAGACTTCCAGTGTTGGGGCATTCACAACTTCCACTGTTCCACTGATTACCCAGTTCCTGCAACCATTCTTCATATGTTTCATAGACATTATAGACTCCATTATTTCTCTGAAAGATCCTCAGCTCTTCTTCAGGACCGTGATGGTTGCCATCTGACCTGAGCAGCCTATCATTTGTCACTGTATCACCATTTGTTCTATCTTGTTTCCCCATCTGGTTTTCTTTGTAAAATACTGGAATGGCTTGCCATTGCCTTCTGTGTGAAATGAGTCATTTGTTGTCGTCACTAAACTGATTGTCTGCCTCCAGCACCTTGCTATATCAATACTCTTCAATACAGAGTATTCCCTTGCTTTAGTCGAGTAGCTGCAATGACCTTCATGTCTTAGGTGATCCTCCTCATTTCCAACTAATTGCTCCGTTGCTTGCTTCTCCAAATTCGCCTAATCTGCCATTATAAAATGAGCAGGCTTCCTGGAACACAGAATACCCTACCTCTTTCTTTAATGCATTTTAAAAAAAAGTTGTATTTAAGTTACACTCTCTGACTCAATGGATTAAATAGACTTTGTTAGGATTACAGCTGCCAATCAAGTTCAAGTGCATTTTAATAGTTTAATTTGTGGCACAGGGTTTCAAATAAAATCATCAAGTGCAGTCGATTAAACTCATTAAGCCCTTATGGACTTGCCTGTGTGTGGGGCTGTTATCAGATTCTGAGACATGAGAATTAATTAGGCTTCTGTTATCCTGTGTATGGATTAGTATGCTAGGCCCAGAGTCCTGGCATTTTTCTCTGAATATACTAGGCCTATAATCTCTTTACCAGCACTATGGGGAAAGTCTAGGGCCTAAGGAGATTTCTTCAAGGCTCCTCAAAGATCAAACTACAGTGAATACTATGCATGCTGATTTTATTTTTATTGAAATGAAGGACTGTGCCACTCTCGTCTACATGTCACTGTACCTAGAAAGGTACCTTAAATTTGGCCCGCAAATAATACACGATACAATACAACACACAATATGACATTTGTCAACAATCGTAACAGAATAATGGCGATCACTCACATATCTAGGAAATGTTCAGAAGAAAGAATGTAAATGTTGACACTAACAATTTAGTGAAAAATGTAAATAATCTGTATTTACAATTATGAGTTACAATGAAGGAGCACCAACACTTTCTTTCAACTATGGGCTTCCCCTATTATTTAATCATCTATAATTTTGGAACTGTGTGGATGGATTGGTTGTGCAGCAATCATATCAATAATATCTAGATGGTTGGAAGAAAAAACCCTGCAGCATATCAGGCTGAATGTTATTATACATCTGTGAAACTCTATGCAATTCTTAAAAGCCTATATAGGATTGCATCCTTCATAGAACATATCTATTCTTACCATTCTTTTTTGTGATCTTATAATTCAAAAGTTACAATAGTTCTATTTGACAAATGCTCATACAGTTAATTTTAAACAGTATCAAAATGTAAAAGTTCTGAAGAAACTGATCAAGCATGCGCTAATCCAACTTTCAGTACTTCTGGGTGAAATATCCTACTTCAAACTTTTTCAATCTAACTTTTAAAATAACTGCAATGCAGATAGGATTAATACATTATCTTTTAAAAATAATAATTGTATTAAGATTTTTATCTTTATAATGTAATTCTTAATATAATTATTATAAAAAAGATAATGTATCAAGCCAATCTGCATTACAGTTATTTTAAAATATACAAAGTACAAAAGATAAAAAAAAATCCAGGGATAAAAGAAAAAAATTAAAAAGTGCAAAAAAGAAGAAAGAAGAAACTCCCCCTTTCATCTCCAGTGAGCAGTTAACATTAACAATTTATCACCACCTTTTAAAATACAACTGACTGTCACTTCATCCCATATCCCACCCCATTCTCTATAAACAAGTTTGTAAAACCTCATCACTCCACTCTAATCAGCTAAATCCATTAAGGGTTTAAGAAGCAATGGCATAACAACTGCACATTCTATTTAAACAACCAATTTTGAATTTTTCCTTTTTTAATTTTCTATTTAAATATACCCCCACCATCTCATTTTTTTAACTAAACCGAACATTTAAAACCAGTCCTAATCCACATAAACCCATGAAGTATTGCAAAAAATAGCAATCCATCTACTTCAGTGGTGGGTTTAAATTTTTTTTGAACCTCTTCTGTAGGTGTGGCCTGCTTTGTGGGAGTGGCTTGCTGGCCATGTGACTGGGTAGGAGTGGCTTGGCAGTCATGTGACTGGGTGGGCATGGCCAACTTATAAAATGTGATGAAACTCACTTAACAATGCTCTTGCTTAGCAACCAAAATGTTGGCTCAGAAACTCTGGCATTTGAAGCACGCAAGTCTTACAGCTGTGAAGTTACAAGACCCTTGCACCCCTAACCCTTTAGAAAAAAAACCCCAGGGGTGTTCAAACTTGATAGCTTTAAGACTTGTGGACTTCAACTCCCAGAATTCCTCCTCTCGCTCTTCATCTTGATGATGTGTGGATGGGCGGGGGGAGGGAGCTGGAACCGGTTCTAAATGGCACTGTAGATTTATGGAACCTCTTCTATAGAAGAGGTTAGAACTGGCAGGAACCCACCCCTGATCTACTTTAATCTTGATCAAAGAAAACAACTCTGCATTATTTCCCCTTTTTCAGAACAATCTTTAGTTTCTTCAGATAATATCCAAACATGTTTTCCTTTTTATGGTCTCTTTGTCACACATCAGAAAATCGTTGGCAATTTTAGCAAGCCTCTTTTGTAGAGCCAGTACAATTATCCACATCACTCTTTGTAGTCTCACTGTGTCTTCCCAAAAGTATCGACAACTTTATCAAAATTATTTTATAAATCCAATATAAATATTATCCATGTTACTCTTGTATCCATATTTGTATTTGTATTTATTAAACTAAAGGCAGTTTCACTTGTACATCTAATAGTGAGTGTTTTTGTTCATGTACTTTTTCATCTTTTTCCATCTGCTTATTCCTTTTTAAACCCACAATTAGATTGATTTCAACTTTATTCAATAAATCTTCCACAACTTCAGTTACAGAATCCAGTTTATTTACTATAGCAAATAATTTAAAAAACATTTTCCGTGTCCCAAAATCTTAGATTACTCTTAGCTACTCCACTGATACAATCATTTACTTAAAAAGCCCTCTAGTGACCAGCCTTCAAAGTCATCAATTATTCAGATATAAACAAAGAAAGTTTCCCATGGAAAGGATTCTTCTAGGCTACATAAACAGAGGAATAGAATCAAGATCACATGAAGTGTTAATACCACTTTATAATGCCTTGGGAAGGCCACACTTGGAATACTGCATTCTGTTTTGGTCGCCACAATGTAGAAAAGATGTGGAGATTCTAGAAAGAGTGCAGAGAAGAGCAACAAAGATGATTAGGGGACTGGAGACTAAAACATATGAAGAACGGTTGCAGGAACTGGGTATGTCTAGTTTAATGAAAAGAAGGACTAGGGGAGACATGATAGCAATGTTCCAATATCTCAGTGGTTGCCACAAAGAAGTCAAACTATTCTCCAAGGCACCTGAGGGTAGAACAACAAGCAATGGGTGGAAACTAATCAAGGAGAGAAGCAACTTAGAACTGAGGAGAAATTTCCTGACAATTAGAACAAT
Organism: Natrix helvetica; assembly: GCF_964273705.1. Classification (NCBI taxonomy): domain Eukaryota; kingdom Metazoa; phylum Chordata; class Lepidosauria; order Squamata; family Natricidae; genus Natrix; species Natrix helvetica. The sequence continues at coordinate 314,129,792 of NC_138548.1, read as the reverse complement.
TAATCAGTGGAACAGCTTGCCTCCAGAAGTTGTGAATGCCCCAACACTGGAAGTCTTTAAGAAGATGTTGGATAACCATTTGTCTGAAACGGTATAGGGTTTCCTGCCTAGGCAGGGGGTTGGACTAGAAGACCTTAATTAAGTTCAAATTCTTAATTCAAGTCCAAATAAATCCTTAATCTGTTTAAAACTTTAAAAGCATATATTTTTAAGTAAAATCCAAAGTGATTAAGAAGTGAGATTCCTTCAAATATTGAATCCATGAAGGCTACATTAATGGATATACATTCAATCAAATCACATAAATCCCAGCTGATTGCAAGCAGTGACAAAAACATTGGTTTCTGCCATTTGCTCACATAAAATAGCTGGTCCAGAGTACATATGGGTGATCTCAAAGATCTCTTCTTCCTTCAGACAGATTTTGGCAGTCAAGCTCCAGCTGCTCTTTTCATAATGTCTCCTATTGCTCTGCAGAACATTATCTAACCTGTTAATAGAATTTTCAAACTAGAAGTCACAAGTATATGATTATCAAACATATTAATCTCCAGAAATAAAGTCAATAGATTACATTGTAATTATATTACAATGTAATATAATTACATTGTATCTACTAACATTGGTAATGATAACAGCCTCATGGAAATTCATGAGAAACGATCCAAAACTTCCTATCAAGTAATATTATAAAGGATGTAGGAATTGGGATTTCCATCTTAAATCTGTGATGAAAGCAAATCAAAATACTCTTGGGAAAATCTGAAATCTAGGAACAAGCCAATACATGTATGATAAACAAAGTTAACAAATTTGGGACAGATACTGTATAATCCTACTAATGAAAGCAAGTATAAAATGCATCATACTCTGAAGAAAAAATCAAACATTTATATGTATCCATAATCTGAGTATCAGTGACAAATCAGAAAAAGGATCTTGACAGACAGCTCATTGAAAAATTAGTCCAGTTGCCATGGTTCAACCTTCTGACACCTTTGCCTATTTTAACTTGTATTCCTAATCTGTTTTTTTACATTACTGTTTTTGATCAGTTGGACTGTTTTTCCTTTTGTGTATAGACTGAATTAAGCAGATTAAACAGATTAGCAGAGTTGGAAGATCCTTGTAGGTCATCTAGTCCAGTTCTGTTTTCTCCCTGTTGCTTGTCACCTTCTTGACATTCTTTCCCATTAATGGATCAATTGATTCCTTGATTTTTTTTCTTGCTTTTTACATGTTGAAAGAAGTTTTATGTTGTTGTTACTGTTGACTTTTGTTGCAACTCTATTTTGGCCCTTAGCTTTCCTTACTTCATTTTTGCAGTCTTCGGCTATTTGCTGATATTCTGCCTTAGTTACCATATTTTTCAGAGTATAAGACGCACCGGAGTAATAATAATAATAATAATAATAATAATAATAATAATAATAATAATAATAATAATAATAATAATAATAATAATAATAATAATAATAATAATAATAATAATAATAATAATAATAATAATAATAATAATAAAAAATATTTATTTCTTAGCCGTACCCTCTCGCGAAGGACTCGGGGCGGCGTACAACAAAACATAGGAAATAAATATATAGACAAACATACATATAACAAAACATATACCAAGACATATGCAAAACATATACTAGGAGGAGGTGAACTGGTAGATAAAAAAAACAAGTAAAAACACAATGTTTAAAAACCCCTAAGTAAATTGGATGCAATTAAAATATCCCAGAAAAAAAAACCCGTCAGGAGCGATATAATTGGATCAGAGTTGAGCCAGGCCAGCAACTTGAAATAGGTGGGTCTTGAGCTTTACACGAAAGGAGCGGAGGTCAGAGGTATTCCTAATATCCGGGGGGAGGTCATTCCACAGGGCTGGGCCCGCCACAGAGAAGGCTCTACTCCTAGGTGCCGCCCCACGGCACTGCCTGGTGGACGGCACCCGGAGGAGACCCTCTCTGTGCGAGCGGATTGGTCGCAGGGATGTATGGGGCAGAATACGATCCCGCAGGTAACTAGGTCCTGAGCCATGGAGTGCTTTGAAGATCGTTATCAGAACCTTGAAACGCACCCGATAGACCACAGGAAGCCAGTGCAGCTCGCGCAGGAACGGTGTCACATGGGAGTACCTAGTACTCCCCATAATTACCCGCACGGCTGCGTTCTGGACCAACTGTAGCCTCCGGGTGCATTTCAAGGGAAGCCCCATGTAGAGAGCGTTACAGTAGTCCAAACGAGACGTCACCAGCGCATGAGTGACCGTGGTTAAGGCGTCCCGGTCCAGTAGGGGGCGCAATTGGCGCACCAGGCGAACCTGGTGGAACGCCCCCCTTGCCACGGCTGTCACATGGTCATCCATGGACAGCCGGGCATCCAGGAGGACGCCCAAATTGTGCGCCCGCTCCACGGGGGCGAGTTGAATGCCCCTGATGGCCAATGATGGAATTAATTGGCTGAACCGGGGAGCCGGTACCCACAGCCACTCCGTCTTGGAGGGGTTGAGTTTGAGTCGGTTGTCATCCATCCAGACCCGTACGGCTTCCACACACCGGGACATCACTTCGACGGCCTCGTTGGGGTGGTTCGGGGTGGAAAAGTACAGCTGAGTATCATCAGCGTACAGATGATATCCCACCCCGAAACCACAGATGATCTCACCCAGCCGCTTCATATATGTGTTGAACAGGAGTGGCGAGAGGACTGACCCCTGTGGCACCCCACAGGTAAGGGGGCGTAGGGTCGACCTCTCCTCCCCTGCCAACACACGCTGCGTCCGGTCGGAAAGGTAGGACCCGAACCACTGCAGAACGGTGCCCCGGACCCCCAACCCCTCCAGCCGGCGCAGCAGGATACCATGGTCGATGGTATCAAAAGCCGCTGAGAGGTCTAATAGGACCAGGATAGAGGAGCAACCTCTATCTCTGGCCCTCCAGAGATCATCCACCAACGCGACCAAGGCCGTCTCCGTGCTGTGACCGGGGCGGAAGCCGGACTGGCGCGGGTCTAGATAATCATTTTCCTCCAGATGTCATGGGAACTGGTAAGCCACCACACTCTCTACAACCTTCGCCAGAAAGGGAAGGTTGGAGACAGGACGATAATTGGCCAGCTCCAGAGGGTCCAGGGAAGGTTTCTTGAGCAGGGGTCTCACCACCGCCTCTTTCAAGGCGGCCGGGAGAGACCCCTCGCTCAACGAAGCGTTCACTAGGCCCAGGAGCCAGTCTCGTGTAACCTCCCAGGATGCCAGTACAAGCCAGGAGGGGCACGTGTTCAATAAACATGTGGTAGGTCGCAGTCGTCCACACATTCTGTCCAAATCCTCGATGGCAACCAAGTCAAACTCCTCCCAGGTCGAATCCTCAAGACTCGCCACGGACGTCTCCATTGGACCACTGACAGGGACCCAATCCCTCCGGATTTGAGCGATTTTATCCTGCAGATATTTCCCAAATTCCTCTGCTCTGCCCTGTAGAGGGGCCTCCCGCGGCCTCTGAAACAAGAGGGAGCGGGACACCCGAAACAGGGCAGCAGGGCGGTTCTCTGCGGATGCAATGAGAGTGGCACAGTATTGGCGTTTGGCCACTCTCAATGCCACAAGGTACGTCCTTAAATGGGCTCGTGCCTGTGTTCGATCAAATTCGGAACGGGAGGATCTCCAATGACTCTCTAGGCGTCTCTTGCAGCATTTCATCACCCTTAGCTCCTCGGTAAACCAAGGGGCCAGGGTGGATCGTTGCCGCCGGAGAGGCCGCAAAGGCGCCACCCGGTTCAAGGCCCCGGTAGTCGCATTATTCCACGCGACCACCAGGTCCTCTACCCGGGGTCGGGTCAGGGTTACAGGTGGTGGCCCAAGCTCCGTCTGGAACCTATCAGGTTCCATCAGGCGCCTAGGGCGGAACCATCTAATGCTTTCCGGTTCCGCCTCCCCGCAGCGGGAGGTAGCACCAGGGAAGTCAAGACGAAGGAGTGAGTGATCTGACCATGACAGGGGAGAGATGGTTAAATCCCCTCCTCCCAGATCACTCAACCACTGGCCAGAGACAAAAACGAGGTCCAGGGTGTGACCTCCCTCGTGTGTCGGGCCCTGAATCAATTGAGTCAGGTCCATGGCTGTCATGGAAGCCATGAACTCCCGAACCCCCTCTGATGCTTCTCCCATCGATGGCAGGTTAAAGTCCCCCACAACTAAAAGCTTGGGGGTCTCAACCGCCACCGATGCGATCAGCTCGAGGAGTTCAGGCAGGGCCGCTGATGTATAGCGAGGAGCCAGGTATACTATCAGCAGGCCCAACTGTCTCCCAGGGCCCCATTTCACAACCAGGGATTCACATCCAGACGTCTGTGGCACAGTAGACTCCCTCGGCTCTAAATCCTCCCGAATAATTGCTGCCACCCCACCGCCCCTTCCCTGGGCCCTAGGCTGGTGAAATGCTCGGTAGCCTGGTGGGCACATTTCCACGAGGGGTACACCTCCCTCGTGGCCCAACCAGGTCTCCGTTATTCCCGCGAGGTCCGGCTCCCCCTCCAAAATTAGGTCGTGAATGAGGGGTATAAGACACATCAAGGTTTTGAAGAGGCGAATTTAAAAAAAAGTTTTTGCACTCTGCAGACCTCCCCAAAATTGCCCATTTTTTGTGAAAACAGGCCCATTTTTTTTTTCAAAAAAGGGGGCATGAATAGCCTTTAGGATGCTTATAGAGTATTCCTGGGGGCAGAGGGGCAAAATTGACCAAAATATCCAGCCCATTTTTTGCTCATTTCTGCCCTCCCCAGTCCCCAGGAGCACTCTGCATGGCTCCTAAAGGCTATGCGCGACCATTTTGGTGAAGGGGGTGGGGTTTCGGGAGGCAAAAAATGCTGGGTGTATAAAATGCACCCAGATTTTCAGTCTCTTTTTTGAGGGAAAAAGGTGTGTCTTATACTCTGAAAAATATGTTATGTGCCCCTCTTTCCACTGTTTATACTTGTCCTTTTTTGTGTTTTAATTTATCAGAGAGTTCTTTATGCAGCCATGCTGGTTTCTTTTGAGAGCTGTTATTTTTCTTCTTCATTGGCATTTTATAAGACTGGGTTTTTATAATCTCACTTTTCAAAGTTTCCTAAGCTTCTTGGGTTGCTTTTCCCTTGAGAATTCTCGCCATGGAATCCTTTTCAAGGTGTCTCTAAGTTTATTGAAATTAGTTCTCCTAATTAGTTCTCCAAAGTCCTAGTTTGACTTTGTTCTTTTGTTCATTGAAAAGTTTATAACAGCTCATTTGAAAGTTTATCCAGTATTCTGCTGCTGTGAAAATAAGACTACACAATTTTGTATGTACACTGGCCAATAAAAAAATCTATTCTATTCCATTCCACTCCAATCCACTCTACTATTTCTATTCTATTTGATATATTTTAGTATTACCATTCTTATAATAGTATAGCATTTGGGACTCAATAAAATGTCATACAGCTATAACACATGAGGAAAACATAAAATAAAATTATCAAGGGTCTGGAATAACATCCTGACAAGGAAAGGATGCATCATCATAATTCTGGTCAAGGAAACAGGGATATATGGAGGTATAGAGACTTGTGCCCATTGTCTGGAAAGCAAATAATGAGATGAAAGAAGGACTAGTGGTGACATGGTAGCAGTGTTTCAATATCTAATGGGCTATCACACAGAAGATGGAGTCAACCTATTCTCTAAAGCACTTGAAGGCAGAACAAGAAGTAAACAAAAAGGACTTCCGGTTCCGGCTGCTGACGGCGACGGGCAGGCTCTGCTCGCCCCACGCTTTCCCAGTGGGCCCCTCACTCCTTGGGGGGCACAGGACACCCCGTAGAGGCACTGCAGGGGATCCTCCAAGTCAGCGGGGGCCGCCCCCCCCCCCGCATCGCCCCAGGCACTGGGGAGCATGATGGGGAGGCGCTCCGTCGTCTTCGCTGCGAGGCAGCGGGAAGAATAAACATTCAGAAGGACGCGGCTGCGGTGCGGTGAGGCAGAATCCACTCTCCATTCCCTTTGTATATTCGAAAGAAATTGCCAGCTATTTAAAATCTCCTTTCGGCTTGGTTTTGAGAAGCGCAGTTGGAGGGAGGGGGATCCCCCCCCCTCGGACAGGCAGCTGTTAACTATTGTTGCTCTGGGCCCTTGGGGGAGGAGGCAGGGAGAGAGTCAATTAATGACGCCACGCTCTTAGCAAAGGTGAATTTCGGATTTAAACTTATAATGGAATGATGATCTGGAAACTTTGGAAACTTTGAAACTTTTGTTATGCCTCCTAAGCCCGAAGCTGGCAGGGCAAGATGGCACACTTCCATTATCTTCATAAACAGTGAAAACTGACTCCACCTATAAAACTTCAGGCATCCGGTCTTTGTCTCCGTGCTACTCAGATAAATCTCTTGTTGTTTGTGACTTTTTGGACTCCCTGGACTGAAAAACTTTACTCTATTGCCAGTGTGACTAGAAAAATCCTCTTCTGCCTGGACCTTTTGTCCCCTGAACACTCTTGGCGGTTCTACCTTTCTGACTGATCATTCTCTGTACTGACTGAACTCCATAATGTCACGTAAAAAGCCACCTCCTGGGAAGCCTGGCTTTGCTGCCTCTGCCCCGGCATCTACAACATCCAGTCCAAGTACACAATCAACGATAACATCTCTGATGCAGCCCAAAACCACTGAGACTGAATTCCAACAAATGTTTCAACAAATTTTACAGGGACAAGAGGAGATTAAAAGACAACTAAAAGAGATGAAAGAAGAAATTAAAGAGAACCAGGACCAGATCAACAAAAACTCACAGAGACTGGATCTTTTGGAGGGTGGGACGGCTGAGATGAGGGAGGGGATGGAAGGGGTGCAGAAGGGGAACAAAGAACTTGACACCCAACAGATGAAAATAGAATTTGAGAGAATGTCCTTTTACCTTAGATTTCAAAATGTGGTGGAGACAGATGATGAAGATATAAGGGACATTATGACAAGTATTTTGGCTGAATACATTCAGAAAGAGAAACAACAGATGGGGTGGGAACTAGATTTGGTTGATAGAGTGAACTCAGCCTATGCTAGAACACACAACGTACCCAGGGAGGTACACATTAAATTTCTCAGAAAAATCACAAGAGATGAAATTCTGAGTGCACAAAGGGAGCAAGCTTTGAAATACCAAGATAGGGAAATAACCATCCTGAAACAGATCCCTAAGAAAGTGAGGGAGAAAAGAAAAAGCTATTCGCAATTAGCGAAGAAACTATACCAGAAAGGGGTCTGGTTCAGATGGTTGATGCCTGAAGGTATGCTAATATTCTGGGAGGACACAACAGTTAGAATTAATACACCCATAGAGGTGCAGGCCTTTATGGAAAAAAATTAAGTACTCCTAGATAAATCAGATGATCCTACAACAGACATGCAGGACACGGGAGGGGCCGTGAGCCGGAGCCCAGCTGGCGGGGGGAGAAGAGAAAATACCAAGAAAACTCAGATCACAAAAATGAGTAAGAAAATCCATTTGATATAAATTGATTGAAATTATTAACTGAATTTACATGCTGACTATATATTGTTATTTAGTATTGAATTTTTTGTAATTGTATTCTATGAGTGTGGAGGGAGGGGACTCCTGCCGCACATTGCAACTGCCAAAATTTGTAACCTTTCCTTTACCCCTTTCCTATATTATTTCTTTAAAAACCAATAAAACTTTGTTTAAAAAAAAGAAGTAAACAAAAAGAAGGAAGCTAATCAAGTAGAAACTGAACCTAGAATTTAGGAGAAATTTCCTGACAGAACAATTAATCAGTGAAATGGCTTGTCTTCAGAAGTTGTCGGTGCTCCAACACTGGAGGTTTTAAAGAAGAGATTGGATTAACCATTTGTCTGAAATGGTATAGGGTTTTCTACTTGAGCAGGGGATTGGATTAGAAAACCGCCAAGGTCCCTTCCAACTCTGTTAGTCTGTAATCTTTTCTTCCTCAAATAATATGGATGAAAAGAATGTACTGAAGAACATTTGATGAAGATTCAGACAGGAAAAAGCATTTCCTTACATAAATATGAGGTTTCCTATTACAAGAAATAGATAAGCCTATCAAAAAGGATTTTCAGACTCATGGAAGATAAAATGATCAAGAACTAACAGTCATTATATTAATTCCAGTACTATTTTGTGCTGGTATCCTCCTTCTGGTTTTCCACAGGTTAGCATCTGGAGGAGCTCTTTGTATTAGTGGCTCTTTGTATTAGTTGCTCTTTGGCCTGAGCCAGACAGATTCTTACATTATTATGCTGTTGAGGTAACTGGTAACAGAAATCTGTCCTCAGGCAACAAACATGAACAGGATGCTTAGATTTTAAGTGCCAGTTCAATATTTTTGCACAACCAGGGGAGAAAACATAAGAGAAAAACAATGTTAGTGATTTGCTGAGAGTTAGGGTGGAATTCAGTGCTTTAGGCAAAGCCCTCAGCTGTGATTTCTTAGGTCTTTAAGGGAAGGCAGCAATTATTTACATTCACCAATAAGACCAATCACACCCAAGGCCTCAACAAGTGCCTTGTTAAATGAGGCTTTGCCAAAGAGTCTTTTATAAGAGACATAAATCTTTTCAAGATAGGCCAGCTACCAACATGGTCACTTGATAAATATATAAATAAGAGTACATTGTAAAAAACACACACCGATGAACTTAAAGTGGATGAAGAAAAATAAAATTCCTACTTTTCCTGGTCAGAGACTTGAGCTTACTTATATAGCCCTGACAAATTATATTTGCCACAAGTTCACCATTGTGATCTTCACATTGTCTCACTTGAGCTTACCAATTCTTGAACTGGTTTATTACTTATATTTACCCATATGAGCCAATGACTCCTTTAGTTGATTTCAGCAATCAAATTAAGTTATAACATTTCCTCTTCTTATTGTTCTCCCATTTCAATTTTCTGATTGACAAAGTCATTGAATGATTCTCCAAGTCAAGGTTAGTGTAGTGAGAAAAATAGAGTTTGTTTGAATCCCTGCAAATCAGTGGTGGGTTCCTGCCAGTTCGCACCGGTTCTGGGAACTTTTGGGAACCGGCCCCGGCCCTGTAGCTCGATCGCCCTTGCCGTCCTGACGCAGCTCACTTGCTCGCTCCCCCGCCCATCCGCACTAAACTAGGCTAGCCCAGCCCGCCGCTCACTGATTGGCTGGAGTCCAGCCAATCAGTGAGCGGGCCGAAGGCGACCAGTTTAAAAGCGGGTCCTCCATTTCAAAACTCCCTTCCCTTCGCCTTCCAGGAGCTTGCTGCTTCCCTCAGGTAAGCAACTAAGCGTGAGGGGGCGGTGGGAGGCTAGCTTCCGCGAGGGGAGGCCTTCGGGCCTTACCTCGCTGAAGTGGTGGGCTGGCAGGGGTGGCACAGGTGGCGGGTGGCAAGCCTCCATGAGGAAAGGCCTTCGGGCCTTCCCTTGCTGAAGCGGCGGGCTGGCGTGGGCGGCAAGCCTCCGCGAGGGAAGGCCAAAAGCCCCCCATCCCCTCTCTCCAGCCTCGCCTGGCTGGCTAAGCCTGCCAGGCGACCTGCTTAGTGACAGTCTTACCTGTCCTGCTGCCTCTTTGCCTGTCTGCTGCCTGTTGCATCCATCCATCGCATCGGAGCGCTGCTGATTCTGCCTGCTGGTAAGTAACCCGGGTTTTTTTCTTTTATTTTTTTAATGTATTTTAAAATAATATTTTATTTATTGTGCATAGAATTTTTAAAATAATTTTACTTAAAAGTATTGAGTATAGAATATTTTAAAATGGTTTACTTCAATTTATTGTGTGTGGATTCTTTTTTAAAATTGTCTTAGACTATTTTAAAAAAGATTCTATCCAAAATAAATTAAAATAAACCATTTTAAAATATTCTATACGCAATACTTTAAAATGTATTGTGCATAGAATTGTTTTAAATCGTTTTATTGTAATTTATTGTGTATGGAATATTTTTAATGGTTTCATTTTAAATTATTGTGTGTGGAATAGTTTGAAATGGTTACAGTATAAATTATTGCTGGTGGAACAATGGTTACAGTATACTATGGCTGGTACAATACCTTAAAATAGTTACAGTATAAATTATTGCTGGTGGCATACTTAACAATGGTTTTTAAGGATTTTTTTATTTATAGAATATCTTTTTTAAATTATTTTTGGGGAATTTTTATTTTTTAATTGTTTATAGAATATATTTACTACAAGAAATGTTATTCCTTTTTGCAAATGTTTTCTTTGTGATGCAATATGTTGCTTAAAAGTGTTCAGACCAGGTTTATGTATCTCAAAGTGGCTGCTTTTCTACGGGCAGGCCAGATTGATGCAAGGCAGCTTTGCCAGATTTTGTGTGTTTCACCCTCGTTTATGTAATTCTGAGGTGGTTGATGGTTCTGTGAGCTTCCTAGCACTGTCCTTTATAATTTCCCACAATGCCTTGATGGTTTTTATTCCAGTGGCTTTGTCTTTCCTGTCCTTAGGGTTAGGAAAAAAAACTGGTTTCATTTGCAGTCTTTGGGGGGAGGATTCTTATTTTTTGGTGTTTTCCTGGCACTATCATAGTTTGTGTGGGTGTGGGTGTGTAATGTCCCGCAGTTATCTACGCATTAATAATGATCTAGTAATATTTCCTTATACACTTTAGGGACCTTTCCTTACATAATTGGTGTTTTCTTTCATACTTTTGGATTTCTAATTTCTGTTTCCGTAGCAATTGCTAAAACAAATCCTACGTGAAAAAGTATTCAAAGCCTTCTTGATTTTAATTGTCAATTTTTTTTATTCCTGCACATTGTAATATTTATTCATTTTCATATCTCTGTTTTTCCACTGTTGTGCAAACACAATTCCAGCAGCTGCTAACATGTGTAAAATTAAATATATATTGTACTCCTTTTCAAATAGCCAACAAAATATTTCTGGTTTTAATTCCATATCTTGCTTTACCATTGCTTCTAACCACTAACTTCTGAATAGCTACTTGGACTGACCTAAGTACTGAACCTAATTCACATATTCCTGTTTTTTGGAACTGAGAACTAAATTTCAGAAAAAGGAAATCTCTATTGCTCTGGGAATATGAAATTCATTCTTGAACTATCTTCTTGGATGAAAGACTATATCTTTCCTGTTTGTTGGGGGACATCCTTCCTGAAAAGATTGTACATTGTTGGGTGAAAACAGAGGTCCCTTCTGTTACCTGTAGTGTAGTCCTCAGCTTACAACCACAATTGAGTCCAATATTGTTTTAATTCTTCTGCAGTTAGTATTATTTAACAGGATGAAAAAGCAACAGAGTATGACTGCTAGGACAATCATCTTTCCTATGTAAGTAGCTGTTTTATTGCTTTGTGTGCTTTTTTCATCCTTAATATAGTAGTGCAAGCAATTAAAGTCTTGCTTTCTGTGTCTGTCCTTTGTGCAGGTTTTTTGAGCAAAGTAAATCGATAAGGTGGTGTGCAGAAGACCGGCAAGCCAGGGATCCTTCCTCTGTAAGTAGCTGTCTTTATTGCCGGGTGTGGTGTGGTCTGTGCTGTGTTCATCCTTGAGATAGTGAAGTGCAAGCAATTAAAGTCTTGCTTTCTATGTCTCTCCTTTGTGCAGGTTGTTGGAGCAAAGTGATGAGATGGTGGTGCAGAAGACGCAAAAAAGGAGAGTAATTTTCCTTTTCTATTATTTTGTGTGCTTGTTTCATCCTAATGCAGTTCATGCAATGAAAGTTCATTTCTGTGTCTCTTCTTTGTGCAGCCCATTCATTGGAGTCCATGATACTGAAGACTGGCAAGAACAGTCATCTTCCTTCTGTAAGTAGCTCTTTTATTGTTTTTGTACTTATTTTAATCTTACTGTAGTTCATCCATTGAGGCAAAGAATTCAGTGACATTGTCTTGGCCACTCCCACCCAGTCACATGGCCGGCAAACCACTCCCACCTGGTCACATGGCTGGCAAGCCACTCCCACCAGGTCACATGGCCAGCAAGCCACTCCCACAAAGAAGGCCACACCCACAGAGTAGGTTCCAAAAAAAATTTGAAACCCACCACTGCTGCAAATTTAACTTAACTTTAACTTTTATTTGATTTCTAGACCGCCCCTCTCCCAGAAGGGACTCGGGGCGGTGTACAGTCATATTAAAAACAGTAAATATACATAATATAAATATAAAATAAATATAGATGTGGCTGGAGGAGGTAGCAATAGTTTACTGTACAATAGTTAAAGTTAGATTTAAAATTTTAAAAATTTAAAAATACATTAAAAAACACCCCTAAAAACTATCCCAGGGTAAAATATTTGCCAGGAGGTATAAATGGGACTATAAATGGGCCAGGCCAGCAAATTGGAACAGGTGAGTCTTAAGTTTTTGTCGGAAGGAGCGAAGGTCGGTAGTAGTTCTGATATCGGGGGGGAGGTCATTCCAGAGGGTTGGGCCCATCACAGAGAAGGCTCTACTCCTAGGCGCCGCCCGTTAGCATTGCTTGGTGGACGGCACCCGGAGGAGTCCCTCCCTGTGAGAGCGAATTGGTTGCAGGGATGTATGCGGTAGGATGCGATCCCGCAGGTAACTAGGTCCTGTGCCATGGAGCGCTTTAAAGATGGTAATCAACACCTTGAAACGCACCCGAAAAACCACAGGCAGCCAGTGCAGCTCGCGCAGGAGAGGTGTTATGTGGGAGTACCTAGTACTCCCCGTGATAGCCCGCGCGGCCGCATTCTGAACTAGCTGTAGTCTTCGGGTGCATCTCAAGGGGAGCCCCATGTAAAGAGCATTGCAGTAGTCCAGACGAGGCATCACCAGCGCATGAGTGACTGTGCGTAAGGTGTCCCGGACCAATAGGGGGCGCAATTGGCGCACCAGGCAAACCTGGTGGAACGCCCCCCTTGCCACGGCTGCCACATGGTCATCCATCAACAGCCGGGCATCTAGGAGGACGCCCAAATTGCGCACCCGTTCCACAGGGGGCAGTTGCTCACCCCCTATGGCCATCGATGGAGTCCACTGGTTGAACCACAGCCACTCTGTCTTGGAGGGGTTGAGCCTGAGTCTGTTGTCCCCCATCTAGACCCGAACGGCTTCCAAACACCGGGACATCATTTCGACAGCCTCGTTGGGGTGGTCTGGGGTGGAAATGTACAGCTGAGTGTCATCAGCGTACAGATGGTATCCAACCCCAAAACCACGGATGATCTCACCCAGTGGCTTCACATATGTGTTGAACAGAAGGGGCGAGAGGACCGACCCCTGCGGCACCCCACAAGTGAGCGACCTCAGGGTCGACCTCTGCTCCCCTGCCAACACACATTGCGTCCGGTCGGAGAGGTAGGAGCCGAACCACCGTAAAACGGTGCCCCTTACTCCCATCCCCTCCAGCCGGCGCAATAGGATACCATGGTCGATGGTATCAAAAGCCGCTGATAGATCTAATAGGACCAGGATAGAGGAACAACCCCTATCTCTGGCCCTCCAGAGATCATCAACCAACGCGACCAAGGCCGTCTCCGTGCTGTGACCGGGTCGGAAACCGGACTGGCGTGGGTCTAGATAATCGTTTTCCTCCAGGTGCCGTGGGAATTGCTGTGCCACCACATTCTCTACAACCTTCGCTAAAAAGGGAAGGTTGGAGACAGGACGATAATTAGCTAGTTCCGTTGGGTCCAGGGATGGCCTCTTGAGTAAGGGCCTCACCACCGCCTCTTTCAAGGCGGCCGGCAAGGTCCCTTCACCCAATGAAGCGTTCACTAGACCCAGGAGCCAGCCTCGTGTCACCTCCCAGGATGCCAGTACCAGCCAGGAGGGGCACGGGTCCAATAAACATGTAGTGGCTCGCAGCCGCCCACGTAACCTGTCCAAATCCTCGGGGGCAACAGAGTCAAACTCCTCCCAGTATGGTCCCTCAAGACTCGCTGCTGACGACTCCTCCGGTCCACTGAAGGAGGCCCATCCACTCCGGATCTGAGCGATTTTGTCCTGCAGATATTCCCCAAACTCCTCTGCTCTCCCCTGTAAAGGGGCTTCCCGCGGCCTCTGTGATAAGAGGGAGCGGGTCACCTGAAACAGGGCAGCAGGGCGGTTATCGGCGGATGCAATAAGAGTGGCACAATGTCTATGTTTGGCCGCTCTTAATGCCACAAGGTAGGTCCGTGAATAGGCTCTTACCTGTGTTCGATCAGATTCGGAGCGCGAGGACCTCCACCTGTTCTCTAGGCGTGTCCTGTGGCATTTCATCACCCTTAGGTCCTCGGTAAACCAAGGAGCCAGGGTGGTTCGTTGCCGCAGGAGAGGCCGCAAAGGCGCAACCCGGTCCAAGGCTCCAGCAGCCGCCCTATTCCAGGCGGCCACTAGGTCCTCCGTCCGAGAGCGGGTCAGGGCTACAGGAAGTGGCCCAAGCTCCGTCTGGAACCTATCCGGTTCCATCAGGCGCCTGGGGCGGAACCATCTTGGACAGTCTGGTTCCGCCTCCCCACGGTGGGGGGTAGCACCAGGGAAGTCGAGCCGAAGAGATGAGTGATCTGACCATGACAGGGGAGTAAGAACCAAATCCCCTATTCCCAGATCACTCGTCCACTGCCCAGATACAAAAACAAGGTCCAGCGTGTGACCGCCCTCGTGTGTGGGGCCCTGAATTAATTGGGTCAGGTCCATGGCTGTCATGGAAGCCATGAACTCCCGAGCCACCTCGGACGCTTCCCCCTTCGACGGCAGGTTGAAATCCCCCATAACCATGAGTTTGGGGGTCTCCATTGCCGTTTCTGAGATCAGCTCGAGGAGCTCGGGCAGGGCTGCTGATGCATAGCGAGGAGCCAAGTATACAATCAGCAAGCCCCACTGCCTCCCTGGGCCCCATTTCACACCAAGGGACTCACACCCGGATATCTGTGGCACAGTGAACTCCCTCGGTTCCAGACTCTCCCGTATAACCACTGCCACCCCACCACCCTTACCAGCAAATCTACCAGTCACACATACCTATAATCTATCTCATATTGTAAACATGTATAGCTGGAGCCACTGACTCAACAACAGGCATTCAAGACCTCACCACCGCCATTGCATAAGAGACAGAATATCTGTGGAGATTCTAAGACATCCAGACCATGGTTGTTTCAAAGCTGCTTTTTCAAAAGGCAACTGGACTTTTTTTTTTTTTTGACTTCTCATTCAAGAAGCAGAACTGAAGCTCCTTCAGTTCTGCTTCTTGGTATAAGAAATGTTGGCAGGCCACTTTATTTTATTCCTAACCAATGTAAAAAGCTACCTAGACAGATATTAACTCTTTGCAAGGTTTTAAAGATTGTTATCATAAAAGAAGGAATGATTTTTCCCATTGATATTACTTTAAATGATACAGACTGGTAACTTATGTGAAAAGTGATGAGAAGAAAGCCCTTTTCAAGTGCTGCAATCAAATAAACAGAGATCATGAAGAAGCATGACATTCTTTCAAAAGTGCTCTGGTAAAAAGGAATAAGCATGTTGCCAGATACATTAGTTTGAGTCAGGTAGTTTAGCCACACTCAGTTCAGGAAAGAGACTAAAATTTATCATAGTTCCACATTGGGAAACAAACATAGAAGACATCGCTGTTGGACATGACTTCATATAAACCAGGAGTGGAATGCTAGCGGTTCGGATAGATTTGCTTGAACCAGTGGTAAAAAATGCTACCAGTGTGCCCAAATCAGTAGTAAAAAATGCTACCGATTCAGGCGAAGCAGTATTTCCAAAGATCAGCTGTGATGCGCGATATAGATTAGCTAGAATCATCAGATTTCCTGCTTTCTAGCTCATCTGAATCATGTGGCACAGCGGATTCCCCCTCGCTGTTCTACTTGCTTTTGCTGACTTGGAAGCCTTCAAAATATTCCTTTTTAGCACTGCGCACACACGTGCTCAATGACAGATCATCAAACCAGAAGCAGACTTCGGAGGATTTCACCACTGATATAAACGAAAAAATGTAGGTGTATTCAGATTTAAATAAACCTCATCAACTATTATTTGAAAAAAGACGAGTTTAATTTAAGGGTCTAGATTTATTTCAGTTTTTTAAAAAAATCAGTATTTGTAACTATTCAAAATGAACAATGAACTAGACTCATAGTGATTGATATCCTTCTATTGCTAAAAGGATTTAAATTCCATCTGTTCAATAGTTCACTGATTACTCTTTTTATCAAATTTCCACCCCCAGAACCCCCTTGCTTCCCAGAATCAAGTTCAGCTCAATAACTGAAACTTGCAGTATTAAAACTTTATTTTTTTAAAAAAGGTCTTCTAACATAATTGGTGATAAAGCAGCAAGCTTGTAAAGGAAACCAGGAGGGAGGAAAATAATAGAGCAAAGGTTTTAGAAGGAAAACACATTAAAATAACTGTTTTCCTTCAAAAAAAGACAAAATGCGAATACTTAGAGTTAAGAGTAAAAAAATATAGCAGTTGTATGGAATAGAAAAACTAAGAATCATATTTGGAAACAGCATTTTCCCAGTCTATCAGCACAAATATCAATAACAAGCCACACATATAACATTATCACAAAATGATGCAATGATGCACATGGTCATTACTTCTGACACTGGTAACCAACTTGTATCATTTATATGATGAGGTCATGATGCATCCATCACCATTTGTTCCCCTATGCCAGCTAGATTCCCAAGCCCACTGGACTAACAAGTATGAGGTGGGTTTAGCTAAAGGACCTGTTGTCCAAGGCCATATATAATTTAACCCACCTAGAAACCCTGGTTCTTTATTGTGACTGCAGCATCAATCACTTTGTGGGTAATTGGTTCTTCATTACAGCATCTGTTTCTCTTTGGCATCATATTCTAATTTTTGACTCCCAGATTCTTGGCTCAAATAAAGCAGCTGAAAGTATGTGAAGTATATACAGTATGCCTATTTGAGTGCTGTGTTGCCAGTTTCTTCTCCTGCCAGTTCCTATGGCTGAACTTCTTATTTTTATGTATCCTGCTTTTATTATTTTTTACAAATAACTCAAGGCAGCAACCACATCTAATACTCTGTCCTCTTCCTAGATTTTCCCCAAAGTAACAACCCTATGGGGAGAGTTGGGTTGAGGGAAAGTGACTGGCCCAAGATCACCCAGCTGGTTCATAGCTAAGGCAGGACTAGAACTTTCAGTATTCCACTTTTTAGCCTGGTGTTGTCTTAACCACTAGACCATATTGGCTTATATTATTAATAATAATCATCACACAGTCACCCAGATGTTCAGACTAGGTTTGGCATTTTTGTCTACCTATTGAGTCCTTACCAAGGACCTGGGATAGGCAAATCTGGACATTTGATGGTGTTACAGATATCCTTGCAGGATAGAAGCAGTTCCAAGTAAAGCCGCGTTCTGCAATTGACCGATGGCAAATTTGTCAATGCCTAGGGTGTTCCAGTTGTTTTGGGACTGCATCCAAGGTGCCTGGTACTATACTTGCTTGCCCTTGCCATAGTCGTTCTATTTCTATTTGTAGGTCTTCATATTTTGTCATCTTCTCGAATTCTTTCTCTTCTATTCTGCTGTCTCCAGGCATTGCCACTATACAGACTTTTTTGTCTTTCTTATCAACAATGGGGGGTTATGTGGCAGGTGCCTATCTGTTTGGATTCTGAAGTCCCAGGGCATTTTAACTTCTTCATTTTCTATGACTTTTCTATTTTAGGGTCCCACCAGTTCTCGCTTACAGGCAAATGATATTTCTTGCTGATCTTCCAATGCACCATTGTTGTTACTTTGTCATGTTGCTGCTTATAGTCAGTTGTGCAATCTTCTTGCAGCAGTTTGCAAGGTGGTCCACTGTTTCTTCAGCTTCTTTGCATAGGTGGCACTTACTGTCTGTTGCTGTCTTCTCAATTCTGGATGTGTATATATTTGTCCTTAAGGCTTGGTCTTATGCAGCCAGAATTGATCCCTCAGTTTCTTTCTTTAACTTTCCTATTCTTAGCCATTGCCAGATCTTGTTATTCTCTGCTTTACCTGCTATTTTTTAAATGTACTGTCCATGTAGTGCTTGGTCTTCCCATGTCTCTATTCTGTTCTTCAATTGGTCTTTCTTGTAGGCCAGTCTGATCTCTCCAGTAGTCAGCAAGCTTTTCCGGCATGCTAACTTCAGTGCATCTTCTTCATTGTCCTTCAGATATTCTTCCAAAGCCCTTTTATTCTTCTTCAACTATCTGAGGCACTTGCAACATTCCATGTCCACCTATTTGCCTTGGTGGGTAGAGACTGTCAATGTTGCTACAAGGATGAAAGGCATGATTCATTGTAATTATTTTTCTGGTCTTCCTATCCATTGCTTTTAATTCTGTTTGAGTCCAGTTCACTATTCCAGCTATGTATCTAATGACTAGTATTGCCCAGGTGTTGATTAACTTGATGGTATTTCCTCCATTGAGTTTGGACTTTAAGATCTTTTTCACTCTCTTGGTGTATTTACTGCTAATCCTTTTCTTGACTTCAGTATATTTGATGTTGTCAGCTTGAAAGATACCCAGGTATTTGTAGTAATCTTCATCCAGACTCTTAATGTTATTTTCATGGGGCATCTTGATTCCATGTAAAATAGTTTTCGCTATTTTTCCTTGTTTGATAGTAGATTATTATTTATAGTAAATTTAAATCTATTTATATAGTAGATTATTATTAATAATCATTGCAGTCAGCCAGATGTTCAGTCTGGGTTTGGCACTTTTGTCTACCTATCGAGTCCTTACCAAGGAGCTGGGATAGGCAAATATGAATGTTTGATGATGTTACAGATATCGTTGCAGGATGGAAGCAGTTGCTGTTGTTATCTATTTTATTCATTAAACATGAAAATTATTATAAACTTTTATTCATTAAACATGAAACTCAGTCAACTGAGCACTTAAAAATGTATCGCAAATATTATTGACTGGCGCAGATGTTTGATATAGGTTGCTGCCACCATCCTAGATATCAACCAAGTATCTTTATTATTATTATATTTTATTCAATAAACATGAAAGTCAACTGAGATTATTATTATTAGTAGTAGTATTGCATCAACAGAATTGTATCACAGCGGCCAGTTGTTTCGCCGGATTTGGCATTGATTACTAGTCGGGCCCCACCCAGGGGCCTAGGACGTCGTAACGTATTTTCGTAATATACGTGCAGATCCAAGCAGTGCAGCTTTTTGCATTTGACTGATGGTGATTTTGTCAAGTTTTAACTGTTTTAAATGTAATTCCAGTGCTTTTGGTATAGCACCCAGTGTGCCGATTACCACTGGAATTACCATTGCTGGTTTGTGCCATAATCGTTGGATTTCAATTTTTAAGTCCTGGTATTTCGCGACTTTTTCATGTTCCTTCTCCTCAACCCTGCTATCACCTGGTATTGCGATGTCTATGATTATAACCTTCTTTTTCTCAACCAGTATGATGTCTGGTGTATTATGCGCCTGTATTTTATCCGTTTATATGCGAAAATCCCACAAGATCTTGACCATCTGACCCTCGACGACTTTTTCAGGCTTATGTTCCCACCAGTTTGTTGCTGTTTTAATATTATAATTTTTGCACAAATTCCAGTGGATCATTTGTGCCACTGAATTGTGCCGCATTTTATAGTCAGTCTGCGCGATTTTTTTACAGCAGCTGAGTATGTGGTCAACAGTTTCATCAGCCTCTTTGCAAAGTCTACATTTGGCATCATCAGAGGATTTTTCGATTTTGGTCTTAATGGCATTTGTGCGGATAGCTTGTTCTTGCGCAGCCAGGATTAGTGACTCTGTTTCTTTCTTTAATGTACCTGCTGTTAACCATAACCAAGTTTTTTCACTGTCCACTTTATCTTTTATTTTTTCCAGAAATTGGCCATGCAATGCTTTGTTCTGCCAACTCTCCATTCTTAATTTTATCATATCTTTTTTGTATTCTTGTTTCGTCTGTTGGGCCTTCAATAGATTTTTGTTCTTTACTTCGATTAATAGATGTTCTTGACTTTCTTTTAAATAATCAGCCAGTGCATGTTTTTCTTCTTCAACTATTTGCTTCATTTGTAATAATCCTCTGCCACCTGATTTCCGGGGTAGGTATAGTCTATCAATATCACCACGTGGATGTAAACTGTAGTGCATTGTCATTAGTTTCCTGGTTTTTCGGTCTAAAATGTCCAAATCAGCTTGTGTCCAGTTAACTATACCAGCTGTGTATCTTATAACTGGTATTGCCCAGGTGTTTATGGCCTTGATTGTATTTCCACCATTCAATTTAGATTTCAAAATTTTCCTAACTCTGTTGGTGTACTCTCCCCTGACAATAGTTTTTACTTCTCCATGCTTGATGTTATCCAACTGCAGAATGCCTAAGTATTTGTAGGCTTCATTTTCGTTGCATTTAATTAGTTGGCCATTGGGCATTTCAATTCCCTCACACGCAGTGATTTTGCCCCTTTTTATGGATACAGTGGCACATTTTTCCATGCCAAACTTCATTGAAATATCGGTGCTGAATACTCGGACTGTGTTTGTCAATGATTGGATTTCTATTTCTGACTTTCCATAGAGTTTCAAATCATCCATATATAATAAATGCGAATTTTTTTCGGCTTCTTTGGCTGTTTGGTAGCCTAATTTCATTTTTTTTAAGATTACTGATAGTGGGATCATCGCGATGATGAAGAGAAGAGGTGAAAGTGAATCACCCTGGAAAATTCCTCGCTTGATATTAACCATTCCGTAGTTCTCATTCCCTACTGCCAACTTGGTTCTCCATTGTTTCATCGCCTTTTCAGTAAAGGATGTAATATTTTTGCTAATGCCAGTTGTTTCTAAGCATTTTATGATCCAACTATGTGGCAATGAGTCAAATGCCTTTTTGTAATCAATCCAGACCATATTCAAGTTCGTTTTTCTGTTCTTACAATTTTCTAATATCATTTTATCAATTAGGAGCTGATCTTTTGTGCCCCTGCTCCTTCTTTTGTTGCCTTTCTGCTCTACTGGCAAGATGTTGTTTGTTTCCAAATAATCCATAATGTTATCTGCAATGATGCCTGTGAGTAATTTGAAGGTTGTTGGCAAGCATGTTATTGGTCTGTAGTTTTCAGGTATTGTTCCTTTAGTTGCATCTTTCTGAATCAAGTATGTTTTTCCAGTTGTCAACCATTCATCAATTTGGCCATTTTGTAAAATCTCATTCAGTTGCCTGGCCAATATTGCATGTAAACTGGTCAGATATTTGAGCCAGAAACCATGTAATTGGTCCTTTCCAGGTGATGTCCAATTCTTTACTTTTTTTACTCGATTTTTGACCATCTCAGTTGTTATTTCTAATACTTGCATTTGTTTGTTGCCAATGCTTTTCTCAAAGTCATGTATCCATTTTGCTTCCTTATTGTAGTCCTTTGCATTTTCCCACAATTCTTTCCAGAATTCAACTGTGGCCTGCTTTTCTGGTTTTTGACTTTTGGTGTCATCATTCACATTAAGACTTAAGATAAAAACGCTGTTGGTCTGATCGAAATTGCTGATTTTGTTTGTATTGGATGATTCGTGCCTCATATCTTTCAATTTTCCTAGCTGTTGCTTTTATCTGCTGTTTTACAATCTCTACAGCTTCATTGATGTTTCTTGTATCCAATCTATACCTTCTGATTAGCTGATCTATAATTTTGTTGTTTCTAAGTCGTTGCTCACGCATGTTCTTCAAATTGCTAGCATCTGCCCTTAATTTTTTGACTTTTTGTTCCAATCGGATTTTCCACTTTGGCTTTGATGCTTTTTCTGTTGTGTAACTAGGTGCTTTGATTTTAATGCCTAGTTCATTAGTGACTATTGCGGCTACACTGTACATTAACTGGTTCGTTTCCAAGATGGATCCCGATTCAATTGTTGAAAGCACTGCATTAACCATTTTCATGATAGGGGCCAAAATTTTCTTAGGCACAGTTTTTAATGATGGTAAACGTTGCCGTTCCTTATTAAGCAGAAAATGTTCCATGATCTTGTCCTTCAATTCTTTTTGTTTCTGAGTTAGTTCATCAGTTGGTTCAGTGATAACTGGTTCTGGTGATAGTGTTGTTATTTCCTCCCCGACAGCTTCTTCTGGGAGTTCTACTACAATGCCTTTAGGTGTGTCTTGAGTATCAGTTATTTCTGCTTGTGATGTTGTTTTCTTAGTTTTGCAATTTGCTTGAATTTCCTCAAGTTCAACTTCACTAAACACTTTATTCCGTGTAATAAATCGCCTTTGATCTGCAAGTCGTTGTTCACTAACATTTGAATCTGGATGTTGTTGTTTCCATAATTCATACATTCGCTTTAAATAACCTCTTTTCCCAGGCTCTGAGTTGTAATAACAGGCCATTATGGCACGGTTTTCATCTGCACTATATTTTTGTCGTTTTGTTGGCTGGTCCACTTGTAGCCCACTTGTCGACGGATGTCCAGGGACCTCAACATCCGCCGCGGCCCTTGTTAACCCGCGCGACGACCGATGCGGTATAAAATTTTTATTTGTTTCTTTCACCATGTTATATGGGTTGGCAGGTTTTTTTTTATGGGGCCAGGTTGCCAACCTGACCCCAACCCTCCTCCTTTCTCATCCGGGCTTGGGACCGGCAACGGCGGAGTTATTATTATTATTATTATTATTATTATTATTATTATTATTATTATTATTATTATTTACTTTATTCATTAAACATGAAACTCAGTCAACTGAATATTCAAAAATGCAACACAAATACCATTGACTGGCACTAATGGTTGATATGGGTTGCTGCCAGCATCCTAGGTATCAACCAAGTAAAATAATGATGATGATGATGATGATGATGATGATGATGATGATGATGATGATAATGATAAGGAGAAGGAGAAGGAGAAAGAGAAGAAGAAAAAGAAGACATCAGACGAGGAATTTTCCAAGGGGATTCACTTTCACCATTACTGTTCAACATTGCATTAATTCCACTGACAATAATCCTATGAAACACAAAACTGGGATACCAAATCTCAAGCCAACATGGCAGGATAAACCATCTACTATACATGGATGACTTAAAAATATATGCGAAAAGCCTGAACTGAACTTAAATCAATACTCAATACGGTTCATCTGTTCAGCAGTGACATCAAAATGAACTTTGGGCTTGAAAAATGTGCTATATTATCCATGTGGTGAGGAAATATGGAAAAAAACAGAAGGAATAGAACTGAGAAATGGAAATATAGCAAAAGCATTAGCAAAGGATGATGGTTACAAGTACCTAGGCATATTGAAAGCAGATAATATCTTGAAAGGGAAAGTCAAAGAGTCAACGCAAAAGGAATATAACAGGAGGGTCCACAAAATATTAAAATCAAAGCTGAATTCTGGAAACATAATTAAAGTCATTAATACATAGGCAGTTCCAGTGATACGCTACTCAGCTGGAATCATCAACTGGACTCTGGCTGAACTGGAAAATCTGGTCCGGAAAACATGCAAACTTTTGAATATGTACCATGCTTTACATCCATGAAGTGACATCGACAGGTTGTACCTGCCAAGAAAAATAGGGGGCAGGGGGCTATTGCAAATCCATCAAACTGTAGAAGAAGAAAAACGAAGTTTGAATGATTATGTGAACCAAAGTACAGAAAAATTGATGCAGACTGTGAAAACTGAGAACAGCATAAAAACAACAGAAACAAAGGCAGAATATAAGGAAAAACAGCTGGATGACAGATTAAATAGATGGAAAACCAAAGCTTTGCATGGACTTGAAAAACATTGAAGGAAAATGTGATGACAACTTGACACGGACATGGCTTAAGATGGGAACTATCAAGAAAGAAATGGAAGGTTTAATACTGGTTGCTCAAGAACAAGCACTACAACTAGTGCCATGAAAGCGAAGATACAAAAATCCACTGACAACCCAAACTGCTGACTTTGCAATAACAAAGTCGAAACTGTTTCACATTTAATATGTGAATGCAGCAAAATTGCACAAACTGATTGACTGAGTTGCTAGACATGACCGAGTTGCTAAATTAATCCACTGGTCATTATGTAGAAAATATGATTTACCTGTATCCAGAAAGTCATGGGAGCATAAAGTGGAAAAAGTTATTGAAAATGAGAAGGTGAAGATCTTGTGGGACTTTCGAATACAAATGGATCGTCATTTGGAGCAGAACACGCCAGATATCACGGTTGTAGAGAGCCAAAGTGTACAGTTTATTGATATCGCTGTTCCTGGAGATGCAAGAGTCGAAGAAAAAGAACTAGAAAAGATCATGAAATATCGTGACCTGGCCATCGAAACTACACGACTATGGATGAAGCATGTAACAATGATACCCATTGTCATCGGGGCACTTGGCACTATGTCCAAGAATTTTACAAGATACATCCTCAAATTGCAGCTTCCTGCAATAACACCAGCGGAACTGCAAAAAAATGTGCTACTCGGAACATCTTATATTTTAAGAAGGTACTTGTTTGATACCTAGGATGCTGGCAGCCAACCGTATCAACCATTAGCACCAGTCACTGGTATTTGTAATGCATTTTTGAATGTTCAGTTGGCTGAGTTTTATGTTTAATGAATAAAGTATATAATAATAAGGTATCAACCAAGTAAAATAATAATAATAATAATAATAATAATAATAATAATAGTTAATCAGTGAAAGAAGTAGAGGTTGCATTTGTACAACGTGGCAAGTTTCACTGTGTATTTCGGGGCTTTCTTACTTTCCTCTACAAATCCAGCCCATTCCAGAGGTGGGTTGCTCCTGGTTCGGCCTGGATCGGATGAACCGGTAGTGGCAGTGGCCCTGTCCACCTGCCCGGATGCTTCTGTGTATGCACAGAAGCATTGCACGCATGAGTGTGAACATGAGCGAACCAGTAACACCAGGATTTGCAATCCACCTCTGGCCCATTTCATAGGTTCAATATCCTATGCAAAGATATAAAATTGATTAAGTAACTAAGAAAGTAACCAAGAAAAAAGTGTCTGTGTATGAACCCAGGCCACCTGTCTCTGATCCCTCACTGCTCCCTCACAACCATTATCTATATTTTTACCTAGGTATATCTTATGTGGCCCTTGCAAAGGAAGAAATGGAGAATTCTTTCACAGAAGAAACTCATTCAAGACATGTCTGGTCTATGACGCATTCTAGATGCTTTTTGGAATTTTAATTCTACCTGTTAGATATAAGTGGGGGGGAAATATTTACTGCACCCCTGGGTTCCCCCTGCTTGGCACCATTTCCTGCAAATTGTTTAATTCATCATAATTAAATGCAGGCAAAGAGAGTCAGTGCTCCTTTCCAACCTCTTTTCACCAAGTCTCTCTCATACTTCCCCCTTGACTCCCCTGCCTATGAAATTGATGAATGCCTCTTTAAGGTCTTGTGCCTGCCACCTCGACAGAACACCCTTGTAAATCAGATAAATATCTCAAGGATCCTTATCCTGGGAAAATGGAGATAATTGCAGTAAATTGAAGTGCCTCTTCTTTTTTTCAGCTGGAGTCTCTTGTAGTAACAGGTGCAAACTGACTGCTAATTCCTATTCCTGATCCCCACCCCCCTTTACTCCATGTCACAGAAGAAGAAGAGGGGAAAAATACACTAGTAGGCCTAAGTCATCTGTTGATCTGATATTTAACCAAGATAAATTATCAATCAGGAACCTTTTTATAGCTCTATTTGAGTGTTGTTGCAAAAGGTCACCTTACCAGGACCACAGTTAACGCTGACATTCTCAAGCTTACAAATATTCCTGTTGGGTAGCAGAGTGGCAGGATTCATCAGGATTTATTCCAAGCAAAGGCAATTCCCTGGAGTTCTCACAGCAGAAATCAATTTGGACAGATGCACTTTCTAGGGTGGCCACCAGCTGCAAAGGAAAGCATGGTCTGGAATATTAAGAGCTAAGTGTTGTGAAAGGCAGCTCTCCTTGTTGGAAACAAAGCAGCCCAGGTTTGCTTTGAATAGTGAAATGGGTAATGTATACATTGAATAAACAAACAAACACAAACACACAAACAAATAAACTAAATCTACTCACCTCAGCTTTAGTGAACCAGTCAGCAGCTGAAGGTTCCTCTCAAACTTACTTTCTGATGAAGCATTAGCCATGGAGCCAATCCAAGATTTAAAGAAGATTCATACATTTAACCATTTCAATTCCAGATAACCTTAACCTCACAGCTAAAAACCTCAAGGGCCACTTGTTCATTTCTCCCACCTTCGTGTTTGTCTTTATAGAATTTGCCCCAAGGAAGAAGAAGAAGAAGAAAAAAATATTGTCCTCTATTTAATTCAGTTATAACAATCTAGTGCCAGATTTGCTGACAGATATCCTTAGAGCATATCGAGCTGTTATTACATTTTAATAATTTATTTCAATTAAAATTAAATGAGAAGTTAGCACGTTACAAACACCTTTGTCTTATGCTTCCATACCCTTGCAGGCGTTACAGAGGCTTTCTTAGAAAGTAAGAATGATGAGTGGCTGCAATACAATATTTGATATAGAAATACACCTACCTGCTCAAAAACAAAAATAAGTTAATTCATTTGTGACTCACATCCTTACATTGGCATCCATGTTGTAAACAGACAAGCCTCTTATAGGAAGCAGTGTATAAAAGAAACTAAGCTCTCAATCTTTCAGAATTGCTCACTATTCCATAAAGGCTGTTTAACTTCCTCTTTAGTCCCATAACAACTGATCATTGAATGCTCATTCTATTTTTTTTCATATGTAGCAGATTCAACTACACATAAACCAACCTACTCATATCCTGAGATAGTTATATAATACATGTACTCCTCAGATTATAGCTACCTGTTAGCAACCAGTCAAAATTATGACAGCATTGAATGTACAACTGGCTATTGTTGTTTGGGCCACCATAGCATCCCCATAGTCACAAGATTGTGATTCAAATGATTGCAAATGGCTCATAATTATGATGGTTGCAGCATCCCACAGTCATGTGATGGCCATTTATGAACTTTCCTGCTGACTTCCCACAGGCAAAGTCAATGGGGAAGCCAGCAGGAAATCACAAGTCACTGCCTCAAGTCACTCCCACTCTAGTTATTTTTCCCTATATGTACTCCATAGTGCCCATCCACAGAACCCGCCTGCCCACAGCTCTTGCCTGCAGTCTCATCTGCCAGCCTGGTTGTTTAACTCCTGCCTCTTCCCATGAGGTCCTTGCTTAATAGCCTTCACTGTCCTCAGGTTACAGCGGTATCCCAGACTTCCAGGATTGCCACAGCTAAGCAACGTAGTCACAGGAGGTTGTGCTTTACAACTGCATCACTTAGCAATGGAAATTCCAGCCGCAGGATGCCAACTGTCAAAGAGCGGGTTTTAAAATTGACTGAATTAGCAGAGATGGCAAAATTAACTGCTTTGATTTGAGACAATGGATTAGACAAGTTTATAAGAGACGGGAAGTCATTTGTAGATTTTCTACATGTTAAACACAATGGGAGATGGTTAGCAGAGGGATTGGAAGATTAGTTTTAACTTTGACTGTTTATACACACACACGTGCAGATGTTGAGTTGATTCAGTTATTAGATAAATAGATTTCCACATTAAACACACTTGTTTATGTAATAGAGCATTTTTGCTAGATACAGATGGGAACATTTATAACTTTGTAGACCCATAATGTAAGGAGAGGGGAATATTTTAGACTTTTGAAATATCTTTCAGCATTATCTGGAGTGCATTTTTTTATGTTTAATGTTAGATGTATTTGATATTGGGGGAGGGAAGTTTACACATTTTTTTCTTTTTGTTGTTAGTGTTGGATGTTTGTTAGTTTTTTCTTATTTTTTCTTTGTTTTGTAGTTTATCTTTGGCAATAAAAGAATAAACATGTTTAAAAAAGAAGTTCCAGCCCCAACTGCTGTTGTAACCTGAGTACTGATTATACCAAATTGGTTTTGTAAGATACTGTGTATCTCAGATATTCTAGACTATGAGTACAAAGTTCTTTTACTCAGTACTTGCTTTTCATTCTTGCTCAGGAAATGGAGAATATCTCAACTGCCTTCTGACAAACTCTTTTGATTCATCTGGAGCAGACAAAATCTCAACCTGGCTATAAAAATGGAAAATGAAATTAAGTTGGGGCAGTGTCCAGGAGAAGTTATATCTTTCCAAATATGATCTCGTCAATCAGAAATAGGGATGGAAAAAGGGCTCATCATTTCACACAAAGGACGTAAGATGACCTTGCAATGTCCAATATTTCGCTTTCTTCTTGCTTCAGGAATTGAAGGGAAAGAAAAAAAACTAAAAGGAAAAAAATGAAGCCACCCTCAAAGCAATTTGGGGAACCTGCCAAACACAAAAACAAATAGGAAATATGACACAAACAAAAAAAATGAATGATGGTGCCATCTTGAGAGGATTATAGTTTTGTCTTTCGAGTTTTCCAGGAAACACCTGGGGTCCCACAAGGAACCAAACAGACAGGATTTTATAGGAGTGAACTTTATTCAAGGGTAGCAAACACCAGTAACATAAACACAACAGAGACAGCTATCCAGATAAACCAACTTAGATTACTTGCTACCTTTGATGTCTAAATACTCAGCTGCCTACAGGCCTGAAAACAAATTATTTTTCTCAGAAAATAAAAAAAACTTTTTTCCCCTTCTACATAACGCACACGTACAGAGTAAAGAAAGTATAGAAAACAAGAACTGCAAAAATTATTGATTTTTATAAGCCGAAAGGCATTGCAGTATGCGCCTATATATCTTACGGTTGATACGGTGAAACATTAAGAATTTGACCCATGCTGCATCATCAACTGATGTGATAATTTAGATTCTCATAATGGATATTAGAAGGCAAGGATTCAAATTCTTCTATTATGCCTGTCATATCTACACCAAAAATGCAAGCAAAATAGTTACGATTTCAAATATATTTCAGGATGGTTCATGCATTTACATTATCACTGGTTTTGCAAGCATTTTAGTACTGGTTTGCGTCAGAAATTCCACTGTGATTGTTAGCATAAAATGTCACTGATCAAGAAAGATATCTCAACTGTTACCACATTGTCACAACAGTTATCTCATTGTTACCACATTCATCAAGGTGAATGGTTGAAAATAACTTTTTAACAGATCAGAAACTGGACATTTTACCTACTAGAGTGAACACTAAAGATTAACCTATACACAATCTTATGGTTCCTAAGATAAGATCAGATAAGATCAGATGGTAGGGTAGGGTGTGAAATGAGATAAACTTTATTGTCATTTTTTACTGTGAGCACACTGGCACACATGAAAAATGACATTCTGTTGCCTGGTCTCAAAAGAAAGTATATATCTACCCATACACATACATAACACACATATACATATGTATATACATGCTTTTGAGAGCAGATTTCTGACATCATCAAGGGTGACACATTACAGACCTTCCATTTCATGCTGCAACTTATCTTCATTGAACCTTTTAGGTGACACCAGGTGACGATATGCAATGGTTCTTGACAGAGCAGAGCTTGACACTGTTTTGACTTTCTCTTTTACCCTCTAAGAATCTTCCACATGGCTCTTCAGAATTCAGTGTTGCTTTCTAATGCAGATCCTTGGCTGCACGGCTAAACAGTATGGCAGGCAAGAAGCACTGTCAATCAAGCCCAGTCACAACACATCATGTTTTAGAGGAATTAGGATGAAGGTGCAAGGAGGAGAGAAAAAGAACCATCTGAGAGGAAAAGCATCTGAACATAGAAATTAGAAAAGACAGACAAAACAGGAATATGTCAAATAGTCAACGTGGCAATCACCTTTTGCTTTTCAAAAGAATTTCCTAAAAGCTTTCTCATAACAGGCAGCAGAAGTACATTATTGGGGAAGTCACACGTAAAAGGAACCCAGCAGCTTAGAGTTTAGTTTTATGTAGAATGCTGCCCATGAAAAGAGTGACTTCTGATCTGTATCTCTATGCCATCTCTCTATTTTATGACTCTGTGCTTTTGAAGGTCATATGCTAGGTAAGAGTCCTGCCTTCAAACCCTGACTGAAAAGGTTTGGTTAGTTATTGGGTTTGTTGTTGATTTTATTTATTGGATTTTATTTATTGGATTTTATTTATTGGATTGATTGGATGTTATGTATTGAATTATAACAGAGAGAGAGGGGAGAGGGGAGAAGAAGAGGGAGGGAGGGAGGGAGGGAGAGGGGGAGATTTGGTTGCTTTACAATTCATCCATTCATCAAAACACATGCAACAATCATCTAAAGTATTCAAATGAACAAGTAAGTAGACAAGTAAGTTCATTTTTACACTATAGATGATCATTGCATGTGTTTTCATGAATGGATTTCTCTCTCCTCCTCATCTGGATTATAATCCAATAAATAAATTAACAAATTAGATAGATAGATAGATAGATAGCAGTGGTGGGTTGCTCTTACCATCGCTACCAGTACGCTGATCGCGGTCTGTTCATGCATGCGCCTGACGTGCGCTGTGCACAGATGCGCAATCCACTGCCCATGCGACAAGCAGCTGCTTGTTGGGGCTCGTGCAGGCAACACACACTGTGCACGCGTGCACACTTTGCTGTTTGCCATAAAAGCAGCTATAGAGCAGGGGTGGGCAGGTGGGCCAAACGAGCCACTGTACCGGCACTCTCTCAGCTGCTCTCAGCTACTACCAGTATGGCCGTACCGGGCCATACCCGCAGCAACCCACCTCAGATAGATAGATAGGTAGGTAGGTAGGTAGGTAGGTAGGTAGGTAGGTAGAGTCAGTCAGTCAGTCAGTCAGTCAGTCAGTCAGAAAGAAGACCTTGGTTCTGATTCAGCAGTAATCTTCTCTCCTAGTCATGCCAGTCCCTTGGCATCCATTCACAAATTCAGGGAACCAACTTCAAGGAAGGCAAGTAGAAGACATATGAGAAGATTTCCTAGCTTTATATGCCTCAATTTGAGTCTCTCTATCTGATCAATTCCCCACATTCGTGTCAGCTGCTTATCTTCGCTTTCTTTGAAGCTCACTAGCAACTGCCATAGCTGGGGAAGAGGGGGCATTGGGGAGGGAAACAGTGCTGGATGTGTGAAAGTATGTTGTGGAAAATTAGGGACACTAACAGGAACCAGAGGTGCCAAACTAAGCCACCTTCCAGCCTTCAAGGATGCTGCTGTACCTGGGAAAGGAATTTATGGATGCGCTTGAGGCACCAGGTTCCCAAAATATCAGAACAGAACCTGATTGGACTACTCTCACAGTGGGAAGGGTTTTGGCCAATGGGGATTGCTTTCAATATATGATTTTCACGTGGTTTTTCTTCAGAGTTTGCCTCACTTGTGCTACACTTAGCAGCTCTTGTAAAAGTACCTTTTCTCTAACATCTATGGAGTCAAGGGTCGTTCTTTCCTAGGAAGCAGGCACTGACCAATCTGACAATTTGTGTCACATAAACAAGATATGTGCCTTCTTTTACATCCTCAGGACTCCACTTATCTTGAAAATACACATGAAAGATAGCATAAATATTATTATTTTTAAAATTCCTTTTTATGATCCTGTAATCCCTTAATTCATGGTAGAATCAAGGCGACGGGATGTAGCTGAGCATTTACTGGCCAGATGCCCTATTGCCACTCATAAATATTACTGTCTTATTACTAGGAAAAATCAGGTGCCAGGAATCATTTATTGTATGAATATTTTTAAGTGCATGCACTCTACAATTCATATTGCAAACTGAAGACTGCCTGAAAATCCTTCTAGATAAAAGTAAATGTTCCCCTCACATATACACTATATTGCCAAAAGTATTCGCTCACCCATCCAAATAGTCAGAATCAGGTGTTCCAATCACTTCCATGGCCACAGTGTATAAAATCAAGTACCTAGGCATGGAGACTGTTTTTACAAACATGTTTGAAAGAAGGGGTCGCTCTCAGGAGCTCAGTGAATTCCAGCGTGGAACTGTTATAGGATGCCACCTGTGCAACAAATCCAGTCGTGAAATTTCCTCACTCCTAAATATTCCACAGTCAACTGTCAGCTGTATTATAAGAACGTGGAAGCGTTTGGGAATGACAGCAACTCAGCCACGAAGTGGTAGGCCACATAAACTGATGGAGCGGGGTCAGCGGATGCTGAGGCGCATAGTTCAAAGAGGTCGCCAACTTTCTGCAGAGTCAATCGCTACAGACCTCCAAACGTCATGTGGCTTTCTGATTAGCTCCAGAACAGTGCGCAGAGAGCTTCATGGAATGGGTGTCCATGGCCGAGCAGCTGCATCCAAGCCATACATCACCAAGTGCAATGCAAAGCGTCAGATGCAGTGGTGTAAAGCAAGCCGCCACTGGACTCTAGAGCAGTGGAGATGCGTTCTCTGGAGTGATGAATCACGCTTCTCCATCTGGCAATCTGATAGACGAGTCTGGGTTTGGCGGTTGCCAGGAGAATGGTACTTGTCCGACTGCATTATGCCAAGTGTAAAGTTTGGTGGAGGGGGGATTATGGTGTAGGGTTGTTTTTCAGGAGCTAGGCTTGGCCCCTTAGTTCCAGTGAAAGGAACTCTGAATGCTTCAACATACCAAGACAGTTTGGACAATTCCATGCTCCCAACTTTGTGGGAACAGTTTGGAGCTGGCCCCTTCCTCTTCCAACATGACTGTGCACCAGTGCACAAAGCAAGGTCCATAAAGACATGGATGACAGAGTCTGGTGTGGATGAACTTGACTGGCCTGCACAGAATCCTAACCTCAACCTGATAGAACACCTTTGGGATGAATTAGAGCGGAGACTGAAAGCCAGGCCTTCTCGTCCAACATCAATGTCTGACGTCACAAATGCCCTTCTGGAAGAATAGTCAAAATTTCCCATAAACACACTCCTAAACCTTGTGGACAGCCTTCCCAGAAGAGTTGAAGCTGTTATAGCTGCAAAGGGTGGACCAACGTCATATTGAACCCTATGGATTAGGAATGGGATGTCACTTACAGTAAGTTCATATGCAAGGCAGGCAAGCAAATACTTCTGGCAATATAGTGTATGTGAGGGCATTATCTAATAAAATGAAATTCAATGGTGAAAAGAGTAAGGTTCTAC
The DNA here is from genome assembly GCF_964273705.1 of Natrix helvetica. Taxonomy (NCBI): domain Eukaryota; kingdom Metazoa; phylum Chordata; class Lepidosauria; order Squamata; family Natricidae; genus Natrix; species Natrix helvetica. The sequence continues at coordinate 314,096,658 of NC_138548.1, read as the reverse complement.
ATTTAGGCAAGAAAAACGAAATGCACAGGTACAGTATAGGTGGTACCTTGCTCAATAGTAATAACTGTAAGAGGGATCTTGGAATCCTAGTGGACAACCATTTAAATATGAGCCAGCAGTGTGCAGCAGCTGCCAAAAAAGCCAACACAGTTCTAGACTATATAAACAGAGGGATAGAATCAAGATAATGTGAAGTGTTAATACCACTTTATAATGCCTTGGTAAGGCCACACTTGGAATACTGCGTTCAGTTTTGGTCGCCACGATGTAGAAAAGATGTGGAGATTCTAGAAAGAGTGCAGAGAAGAGCAACAAAGATGATTAGGGGACAGGAGACTAAAACATATGAAGAACAGTTGCAGGAACTGGGCATGTCTAGTTTAATAGAAAGAAGGACTAGGGGAGACATGATAGCAGTGTTCCAATATCTCAGGGGTTGCCATAAAGAAGAGGGAGTCGAACTATTCTTCAAGGCACCTGAGGGTAGAACAAGAAGCAATGGGTGGAAACTAATCAAGGAGAGAAGCAACTTAGAACTGAGGAGAAATTTCCTGACAGTTAGAACAATTAATCAGTGGAACAGCTTGCCTCCAGAAGTTGTGAATGCCCTAACACTGGAAGTCTTTAAGATGTTGGATAGCCACTTGTCTGAAACGGTATAAGTTTTCCTGCCTAAGCAGGGGGTTGGACTAGAAGACCTAAAAGGTCCCTTCCAACTCTGCTATTGTACTGTATTGTATATGTGCTAGTCATTCCTGACTCTAGGGGGCGGTGCTCATCTCCGTTTCAAAGCCAAAGAGCCAGTGCTGTCCAAAGATGTCTCCGTGATCATGTGGCCGGCATGACTAAATGCCAAATACAGAAAATCCTTCTGAGGGGCCTCAAAAATCATGTCAACAAATGTTGGTGATTTAACTCTGAGAAAAATGGTATTCTTACAAATTGTTTTTCAGCAGAAAAGGTTACTGCATAAACTTTCATTATTGACCTTCCTCTCAAATCACCCATCTTCCCCCATTAAAACAACAATCACAGCCTTGCCCTGTGTACTTCAGTCTGCAGAAAATCAAAAATAAAATTATTCCAGAAAAGTCCTTCTAAAAACCTAAGGCCCTAACAGCCACAGCTCCCTCTCCCCCATGGAAACAAAAATCTGATACTGTCACATGTGATTAAAAAAGCTTCCTAATATAGTCCCATCTCTAGCATTAAGATAGTCTGAAGATCCTGCTTATAAATGCTAGTAGTATCCTTAAGAAAGAACCGTAAGCAGAGCTAGGATATGTTACATAAATACAGCTCACTGAAAATTAATACCATTTATCAAAAATGGTTTTATCAGGAGGCCCAAATTTCATTACAATGAAATTCATTTTTATTTTTATCACAGCAGCTGCACTTTCCCTTTTTCGCTTGAGAATTATGACTGTTAGATATCAGGAAACATCCCATTGCCTTTGAGGGGGTGACTTATAAAATAATTGAGGCGACAAGGATCAACCTAGTAACATTTTAAAGTTGCATGGAGTTAGGAATAATCCATCAGCACATGAAAAGTCTAGAAGGAGAAGCCTGTCTGTTTCAAACAGTTTTAGAATATAGCAGGAGCAACAAGACCCATCTTCCTTGGCCCCTGCTGCTAATCACAGCAAACAAATAGATCTGATGGCAAACCTATGGCACATGTGCCCACACCCATAATGCAATGCACATATGTGTCCCCTGCACCCCACTGTGCATGTATGCATGATTCCCCCCCCCCCGGTACCCCATTTTGGGCCAAGCATGCACCTCCGGCCAGCTGATTGTCAGATCTCTGCAAAACACTATACAAACCATCCATATACATCCAATAGGAACAGCAAGTGCCTCACAGGAATAGATAGAGGTAAATGCTAGAGAGGCAGGAAATGCATCACTGAACAATGGAGATGAATGCTAGAGAGGAATAAAGCTGCATATAAGGCCGATATAACTCGTGCAATAGCGTAAGCATGCACAAAGAGAGAACACGGAGGTGCAGTCCCCCCATGCCCCATTTTTGGTCCCAGGAGGCTTCAGGGAGGCCTGCTAGGCCCAAAATGGGGTGCGGGGGGTGTCCATGCATGCATGCACAGTGTGCGAGGGGCATGCATGAGCATTGTATTAGGGGTGCGGCCACGTGGGCTATGCGCTGTCGTGCATGCGCACATGCTTTTAGCACATGAGGACAAAAAGATTAGCCATGAATGAACTATGGTACCATATGAAGCAAGGAGTTCCTGGCTGAGGCTGCTCTGAACTACAATCTTGTAAAGATTTAAAGTTTCTGCACACTGACATGGAAAAGGCATACTGGCATAGTGGCGGTTGACTTCTCAGTAAATACAGTTAGGCTATGGCTGTAAATAACTTTATCCTCTGTAAACAACTTAGTTTGTAATTCTGTTCTCCTGCACAGGCAATGCAGAAACCATATCTTACTAGCCTTTTTTGGTCTCAGATGTGCTAATGTAATGTCACTGCGCTTTGAGTTAGCACCATTCAGATATCCAGGGCCAACTATTGTTGCTTTCTTTTTTATTCCGAGACTAAGCTAGAAATCTGTTTTTATACAAGAGGATACTTATTCCAAGAACAATAATAGAGGCATGGGTTTTAGGCGGGTGGTTAATAGACGAAAAAAAGGAAATTAGCTTGCCGCATTTTGTGTCACTTGTGAATTGACTGCATTGCTGCTGTAATGCAGATATTTCCCCTTACATATATTTCAAATTTGGAAAATTGAATTTATTCATGCCGGCTAATGCCCCATTCTGAACTGGATATGGCACTTCGTTTTCTATTTTCGTCTTGTCAAATCATTTTCGTTTGGGTGGGTGAAATCTGAGGCAGTTTGGAAGTTGAGCTATTGTACACATTTCATCTCCTTGCACTGAACTCTTCACAGATCTTGTTCTGATCATTGTCAAAACAAGCAAAACTTTGTTAAAGCAAATGTCAGTTTGTATGTTTCGTTTATTTTTAATTGGAAGAGAGAAAGTATTATTTTATAGTGGCAAGGAAAAATACAATGGAAAGAATGAAGTCACTACCATGGAGATAATCCATTATAGCCCTGCCTCAGTGCAGAGGCCCTTTACATCTCATTTCACATGGTATGAGGATTGGGGAGCACTGATAACGTTTCCTAGTTTGAGTAATAAAACATCCACAAGGAAACAACCAAGCTCAGAGAACACACCAAGAACCCTGCATGTCAGTCCTGAGCCACAAGTATTTCTCCTTCATTGGACTGAGAGTGCTTTACTTTCCAAGGACTAGACCTATACTACAGCATAGCAAATATGTACATAAATGTTGTATTGCAACGTATAGCTTCCCCAACACCAGACTACTTTAAGGTAACTCCACCCTTCTAGGTTTTGCAAGTTGCTCACTCCTTCATATTCAGTCTTTTAATGATGAGAAAAAAAGGTCTCAAAGAATACAAAATGGAATAAAACCTTTGTCTTTTCCCAAAAAATTATTGCACTATATAGGATGAGGCACAAGACCTTAAAGAGGCATTCATCAATTTCATAGACAGGGGGAATCAGCGGGGGAAGTATGAGAGAAACTTGGTGAAAAGAGGTTGGAAAGGAGCAGGGTCTATCTTTGCCTCTCTTTAATTATGATGAATTAAACAATTTGCAGGAAATGGTGCCAAGCATGAGGGACCCAGGGGTGAAGTAAATATTTTTCCCCACTTAACATACTTAACAGGTAGAATTAAAATTCCAAAAAGTGTCTAGAATGGTTCACAGACCAGATATGTCTTGAATGAGTTTGTTGTGGCTTGCCAATGGCAAGAGGAGCTTGTTGTGACCTGCCAAAGGGGCAGACTCAGACAGTGAAGAGGTTGGGGAGGAACAAGGGCCAGTCTTGGAGTCTGGGGAAGGCTCTGACGAGTGCTCTGCATTGGAGGCAGAGAGGGGGCCAGGGCTGTCTGATAGTTATCAGCTGCCTTCGGAGTCGGATATCAGTGAGGCAGAAGAAGAGCTGGATCCTGTTCCCAATGTGCAGAGGCACAGAGCTGCCAGGAGAAGGGAACAGTTAAGTATCAAGGGCCGACTCGGGAATAAAGGCACAGGTGGATGGTGAATGGCCCCTCCCATAGTCCTCTTGCCTGCTTGTATTAGCAGCCAATCTCCAGATACCACTTCAGTTGTCCTGTATTCTATTTGCTCCTTTCCTCCTACACCCGCTCCCACTTCTTTGTTAGCACTTGTGTTTGTAAGCTAAGGGCTTGGGTGTGGTGAGACTACCTCTGAACATCCTTGAAAAGTCCAGGTGTGGCTCCATTATCACTGTCGCAACAGTAGATTAGATGCTTGTGGATAAAGTGAATATGTGAAGGCATGAGAGAAGTGCGCAGGGAGAGGATTTGGAGCGTTTCTGCCCGGCTACAGCTGCTTTTCCAACTTCACTCCCTCACACACACAAAAAATATATGCATGTCTTAACCTCTGCAGAAATATGGAACCGACACTCCGAGTATAATATCAACCTTGGTTTACAGATCCTAGTAAAGTACCATTAGTCGCCTGTTTCTGTTAAGGTTCTCTTGGCAATCAGCAGATGATATGATCTGCATTTCATTTTTATTTCCTACCTTTCGGTTCTTGGGCAGCAATTTTGTAGCTTGTCTGACCCTTCGCCCCTGTTCCAATAAGTTTCTCCTTTTCTTCTCTCTCCTGCACCAACATGCCCCTCTTCCTTTACTTCTTGAGATGAGAACATGACCGGAGAGATAAGAAGAGGTCAAGAAATACAGTACCTGGCTGTCAACCAAATCTGTAAGCCTTAATGAAATGGGGGCAGAGAGGGGGCTGCAGAGAGGGGAAATAATGGACTGTAAAGAAAAAGGGACAAGAAGGATAGAAAATGAAGCAGAGTTGCAAAAAAAGATACATCTCAGTTCACAGAACAAGGCAATAGGCACAAAACAAGCTCCATTTGCAAAATTTGTTCAGCACTACTCTCCTACATGCTTACATTGAGAAGCTGGTCCTTTAACCACAGTTGTATCATCAGAAAGAATTCCCACCAAAGTGGTACCTATTAATCTACTGGTATTTGTATGTTTTCAAATTGCTAGGTGGGCAGGAGCTAAGGCAAGGAAAGGGAGTTCACCCGGTTGCACAGCAATTGGGCCTCGAACTCAGACTGTCAGCTTTTCAGCTGACAAGCTGAGCGTCTTTAGCCATTCTTATTCCTCATTATTTCTATTTAACACCATTTGGTATTTGAAGCAGATCTATAAAGAGTTGCAAGGTTTATATCAGAGAAAAAAACAGTATCATGGGAGTTCACTTCATGAATGGATCCTTGATTCTGCTTCTCTCTCTCTCTTAACCATATGAATAATAGGTGATGGGGGCAGATCAGTTCAGCAGGCCAATGCACACAGTTCCTGGCACATAACTGATTACAATGCAAGCATCCCTTCACATGGCTGACGGCCCGTAAGACTTCCCTACACTGCTCTATAGCAATGCTTCTGAACCTTGGCAACTTGAAGATATGTGGATTTCAACTCCCAGAAGTGAACATGCTGCTTAGAGTATTCTGGGAGTTGAATTTTAAGCATTTTAAAGTTGCCAAGGTTGAAAAATACTGACCTAGAGCAATGTATATTCTGCGTTCTAGCTACACTGAGGGTTAGAACACATGACACACAAGATTTTATAGTAGCAATAAATGATAATATTTGTAGCTCAGGGTTGAAATGAGGAAACTGCAAGAAAACAACCAAGCCCGGACAGTACCAAGGACCAGTGACGTGCAGTCAGGTGAGGCAGGTGAGGCACAGCCTCACCACTCTCATCATGAAAAAAAAAGTTAAAGGAAAAAGCTGGGCTAGTTGCTGCCTCACCGTGGATGACTCTGCTTAACCTCACTGGTGCTCTCCCTCCCCAAGTGTAGTGACTTCCTCCCCAGGCCCCCATTCATTTCTCTCTCACACACACACAGCTGGATAATACTATATAAAAATCTAGCCCAGCTTCACTGATTACAAGTTTGAAAAGGCAACGTGGCTCCACCTGCAATCAACTCTGCTTAACCTCACTGGTGCTCTCCCTCCCCAAGTGTAGTGACTTCCTCCCCAGGCCCCCATTCATTTCTCTCTCACACACACACAGCTGGATAAAACTATATAAAAATCTAGCCCAGCTTCCCTGATTACAAGTTTGAAAAGGCAACGTGGCTCCACCTGCAATCAAACTACACTTGGGGAGGGAGAGCACAAGCGAGCACTGAGGAGACCACAGGAGAAGGCAGGAAGCCAGGCAAAGAGCCATGCTGTAGTACACACACTTCCCCCCAGCCTCTTTCTTTTGGAAGGCTCGGCTCGGCTCGGCTCCCCTCCGGCTTCTCTGCCTCTCCTCTCACCCCAGCCTGCCAGCAGGAGGTGGTGGGTGGGCTTTATTGTGTTCCAGGCATTTCCCACCCAGACAGCAGGCTGCATTTGCAATGGTGGAGATGTTTGGGAAAGGCAGCAGGGGAATGGTGGGGGGGGGGATGGCAAAGGAGCTGCTTTCAAGCCACTGGAAAAGATATCCAATCCAACTTTTGTGTGTGGGGGGTTTTGTTTGAGAGTGAGTGAGAGAGGGAAGGGGTAGGAGAGATAGTCCAATCCAACTTCTGTGTGTGTGTTTGTGTGTGTGTGTGTGTGTGTGTGTGTATGTGTTTGAGAGAGGGGGAGGAAGGGAGAGAGGGAGGAAGGAGGGGAAGGAGAAGAAAAAGAAAAAGAAAGAAGGAGCAAGGGAGAAAAACAAATGCTGTCGCTTTAAATTGGAACTGAGCATGCCTGGCTGTGGAATTCTGGGAGTTGAAGTCCACAAGTCTAAAAATATTTGAAACCCAGCACTGTGTCAGTGCCTCACCAGTCATAAACCTCACCGCACGTCACTGCCAAGGACCCATCACTTTATAGTAGCCTTCCATATTGTTTTAATTGCCAGATTTGATAATCCTGCCTTCTGCTCATCCCATCTATCGTAGATATCAATCTATCCTCTAATTCCCCACAGCAACAAGTCAATAGATAGATTGGACTAACAGAGTAACTACCCCCAATTCACCAGTAGAATGTTGCATTAGAATTGATAGTAATTGCAGCCTATTGCAAATGAAGGATATTCTGATAGAGAAAGTGGCATTAAGTTTTGTTTAGTATCCCCGCCTCATTTTCTTTAGGGAAGGTTGATCAATGAGAGACAAGCATTTTTGGTGATGGCTGCATAGGTTATAGAGTCTCTCCCAAGGAGAGTCTCTTCAAAAGTGAGTGACTAAATTGCGTTATGGCTTTTATATTTTATTTTAGAGATTTGGAGATTAAAAGAATGTTGTTCTTTTGCTTGCTATCTTTTAAAAATAATTCAATTGTATTACTCTGAACCACTTACTAAAGTTTTAATTTGATCCAACAGACTGGATGCTTCCTTAACCATTAATCAGGTACCAGCTCTGTTCTACCACAACTGGCAGAGACTTCCCAAGATTTTAGGCAGAAGTCTTTCCTGCCATTTACTAAAGGTGCAAGAAATTGAGCCTGAGTCTTGTATCCAAAGCATATGTCTTGAAACACCACCACCCCCATTAATATTTTTTAAATAAATATTGTACAGTAAAAATAATACAATAAATATTGTATCAGGTAGCTGGCTGATCTACAAAAGCTAAGCAGAATCAGACCTGTTAATATTTGGAAGGGTTGGCTGCTAGGTATTGGGCTGTAAATGAGAGTAGGAATTTGAAAAGGCAAAAACAAAGCATTTACATGCTACAGTAAACTTCACAGATTTCTCCATGAAGTCACCAGGAATTGAGCTCAGCTCAAAAGAAACTTGGTTTATATAAATATTGCCAGTAAAGAACTAATAAAGAGATAGTCAGAATTAGAGATATAAGAAGGGAGAGCAGCTATAGAAAAAGCCCCCTTCTTCTATGTCTATGACTGGGAGAACATCAATGCAATCACACATGCTCAAGAACCCATGCCTCGCTCAGCGGGTTAATGTGACAATCCATTTCTGACAGCGTGTCAATACAAAGCACTTTAAGAGTGCATGAAAAATCGACGCAAAGTAACAGGCAATTTCTCTGCTCTGCTGGTTTAGATGGAAGTGGGGTCCAACGAGGCTGGAGTTTCTCAGCAAACTCAGTTCACCCGTCAGTGCCTAGTGCTTGCCATCTGAGACAACTGTCATGAACAAGGGCTCTCACGCTAGATAATGACAATCCCAGAAGGGACAAAAAAAAGAGAGGGTCAAATCAAATTTTAAAGGAAAAAAGACAAAAGCCATTAAACCGAATGGAATAAATGCAGCATTCTTTTTAAAAAGAAAAAAAAGATAGAGAAGACATTCCTATTACATTAACTGGATCAGAGGTTGTATTCAGCCAGTTCTGACAGGTTCTGGAGAACCAGTAGCAAAAATTTTGAGTAGTTTGGAGAACCAGCAAATAGGCTGGTTCCGTCCCCGCTGCCTCCTAGCTGACCTTTTTTTGTTGCCCTGAACAGGAGAACAGAGCTGGAAAGCAGGTTAATGGGGTGGGGAGGGAATGGGGATTTTGCAGTATCCTTGCCCTGCCACGCCCGCAAAGCAACACCCACAAAGCAACACCACGCCCATCAAGCCACGCCCACAGAACCGGTAGTAAAAAATGTTGAATCCCACCACTGACCTGGATGTATGTTGGAGAGTCAGAAGAGGCCACTTCAACTACCAAATCAAACTTCTTGCTCAGTGCAAGGACCTGTATTAAAGCATAGCCACATTCACCAAAGAAGAGGGTACCATTTCTATGGCTAATGGGTTCTATCTCCTTTCACCTATTTGAAGCAGGGACGTGCGGTCAGGGGAGGCAAGGGAGGCAGAGCCTCACCTCTCTTCATGAAATAATAGTATATAATATTATAATATATATATATATATATATATATATATATATATATATATATATATATATATATATATATATATATATATATATATATATATATATATATATTATATTATATTATATTATATTATATTATATTATATTATATTATTATATTATATACATCCGTCCAGCCGCGCCCGGGAGCTGCGGAGGCAGAAATGTTGTCAGCGCTCCCAGATGACGAAGCCATGAAAGCGACTGGGGGAAGGTTCTCGTCGTTCCCCAGTTGCTTTCGTGGCTTTGTCATCCGGGAGCGCCGACAACATTTCTGCCTCCGCAGCTCCCAGGCGCGGCCGGACGGATGTAGCCAGAGTGACGCCGAGGTGGTCCGGGTGGACGAAAGAGTGAGCGAGCGAACGATGGAGGTCCTCGGTCACTCGCCTGCCGAACTGCCTCGGCGCTACTCTGGCTACCTCCATCCATCCACGCCTGCGAGCTGCGGAGGCAGAAATGTTGTCGGCGCTCCCGGATGACAAAGCCACGAAAGCGACTGGGGAACGACAAGAACCTTCCTGCCTATGCAAATCCAGCAGAGGCAGGAAGGTTCTCGTCGTTCTCCAGTCGATTTCGAGGACTGCGGAGCGCGAGCCGGCGGAGCACACTCAGGAAGGCGGGGAATGGGATCACGTGTGTTGGAGGCTGAGGCAGCCTCAGCCTCCAGCACACGTGGTCCCATTCCCCGCCTTCCTGATGACGTCACCAGCCTCACCAGCCATAAACCTCACCGCACGTCACTGATTTGAAGTATACTATCTACCCTCCTTAGTCATCTTTTCCCAAGATTAATCCTACCCAATTCCTTGAACAATAAGAAAATAGCTTAGAGTTAAGAGAAACTCTAAGAAAAATCCTTAGACTTGCTCATACCTTACATTTCCTGCATCGGTGTAGACCTCAAGGCAAACTTGCGCTGGAAAAAGGCAGGGTCAGAATTGTAAATCATACCAAAGTGTTGCAGGCAATTTCACTGGCAGTTTAATAAACTGAAATAGTAACAGTGTCTTCTTATTATCAGTAAACAAAAATATTCTATTCACAAAGGAACCTGGAGGAAAAACAAAGGAAGGAACAAACTCCCTAACATTCATTTGTTTATATAAAGGATGAATTCCTAGATTTCAAAAGGTCTAATAGAACAGGTTTTTGTTTGTACATTATTAATTGCCCAAGAATTCTGTTGACATGAATCTGGCAGATTTCCCTGCACTTGGTGCCATCGGAGGAAAAGTACAATTTCAGCGAAAGAATAGCACAGATGGTGGCAACATCCCAAACAGCATTTTGCCAGATGATCTTATTCCATGAACAGGGATACATATGGAAGGAAGTGGTCTCTAAGATATTCTGGTCACCCTTTGTTATGCTACAAGGCCTGGTACAATCACTTCAATCTTTATCATAGACTTGCATACAAATTTTCTTCATTACACTTGGGGGAGAAAATATGTTGTTTGGAGAAACCATACATGCATCTATAGGAGATGAAGAGTAAAGTCAAAATCATTTTTTTAAAGAATTTGATCTCTCACCAAATGAAGTAACTGCAGAACATTGAACCAGAAGAGACTCCCTCCATGATACAAGGGGGTTTCATTCATACGTAAAGGTAAAGTTTCCCATTGCACATATGTGCTAGTCATCCCCGACTCTAGAGGCCAGTGCTTATCGCCGTTACAAAGCTGAAGAGCCAGCGCTGTCCAAAGACGTCTCCATGGTCATGTGGCCAGCATGACTAAACACCAAAGGTGCATAGAATGCTGTTACCTTCCCAAAGGTCCCTATTTTTCTAGCATTTTTACATGCTTTTGAACTCTTAGGTTGCCAGAAGCTGGGACAAGTAAGGAGCTCACTCCGTTATGTGGCGCTAGGGATTCAAACCGCCGAACTGCCAACCTTTCTGATCAACAAGCTCAGTGTCTTGGCCACTGTGCCACTGTGTTCCCATTCATTCATATGGCATATACATTCATTATTTTCTGGCTTAATTTTGATTTGCTTGTTCTTGCAAGGGGAGATAAAACAAATGGATTGTTTAGCATAGAGGAGAAAGCAATAACAATTTAGTCTGTTCTCTATTAAGTTTTATCATAAGCTTAAGACTGAGTGCGCTAAAAATATTCAAAGCTCCTTCAGAATGAAGGAGAGATGCAGTCAACCCATGATATAGAAAATTACCAAATTTTGTTTGCTCATTTCCCAGTTGTTTCATCCACATATTAAAATCAGGCTGGCTTGGAAAAAAGTATTTTCTTATTTTTATTTTCATACAAACCATATTGGACAAAGACGTGACGTAGCAAAAGAGGCAGCCATAACGACCTATAACTGTGATGGCAAACCTATGGCACGTGTGTCACAAGTGGCATGTGGAGCCATATTTGCCAGCACGGCAGCCCTCAGTTTCCAGCTGATTTTCAGCCTTCTGGAAGGCTGGGGAAGGCCGTTTTCACCCTCCCCAGGTTCAGGAAAGCCTCTGCAGCCTGGGGAGGGCAAAAAATAGGTCCAACGGGCCAACTGGAAGTGTTTACCCTCCCCAGGCTTCAGGAAAGCCTCTGAAGCCGTGGAGCTGAGAACTCCACACACACACACACACACACACACGTACACGCAGGCATCGTGTGTGCATGCACAGGTGGGGGTGTCATGCATGCATGCATGCATGCACAGGTGGACGGCACGCATCCGCATGCAACAGCAGGCACGCTCACATTTTTTGGCACACCTTTAGAAAATGGTTAGCTATCACTAACCTATAATCAAACTACCTATATCAGCGATGGCGAACCTTTTTTGGCTCGTGTGCCACAAAGGGGGGAGTGCAGGGGGGGAGTGTGTGGGCGTGCGGCACCCATAATGCAATCCGCGACCCCCCAATTCGCATGCACGCACAACAGGTGCGACCCCTATTTTTACATGCTTTTTTGCCCCCCCCGGGCTCCAGAGGCTTTATAGGAACCTGGGGAGGGCGAAAAGAGCCCCCCAGGCCCCCCAGGAGGCCGTCCGGAGGCTTCAGGGACTGTCCGGAGGCTTCCCTAAAGCCTTCGGAATGCTTAAAATGACCCTCCAAGCAATCCGGGAGTGACCTCCGGTTTGCTCGGAGCATCGTTTTAAGCACTCCTAATGCATCAGGGAAGCCTCCGGACGGTCCCTGAATCCTTCGGAGCGCTCAAAAGGACCCTCCCAGCAAACCGGAAGTCTGGTTTGCTCGGAGGGTCGTTTTAAGCGTTCCAAAGGCTTTAGGAAAGCCTCCGGATGGTCCCTGAAGCCTCTGGAGGACCTCCGGGGGGGCGTGGGAGGCTTTTATCACCCTCCCCAGGCTCCTATAAAGCCTCTGGAGCCTGGGGTGGGTGAAAAATGGCTTTTAAAAAGGGTGAAATCAGCTGGCCAGCGCATGCACACTGGCCAGCTGACAGGGCAGCGCCTCGCGTGCCCTGACAAATGGCTCCGCGCGCCACCTGTGGCACGCGTGCCATAGGTTCGCCATCACTGACCTATATACTGTAGAACCACCATATTAAAAAACTATCAATTCATGAACACCCTGTATTACGAATAAAAGGAGGGGACAGACATCTATGAGCTCTGCTTACAGATGACCGAGAGCTGAGGCAACTGTCACGTGCAATTTCAACATACTTGATGTAAGGTTATTTCCCATTGATTACTGCTGTAACTGATTCAATAATTCATTAATTCAGTGATATTTCAACTGCTTAATGTTTAGCAATATTAAATTGTTTCTTATAAATTGAGGTGGTTTGGATATGTTGATGGCAGAATGATCAATTGCTGAGAATTGGGTTCTAGATGGAATGAACAACTGGCCTGATCCAGCAGGACTCTCTTGAACTCAGTGGGACACAACATCAATCAGTACATAACAGTACATAACAGAGGAAAACATTTTAGTCAAGGAGGAAAAAGAAATCTCTTTCAAGTTTTCTTCCTTATTATGTCAAGAAAATTGGCAGTTTTTGTTCATTTTAGGATTTATTTACTACTTTGAGGTGAGTTTCCTGTTGGTTCAGGAAAAAAATTGTGAAGCAAAGAAATTTAACAGTGAAGATCCTGGTCCCAGAGCTGCCAATTTTCACATCTCCAGCCGTGAACTATGGAGACAGCTTCCCACCTGCCCCAACATAGACCTCCCTCTAAAAAAGTATAGCAAAGCAGGCCTGACAATAAGGAACAAGTTTATTCCATCAGACAAGATTAAGAGTCTCCTCATATAGCCCATTGTATTGTACAATATGTACATATGCATCTCTGAGCAGCTGCATAAAGCAGCGTATTTGGTTGGAGAGGGAGACCATTACAGAGACCAAAGGGGGAAACAACCACAACAAAATTACTACAGAAAACCTCTGCAGTAATGCAGTTGTTCGGGTCTTGGAGAGAAAAGGCTCAAACAATTAGCTCAATCTCCACCTGATTCAGGGAACAGATTGATATTTGCTTCTATACAAAGCATATATTTTGGAACTATGGAAGAGGAAGAGGCTGGTGACAGAGAGAGGAAGTAATTTGGAAGAAAAAGAAATGACTGGGGTCCCCTTTTTGTTACTGGATCTCTCCTCCTGTACTACTAAGTATTAATACTGCCCTTATCTCAAATGTGCTAATGTTGCATGTTTGCCAAGAGCACTTAGAACCCCAGTCCAGTTTACCCTGCTTCACGAGATGATATCAATAATTTCAGAGCCTCTCTCGAAGGCTTCTTCTTCTTCTTCTTCTTCTTCTTCTTCTTCTTCTTCTTCTTCTTCTTCTTCTTCTTCTTCTTCTTCTTCTTCTTCTTCTTCTTCTTCTTCTTCTTCTCCTCCTTCTCCTTTCTCCTTTCTCCTTTCTCCTTTTTTCATGAAAATATAGATCTTCATCTGTAAAATAAGAACTGGCATTTGTTTCAAGTATTAATACTGCCCTTATCTCAAATGTGCTAATGTTGCATGTTTGCCAAGAGCACTTAGAACCCCAGTCCAGTTTACCCTGCTTCATGAGATGATATCAATAATTTCAGAGCCACTCTCGAAGGCAAACCTAATGTTGGTGAAGTTTGTTCAAACACACCCTCTTCCAAGTCAGGTAGAAGTCACACTTTCCAATTATTTTCTGCCACATTAAATCCTTAGGGGAAATAATCAGTGGTGGGATTCAAAATTACTACCGGTTCTGTGGGTGTGTTTTGATGGGTGTGGCTTGGTGGGCATGGCAGGGGAAGGATACTGTAAAATCTCCATCCCCACCCCACTCCAGGGGAAAATCCCCATTCCCTCCCGATCAGCTGGGACTCGGGAGGCAGAGAATAGATGGGGGGGGCAGTCAGAGGTGGTAGTTACCAGTTCTCTGAACTACTAAAAATGTCCGCTATTGGTTCTCCAGAACTGGACAGAACCTGCTGAATGCCACCTCTGGAATTAATAATCCAATATGCACATATTCAGGTCCTTGGGGATCTTTTTTGGTTATAACCTTTCAGCAGACAACATCCCACAATTATTAACCAAAAGTTGTGGTCTCAAGTTTCCAGTTTGTAAAGGTAAGAGAGAGAAGGGGATCTAATTAGAAATCCAGTCACCCATACACAACATCGGTTTGCCACTAATGCCAACAAGAAAAACTGTATTCTACCAGGACTGTTCAATAATTCATTTTCCTTCCCTCCTCCCCAGATACAGATATAGATATAGATGATAAAGTGCGTGGGAGAGATTTTAAACCTAAGTAAGAAAAAAAAATGCAAGCGTACTCTTTCATCTTTAGTTGTTTATGAAGAAACAAGAAGATGGAACACTACATGCTATATCAGAGGCCGTTCCCCCAAAAAATAAATCACCAAGGCATCCCAAGGGAAACCAAGGACCAGTAAATGCTGACAAAGTGCATCAAAAATGACATTTGTACAACAAGTATAGCAGCACTTACATTTTCCTCACACCTTCAAACTAAATTCTGGATGTGTTGTGGAACAGGAGCTTATATTTGATGGGGAAATGAAGGTAAAGGCGATGTGAGGAGAGAGAATAGGAACTAGTTCAATGGATAGAACTAAGTCATTTTTATTCATTACAAAAAAGAGGAAAGAATGTTTGGATACTGCAAGATGGTTAGAAAGCGTTAAAATTCTATAGTTTCTGAGCATGAAGGCTTCCAAAGCCAACTTACCCATTTCTTCATTATTGTCACCAAGTGTGAACCTCAAGGATTCAATTTATTGATATTAGAGATAAGAAGGCAAAATAATTTCCTACATTCTCTGCCTAGGGTTACTACATACACGCTTTGAAGAAGAAATGCAGATATGGAGCATGAAGAATGCTTACAAAACACCTGTCACTAATTCCTGAAAGCAGCTGCATTTTTTCCCTGAGATGCAGGTGCAGCTAGGAAATGACACAGCTACCTTAATGAGTTAAAGTCAGCTGGTTCATGACTTCCCCATGTACAGGTAGTACTCAACTTACAGCAATTCGTTTAGTGACCAAAGTTGACCTATGACCATTTTTCACCCTTACGAACATTAGAGCATCCCCATAGTCCCGTAATCAAAATTCAAACTCTTGGCAATTGACTCATATTTATGACGGTTGCAGTTGCCTGGGGACATGTGATCATATTTTTGTGACTGTCTGATAAGCAAAGTCAATGGGGAAGCCAGATTCACTTAACAACCATGTTACTAATTTAACAACTGCAGTGATTCACTTAACAGCTGTGGCAAGAAAGGTCATAAAATGGGGCAAAACTCACTTAAGGAATGTCTCACTTAGCAACATAAATTTTGGGCTCAATTGTGACTATAATTCGAGGACTATCTATACACCTAAAATCCAAAGTCCTGCATAGCCATATTATCAGAAATATTCTTTGGAAAGGCCAATTTCGCAGTTCATACTTACCATGCTGTAATGAAAACCAACATATTCTATTTGTTTATTAAACTTATATGCCACCCATCTTGCCTAGAGGCAACTCAAGGTGGCTTACCACTATGAAACAATAAAACATATTAGCTTTTGACTAAACATTATACTTTGTGTATTCAAGCTTCCCAGAAAGTACCATACTTTCTTAAAAGCAGAAACTCACAAAAACCTTTGGCAGATTTGTAGGGACATTTGCCCTGGTAGCCAGACAGAACGAAATTTATATGTAAATTTAATTTACATCATATTCCAGTTTTGCCAGTGATAATATTTCCAGTATACTTCCACATTTCATTCCCTGGAATAATATCTTTAAGGAATTTTGACATTGTCCTCCCAATTACTTGTCACTGGGAACAATAATCCACCAGTTTCCCAGGTTTTATATAGCAAGCTTTGTGTCCAAATTACATGCCAATCAATGCAAAATGAACAGATAAGGGGCCAGTTTGTTAAATCCACAGGCCTATTTGGCTTATGAACAGATACATGTAGTCCTCATTTAGCAATTGCCCTGTTTAGTGACTGTTCAGAGTTACAATAGGGGTGAAAAAGTAACTTTATGAGCAAAGGAAGGCTGAAGTAAGATCATAAGCACAGTTGCAATTTTTCTTAGAGGCCACTTTGCTTAGCAACCAATTGTGATCACTAAATGATGACTACCTATACACCCTCAATGAAAGAGCATGATCAACCATAGGAATCAATAAACAACAACCTTCTTCTGACCAATGGATCCATTCAAGGATGGTTTCTGTACCTTTTGAGCCACGGTGGCACAGTGGTTAGAGCACAGTACTGCAGGCTATTTCTGCTGACTGCCGATTTCCTGCAATTTGGCAGTTCAAATCCCACCAGGCTCAAGCTTGTCTCAGCCTTCCCAATCTTTCCGAGGTGGGTAAAATGAGGATCCAAATTGTTGGGGGCAATATATTTAGTGTGTAAACTGCTTAGAGAGGGCCGTAAAGCACTGTGAAGTGGCATATAAGTCTAAGTGCTATTGCTATTTTATAAAGTGTTTCTAATGCAAGAGAAGAAACACGGGAAAAATATGTGTTACTTAAAAAAATGAATAGATAAGCTGAGGCCTTTACCAAATACTTGCCTGACTATATTCAAGCCACTGACTTTTAAATACTATTCCAGCCCTCCAAATGTCTAGGAAAGAAAAGAATTCCAATTACTGAAGGATTGGGACCCTGGTGTAGAACTAGATGGACCTGCTCCAAAACTCTAGAATTCACACCTCTCATAAGCATCCCAACATCATAAATCTGATGCTGCTTGTTGATGAAACACATATGGCTTTTTGATTCACACTAGAGCTGGTTGGTAAAGCAGGGGGAAAAAATCCCCTTGAGGAATCTAACTGAAAAATTTAAAAAAAAATCAACATTTTGACAAAGTATCAAAATATTTCAATAAGGACCAAAAATATTCAACTTTCTATCTTTAAAAAAGTATATTTTGACAAATTTGTTCAAAGCATGTGTAAAGGCAAACATCATGTGCCTTTTGGTTGCTGCATCTGTTTAGAATAGTTACATTTTAGAATATCAACCATTAACCACTACCACCACCCCCAGTTTAACAAACCTATGAATCATCTTATGTTTCTAATATTGACACAGTTACATATCATAGAAGAGAGGGTGATGTATGAATTAATCAGCTAGTGTACATCGGTGAATTTCAGTAATATGGATATGGATACAAATCCTCACACAGTCATGTGTAATTCAATCTCAGCTCCCCAACTCTATCTCATAAAACAGTATTTATTATCTAAAAACAGTATGTCTATTTTAATACCTCTATTGTTACAAGATTCTATGCATAAAACAAGATTTAAAACAAAATGTTGCATTGTACAAGAGGCAACTGGAGTTTCTTGTTTTTCTTTGAAGACATTTTCTTCTCATCCAAGAAGCTTCTTCAGCTCTGACCAGCTTCCTGCCTCTTGAAAAAGCATCTTTGGAACAATCACAACCTGGATGACTGCAAATCTCCATAGACATCCCTTTCCGTCTCCTCCTTCCCCACTTTTTCTTGGCTTAGAATGTTGGGCTTTGTGATTACTTACCAAATGTTAAATGCTTCATTCAATAACAACTTATCAAGCTCAGGAGAAGATGTCCTGTTGGAGCTTTCATAATCTTCCATTACTTTAAGTAGCAACAATAGCAAATGTGGTCTCATTTTTGAACCTTGGGTCCCAGCTTACTTAAAGGGTGTGATGTAGAGGTCTGTGTGCCTAGCCATGGTAAATAAAATCATTTAACACAAGAGCTTGCTAATAGAAGAAATTATTCTTCATGCATGCATGGGGTTTTTTTTTCTTCCAGAAGTTTAGACACAAAAAAGCATGGTGATTCCAGGAATTTAGAAACAAAAAAACATGAGGGTTTTTTTTTCCAGTTACACATTGGGTTCTTCTTCACGGCTATACTATACGAAAGTCCTGTAGTCAGTGAGGTATGCCAGAATAAATTATGCTTCCCAACTTATTCTGACTTAGTAATGAGCCTGCCATTTTCATAGTTTTAATAACAAAAAAGGATTACTCCAGCTTTGTTTCCCCTCCATCCAAGCACCATCTGTCCACTACCCAAAAACCATCACCAATCACTTTACTTAACAGATAGTGAGGCAGGGATGAGTTTGCAGTCAGATAAGTTAGCCCCCATGTCAAGTTGACTGAGTGACAGTCACAGGCATGGCATGGCAGGGAGCAGGAAATGAAAAGGAATTCTCTCAATACAATGGCCCTGTCCCACACTTGTCCATGCCTGCAACTAAACCATTATCTTGGATAATGGTTTAGTGCTCTTCCAGAGGAATACTTAGACTTATGTTCAAAAATACTCATAGGCTCAGAGGAAATATTGCAAGACTGTCAAGGTCATTCCTCCCCACTTCATCCTCTTCACCTTATCAGTATTTATAGCTAATGTGTAATTACTTGCTTAAAATGCCCCTGCTCTTATTTTTACCATATTCTAAAGTGGTCAATACTGCAACATTAACCATATTGTCAAGGAAGTGTCATAGATCACTTCCATATCAAAGGCTGTGTTGAGAGAAGAGAAAGGTTATATAAATGTACGACATTTAGATAGGACAGCCTCTCCCAAGGGTTGACAATTAGATGAAGGCAATGGCATGATAACATGTCATTTCAAAAGAGTGTACAGGGTCCATTTGTGCTGTGGTTGGAAAATAAGCATGGGTCTATGGCCCTCGCTTCAGAAAGTCACATAAACTCATAATCAACATTTGATATTGATAGGTATGACATGGAATAAGCCTACCCAATTTTAAATGATTTATTTTAGAACCACTTATCAAACTAAGGAGAAGAAACCCATTTGACTACCTATTTCAAATTAGGTTGAAGTTACATTGTCTAATTCTGCAGATATGACATAACAGGATTGCTATCTTCAACAATTCAGGAAATAATCTTTTCATAGAAAAACATGGATATGCTACTCTTTAAAATATACCAAGAATTGTAGTGCTAATAGTGCTGAAAGTCTTGGGGAGGGAGGGAGAATGCTACTTATCCTCTGAATGTTATTCTATTGTGTCATCTCTTTCTAGGATGGTTTATACCAACATGGCTGGCTGCGGAATTCTGAGAGTTGAAGTCCACAAGTTTCAAAGTTGCCGAGGTTGGACTTCCCTGATTTATATTGATAAGAAAGCTCCAAGGAGGAGAGAATTACAATTATTTTGGCAAGAATAAACACCTATGTTACTTGTATGAAAGGAAGCAGTTGGGATATGATTAGAAACCAACCTATCCCAGTACCGATTTTCTCAGTCATAAAATAATTACGTTATGACTGTTGTGAATAGTTATGTTTATTTTGCCTATTGATCTTTAATTGACTTATCATCTCTACCTTTTGCATTTCATTATCATTTGATACCTCCAAATATATTTGGTCTCTCGCCTGTCAACTGATGCTCCTGAATGGATGAGTCCGTAGAAGTGTGTAATTTGTTAGTCTTCAAATGGTACAAGACTCTTTTGCAGCTTATTATTACCCTACTGTTGGTTGTGCATAGCTGTTATCTATGAAATTACATAATATCCCCTCCCCACCCCCCAAAAAAGGATGTAGAGCAGGAGAAATGGTCACCTCCTCAATTTCCTTGGAGTTAGCACAGCAATCCTGTCTAAGCACCTGACTATAAAACTATGCAAAACCCACCCTTTAATGTTAATGCAAAACAATAATGTTTTAGAACATTGAAAATTGCAAAGCAAAACTAAAAATGATCATCAAATGGAATTTTTAAAATAACATTTTTTTAAAAATGCTTTTATTTTTAAATTGCTTTGTTTCCTCTCTGTGTCTAACAGAGGCTTTGATATGTAGCTCAAAAGTCCTTCAGTTGTGCTGATTTATTGAAGGATAAAGAAAATAAGCTTACTCAAACTTTCCTATGTATAAAAATAAAAAGTGATAACCTCATGTCTATGGGCTACAATTTCTCTTCTTCTGACCAGCAGGCAACCTTGCCTTCACGGGTAACACCTTCTGCCTTCTCATCTAAGTAATGGAAAAACAATTATTCAATTAGCCTTTTTTCCTTAGAATAGGATGTAAGCTATATAAGATCTGTGCATTGGGGTTCTGGGGTTCATTCTTTGCTAGCTCAATAAAACAGCCTAGATCTCTCCAATTGCTTTGGCTTGTTTCTTTAGATTACACCACAATCTACACTGAAATGTATTTGAATATAAGTAGCTCAGGTTGGTAGCTGGGCTGTTGGTCTGAGCTCCGAGCTTGGCAATTTGGTTGCAAACGTTTCATCACCATTTGAGGAGACATCGTCAGTGCGCTTTTAATTGTACTCATCTGTCAGAGCATTGGTCTTTTTAATGTGATGCAAATTAATGTGGATGTTGTTTGTTCAGCTACTTCTGAGTCGTGGTCTGACTTCGGACTGTTTGAATGGCTGGTTATTGAGACATGTTCCAACACTAATTTACAACACAGAGATGGTACTTAAAACCAAAGATTATGCCTCAGTAACAACAGCCAGCCAATCAAACAGTCCGAATTCAGATCATGACTCAGAGGTAGCCAAACAAACAAAAGCCACACTAATTTGCATCACATAAAAAGGTATTTAAACACCAGTGTTCTGACAGATGAGCGCAATTCAAAGCACACTGACGATGTGTCCTCAAATGGTGATGAAACATTTACAACTAAATTGCCAAGGTAAAGGTAAAGGTTTTCCCTTTCCAGTTATGCTTGACTCTAGGGGACAGTGCTCATCTCCATTTCTTAGCCAAGGGAGTCTGAAGTTGTCCGAAGACACTTCTGTGATCATATGGCCAGCATGACTGTATGCCAAGACACATGGAATGCTGTCACCTTCCCACTGAAGTGGCCCCTATTTATGTACTCACATGTGCATGTTTTCAAAGTGCTAAGTGGGAGTTCACCCCATTGTGTGGTGCTTGGGTCTCAAACCTGGGCTGTCAGCTTTCCAGCTGATACAGTCAGTGTCTTTAACCACTGAGCCACCACATTCCTCTTACATTCCTTTACAACTGTTTTATTTTATATTGTGTATACTATATGGCACCCAGAGTGTTAATGTTGCAGCCTAAAAATTAAACATACATATAAAGGATAGAAATTATAGTTTAAAAAAAAGGATTTCCCCCATGAGCACTGGACAATTCATGATTTATGAAGGATGCAATAATAGCAAAATAGAAGAACAATTGCCACTTAACATTGTTTAGCATCAGCTAGTCACTTGCAATCTGCTATTTTACACTGATTATATTTTACATGTACTGTACATATTAATGTACAGAACAAGGAAAAGAAGGCTATGATGATAGGGAAGAGTTTGCTTTTAAATATAGACCAGTCCCCATTGTTATGCACGGGAAGGGTTATTTTGGAATAATTTTCAAAATGGTCTGACCTTGGCAAAACTGGCTACACATGATCCTGCTCCTTTTTTTTTTTTAACAAATTCTTCCTACTATGGAACCAATCCTATGCATTTTCATTAAATGAGCAGATAATTCCATCAATAAAAGAATGCTGAAAACTAAACTAATATAAAGTCTGAGTTAAACAGGGGATAAAAATGTATAGTGCTACATCACTACCATATTCAACTGCAAGGCATCCAATACAATCACACCACAGGGAACCGCACTCAATCTAATTTTAAATAACTTGGAGAAATTTATTGGCCCAGACAGAAACAAAACAAAAACAAACTTCATTAGAACTGACGTAAAGTTCTCCAGGACTCACTCGTTCGCTTTTAAAATATCCATGCAGCTAATGATCACCGCAACCAAAACATAAACCTTACCGTTGCAATAAATAAAAGATTGGACTCAGTAACATCAAAAGCTCTGGCATCTTTCAGTGAACTAAAGAAGATCATAATGAGACACTTCCCATCAGAGAAGCATCAGATCTTTTTACTGTAGTCAAAAAAAAAAGAAACCAGAGTAGAAATAAAACAGCCATCATTATTAACAAAAAGGTATCAAACTTAGTGTTTGACTAGAATTCAAAAATGATAGAATGAACTCAATTTGAATTAACAACCAATCAACATTACAGTGATTTATTGCAACAACAAATGCAGAGTAGTTGAAGCTCAATAGTTCTATGGTGGTTTGCAACATCTTGTAAACATAACAACTCTAAAGGTTATCAGGCTAATTATAGGAGTTTGGACTGCTGAAGTTGGGAATAAATTAATATCTGGAATATTTGATTTAAAAAAAAAACAAAGGAGGAAAGAGGCTAATAGATCTTGCCAGGAAAATTCAACATTTATTTTAAAATTATAGCAAATTAAAACATGGCTATCTACATGGTTATCACCAGATGGAAATAACCAGATTTATTTTTAGCCTATATACTCTGCAAGCAAAAATGAAAAAAAAAACTAGACCTAGTGCTGATTGCCACCCACATCACAAAAATCTTCTTGCAAAATTATATGTTAAACTAACAAAATTGCAGGAACAACAAGATACAACCTCAGCAACCTTTTTATATTAGGTGGGGAAAATAAATAATAGATTTAATGGATTAGAGCTGATAAATAGACAACCTGAAGAACTCTGGCCTGAGATGTGTGACATCATTAAATCTGAAGCAAAGAAAATATCCTGGGATGCAAGAAACTATAGAAGGCCAGCGGCACCTTGAGAATGGCTCACAAAGGTAGAAAGGAAAAGTCAACAGAGACAGAAGGACAGTTGCCCAATTAAATGCAGAGTTCCTGAAAAGAGTAAGAGGAGAACCAGATCCCGATAAGCAAAGCAAAGAAATGGAAGATCACAACTGAACGGAAATACATTTATTAAACAAAAGTACAGAAATCCTTTTTGTTCGAAACTTTTATGCAAATATCTACTGGAGAAAGAAGATGAAGGAAGAGCTGGTGCAAATACTATCTACAGTAAAACCGGGGAAACAAGCTCTCAAACTGATGATATGTACAAAAGTTTGATCAATGAACTAGAGCCAGACATCCTGGAAAGTGAATTAAATGGACCCTAGGAAATCCTGCTAACGAAGCTGCAGGAATTGATCAAATAACAGCAAAAAGTGCTTAAAATCATACAAGATGACACAGTAGAAGCACCACATGTGGTTTGTATGCAGACATGAAAAACCTAACAGTAGTCAGGGGATTAGAAAAGATAAATGTATATGGCTAATACTGAAAAACAACTAAGGAACACTCAAGCTGCTGAATAATTATTTCAGTGCTGATACGACAATGGTAAAGATTTTGCAATCCAAACTTTAGCAATACCCGAAACAAAAAATGCCAGATATAGACACTGGATTCAGCAGATATAGGAGAAACAAAATTATATTACTAATAGCTAGTGTATAATGGAAAAGGCAAAGGACTAGCTTGGTTTTCCCCCCCTCTTTATTCTAAGGCTTCTGATTATATAGTCCATAAAATATTTGACTAGCCCTGTAAAAATGAGTGTACTGGGCATCACATCTACTTAATGAAGAATGTGCACCACAATCAAGAGAAAAACAGTCCAAAGAGAATATGGATCATCTAAATGGTCAATAGAAGGGGAAAGGACTGCACAAACATTATGTATTGCTACTTTACCTATGTAGAGAGATGCACAGATAATCTTGAAAAAACTATGCTACATGAGATCCTGGGAGAACTGTGCCTTGAGTTTCCTTGGCATAAGCAGGATCAGAAAGAAGCTGAGTCAGGATTTAAAGATTCTGTTATGACACTTGTTGTGGCCTGCCAGCGGCCAGCAGAGCTGGTGGAAGACTCAGGCAGTGAGGAGGTTGGGGAGGAACATGGGCCAGTCCTGGAGTCTGGGGAAGGCTCTGACGAGTGCTCTGTGTTGGAGATGGGGTCATGGCCACCTGACACTTATCAGCTGCCTTGGGAGTCTGACATCAGTGGGGCAGAAGAACAGCTGGAGCCTGTTCCCAGTGTGTGCATGCACAGAGCTGCCAGGAAAAGGGAACAGCTAAGGAACAAGGGTTGACTCAGGAGAAAAGCCACAGGTGAATGGTGAAAGCCCCCTCCCATAGGGAATAAAGAGGAGCGAAAGGGGAGTGGAGTTTGCAGGAGACAATTAGTTCAATTCATTAGGGTGAAGATCTGTTCCTAACTTCTTGCCAAGTATTGTCTGCTACAGAGTGGCGTTCTGAAGACTGGCAGCTCTCCAAGCCTGATAAAGGTCTGTAGTTTTGAAATCTCTTGAAAGACTGTTGGCCGGAGAGGAATTCACTTTAAAATAAATAAAAGGGGTTTTATCAGAATGAGTAGTAGTTCCCAAAAACACAAAGCCCAGGTCAGAACAATACCCTTCAACACTAAAGTAGCATTCCTGGGGCTTTGTGCTGTTTCCTGATCTGGCCTACTTTAAAGGGGTGATACCTTAACTTTCCACACAGGTTTTATACAAAAGGTGCACAAAAAGAAACATAAATTTGTTTTTAAAAAACCCATTTGGGGGAATGGTGAAGAGGCTGGACCATCACAAGGAAGTCTAAGATCTACTCATCTCTCAGCCAGAGAAGCTCACTAGATGATTTTGGGCTAGCTTCTCTGCGCCACAAGCTAGCTCAAAAGGAAAAATAGGAGAATATGTACTGTATGCTGCTAGAATGAAAGGAGGAATCTAAATCTAATTAAACAAATGAGTTTAAAATTTATTTTAAAATGCTGGGAGAAATATCAATAACCTTGGATACGCTGAAGGTATTACTATGATATCTGAGGAAGACTTAAGGAATGATGAAGGTGAAAGAAGAAAGTATCCAATTTTGATCTCCTGCTCACTGTTACAAAACGCTAAAATCAGTGGTGGGATTCAACCAGTTCAGGCCGGTTCAGGCGAACAGGTTGTTAAATTGCTGTTTGGCCCCTCCCCTCCCCTTCCTGCCCTGCCCCTTCCAGGAGTTCCCACGTGCCGGTTTTGGCTCCCAGGTAAGTGTAAGGAGGCCTACTGGGCCCAAAATGGGCCGCAGGGGGTGCAGCTCCCCCCCCATGGCCTTTTTTTGCTCGTAGGAGGCTGCAATTACATAAACCCTGTAGAAATAGGAGGAAAAGAAGTTGAAGTAATAACAGCCTATCTTGCTAGGATCTAAAATTCACCTAGGTGGCGGCTGCAGTCATGAGATAATGAGACATTTTCTACTTGGGAGAAAAACTACGACAGATCTAGACGAAATATTAAAGTGCAGAGACCTCACATGAACAACAAAGGTATATGTTATAGGAGTTGCCGCATATGGCTGTAAAAGCTGAACCATCAGAAGGCCTGAACAAAAAGATTCCTCTGAACTCGGGTACCAGAGAAAAGTATTGAGAATATCTTTGTCCACAAGAGAACAAATAATTCCCTCCTACATGAACTAAAAGTAGACTGCTGGCTAAAAACATAGCTAACGAAGGTAATGCTGAAATCTTTGGGATACATCCAGTAATGCAAAGGCCAGAGTTATTGGAGAGCTCCTAGTGTTTCAGGGAAAAACTAAAACAATCAAAAGAGAGGCCACCAGAAGAGAAGTTACACTACCATTTCATAAAGATGTAATTATTGACAAATAGTGCTAACAAAATTCCATCCATCCAGCTCACAAAAAAATGTGAAAAAAACTGACTCAGGCAATTTTAATGAACTCAACTCAGTTCCCACATTTTTCCTACTTCAATGAAGACCCTTAATAGTCTTCTTCACATCCTACTACAAAATTATTAGAGGTTTCCCTTCCTCAATAAAAGTTGATCTTTGCCATTCATCCTCCCTCAAACTTCACTTTCATAGCTTCTGCCTTTATTATACAGTACCTCAGATCTTCACCATATTCATCAAAGGAACAATTATAAAATGACCTCAGTAAGACATAAACCCCAGTCTCAATTGAACCCCAATAATAGGCTCACTAAAATCTGTGGACAGAGCAACAGTAATAGCACTCCATTCATATTTTGAATTCTGCTTCCCACCTCTGTCCTATTTCTTTATGAGAAAAAGAGTGTGAAGGGCTTCTTTTCATTGTGAGGTAATGATGGCATGGCCCTCAGTGTCCCAGAAGACAACACTTGCCATTTAAGCTTTATCTTGTAAACAGGCTGTCCTGGAGGGAAAGAAGAACGGAATAATTTTACTTGCTGGGACAGATGCTTATATCTACTTCACTTCAGTGATATTGCTACTAACTGTGCTAACTTAGAAGGTTTAGATTTCAGGCTGGCAAGTAGTTTAGAAGAATTATGAGTAACTTTTATTGCAATGTGGGGCTGAGAAATAAGCAAGCAATTTGTTTTTTTTAAAAACTTCAAAAACAGAAACCAAGTTGAGAAGAAATCTGGAAGCACTAAATATAGTCACTAAGTTTTCAACCCCACACTGTTGCTTATGAGTTAATTTTATTGAATTCAATTAGTTTTACTTCTGATCAAAATGTTGCACAAAATCTCTCCCCCCCCCCCCAAAGGCTGCTATAATTTGCAAGCCTGGAAATAAATTACAACTTCTGGCATTTCTTACTTTTGGCCAGGTTATTTTAAAAAGTTGTCCTGAGAGAGAGAGAGCATCAAGGCAGTAAACATTGCTTTGACATTAATTGAAACCTACTGTATTATGTGACCTCATACTGCATGTAGAAAAAAAAAGAATTACATCACAACACATTCCTTTTATAATTCTGTATCCCCTCCTGTGATACCACTGACTTCAAGGATCAAAAACTCAGAAGTAAATTTTAAAAGAAATTCAGAGGTAAATAAGGAAAGCTACCATTAAGAAAAGTAAGCTAGATGTTCAGGATGAACTAAATTTGCACTAAAATATCCAGTCAATAAACAAATCAATCAGAATAGAGCTGGAAGGAACCCTTAGAGGTCTCAAGCCAAACGGCACTGGGGCTCAAGCAGGAGACCCTATACCAGTGATGGTTAACGTTTTCAGCACCGAGTGGTGAAACTGGAGCACGTGCGCGCTGGAGCATTGGAACCTGAAAGAGAGCAGCTGGCTGGTGCACATGTATGTGGTGGCCAGCTGCTCTTTAGGGGTCTGTTGCATGCATGCACAACGGTCCATCATGCATGTACACGACAAAACCTAGAAGAGCAGCTGGCGATGGCATGCATGCCCACAGATAGGGCTCTGGTGCCGCACATGCCATACTTTCACCATCACAGCCCTATACCATTTCAGACAGGTGACTATCCAGTCTTTTCTTAAAAACCTCCAGTAATGAAGCACCCACAATTTCTGAAGGCAAGTTGTTCCACTGGTTAATTGTTCTCATTGTTAGGAAGTTTCTCTTCAATTCCAGGTTGCTTGTCTGCTTGATTAGTTTCCTTTAATTTGTGCAATTACAATTGTTCTGCCCATGTGCAGAACTGAAAATCAAGATGGCGGCCCCATAGGAGAACTGGTTCAGGGGTGTGGCAGCAACCCAGGCCACAAAGCCACTACTGGTTCAGCTGAACTAGTCTGAACCAGTAGGAACCCACCTCTGATCCCATGACTTTGCTAGCAGCTCTGATCCAATCTCTATTTTCTCCCTATTCCCAGCCAGATTGTGGGTCTGACAGAATTCTGTTGGCATGGAGTCTTCTTGTCTCACAGAAGCCCAAGCAGTAGTCGTGCCTCAACACAGATTCTCCAGAAATCCCAAACCTGCCACAGCTGTTTTGGCTGTAATGCAGAGAAACAAAAAAATGGAGTGGACATAGTACAATATGGACAGACAAAGAGGAAGAAAGAAAAAAATCATAGGAATATATAAGCTCTTATGCCAGGATTCTCTGTTTTGGTGTTCTCTTTCCATGTTTGTGTTTCAATTCCATGTGATGGAACTTGGCCCACACCAGCCAGATCATGTGGTCTGTTTAGTGCCAGTGGCCTCTTGCCTTTCAAGGCGACTTGGCCAGGGGGTTTCCTCAGTGCAATACAGGGGAATTTTTCATTCTAGTCTTAGGGAAAGATTTTGTATATAGCAAGAAATCTTCAGCATGGTTTTTAAAAATGCTAATAGCTGCAAAAAGTTAGATACCAGAGAAATGACATTCAGCCAGAACAAATTGTGTAAATTGTTGTTTGGCACATTCCTGTTTTGCATTAGATTTATGGGAGGAGGAAGGAGAAATGTGAAATTTGCAGGTCTGTACCTGCTTGCTGATATTCTTATCTCACTTATCTGTAATGGTAATTCTGACCAAATATGCCTTCCTCTTGCTTGCAGATGTTGAGACAGCACATCTACCACATCCAGTGATATCCTTTTGCCACTGTCCTGGATGAGGGTAAGCCCCACAATCTGCTTGATGTCTGCCTCAGTGGTTGAGTTGAGTGAAGGCAATATGGATGAAAGAGAACTAGATAGACCCCTTGTATCCTGGACATAAATTGTTTCAACTCCTATCCTCAAAATGATGCTATAGAGCACTGTACACCAAGACAACTAGACACAAGAACATTTTTTCCTGAATGCCATCACTCAGCTAAACAAATAATTCCCTCACCACGGTCAAACTATTCACTAAGGTTGCATTACTATTACTATTAGTCTTCTCATCATTCCTATCACCCATCTCCTGCCGCTTATGACTGCATGATTGTAACTTTGTTGCTTGTATCCTTACAGTTTATATTGATATTGATTGTTTTCTTATTTTTATGTACGCTGAGAGCACGTGCACCAAAGACAAATTCCTTGTGTGTCCAATCACATTTGGCCAATAAAAAATTCTATTCTATTCTATTCTATTCTATTCTATTCTATTCTATTCTAGACAGGATTGAGATTTGATTGATTTGATGAAGTACCTTATACCCCTTTTTCTTTCCCTTTCCCAAATTCTTTCCATCTCCATCTGCCCCTATGCAAGGATCTGTCTCACTACCCCAGTAGATTCTACTTTTTCCAGAGAATACTGCAATTGATGGGGCAGAGTCCTGCCTCATGGAAAGCTGTTCCTGCGGAGTATCTGTGAGGAGAGGCCACTATATTATCATGAACAGTTTTCTCTCCCGTGTAATCATTTGGGAGAAAAGGAAAGCCGGGAATAGGGGACAGACGGTCTTACTATCCACAGCAAGGTCGAGAATGAGAATGTAATTTTCCTGGAGAGGAAAGGGCAGAGAAGGAGAAGGGGAATTATGTAGTAGAGGAAGATTTCTCTAAGTAGGAATGTGCAAAGGTAAAAGACAGTAAAGAAAAGTAATATCCCCTGATTTTACTCAGCTAGACATGCCGACTATAGGGCTACGACTACTAATGTTTCTTTAATCATTGAGCCAGCACTGTCTGAAGGTATTTCCATTGTCATGTGGCCAGCATCGTGTCATGAAGTACTGTAACTTTCCACCAAAATGGTAGCTATTAATCTATTTGCATTTGCATTCTTTTGAACTGATAGGTTGACAGGAACCAAGTGAGAACCCCATCATGCAGTGCTTGGGTCTTGAAGCTGGGCTGTCAACTTTCCAACCAACAAACCCAGCATCATAACCACTTTCATAAATGTCCAATGGTATTCAAACTAAGTGTTCTGGTAACAGTTTCAAAGTTTGGTGGGTGCTTGCATTCCATTCTCATCCTTGCGTCCTTGGATCTGCCAGGCTCTGCTCCGGGCTGGCACCTCTAATTCCTGTCATCCCCCCTCCTTATATCTCCTTACTCCTCCCTCCCCTCTGATGGCAGGGTTCCATCAGACCGAAAAAGGGCTGAAGCGATGCGATGGCAAAATCTGACCTTATGATTTGACCACTTCCTATTCTTACATTCAAAAAATAAAAGGGGGGGGGGTTTAATTTTTTAACATCCATATGTTCAACCATGCAGTGAGCTGTGGAAAAGGATGATCTTACAACCACAGAATCAGCACCTGATTGCTTCTATCTTACTTCTTGGGTTTTCTGGTTATGAAGGAGCACACATGCAACCTCCCTTAGTTACAGTTTTAGCCAGAGTTACACAACCTAGGAAGAATGAGAACTAATTCCCTCCTACATATAACTGCATCTCCCAAAAGTTTTATGTGTGTTGTATGGCTGATGCACAGTCTATTATAGATGGCTGATCTTCCTGCAAGGTCACAAACATTGCGCTATTGCTGTTGACAGGTAATGCTTAGATGCCAAAAGTCTCTTAGAATGCCTAACTTTTCACAGACAGTTTCATTTTATCTTTTTCCTGGAGGGATAAAACAGTTTCTGACATGCTGGTAACAAATTATTAAACAAAACCTATGCCCCTGCCTAATGATTCTACTGCTACAAAAAGTGGGGGATGGATTTCACTATTAAGTGGGGATAACCATCGTGCTGAATGGGGAAGGATAAACAAACTTACATAAACCCCACAGGCAACACTTTTTATGTTACAGGATAAAAGAACCCTCTGCCTGGAACATACCATTTAATAAAAATTAAGCAATTATAAACTTTATTTTTTTAATAGAAGGCATTGCACTTGGGAAAATCTTTTTCATACCCAACACAGACAGTCCAGTAAAAGTATGCAAATCAAGAAATGTTACATGTAAAAGTGAGGGTGGCTGTAGTGAGGAAAAGTCTGCAGCTGGCATATACCGTATTTATCGGCGTATAACACGCACAGGCGTATAACACGCACCTTCATTTTAAGAGGGAAATTTCAGGAAAAAAAAATAAATTTCAAATAAAGAACTTTGAAGCATCTTTTCCCTGAAGACTCGTGTTTAGTACATTCAGATGCTTTCTTTCCCCTTTCCCTCTTACTTGTCTATCCTTCCTTCCACCCTCCCTTCCTCCTTCCCTTCCTTCCTGCCTCCCTTCCAGTTCCCTCCTTCCTCTTTCCTCCTGCCTGCCTCCCTTCCAGTTCCCTCCTTCTTCTTTCCTCCTGCCTGCCAGCCTTCTTTCCCTCCTGCTTATCTATGCTTCTTTCCTTCCTTGCACTTCCCTCCCTTCTGCCTGCCTGCCTTCTTTCCTCTTTCCCTATCCTCCTATCCTTCCTTTCTCCCTCCCTCCTTCCCTGCCTCCCTTCCAGTTCCATCCTTCCCTCCTTCCTTCTGCCTCCTTCCTGCCTGCTTGCCTTCTTTCCTCTTTCCCTCCAGCGTGTCTGCTTTTCCTGTGTGTGTGCACGCAAGAAAAGGAGGTGGTGGGAGAGAAATTTGAAAGGTCTTCTGCTTTTGGAACTCGGAAATCCCCCCCCACTCCCCTTTTCCTCCAGCGAGCACGGAGCTTGAAAGAGGAAAAGGAAAAGGAAAAGCGCGAAACGGAGGTGGTGGGCGAGAAATTTGAAAGGTCTTCTGCTTGCCGTGGGCGGGCTGCATTTACATAGAGCAGGGAGGGCTGTTAAAGGGCCGTATTAAACTGTAAAAACATGGCTTCTTAACATTATATCGGCGTATAACACGCATACATCATTTGCCCCCGATTTTTCGGGAAAAAAGTGCATGTTATACGCCGATAAATACGGTAGTTGATAGTTATTAAATAAGATGATAATATTGGGTCTAGAAGGGCACCATCACTCAAGGAATACCAGGGTGTTCTTTTCTTGTTTCTTCTATTATCTAGTCTTCATGCAACTCACAGAAAGGATATTTCTGAAAAATCCCTGAATTAAGTTCTGTTTGAGATTCACATAAGCTTTGAACCTCTTCCATCACTTGGGGCCTCTAGTCCTAATAAAAAATTTAAAATGAGGAAAGCCAAAGGTAACACGACATTTCCCCCCCCTCCCCCCCAAAAAAACAAATGCACACAGAAGTGGACTCTTTTACTTAAATCAATAGCAAAGGTGTAATTCGAAGCTTTCTCTGAGCTTGAGGCTGAGATCATGTTGACTCTCCTGAGATTGCCCAGACAAACACTGGTAAGTTGAGAAAACAAATTAGCATATACCTGCTTCTCCTGGATATTTGTACAGATACAATTGTGTTGGAGGTTCAAGGTTTGATGACTGTAGTTGAAATTGAAAAGGCTGTTTCTCTGAATGGTGGGAATAAAGACTAGATATCAAGTCTTAAACCTACAGTATATTTTAATAGTGTTTTCACCTCCTGACCGCTATCAATAATATATCTTTGACAGCATCCTTTACCGACAGTTACTGCTTGGTTAGTGAATGTAAACCCTGAAAAAAAGCAAAATGTTCTAGAAGACAAGAAAATAGCATCCATGGTGTGTTGCTTTGAATATTTTAAATGCTGTCATTTTGGGTCTTTCGCTGAAACTAATGCTTGGAGTTTTTGGTTGCTTTTGTGTAGTTGGCGGTGGTGGGCCCACCCCCCATGACTAAATTGGTACGCAGTTAAAAAAAGAACAGAAGAACCTCCAAGGGACTTGCCCTCTTCTCTTTCAGCTTTTCTTTCTCTTTCATTCCTCTCTCCCTCCTATGTCTGTTTGACTCTCTGACCTCAATCTGTCTGCTTAGATTAGATTCCCAAGATGCTTCTCCTGTGCCTCACCATACATGAAATTCAGTCACAGTCGTGAAAACGTAATTTTCTCTGCTGAGGTATCAGATGTGGTTAACGGTCGCTCCATGTATGAATTGTGTCCACAGTGGAGAGAGGACAAAAGTGACAGGAAAAGATGAATTGAAGCTTAATGACTGGAAAGGGACACTGCTATTTACTGTCCTGTGGGAATTGTTGCAAAGGCCAGTGTTTGATTAAAAGGCCAAATCCAAAACGGTGGGTTGATGTAGCTGTGGGAGTTTGCACCCAAACTATTGAGATTCAGGTTCAAACCCAAACTTGGCCTTGACCCTCGAGTGGTGACATGCTGGTGCAAACACTCTTTCCTAATCTAAGAACCATGTGAAAAGACAAGGCAGGAATAAGGTAAAGGTTCTCCTTGCAAATATGTGCTAGTTGTTCCCGACTCTAGGGGCCGGTGCTCATCTCCATTTCAAAGCCGAATAGCCAGCTCTGTCCAAAGACGTCTCTGTGGTCATGTGGCCGGGATGACTAAATGCAGAAGGTGCAGGGAGCGCCATTACCTTTCCAACAAAGATGGTTCCTATTTTTTCTACTTGCATTTGAACTGCTAGGTTAGCAGAAGCTGGGACATGTAATGGAAGCTCACTCTGTTATACGGCGCTAGGGATTCGAACTGCCGACCTTTCTGTTCTACAAGCTGAGCATCTTAGCCACTGAGCCACCACGTCCTTTAAGGCAGGAATATCTGGATTTAATTTATAACATTTACTGGTAAAAGTGCATCTGGAAAAACAGAACCATGTTATGAGGCCTGGGTGAAAATATGCAGCAATGCTATATTATAGTCATGGAGGTTAATTAGATGTTCATTAGAAACATAACACATTTGGCTTGAACTTGGCTTTGACTACATAGATTCAAACATACAGTTTTCTGGTTGGAGAGAAACTGCAGAAATGGCTTGTTATCACCTTTCTTCCACAAAATTGTTCAACTTCTCAACTTAGCCCAGAGTCCTCTATTCCCCGGTGTTCTCCCATTGGACTATTTATCAAGCCAACCTCTCTTTAGACCATTGAGGCTGCCTGGGGATAATGAAATACAGGACAGTCTCTCAGAAGGGTGTTAGGCTAAGGAAATATTCTCTGGAAAGGTATGGCTGGCTGGAGGAGGATTAGAGATTAGTCCCTTGGAAGGTATCAAGTTTAAAAAGATATGCCCTGTCAGAAATAATGGGAATCCTATTCCAATGCCTTGGAAAGGTGCTATCCTGAGGAAATCTGCACTGGGCAACTTCAGCCCTCTTTTCTCTATATAGTAACAAGCCTCTAGCTTATCAGTGAAAAATTGCTCTTCATTTAAACCTAATGATACAAGAAAAAACAGTTAGCAATCAGCCAGCACTATAGGAAAAAATGTCACTGGGTCACACACAGATGTAAAATGAGACCATTGCCTTCCATGAGAGAGTAAGTAGCACAAATTATAGCTTTGAGAGGGAAAAAATCAACAAACACCAGTTAAATGCATGACTTGGTTATTATTGCTTTTGCTTTTGTTGCTAGTGGCACATTGCAAATGACTTGCAATGGGACTAAAAAAGATAGGAGAGGAGCCAGTGTTTCATGTACATATAGCCCCTTACAATTCCGGGTCTCTTTTTTACAATGCTTTTTTTTTAAATTAAAGATTATAATCAGAATAGTAAAAGCTAATACAAAGTCTAGATGGTGCAGAGGAAAGGAAAGGAAAGGAGAGAGAGAAGAAAGAAAGAAAGAAAGAAAGAAAGAAAGAAAGAAAGAAAGAAAGAAAGAAAGAAAGAAAGAAAGAAAGAAGGAAAAAAGAAAATGGAAGGAAGGAAGGAAGGAAGGAAGGAAGGAAGGAAGGAAGGAAGGAAGGAAGAGCAAAAATAGTTTCCCCTAATATCTATATTTTTGAAATTATTTAACTCATTTATATTCAAAATTTGCCAGAGACTGCTGTCTTGCAGACTCTTCATGAGGAGGAGCATTTGTGGGTGATCTCCCATTTTCTTTTTGTCCAGAGAGGTTTGAAGAACGGATCTACTCACTGAATCTTTGTTCTTTGCTGCAGTTGTTGACTTCTCTTTTCGCAAAGCTGTCTTCAGTGCACCACTTTTAATTCCAAATATAGTTTGTCTAAGGATGCAGATTGGCTGTTTCTTTGCTAGCTAAAGTTGAAAGCCTATTTTTATTTTCTTGGAAGTCTTATTTACTTGGAAGTGTTTTCAGAAGATATTGTTTCTTTGTAAAGACTCTTTCTTTTAAAAAAGTATATGTTTTCTTTTGGTACACTTTTGGGACTCTTCTGTATTCTAATTAAGACACTCATGGAGTCTTCTGAGTCCTTCTTTGTGGTTTCTGAAGATATGCCTGTATTTTCATTAGCTCTTTGCACCAGTGGTGAAATTCAATTTTTTTTACTACCAGTTCTGTGGTATGGCTTGGTGGACATGGCTTGGTGGATGTGGCAGGAGAAGGATGTTGCAAAATCTCCATTCCCATCCCACTCTGGGGCCAGCCAGAGTTGACATTTGCCAGTTCTCCGAACTACTCAAAATTTCCTCTACCGGTTCTCCAGAACCTGTCAGAACCTCCTGGATTTCACCCCTGCTTTGTACTATAGCTTTATTTCTTCTGACCAGCTGCATCCTATATACAGAAAGAGCAGTTTGTTTGTGCTCTCTTCCATAAATGGAAAATCTGAGTGGGCTATCAGGGTTAGTCCTTTGATTTAAAAAAAATTGAATGTCAATTGGATGGACATTCAGACTTGGAGAAATCCCAATTATCTTAAATCTGGAAAAGAATGTATTTTACTTGAGGAGCAAAATCATCTTAAGGGAGCCCACCCTTTATAATATTATGTGCCCAGATTTTGTAGTATTAATTAAAAAATTGAAATCATTACCAAAAAGAAAAAAAACGTTTAGAACATCAGCTTGAGAGACCAAAAGAGTCTCTGTGTTACAAAACCTGCAGAGGAAGCTGGAGCCCTGAAGAATAAGAACATAAACCTTTTCATCCTGAAAGAAATAAAGTTTCCTTCTAGTAAGGCCATCAGATCTGGGCTGCAAAATGCCAGATGACCACTCACCTGGATTTTTTTTTAAAGCCTAGATCTTGCAGTCCCACCTTCAGAGAATTGTATAGAAAAGCAAATTTGGGTTAGTGATTTTATCAACATTCATTGAAACAAGTTTGATCTGTATTGCAAACAAGGTTTAATAGTATATTAATTACTCGAAAGTGAGCATCCTTTATTTGATTAACCTTTTAGGATTAATTAACTGACTCCAGTAAATTAAGATGCAGATTCTGATATATCAATTATTTGTAATACAACTACTTTTTTAAATAAATGGATAACAAGTACCATCTTTGACATTTTCCAAGAGGTCCTGATAGGAAAGTCTGAATGTGTCTGCTTGATTAATCCCCAGTAGGGAGAAGTGACAAGGAGCCTCTTCTCTGTGGATAAAACCATTTCTCTCTCATCACATTAAATATGTTTAAACAAATTAATGAAATACAATTTTGCAAAACTCGCCATCACCTCTTAGAAACTTCTTTAATTATGAATTCTGCATGGCAACCGTTACCAAGAGAATCGTCTCTGAAACTGATGTTCAAAGAATGTTACATCAAATCTTCAAACAGCTGAGAAAGGTTCAAGCTACAAAGTTGAAACATCTGTTGCCTTCTATGCATTTTTCAGTGGGGAGATCAGAGAGGAAAAGGAAAAAAGCAGACAAAACAACCTCGGTTCAGCTTTATTATTTTAATCAAACAGCAGCCCGCATTGGATGTTTTATGCCGAGAGAAAGCAGGTGTGCTTACAGAGGGCAGTGCACAGATTTATAGACTGGAACCAGACTGCTGAAGAACCAGAAATATTTTCCTCTTTGTTTTCACATTATCTGAGCCAGGATTTTCTAGCTTGACTGAAGCCATCCTGTTTCAACAAGGTGACTTGAATGGCATGCAAATCTTCAGAAATGTTGTTTGACCACAAGGCATAATCCGTTCAGTGATAATTGCTCATAAGACACTTTTGATGGAGATGAAGACAGTATTGCAGTTAACATTTAAAAAAAACCCACACATGGTATTTTCTGCAAAATAGTCCTTCACCAAAATAATAGAATAACAGAGTTGGAAAGGACCTTGGAGGTCTTCTAGTCCAATCCCCTGCACAAGCAGGAGACTCTATACCCTTCCAGACAAATGGCTATCTAGTCTCTTCTTAAAAGCCTCCAGTGATGAGGCATCCACAACTTCTGCAGGCAAGCTGGTTAATTGTTCTCACTGTTAGGAAATTTCTCCTTAGTTCTAGGTTGCTTCTCTCCTTCTTTAGCTCCCATCCATTGTTTCTTGGCTTGCCTTCTGGTGCTTTGGAAAACAGGTTGCCCCCTCTTCTTTGTGGCAGCCCCCTCAAATATTGAAACGCAACTATCACAGCGCCCCTAGTCCTTCTTTTCACTAGACCAGAAGGAGGGCCTCAATTCTGTAAATGGTGCTGGCTCCCATCACTGATATGAACAAGTGAAGTCCAGCGTGAGTTTATACTGGAGAGGCCCTGGAATAATAGATCTCTTCCCTTAGTAAGAAACAGGCGATGAGATACAGTTGTTTCTAAGCAGAGGTGAGCAATTGCACGCTTGACTATTTCCCTGCATTTCTATCTCTGGAAAACTTGCATGTCAGAGAGAAGAAGTGTTGTTTTTAGACAGAGGAGCATTTGAATATTTTATCTGTTTGTGCATTCCTTCTAGCTGCATCCCTACTAGTCACAGAAATCTATCATGGGAGATAACCATCCGGTTCAAAGAAACCACTCTAAAACATCACTAATGTGGGTAGAGAGGAGAGCAAAAGTGTATCTCACTTATCCTTTACTGCAGCCATGATCATTCGTAGATGTCCAGGAAAAGAAGTGAGTACCCAATCTTCATTCCAAGGTACAATTTCTCATTTGGCCTTCTGGAATGGCAGACTCATAGGAGATCTACATTATGGTAGTTTTCATATAGCTTGTTTGAGAACCAGCCTTAAATTTCTTAGATCACTGGTGTTGTAACCATATAAAATAGTAGAGGCTTGAGAAAACCAATAGTAATTCAGTCTAAAGATGCAGCTCTGCAGAACTTCTTAATGACTGGATGAAATGACAAAGCCAAAGAGGAGGGATCACATTATATTTTTTGGTGGGGCTAGGTGTTCTGAGGAGTGGATTTTAATTAATTAGGTCAAGCCTAACATTTATGTTAGACTTTCTATGTGTTCACCACCTCAAAATGACAGGAAGCCATCACCAAATTCAGGAATTTTTCCCACTGCTATAGGTAGTCCTCAACTTAAAACAATTTATTTAGTGACCGTTCAAAGTTACAGTAGCATTAAAAAAAGTGACTTATGAACATTTTTCACACTTACGACCATTGCAGAATCTCCATGGTCATGTGATCAAAATGTGGACACTTGGCAACTGGTTCATACTTATGAAGATTGCAGTATCCTAGGGACATCTGATCACCTTTTGTGACCTAACAAACGAAGTCAACGGGGAAGCCAAATTCACTTATTAGTGTTACTAATAACTGCAGTGATTCATTCAACCACTGTGGCAAGAAAGGTCATAAAACAGAGCAAATTTCACTTAGCAACTGACTTGCTTAGCAACAGACATTTTGGACTCCATGGTGATTGTAAGTTGAGGACTTATCTGTATCAGGCAGCATAACTGAACTCATCTGAAAAGTGTGGCTAGGGGGATGCATGAGGTTAGTCCAAAAGAGTGTTATCTATTCTGCAACAAAATTGGCTCAGAAAAATATTTGAAATGAAGAACCCCATCCATTTCATTTTTCTACAAAGGAATCTGATCTTTTGCTATCCGCATGCAGGTTTGACATGATGAAATTACATCTCTCCTATTTGTACCAAAGATGCTTTTTTCAAGAGGCAACTGGACTTTCCGGTTTTTCTTTGAAGACCTTTAGCTTCTCATCCAAGAAGCTTCTTCAGCTCTGACTGGACAGTGGGTAATGGAAGGATTTATACTCCTTGCAGGCAGGTGGTCATTTGCATTCTTTTATTGAGTTGTTAAGGCCACCTGGAGGTTTATCTGTGTCATCAGCAATACCTGAGTGGTGCAAATGGGTGTGGAGCCTTCTTGGAGCTGTTGAAAGGACTGTGTTGTAGACTGGAGATAGATGATGCCATATCCCTCCCCCTCTGTTGAGAGAGGGCCTCTTCTCTTCTTTCAATAGTACTGGTTTGAAGGTAGCCTTAGTGATTCACTAAATGAATGCTGTCTGCAAGGAGTATAACTCCTTTGATTCCCCACCACCCAGTCACAACTGAAGAAGCTTCTTGGATGAGAAGCAAAACATGTTCAAAGAAAAACCAGAAAGTCAAGTTGCCTCTTGAAAAAGCACCTTAGGGACAACCATGACCTGGATGACTGAGAATCTCTATAGACATCTCTCCCATTTCTTTTTTCTAATGTCTCTTCTCTAAACATGGGAATAGTTAAAACTTTCTGACATGTTAATCCTTTTGTTGTACTTATAAAACCTGAATTATGAAACCCAAGATAGGAAAAAAAAATGAAGGACAGAAAGACAGGGTAAAGGCTTCTAGGCAAATGAAATAAAATGTTACCATTTGACAGCGAAGTTGAAAAGGCAACTAGCATTGCTATGTTTTTATTCTGTTCTCTCAGTATATTCAACAGGAAAAGCAGGAGCCAGTTCCTTTCCTGGAGGAAGGTGTATTCTAAAAGTGAATAACAGAGAGAGACAAGAAGGGTGAAAGGAGGGAGAGGGATAGTCAAATGTTTGGAGTTAACTTTGAGTCAATTACATTTTATTTAGCTGGGATGTAACAGAGGGAAGGCAGGACAGACAAAAATTTGAGGCAGGCTTGCCAGAGTCAATTTTAACAAGAGGCTTCAAAGGAGAGAAGGGGCTACCCACAGTGTGCCCTTCTTAACTCCCCAGTGCCGTTTGGCTAACAAGGGAAGGTTAGACTCGCATTTGAATTTGACAGGGATTTTGTGCTTCGAACAGCTGCATTGCAAACAGAATACCAACATCTGTAGCTTTTGCTGCAGAAATGTGATTATATCGCAAAAGCTGTGTGCACCTCACACAACTTTCCAAAATACAGGAGCCTTGCCAGAAACTGTTAGAGCAGCCATAAATAACAAAAGGCAAGTTTTGTTTCATGTATTCTTTTCCGTTTCCTCCACTGCTCCTGGGACATTATTCCAGGATGATATGAAACAACAATTTCTCTCACTTCATCTAGCTTAACTTCTCCCTCAGCCACCTCTGAATGGAGTGCTTTAACTTCAGAGATCATTTTCCTCAATGGAGCCCAGGTGGCTTTTTAGCAGGTATCCTTTCCTGAATTTGGAAACACAATGCAACTTCTGCCTCACAGAAATGCATTGGGGGAAGCTAAGAGGATCCTCTGACCCCACCTGTTTTCTCACCTTTTTCCAACTCTCATCCACACCAGCTGGTTTCAAAATCATCACATTCTCCTCTGATGAAAATATCAGGTTTGTACCATTCTATTAATTGTTGTGTGAACTCGCTGATTCCATCATATCAAGTGTACACAAGTATGTGCATGCCCCCATTTTTAGTCATAAATGTCTGGCGGGGGGAATGATCCAGACATCTTTTGAAGCCCTCTAAATATTCTGAGATACAACAGTAAGAATAAAAAAGTAACTGACTATACAGTTATGCAATGGGAACTATAGAATTGGCTACTTTTTGATGTATTGATGACTACCATTTCAGAAGGCATTAAAAGGAGACTAAGCAGGTGGACAACAACTCTCAGTGGCATTGGCATTCACAAGAGGCATTCACTCTCAGTGGCATTGGCATTCACAAGAGGACTCATCCCGACGGCATATATTGCATCTCCTACATCAAAATAACATGATATGAGCCTTAGAAAAAGAAGCTCTACATGCCAACAATTATTTTAGAATATAAATACCCTCTCTCCCGCTAAAACAGGTTCTCTTGTTCATTCTTATTTTGTCAAAGCACTTTCAAATAGTGTATGTTATAGGTCCGAAGATTCATTTTGCTTTGCAGACCTCACAGGATAAATTCACTCTGAAGCAAACAATGTGCTAATTGAAACATGTTGCTGAGTGAAGAGGGAATTTCTTGCACTGGTTTCCATCTGCCTTCATTTCTGAATGCTGACATGCTATCACATGAACTAATGTTAAAGAAACCCAGTCAGATTTAAAATATGTGCAGTTTGTGAGTGGCAAGGATAAAATCAGCTGTGGCAGTGTCAGGAATGAATCAGTAAGGAAGGAACAATTCATTCCTCTGCTGTTCCTCAATTCTGGGGCTGTTTTCCTCCTGCCTGCCCTGCTTTAAGAATAGGCATTGGAAATGGAGGACATGCACACACATATATATGCATGCATTCATGGAACAGGTCAATTAGCAGCAAATTTGGCAAAGCTGCTTGAAGAACCATACAAAACCTGAAACATGCCTTCAAGCATGATGCTTGACTATTTATCTCTACCTAATTTAAGTCAGCATGAGCAAACTGTAATAAATGGATTCCAAATACAAGAAAACTAATACAATCTAGGCCTTGAGTGAAGAGGGATACATCCAGTCACCATTTATTTAAGCAAAGAGGAACCCAGCTGCCTGGAAGTCACATGGACACAGCATTATTTCACAGCAAGACCGCTCTGACTTTGGATGCTACTGTTAGCAGGCCAGCAATTGAGGAGCAAAATATGTACAGGTAGTCCTTAACTTATGAAAACAGTTGGGCCCAACATTTTTGTTGCTAAATGAGACTGTTGTTCAGTGAATTTTGCCCCATTTTACAACCTTCCTTGCCACAGTTGTTAAGTGAATTGTTGCAGTTGTTAAGTTAGTAGCACAATTGTAAGGTGAATCTGGCTTCCTCATTGATTTTGCTTCTCATGGAGGTTGCAAAAGGTGATCACATGACCCTGGGACCATCATAAATACATACCAGTTGCTAAGCATCTGAATTTTGATCACATGTTAATGGGGATGCTGCAAGTGTGAAAACCAGTCATAAGTCACTTTTTCCAGTGCCGCTGTAACTTCACTAAATGAAAAGTTGTAAGTCAACTTACACCCCAATGGGGTCACACTATGCTAGAGGCAGTTTGTGGAATGAAAGACAAGATATCACTCTTCTACCATTTGTGCTCCT
The DNA here is from genome assembly GCF_964273705.1 of Natrix helvetica. Lineage (NCBI taxonomy): Eukaryota > Metazoa > Chordata > Lepidosauria > Squamata > Natricidae > Natrix > Natrix helvetica. The sequence goes on along the minus strand of NC_138548.1, from coordinate 314,054,540 downwards.
GGTTTTTTTAGTCTTGGTTTAATTGCTAATTTTAATGCTTTTATATTTATGATTTCATGGCAGTGTAAGCTGCCCAGAGTTGCTTTGGATAGTGAGATGGGCAGCATATTAAATAAATGAAAATACATACATACATACCAGTGGTGGGTTTCAAAAATTTTTAGAACTTATTCTGTAGGTGTGGCCTGTTTTGTGGGAGTGGCTTGGTGTGACTGGGTGGGAGTGGCTTGGCAGTCATGTGACCGGGTAGGAGTGGCCAAGTCGATGTCACTGAATTCTCTTCCCCAACATCCTCTCCCCACCCCAGCCACTCACCGGTTCTTTCTTCTTCTGGTTCTTCTTCTGAGAACTTTTTGGCAGCAGGCTGCGGATGGGCGGGGCGAGTGAACGAGCGAGCGGCAACCGGGGGGACAGGGGGAGCGAGCGGGGGAGGGTGACAAGCCAGGGGAGGGAGAGTTCAGGTATGGGGCCTCCGGACCAACGGGTACGGGAAGGCATGCTAAATTTCACCATCCAGTACGGCCAAAGCAGTACGTACCGGTTGAAACCAATCCTACATACATACATACATACATACATACATACATACATACATACATACATACATAAAATTAACAGACTTATATTTTCAGAACTGAAGCCATCTATCCAACTTTAAAAGCCAACGAATCTCAAAATACATTTAATCAGAGACTCCTTCACATTTGCCCTCCTTATCATAAATTTTCAAGGGTCTATTTTTTAAAAGTTACATAGTCCTTATTTTCTGAAACCAATATTTTAAAATGTAGGCAATACATTCTATTATAACCAGTGGTTGCCCTGGAGCAAGAATCATAAGGATTCCCGCTCCGAATTTGACCGAGCACAGGCACGAGCCTATTTGAAGACGTACCTTGTGGCATTAAGAGCGGCCAAACGTCAACATTGCGCCGCTCTTATTGCGTCTGCAGATAACCGCCCTGCCGCCCTGTTTCGGGTGACCCGTTCCCTCTTGTTTGAGAGACCACGGGAAGCCCCTCTACAGGGCAGAGCAGAGGAGTTTGGGAATTATCTACAGGACAAAGTCGCTCAAATCCAGATGGGATGGACCCCTTTCAGTGGTTCAGTAGAGACGCCCGTTGCGAGTCTTGAGGGACCGCTTTGGGAGGAGTTTGACTCGGTTGCCATCGAAGATTTGGACAGGTTGCGTGGACGTCTGCGACCCACCACATGTTTATTGGACCCGTGTCCCTCCTGGCTTGTACTGGCATCCTGGGAGGTTACGCGCGACTGGCTCCTGGGCCTGGTGAACGCCTCGTTGGGTGAGGGGTCTCTACCGGCCGCCTTGAAAGAGGCGGTGGTGAGGCCCCTGCTCAAGAAGCCTTCCCTGGACCCAACGGACCTAGTCAATTATCGTCCAGTCTCCAACCTTCCTTTTTTAGCGAAGGTTGTAGAGAGTGTGGTAGCACAGCAGTTCCCACGTCACCTGGAGGAAAATGATTATCTAGACCCGCGCCAGTCCGGCTTCCGACCCGGGCACAGCACGGAGACGGCCTTGGTCGCATTGGTCGATGATCTCTGGAGGGCCAGAGATAGGGGTTGTTCCTCTATCCTGGTCCTATTAGATCTCTCGGCGGCGTTCGATACCATCGACCATGGTATCCTGTTGCACCGGCTAGAGGGGCTGGGAGTCAGAGGCACCGTTTTACGGTGGTTTGGCTCCTACCTCTCTGGTCGGACGCAACGTGTGTTGACAGGGGAGCAGAGTTCGACCCGGAGGCCACTCACATGTGGAGTGCCACAGGGATCGGTGCTCTCGCCTCTCCTGTTCAACACATATATGAAACCGCTGGGCGAGATCATCCGTGGTTTTGGAGTGGGATATCATCTGTATGCTGATGATACTCAGCTATACATTTCCACTCCGAACCACCCCAATGAGGCCGTCGAAATGATGTCCCGGTGTCTGGAGGCCGTACGGGTCTGGATGGATGGCAACCGACTAAAACTCAACCCTTCCAAGACGGAGTGGCTGTGGCTTCCGGCCTCCCGGTTCAACCAGGTGCTTCCATCTCTGGCCATCGGGGGCGTTCAACTAGCCCCCATGGAACAGGTGCGCAATTTGGGCGTCCTCCTGGATACCCGGCTGTCCATGGATAACCATGTAACAGCCGTGGCAAGGGGGGCGTTCCATCAGGTCCGCCTGATGCGCCAATTGCGCCCCTTATTGGACCGGGATGCCCTACGCACAGTCACTCATGTGCTAGTGACGTCTCGCCTGGATTACTGCAATGCTCTCTACATGGGGCTTCCCTTGAGATGCACTCGGAGACTACAGTTGGTCCAGAACGCGGCCGCGCGGGTGATTATGGGGAGGACTAGATACTCCCCTGTAACACCTCTCCTGCGCGAGCTGCACTGGCTGCCTGTGGTCTACCGAGTGCGTTTCAAGGTTTTGATTATGATCTTTAAAGCGCTCCATGGCACAGGGCCTAGTTATATGCAGGATCGCATCCTGCCCCACACATCCCTACGACCAATTCGCTCACACAGAGAGGGACTTCTCCGGGTGCCGTCCGCCAAACAGTGCCGGGGGGCGACACCCAGGAGCAGAGCCTTCTCTGTGATGGGCCCAGCCCTATGGAATGACCTCCCCCGTGACATCAGGATTACTTCCGATCTCCGCTCCTTCCGTGTACAGCTGAAGACCCACCTCTTTCAATTATCCGGCCTGGCTCAATCGCAATCGTAATTTTCCCATTCCTCCAAACTGTTTTTTAAATTGTTCTTAAATATTAATTTTATTGGGTTTTTACAATTGGGGTATTTTAAAGCAGATTTTTAACTGTCTATAGATGTAATTTGTTTCCTCCTCCGTGTATGTATGTGTGTTGTGTATGTATGTACGTTGGGTGTTGTTATATATTTTTTATGTTATATGCTCCATTGTACGCCGCCCCGAGTCCTACTTGGAAAGGGAGCGGCTAATAAATCCAATATTATTATTATTATTATTATTATTATTATTATTATTATTATTATTATTATTATTATTATTATTATTATTATTATTATTATTATTGTTTTAAATTTATATTTACTGTATTTTTATTTTCTATATTCTGTGCTGTTGGTAAACCATTGGGGGGGGGGTTGGCAGGATATAACTCATTGCAATTAATAAAACTTCAAGGTCAAAAATACTTTGCCACTTAAATCAAATTATTTTCTGCTTATTACAGAATAAATAAATTCCTCAGTACTGAAAATAAAATAAAAATATGAATGTAAAAATATGTAATAATATAAACCCTCCCAGGAATGCCAATTTTTCATTCAATAATCAGCAAGGAATGAAATGCAAGTAATTTTGCTGTTATTGTTCTCCAAAATAATCTTTTTGCTTTTAACATTTTCAATTATGGAACAATAATGTTGTTAAGATCTAAAACCTTTAGCTTTCTATGTATTAAGGGAGCATGTATTTGATCTGTAATATTTTTCTAATATGTTGTTTTGATGAGGATGCTAGATAATGAAACATTGAACCATACATAAAATGTCTGTGCTCAAAGGCTGTGCTCAATCTAGACCAGGTTTAGAAAATATCTAAAATCATAATAGGTGATAGCACCAGTCTCTCCTTAACTCCCTAAAGAGTTAAGTGGGACCCTATCAGTACTTTGATAAAAGACCATCAAGAAATCCCAGAATTGTAGACTAAGAAATCTCTCCCAAAAAAGTGCTGTGACAAACTATTTCTATATTACTGTCAAGAAAACTAATGGATGTATCTTGTAATTTCCAGAGTCAAGGTCTATTTGAATACCAACCTTTGCTTGGCAACTTAGTTGATCTTGAAAGAAAAAACTTGGATTAGATTGGTTTGTTGAAATCATAATTGGCTTAGTTTACAGATCATGTTAAGCTATAAAATATAACCTTCAAACATAGTGGCTGGATTTGCATATTGCACAATGTTAAACTCAAATCATATGGTGTTTAATGCAGTAACAAACAACAAGGCCACCCTCTTTAATAAGGTTTATTCCTTATCATCCTAGTCTTTACTGAGTTCAAAAAGCTAGCCAGGGACTTGGATGGGAGAAAAGCTTATGATGATAGACTGGACAGTCATAAAACATCATGGAAGACAACAGTGGCAGAAAACCTCAGTACCACTGCCAAGAAAGCAATATAGGCATATTTGTACAATCATTTGTAACCTGAAAAAGGGTTTAAATGAAAAAATGGCCATTGCATATTCAAACTCACAAAGATATTTCTCTGGTTTGTTTGTTTGTTTTTTAAACTCAGAAACTGATTTCCCATAGTATAAGATTGAAAATTCCCACTGAATCACAGAAACAGCCGATTTACTCCAAATTTTCTATTTTCAACTGTAAGTTACCAGATGCCTCCGTAAACCTATAAAGGAAGACTTTCTATCCTAGGCTGAACGTTGTGTATCATCTGTGATCAGGAAGGTTCCAGAACCATCATGACTAACATTTACATGATGAATTTGTTTCATCTTCTTCTCAAGCTGTCCAAGTTGGCGGCCATCACGATATTTACTGGCAGCTATTTTCGGAGTATAACTATGCACTGTACTTCCATTTTCGGTCCTGAATTTTCCCAAGTTCTCTTCCTGCTAGAAAAGGGGGAAAAACCTTCTTCTCCACCATATAAACATGGCCTGCCCAATCTCTCTCTCTCTTTCTCTCTCTCTCTTTCTCTCTCTCTCCCCCCTCTCTCTCACACACATACACATACACATGCTTCCCCCTTTACCTTTGCTATGCTCTGTAAGGTTCAAAGGCAATCAAGGTCTAACCTAGTTTCCTTTTCCTCTGCAGGTAATATTTTTGGCCATAGGCACTTGCTCTTTGAATCTGTGTCTAAAAACATCTGGTAGATTTAGCAGAACATAAATGATATCATTTAATTTAAGGCAGATATGTTGAGAAACAGAAGATATTTGGTGATATCTTACATAAGAAATGAGCAAGGACATTTCTTCTTCTTCTTGGATTTCTTGATGGAGCAGCAGGATTTGATGTTTGTTCCATTCTTTGATTTGATCTAATCTGATAAGATGAACTATTCAACTATTTATGTATGGTGTTATCTACAGTACTTATGTATGATCTCATCTTTAACCATGTCAAGGATTGCCTTCAGACTAATTAATCCAGAATAAAAGAGCTTTATTTCAGGCCTAAAACACTGATGGGAAATTTCCCCAGAATCCTTCTCATAAAGTAAGTTTACAAGTGTTAAAATACCTATTGTAAATTACATTATTAAATTAATGAGACTCTACAATTATATGCTAAATGTATCATTAAGGACTTACATTGCATTGAACAAAAGAACAGATTTAACAAGGCAAAAATAATTGATCTGAAATAGATAAAATAGATCTAAATATGAAAATATTTAAATGTTTGAAAAACTAAGAGAACAGAAAAGGGCTTGGGGCTAAAAGCAGCGTGGTTGTCAGGGGAGGTGGAGGGGAAGGGATAGGGGGGAATATCACTGAGAAGACTTAACTTTTGTTCCCACCTTATGAACCTTAAACTGAGGGGCCATTTGGTTGGTTCATAGCATTAAAATGCTGTATACTTCTTTAAAGGTTCAAAAATCCATCAAGTGAGCCCTTGAACTCTATTTCACTAAGGATGAAATCCATTCCCACTTTGATCTGACATGAGAGTTGCCTGCAGATTTTGCTAGATTCTATATGCCATAAATAAAGGGCCTTTATTTCCCCTAGAAGCCTTCCTTGGGATTTCAGAAGATAAGAAACGTCTATAGTTATTGTGAGCTGATATTGTTTTAGAACCTGAAATAGGAATGGAAAAATATTAATTACATTTCATACCAATTTAAATGACTTGCCTGAAGACGTTTCCTGTACTCCAGTGATGGTGAACCTTTTAGGCACCGAGTGCCCAAAGTGTGCATGCACTCCCAAACTGCAAGATGTGGGCACATGCATGTGTGCCCTGGTCAAACTGCAAGGTTCCCCACACATGCACGACAGAGACCCAAAGACCAGCTGGGCGGCGGGAGGCATGCACACATGCACGACAGAGATCCAAAGACCAGCTGGCCGGCGGGAGGCATGCACACATGCATGGCAGAGACCTGAAACAAAGCTGGGGCAACAGTGTGCGTGCCCACAGAGAGGGCTCTGCGTGCCACTTCTGGCACACATGTCATAGGTTCGCCACCACTGCTATACTCCTTTATATATCCAACAGACCTTCTTCCAGATTATTAAGTATCTCCATCTGATTGAAAAAAGAGCATTCAACAGCATTAGTAGATCATATCATTTTCATACAAAAAATCCCAGTTTGATAAGTTAAAATTTATGATCAGGAAAGAAATTGCTCCGAAATCTTGCACATAGTGCTAAATTTGCTTAGTCTTCCCCAGTTGTGTGCCTTTGGGCTATTTTAGCCTGAAGATCACCGGGGTCTGCATGCTGGTAGGGTTTTATTGAAATATGTAACCCAACAATTCTAGGGAACAGCCCCTTGAAGAAAATCCAGCTAAATAAACCATTGAGTAAACTTGATACATGATATTTTTCTAGATGTTTTTCTCTACCTTTAGAACTGGCTATATTGAAACATTTTTCATGTAAAACTAAGAAATTGGAACACAAGTAACTTCAGTTATTTGGCTTAGGGCTGCTGATCAATAGTAGTTTATTTTTTGTTTCTAAGATTGAAAGGAAGTTCTCCCTTCACACATCTTCCTCATTCATTCTTTCTGACATCACAGTATAGAAGAAATCATGCATATCCATACTATTTGAAGTGCATCATAGGATGTGTGTGTGTGTGTGTGTGTGTGTGTTGTATTTTGTGCTGATAAATAAATAAAGAGAGACTAGTATAGATCCATTTCAAGCTA